>NC_137956.1:36766478-37418978 GCF_963924665.1 Micromys minutus | reverse complement strand
CCAAGAGAAGTCACTCTGAATGGTTAGCAGTGTATAGTACCATCAAGCGGTGTGAAAGAGTTGGGCAGGCTAGATTGGCACTCATAATTGTCACAAGGATGGTTAAACACTATTAAAACAACAGTGTGTGGCTCTTAGAGGAAAACCCACTACACTTTACTAGCCAGAACAATTGCTAACTGCACTCTAAAACCTCTCCTTATATCCACAGATACACGCTGCTCTCACTCCTCATCAAAGACGTTTCTGTTTGCAGCAGACAGAGGCCATTACAGAAAGCCACAAATGTCATTCTTTCAAATTATTGTCTTCCTATTGGCCTGGAATGGAGCTTCATTGTGGGTTTTGATTTTCATTTGCTTATCAACTAAGGGTTTTGAGCATCCGATGAATACTGATCATTTGTAAAATATCTATTTGGGCAAATGTTTATTCAAGCACCTGAGAATTATTCTAATTAAGTTGTACTTTTTTAAAAAAAAAACTTTTTGAGTTTCACACCATCTACCTCAGTTCTGCTTACCTCCCTGTTCCTTCTTACCCACCCTTTACCCTTGCAATCTCCCCCCAAAATAGACACACAAAACTTAAAAAGCATCTCATTGTGGTTGCTGTACTGCGTCACAGTGTGTCCCACTATATCACCTCTCCACCCATCTTGCAAATGTTCATTGCTGTGAGTCACTAGTCTGGTTCAAAATCTCTGGCTTCTGTGACACACATCGAAATCAGATCCTCACTGCGACTCCTCCCGATTATTCTTTTGTTGCCCTTAGTCATGGAGTTACTGCAGCTTTGGATCAGCAAGACTGGTCCTTTCGCACATCCCAACCATTTGCAGGCCATAGAGATTTGGAGATGACCTGACCCAGAGCCATGGATCTGGGCCCAGTGGCAGCTGAGCTGGTTAAACACGCTGAACTTCTCCACACCACCAGGGGGAGCTCTCCAGCACTGCTCCAGCTAGGTGATCCGTTGGCAGGAGGCAGGGTCAGCTGTCCTGCTCTCATGCCCTCTCAGCTGGCTCACCCGCATCCACACCGGCTCACCTATGTCCACACTGCCTGTGAGGGGCAGGGCCAGCTCTCCAGCTCCCACACCCCCAGAACTGTCATACCTGTGCCTTTACCATCAGCGCCAGCTCCACTGTGCCAGGTGAAGTACAGGGCCGTTCTCTGCAGTGGTACAACCAGTGAGGGGTAAGGGCTAGCTCTCCCGTTCTTAGGACCTTTGGACCGGCTCTTCGGGCTACTGTAGGTGGCAAGGGAGAGGGGGACGGCATCCCCCCCAAACCCACACCATCTCACAGTAGAGGAAAAGCCGTGACACTCTTCAACCAGAGCCAGCACTACTATGATGCCCAAGTGAGGTACAGGGCCTGTTCTCCCAAGTGCTGCAGTTACTGAGGGGCGGGGCTAGCTCTCCGGAGCTCATGACCCAGTGGGCAGCTTTCCTGACTGCCAAGGTGGTGAGGGGCAGGGGTATCACATCTGCGCCCATGCCATCCCATGGCAGAGGAGTGGCAGAGTCAGCTTTTCCCACACTCATGCCCTCAGGCCAGCTCACCCACACACCCCAGGCTCCAGGGGCAGGCAGCTCCACTGTGCTACCTGGGGAAATGCATCGGGCCCACTCTCCCAAGCACTTCTCCCAATAAGAGATGGGCCCACCTCTTCAAAGCACTGCATCCAGTGAGGGATGGAACCAGTTCTACATAGCTCCTGGACATCTGTGCTTTCCACTGTCTCTAGTAATATGAGCCACGGACATCACGGCATCGACAGACTCAGACATGGCCCTCAGTGGGCTGGGACCACACCATGGTCTCTCACAACAGGCTCCTCCTCTCCACCCTCAAGTCTCTATTTCCTCCTCCTTCCTAATTCTCAGGCTGCTCTTTCTCTTCCATCCGACCACCACACTCTTGCACATTGCGCTGGCTCCCTCTACAGGCTGGCCCTGAAGCTGGTGGGCTTCTGGATGACATCCTCCACCCGCGCTGCATGGTGTGTTGTGGCTGCAAGTGGGTGTCTAAGGCCCTCCTGTGCCCTTCACTGTGGTGGGTCTGAGGGTGGCATGATGGTCTCTGTCTTCCTCCTCTCTCTCTGCACTGCCTGGATTTGATTTGATTTGATTTTTATGAATCCTAGGCATACAACAGCTTTGGCCACCAAGCCAGGCATCGGGCTAAGATGAACGGGGGGCTGCCTGCCATCTGCTCTGCCCCTGACTGATAGAAGAACAACACCAACAAGGTATCTCTTTGCCCACTGCCAGCAAAAGCACTTTTATAGACTCAGTATTTCCTTAGTGAATGAATACATAACTGGAGATGGATTTGTGATCAAAGATTACGGATCAAGACCTACTCCCTAGGACTAACTTCCCTCACACCTCAACATACCTGCAAATTCCCCAGAATCAACCCAGTAAACATGGCTGTCTCTGGATTATCTAAATCTATCCATCCATCTGTCTACCTATCTCTTCTTTCCTTCAGTCTTCTATCCCCCTTCTTTTCTTCTTATCCTTCCTTGCTAAAATAGATTCACTTAAGACACACTGCTTTTATGAAGTCAGTATTACCCTAACAATAAAACCAGATAAAGACACAGCAATGGAGGAGTATGGACAAAATTATAGGCCAAGCTCCCTCATGGATGTAGATGAAAATTTTCTCAATAAAACCCTTGCAAACCAAATTCAAAAGCACATCAAAAAAAAAAAAAAAAAAAAAAAAAAAAAAACCAATTTGCTGTGATCAAATTCACTTCATTTTTTTTAAAAAGGGGGGAGAGTTCTGTGTGCACATATCAATAAATGTAATCTCATGTAAATAGATCCAGGGTAAACAAAAAAAGTCAAATGATCATCTCAGTAGATGCAGAAAAGCACTTTAATAAGAATCCACGTCTCTTAATTATTCAGAAGTTATCCTGAGGAGACCAGGAGCAGTGAGAATATTTCTCAACATAATAAAGGTTATTTCTATTCTTTCTTTTGGTGTTTTGAGACAGGGTTTCTCTGTACAGCCTTGGTTTTCCTGGAAGAGATCCACTTGCCTCTGCCTCTCAGCCTCTCAGCCTCTCACCCTCTCAGCCTCTGCCTCTCAGCCTCTCAGCCTCTGCCTCTCAGCCTCCCTGCCTCTGCCCTCAGGTGTTGGGATTAAAAGTGAGCACCACCACATCCAGCTGTGTGCACTCTTGACCACTCAGCAACAGTGATTACCTGCACAAGATCATCAACATGTCAAAGAGAGAGGAATGGCCCCTTAGCCCTCACCCCCCAATGCTGTACCTCTGATAAACTGCCTGTTGTCTGGTAAATGCCTATGTGCCTGTGAGTAACCAAAATTAAGCAAAAAATTCCCCCAAAACAAACAAACCCAGACAAATGTGTAAGTAGAAGAGGGACAAATTGGAAATAGAAGGGACATTAGTGTGACTAGGAAGGGACACAAGGAAGGCATTCTAAGGACTCCGCCAGAAAATGCATTTCCAGCCAAGTCATAGAGAACTGACTCCCACAAGCTATCCTCTGACTGCCACATGCTGTGTGTAGCAAACACACACACACACACACACACACACACACACACACACATGCACAAATGCACACACATGTTTGGAATGAGAGGGGCTGGCAGGAGGGGGAAGGGAGAGCCGGATTGTGAGGAAGGTAAATATAACCAGAGTGCAAAGGTATCTGTGAATGAAAATATCATGGAACTCATTTTATGCACGGCCAAAGCACATTAGCTTAAAAGACCTCAGAGTATGAGAATGTTTTCAAAAATATATATACTAAAACTCCAGAAAGTAGAAAATAGACAAAGAAACAAACTGTCAAACAGACAAAAGCTAAACCTAGAAAACCAGGGAAGGCATCTTCCATGGAACAAAGGCTTTCTAAAAGGAGAAAAGGAGAAAAATTCAAGATGAGAACTATCGAAACTTCAGTGCTTCTCAGAGTTAAATAATAGGAATTTCAGGCTGGACACTGTGGTGCATGCCTTTAGCCCCACCTTCAGGAGGCTGAGGCAGGCAGATCTCTGAGTTTCAGACCAGCCTGGTCTACAGAGCAAGTTCCAGGACAGCCAGGGCTCTCTGCCTCTCTCTCTCTCTCTCTCTCTCTCTCTCTCTCTCTCTCTCTCTCTCTCTCTCTCTCTCTCTCTCTCTCTGCCTCTCTGTCTGCCTCTCTCTTTCTCTCTCTCTGCCTCTCTCTCTCTCTGCCTCTCTCTCTCTGCCTCTCTTTCTTTCTCTCTCTACCTCTCTCTCTCTCTGCCTCTCTCTCTCTCTGCCTCTTTCTCTCTCTCTGCCTCTCTTTCTTTCTCTCTCTACCTCTCTCTCTGCCTCTCTCTCTGCCTCTCTCTCTCTCTCTCTCTACCTCTCTCTCTCTCTCTGCCTCTCTCTCTCTCTGCCTCTCTCTCTCTCTCTGCCTCTTTCTCTCTCTCTGCCTCTCTTTCTTTCTCTCTCTGCCTCTCTCTCTCTCTCTGCCTCTCTCTCTCTGCCTCTCTCTCTCTCTCTCTCTCTCTCTCTCTCTCTCTCTCTCTCTCTCTCTCTCTCTCTCTCTCTCTCTCTCTGCCTCCCTGATGCTGGGATGAAAGGCATGCACAGTCAGAATCGTAGGTACAGTGGCCGTCTTCAGACATGCATTCCATAGGACGTGCTCTAGGAAAATAAGATCTCCATCCAAGAAACGGAGGCCTGGTGTGCTGCACGGCTTTCCTGTCAGTCATGGAG
The DNA here is from genome assembly GCF_963924665.1 of Micromys minutus. Classification (NCBI taxonomy): domain Eukaryota; kingdom Metazoa; phylum Chordata; class Mammalia; order Rodentia; family Muridae; genus Micromys; species Micromys minutus. The sequence goes on along the minus strand of NC_137956.1, from coordinate 37,414,236 downwards.
ATCTCTGAGCCGGGTGGTGGGAAAACATACAGGAGATTAGTCGGGGGCTCTGGTTGTTTTGTTTGCTCAGAATCACTGAGAAAATGTGAACAGCTGTGTTCAGGGTGCTAACACGGATGCTAAAATTAAATATCAACATAAAATCAGTGCTGTCTAACAGACAATCAATGTTGACTAACAGACAACCGTGGAAAGGTGTGAAGGCAGATGACAGTCTGGGGAAGGGGCTTAGCAAAACTTCTCCAACAGAGGGCTGGGATTCAAAAGGTACTTTGTGAACAGACTTGGGCTGGAGACTAAACAACTGTTGTTCAGTTGTGTTGTTCTTGCAACAGACACCGTGACACCCAGTTGAAAGGAAGAAAATTTTATTTCGGTTCTTGGGTGATTTGGGGGGTTTCAGTTCATTGTCTCAGGACTAATTCTAGGCCTACAGTGAGGTGGCACTTCACGGTGGGTGTGGGAAAGCGGAAATGCCCACCTCAAAGTGCCAGAAAACAAAAGTAGGTACAGAGGAACCAGGCAGGACCAAATATTACCTCCAGAACATGCACAGTGACCTATTTGTCTGAGATAGACCCCACTGCCAAAGCTCTAGCACTTCCCACTGTGGTGCCACGGCCTGAGAGCCTAGCCTTCAAAACAGGGGCCTACAAGGGACATTCCGTATTCAAACCATAACACAGAATGGGCCAAGTAGCACAGAGAGGTGTCAATGGACAGAGCACAGCCAAACCAATATATATATGGTGAGATAGACGGAGTCTCGAGATCCAGCTCAGGCAGGTCAGAGGCATTGCCAAGAGGATTGCTAGACAGTATTAAAATCACTATTAATCCATCGCTCTTAGAGGAGACCCTATACTTTACTAACCCGTGTCATTTCTGACCACATTCTAACACTTCTCCTTATATCCACAGATCAAGTAGCTCTCCCTCCTCATCAAAAGTGCTTCCTTTTGCAGTCGAGAGAAATCAGCACAGAAAGCCACAGATGGTCAGACTATAGGTTGCCTGATCATGGGATGCTCAGTGGATATATCATATCTACAACACAGCCCCTGCACCTAAAACTTGGGACACATCGTGAAAGAAGAGACTGAAAGCTATACCCATGACCTCAACAACATGGCTGCCTAAACAAGCTCTGAACAATGACACCACCAATAAACAGGCTAACTTAGAAGAGGGAACTCTGGGCCCCACTCCCACACAAACAACTCTAGACAACTAGTGACAGCCGAGAATGGGAGAATTAGTCTTTCCAACTAATTAGCCAACACCAAGTGGTCAGCCCTGAAATTACATATGTATATATGTATGTAACAGTAATCAAGAAAAAGAGGCTACCAGCTTGAGTTGGGGAGTAAGGGGTAATACGAGAAAAGTTTGAAACGGGGGACGAGATTGGAGGAAGGAAATTGCATAATTATATTTTAATTAAAAATTGTTTTTCAAGTTTAAAAGTCCTTTAAACTTCCTGATGGTTGTTTTCCCTATAAATAAGCTACGTCATTGGATAGGAGGGGCAATTTGACTTCCTAATTGGCAGCAGTTAAACTTGTCCCTAATGCCCTGGCTACCTTGAACAAAGAACTCTCAGCCAGGCAGCCATCTGAACTACCCTTAAGCCCTCTTATTGGCTGTTGTCAGTATTCCATTGACCCTTTGAGGAAGCTACATAATTAGCAAAGCTGCTTACTACTAAAGAACTCCAGGTCCTAAAGGCAAACGGGTTCAGTCTGCTCTGAAGTGGTTTGTTGTCACAAAACTTGGTGAACTCTAAGGAACCTACCACTTGTCTACCAAGACCAGAGAGGGAGCACAGTCCCGTCGTAGTCACCTCCTGTTCTGACTGGTCCAAAAGGGACAAACGGGATGATCTGTGTCAATATAGTTCTTCATTTGCACAAAGGTCTGTGTGGTTAGCTATAGACAGGTTCGTTTGGATTGCTTCCTGAGCTGACTGAAACACAACTTCCTAGGCTATCCCCTCTACACACACACACACACACACACACACACACACACACACACACACAAACCAACAACAAAACTGTGTGTGCTAACATTGGGCCCCATGAAAAGCTTCTCTCAAGGGGCATTTTCCTAGCATAGTTTTGACCCCATCACTCACAGAGTGAGCTAAGCTGCTGCCCTGCTCTCCCAATAGCAATAGCGGAGTTACAGGAGTGGCCAAGAGCCAGGACAGTCCTAACAGTGCAACCAAGAGAGTGACCAGCAGCCTTGGCAGTTGCAATGGTGGAGTGTCAGCGGCAGCAGCCGCTCAATGTAATAGCATCAGTGACAGCAGCCGTGGAGCCAGGTACGAGCCATGGTGATGAAGAGGGAGTAAGCTGGAGCAGTCTGATAGCAATGGCTCTGACAAGTGCCACAGTAGAGTGACAGCAGAGACATCAGCAGGGTCGCAACACTATGTAACAGTGGCTAGCAGCATCAGTAATGGCCAAATTGCTCCTTCCCCTGTGATGGCAGCCGTGACAGGGGACGGTAGCATCCCGCTGCACCTGAACAGTTCCAGAGAGCGGCTCAGGAGGGAAGCAGAGCAAAGCAGAAATGAAAAGAAGATGAAAGAAGGCAGAGATGAGGCTGAAGGACCATCAAGTGCGAGAAACACCCCAGAGGGCTGCCAGGCAGTATTGAGAGACAGACACCTCGGAGGACAGGCAGAGAGGATAGGGAAACCCAGCCTGAGTCATGAGGGTAGGAAGACCCATGTCCCTTCCTGTGACAACATCAAATATTCTCAATGGCAAATCCAGGGTGGGCCATGGCATGAGTCACAACAGCAGTCATCATTGAGGTAGGAAAAACTCACACATCCTGACATCCTGGACCCATCCCCGGCAGAAAAGTCAGGGTCAGGTGTTTTCTCTTTCTACCAAGCACCTTTGAGCTAGTAGAAGACAAGGTGGTCTGTGAGTCACAGATATCTTTGTGACGTCATAGCTGCCTCCTCCTTGACCACCTGCCCTGCCCTTGCTGAAGCTAAAGGAGCAACATCAAGAGAGGAATGAACATCTGAAGCTGGGGCCCTCTCACCATGGTCAGTCAGGGTTGTATAAGACTTTTTGCCAGCCTCACCTGCCCTGGGATAAAGACTCGTCCTTGACAGAACAAAGCCCTGGGTGACTCCATAAGATTCAGGAATAGAATATGGATCTGGGCATTAGACAAAACCCAGAGAAATTAGTCTTACCTTTGACCCAGCTGTCACTGGCACTCCTCTATTGCTGTGAAGAGATACTTCGACCACGGCAACTCTCATGAAAGAAAGCGTGTGGTTGGGGCTTGTTTACAGTTTCTGGGGTTTAGCCCGTTTGGGTGACACACAGGCAGACATGGTAATGGGGAAGCAGCCCAGAGTTCTACATACAGCAGGGAGAGAGAGACTCGGGTTTGGAATGGGCTCTTTGAAACCTCAAAGCCTACCCCTAGTGACACACTTCCTCCAACAAGGCCACACCTCCTAATCTTCTCAAATAGTGCCACTCCCTGGAGACCAAGCATTCAAATCTATGAGACTGTGGGGTTGGGGGTGGGGGACTGTTCTCATTCAAACCACCACAGCTACCACCCCAATTCTGATCCTAGGAACTTGATCAAGATAAGAAAAAGGAAACATCAGAAACATCAGAAGAAACAGAAAGCATAAAGGATGAGATGCAACTAGAGGTAGGCAAGAAAACTCATAATCTCATTCCCTAGACTTAGGAGAGCCAGCTCTCACCCCGTTGATCTGTCTCTTAAATCCTCTCCTGGGCAAACAGTGCACAGAGCACACAAGACATGAAACCGAGTGGTGAGAAATGGGGAAGTAGATGGGTGAAGATGAGCCCCAAAAAGGTTATGGAGTGATTTGAAAGGCAGAAGTAGGCATTAATAGACATGAGGTGAGGGAGACCTTGGGTGTTGTGTTTGGTAAAAAGAATGAAGAAGAAGGGTATGTTTGGTGGAGGTACTGTATGGTGTGTGGGGGACAGGGTGCCTCTGCAGGCCCATGCTGAGGCATCCCTTCCCTTTGAGGTGCCAGCTACATGACAATATAGTATAGAATAGAGTTTATCTAGAGTTTATCAGGGCATGGGGAGGGGAGTTGAGGGGGTAGTAGAGAAAGGCCGAGAGAAGAAGAAAAGAGAGGAGTAGAGGCAGGCCATCAGCTCGTGGGGGAGAGAGGGAAGGGAAATGGGGAGAGAAGAGACAGAGGGAAAAGAGGAAGAAGAGCAAGAGAGAGGAGGGGGCAAGCAACCCCTTTTATAGTAAGTCAGACATACCTGGCTGTTGCTAGGTAACTGTGGGGTAGAGCCTAGAAGAAATGCTAACACTGGGTGTCTAGGATACTGTGTAGACATTAGACCCTGAATGTCTAGGACACTGTGTGAGCAGCATTCTGGGCTCAGGACAGTCACAAGCCATAGATTCAAAGTTTCTTCCCTATAAGGACTATTTGCTTCCTATACACAGAAGGAGGTGTCTCCCCAAAGTTTCACCAGGAAAGTCCATGTAGCAAGTATAACCCCCACTTGATAGACAAAAATGATGTAGGTCTGAGGGCCAATGTGGCCCACAGCCAAGGGCAAAACAAAAAGGTACAGGTAGAACTCCACTCCCCTCCCTTGTGTCCTCAGAAGCACCAGGAAAAGGGGTGATTGTTAGAGTCCCACATGTTTGACTTGACAAACACACTGGGAATCCATATTAGTTGCTCCTTATGGGAAAAAAAAGTACAGATTAGCGCAGATCTCACTTTCTGGCACAATCCTGTCCCTTAGTACTCGATTTTCTATGGTGTGCACAGTCCCCTCCTACCTAAGCACAGTGATACTCTTAAACACTCCAAAATCAGCTGACAAGGCACACACACACACACTGACTCCTCACGCTCGATGACTCCAGCCTCCATCCTGCCTGTCATCCGTGTCTGGATTTGAAGCTTAGACCACAGTTTCATAACACGTGCAAGTCTTTAAAACAGGTACCCTGTCATGCCTCGCTCCCATGGTAACAATAAACAAGAATTTTGAGAAATTACACCTTGAAAGAGAAGACACAGCAGTCATTGATAGCTACCCATAGTGATTTCTGTGTGGTCATCCCTTCTCTCCTCTCATGACCATCTGACCCATGGCCTCAGCAATCCAACCCTTGTGCTCTCACCCCCTGACCCCTGCTGAAGCTCTGACACCCACATCAAGTGTCCCTGCCATCTTCCACACTGATGTTCATCTTATCCACTCAGACCCTACCACTTGCCAGGCAACGTCTTTACCTTAACACAGTCCTCAATGGGATGAGGCTCCCTTTCCCAACCACCCTCTCCCATCTCGGTGCCTTGACATTCCCCTACAATGGGAAAACGAGCCTTCACTGGACCAAAGGCCTCTCTTCCCATTGATTCCAGACAATGCCATCCTCTGCTACATATGCAACTGGAGCCATGGGTGCCTCCGTGTGTACTCATTGTTTGGTGTTTTAGTCCCTGGGAGCTTTGGAGGGTTTGGCTGGTTGATAATGTTGTTTTTTCCCATGGGGTTGCAAACCCTTTCAGCTCCTTCAGTGCTTTTTCTAGCTCCTTCATTAGGGTCCCCGTGCTCAGTCCAATGGCTAGCTGAAAACATCCTCATATGTATCAGTATGACTCTGGCAGAGCCTCTGAGAAGGCATCTATATCAGGCTCCTGTCAGCATGCTTTGCAATTTCATGCGGTTCCATTTGTCGATTCTTGATCTTAGAGTATAATCCATTGGTGTTCTGTTCAGGAAAATTTCCCCTGTGCCTATGAGTTCTAAGCTCTTCCCCACTTTATCTTCTATTAGTTTCAGTGTACCTGGTTTTATGTGGTCTTTGATCGACTTGGTCTTGAGCTTTGTACAAGGAAATAAGAACAGATCAATTTGCATTCTTCTGCATGCTGACTGCCAGTTAAACCAGCACAATCTGTTGAAGATGCTGTTCTTTCTCCATTGAATGTTTTAAACTCCTTTGTCAAAGATCAAGTGACCATAGATGTGTGGGTTTATTTCTGGGTCTTCAATTCTATTTCATTAATCTACCTGCCTGTCTCTGTATCAATGCCATGCAGTTTTTATCACAATTGATCTGTAATACAGCTTGAGGTCAGAGATGGTGATTACCCTGGAAGTTCTTTTATTGTTGAAAATAGTTTTTGCAATTCTAGATTTTTTGTTATTCCAAATGAATTTGCAAATTGTTCTTTCTAACTCTATGAAGAATTGAGTTGGAATTTTAATGGGAATTGCATTGAATAGGTAGATTGCTTTTGGCAAGATGGCCATTTTTTACCATGTTGATCCTTCCAATCCATGAGCATGGAAGATCTTTCCATCTTCTGAGATCTTCTTGAATTTCTTTCTTCAGAGACTTGAAGTTCTTGTCATACAGATTTTTCACTTTCTTAGTTAGGGGCACACCAAAGTATTTTATATTATTCGTGACTATTGTGAAGGGTGTCGATTCCCTAATTTCTTTCTCAGCCTGTTTATCCTTTGAGTAGCAGAAGGCTACTGATTTGTTTAAGTCAATCTTATATCTAGACACTTTGCTGAAGTTTTTTATCAGCTGTAGGAGTTCTCTGGTGGAATTTTTGGGGTCACTTAAGTATACTATATGTGCAAATCGTGTTACTTTTACTTCTTCCTTTCTAATTTGTATCCCTTTGACTTCCTTTTGCTGTCTAATTGCTCTGGCTAGGACTTCCAGTACCATGTTGAATAGGTAGAGAGAGAGTGGGCAGCCTTGTCTAGTCCCTGATTTTAATGGGATTGCTTCAAGTTTCTCACCATTTAGTTTGATTTTGACTACTGGTTTGCTGTATTTTACTATGTTTAGGTATGAATCTTGAATTCCTGATCTTTCCAAGACTTTTAACATGAAGTGGTGTTGAATTTTGTCAAATACTTGCTCAGCATATAATAAGATGAACATGTGGTTTTTTTTTTCTTTGAGTTTGTTTATATAGTGAATTACATTCATGGATTTTCATATATTGAACTATCCCTGCATCCCTGGGATGAAGCCTACTTGATCATAGTGAATGATCATTTTGATGTGTTCTTGAATTCGATTTGCAAGAATTTTATTGAGTATTTTTGTGTCAATGTTCATACAGGAAATTAGTCTGAAGTTCTCTTTCTTTGTAGTGTCTTTGTATGGTTTGGGTATGAGTGTATTTGTGGCTTCAAAGAATGAGTTGGATAGTGTTTCTTCTGTTTCTATTTTGTAGACTAGTTTGGAGAGTACTGGTATTAGGTCTTCTATGAAGGTCTGATAGAATTCTGCACTAAACCCATCTAGTCCTGGGCTTATTTTTGGTTGGAAGGCTTTTGATGACTGCTTTTATTTCTTTGGGGCATATGGGACTGCTTAGATGGTTTATCTGATCCTGATTTAACTTTGGTACCTGGTATCTGTCTAAAAAATTGTCCATTGCCTCTAGATTTTTTTCTGAGGTAGTATCTGTCTTTATCACTGAGATGAGTTTCCTGTATGCAGCAAAAATGCTGAGTCCTATTTATGTATTCAGTCTGATAGTCTATAATCTTTTTATTGGGGAATTGAGTCCATCAATGTTAAGGGATATTGAGGAATAGTGATTGTTGTTGCCTGTTATTTTGTTATTAGAGGTAGAATTATGTTTGTGTGCTCTTCTTCTTTTGGGTTTGTTGTAAGATTATTTTTTTGCTTTTCCTATGGTATAGTTTCCCTCTTTGTGTTGGATTTTTCCATCTATTATCCTTTGTAGGGCTGGATTTGTGGAAAGATATTGTGTAAATTTGGTTTTCCCCTGGAATATCTTGGTTTCTATATCTATGGTAATTGAGAGTTTTGCTGGGTATAGTAACCTGGGCTGGCATCTGAGTTCTCTTAAGGTCTGTATGACGTCTGTCCAGGATCTTCTAGCTCTCATAGTCTCTATTGAGAAGTCTGATGTAATTCTGATCAGTCTGCCATTATAAGTTTCTTGATTTTTTTCCCTTACTGCTTTTACTAGTCTTTCTTTGTTCTTTCATTGGTGTTTTGACTATTATGTGTTGGGAAGAATTTCTTTTCTGGTCCAATCGATTTGGAATTCTGTAGGCTTCTTATATGTTCATGGTCATCTCTTTCTTTAGGTTAGGGAATTTTTCTTCTATAATTTTATTGAAGATATTTTCTAGGCCTTTTATTTGGGAATCCTCACTCTCTTCTACAACTATTTTCCTTAGGTTTGGTCTTCTCACTGTATCCTGGATTTCCTGGTTGTTTTGGGTTAGGAACTTTGTGATTTTTGCATTTTCTCTGACAGTTGTGTCAATGTTTTCTATAGTATCTTCTGCCCCTGAGTCTCTCTTTCATCTCTTGTATTCTTTTGGTGATGCAACTTGCATCTATAACTCCTGATCTCCTTCTTAGGTTTTCCATCTCCAGGGTTGTCTCCTTTTGTGATTTCTTTATTGTGTCTATTTCTGCTTTTAGATCCTGGATGGTTTTGTTCAATTCTTTCACCTGTTTGGTTGTGTTTTCCTGTAGCTCTTTAAGTGATTTTTGTGTTTCCTCTTTAAGAGCTTCCACCTGTTTACCTGTGTTTTCCTGTATTTCTTTAAGGGAGTTATTCATGTGCTTCTCGAGGCTCTCCGTCATCAACTTAAGGTAAGATTTTAAGTCCAAATCTTGTTTTTCTGCTGTGTTGGGATATCCACTACTTGTTGTGGCGGAAGAAGAGGGTTCTGATGTTGCCAGGTTGTCTTGGTTTCTGTTGCTTAGGTTCTTGCACTTGCCTCTTGCTAGCTTGTTATCTGTGATGCTAGTTGATCTTATTGTCTCTAACTGGAGCTTGTCTCTCCTGTGAGCCTGTGAGCCCATGGGCTCAAGAGGGAGTTCACTCCTGGGTGTTCAGCTCTCTGCAGGCAGGCTGTGAGTTTGGATGGCAGTGAGCCGGCCCTAGCTCTGGACACAGATGGAGTCTGGAAGTGTTCAATCCCTGGCAGCACCATGATTCCTGTACCCCAAGAGTTCCTGGCAGTCTCTCCCTGGATAGTCAGTAGAGCAAAGTGAGGACTCACCCGTGGGCTCAGGAGAGAGATAGGTCCTGGGTGCTCAACTCTCTGCAGTCAGGCTGTGAATTCCAATGGTGGTGGGCCAGCCCTCCGGATAAGGAGTTAAAATGAGAGAGATGAAGAGAAATATACTTTTATATTTTTTTAAAAAAAGATTTATTTATTTGAGTACACTGTAGCTGTCTTTAAACACACTAGTGGAGGTCATCAGATCCTCTTACAGATGGTTGTGAGCCACCATATGGTTCCAAGAATTGAACTCAGGACCTATGAAAGAGGAGTCAATGTTTTAACCACTGAGCCATCTCTCCAGCTCTAGTTTTTTTTTGTTTTTTAATGAAGCAAACAAATAAGACTCAAGTTATCTGTACAAGAAAATCTCCAGTCACTGTCTAAAATGTACTTCAGGGTCCAAAGAAAATAAACCATCCAGAAACAATAACCAAACTGCCCAACAGACACTTGATCCAAATGCTCTGACCTCCTCACCCTCCTACATACACATAGGAATATCAGAAAATAAATGTTTCATTTCAAAAATGTCTATTGCACCTTTTAAAAGAATATGACAAGGAACATAGGCAGCAAGGATGTGAAATACCAAAAACACAGAAGTTAAATGTGATGAGACAAGGAATATAGGTCAAAGCTGTAAATTGGATAGATAGATGATATATAGATAGATAGATAGATAGATAGATAGATAGATAGATAGATAGATGATAGATGATAGATAGATAGATAGATAGATGATAGATAGATAGATAGATGATAGATAGATAGATGATAGATAGATGATAGATAGATGATAGATAGATAGATGATAGATGATAGATAGATGATAGATAAATAGATAGATAGATAGATGATAGATGATAGATAGATGATAGATAAATAGATAGATAGATAGATGATAGATTAATAGATAGATAGATAGATGATAGATAGATAGATAGATGATAGATAGATGATAGATAGATAGATAGATAGATAGATAGATGATAGATAGATGATAGATAGATAGATAGATGATAGATAGATAGATGATAGATAGATAGATGATAGATGATAGATAGATGATAGATAAATAGATAGATAGATAGATGATAGATGATAGATAGATGATAGATAAATAGATAGATAGATAGATGATAGATTAATAGATAGATAGATAGATGATAGATAGATAGATAGATAGATGATAGATAGATGATAGATAGATAGATAGATAGATAGATGATAGATAGATGATAGATAGATAGATAGATGATAGATAGATAGATAGATGATAGATAGATAGATAGATAGATGATAGATAGATAGATGATAGATAGATAGATAGATGATAGATAGATAGATGATAGATAGATGATAGATAGATAGATGATAGATAGATGATAGATAGATAGATAGATAGATAGATAGATAGATGATAGATAGATAGATAGATGATAGATAGATAGATGATAGATAGATAGATGACAGATAGATAGATAGATAGATAGATAGATAGATAGATAGATAGATATCACAAAAGTAAAGAGAGTCCACAAAAAAAAATCCAAGTTCAGAAGCAGCTGGTCTGGGGGCGGCATGGGATTAGCTACTGAGGGGCTGGTCGGACTCTTCTAAGAGTTCCATTGACTCTTTCTGTAGCTGACAATAGAGGGTCTGTCTCCAAGAGGCTGGCTCTGAGGCTGGCTTAAGGAGGTATAGCAAGGTCTGGTGTCACATCTTTGCCAGGACACTGGTAACACCAGGACACAGGTAACTAGTGACACCACAGCCTACCTGTCCCACAGAACAGAAGATACTGATGTTCCAAAGTTAGGTAAGTGTGTGCTCCTAAGAAAGGAAGTAAAGAACACAGAACTGGGGGTCAGGGAACAGCACAGTGTTTGGGAGGGTTCCCACTGTTGACAAAGGTGTTTGCCAGAGGCACTTTAGAAAAATCAGATTGAAGTCAGACAATGGACAAACAAGGTTTATTCAGGTGAAATTGGGTTTTCACTAGTGGTCAGGATACAAGGCCTGTGTTATGCTTGCTGACCAGGCAAAGCACTGTGTGCATATTAGAATCCTCACTGACTTGGACGGAGTACAGTCTAATTACTTTGCCCTTTGACTCTGATTGTAGAAGCAAATTCAAGATAAGAAAACTGAAGCTGAAGAGACAGATGGAGCCATACTTGAGAGGAGTGAGTCGTTAAATTCGACCCAGGCAGAGGTAGGTGATGCTGGGGTGGGCCTCTAATCTACATATATCTTGATCCGTGTCACCCAGGTCGATGGCATTTTTGTGGCCCATACAATAGAATACTCAGGGAATGTGTGCTCCAAGCATGACACACGTGTGAATGGAAGGTCTGAGTCAAACCATCACTCTGAACAACCATCAGAAACCAAGACTGCCCACACTTCTGGGGGCAAAGTCACCCTCTCCAGTGCTGCTGTGAATAAGGCTTGCTTAGCCTTGACTCTGTCTTACCCATTTGCCTGATAACCTTAGAGAGACAGGTTACTGATGGGGATGTGGTGGTCCATAAGAGAGAAAATAGGGACTATGTGAAGCTGGGAGATGGGGTGTATTTAGGGAATAAATTGCCAAACAGGGCCATGTGGCTATTAGAATCCACACGGATTTGGACACAGAAAAATCTAATTACTTTGCCTTTTGACTCTGACTATATAGAAGCAAACCCAAGACGAGGAAGTTGAAACTGAAGAGGCCATCAGAGATTTCGTTGAGAAAACTGAGATAGCAAATCTTACTCCCCAGATAGAGGTAGGTGGTGAAGGGCTCCAGTGTTGGGGTGGATCTCTAATCTACATGCTATCCTGTATCGGCCGGGGCTACACGGCCGGGGCTACACAGAGAAACTCTGCCTCAAAAAAAAAAAAAAAAAAAAAAAAAAGGATAGAAGGGGAGACGGGGGGGGGGGGGGGGGGGGCGGGGGGGCGTAATGCCGGACCGCCCTTCCTGATTTCAGAGCGTCCTGAGGCTAGGGTGTCTGAGGGCCGAGTGTCCTTTCTTTTCCACACCACTTCTCTTTACAAATACCGCAGCTGGCAGGCTTAAAGATCCAGGCCTGGTGGAGAGGCACGCTGGTGCGCCGAACCCTGCTGCTTGCTGCCCTCAGCGCTTGGACCATTCAGTGCTGGTGGAGAGAGGCAAAGGCCAGGTTGCAGGGGAGGAAGTTACATGAGGTGATGCGCTGCAAACTGAGGTGAGTATACGCCCGCTTTGAAGCTGCAGTCCTGGGTGCAGATGCGGCTCATCCATGTTACCTCCGTTTTCGCAATGCTGACCGCAAACCGCAACCGTCCTAACCATGCTTGTAAAAATCATAACATGCTCCGGGGCTTCCGTGAGGTCCCAGGAAACAAGCTAAAGCTTCAGGTTGATATCTTTTCGAATCACAAGTCTGTAGGATATCAGACTGCCTACCTTTCTCAGTATGGAACAGAACTGACCAGGGTTGCTTTTAATAGGTGTCTCTTGGGTCTCTGTAAGACAGGATGTCTCAGTTTCAACAATGGGTCAGGAAAATGTCTGTGGACTTAAAGCACGTTTGTTCAGCCGAATCAGGAATCTGCACTCTCTGGGGACAGACAACATGGGGCCTGAAATTTAAATGATCAGGATCTATGACTGATGAGCGATGTTGATTGGAACATTGGAATTTTGGTGTTGTAGGGTGTTATGTGACCAACTCCAGAGATCCTGACTCACTGATGTCTATTTAAATGTTGTCCCCTAAGCTGTACAATCTGGAGGAATTCGTCTTCCATTGTCTTCTGGGTTTAAGTTTTTCACCATAGTCCATTTGGCCTTGTTTGGTCTGGCTCTGTCTTTGCACCTTCTTGCTATCATTGGACAGGAGAGAACTTTAATTTCAGTGTATGAATGTTATAGCAAAAAACATTATGGGTAGGAGAGGATAGGTTCAGCTAGAGCTAAAAGAAGCCAGCACAGACAAAACTCAGGCTACCCCTTGCACGAAAGACAACAGGCCTTTTCACTGAGTTGCTGAAGATAGACTAGGGCCTAGAAATTTCCCATAGATCATGGCTATGTATGATGGGCTTTCTTAAATTTCTGGTTTTGTTTTAATTTTTGAATCAGGTACTGTATTAATCAGACTTCTCTAGACGAATAGAACCCAACAGAATAAATCTATGTACAGACAAAGGAGATTCACTAGAATAACTTATGGATAGAAAGTCGGAGAACCCAGGAGTTGTTGAGTTCACCAGGCTGAATGTCTCAGCTGGTCTTCAGTATGTGTCGGAAAGAAGTCGGCTGCAGGGCCAGCAAATCGTGAGCAAGGGCAAGCAGGCAAAGAGCCAAAGCTCCCTTCTTCTTTATGTATGCTGCTGGGAGAAGGCGTGGCCTGGCTTTAGGGATGCTCTTCTCCCTGTCTCAAGCGACCCAATTAATTAGAACTCTATCCCAGATTTACCCAGGGAAACTTTTTTTTTAAAGATTTATTTATTTATTCTATATAAGTACACACTGTCGCTATCTTCAAACGCACCAGAAGAGGGCATCGGATCTCATTGCAGATGGTTGTGAGCCACCATGTGGTTGCTGGGATTTGAACTCAGGACCTCTGCAAGAGCAGTCAGTGCTCTTGACCGCTGAGCCATCTCTCCAGCCCGAAATGGGGTTTTATTTAATTCCAGATGTAGTCAAGTTGACAATCAAGAATAGCCATCACAGGTACCAAGAGGTAGACTTTTTTAAGTTAAATTTAAATTTTTTCTTTTATGTATACAGGTGTTTTGCCTTCATGGATGTTTGTGTATCACTTTCATGCCTGGTGCCCTCAGATGCCAGAATAGAGCATCTGACCCCATAGATTTAGAGTTACAGATGGGTGTGAAGAGTAGCCAGTGCCCTTAATTGTTGACCCATTTCTCTCTAGCCCCTGCGCATGGCATTTTTTTTAAAGGAACATCTTCCTTGTATCTGATACATATTAACAATCAGTGAGTTCATCACTGAAAACATTACATCCCCACTCTGGTCACTACAGTGCATCTAGCCCTTGCAATAAGGGGAAAATATAAAGATAAACACATTCCGTACCTTGTTGAAAAGGGGAAGAAAGTGGGTATCAGAACACGGACTAAGGCCCAGTACTTATCCATTCCTTTTCTGGGACCGTGGTTCCTGTCCTACCTATTCACTCTGCCTATTACCAAACACCCCAAGCAGACAACCCAAGCTCGCTCCCATCTCAGACCGTTTGGCTTGCTACTCCCCTGGGGAATTCTCTGCCGACACTCTCTCTTCATTCAGGTTTATCTCTGCACAGAGCTGGTAGAAGGTGTCCATCCAGATTTAAGTAGCTGTCCCTGACCACCTTCTGAGCGTTCTAGCTCCCAACTCTGCTGTTCTGGGCACCAAGTTCTTATCAGGTCCCGAGCATCTCACCTCAGTGTCTACTGACCTGCAGTGGCTATTCTGGGTTGTCAATTGGAATCTGGAATGGGCTGCTGTCGAGCTACATGCCTGCCTCACCACTGGGGTGCCCAAGCACTGCTGGCAAGCCACTCAAGGGATGCAAAACAGTCCTTTATAGGGGTCCCAGCTGGTGCTTCCCCAGATAAGAAACAACGCGGTCAGAGACAGACACTGGATTCTTGGACTTTATATTCACAGCCTGACATTGTTGGATTAACTGGTTTTGCAGCCTATAAATCATCCCTATAAATCATATGTATAAGAGGGGGGAAGGGAGGGAGAGGAGGATTCATTCTATAAGTTCTGCTAGAACCCTGATTAATACATGACCTCACACTAGAAGCCCACTGAGTCATCTCTCTAGCTCCCTGTTAGCTTTGTTTTGTTTTTCAAAACAGGGTTTCACTGTGTGTAGTCCTGGCTGTCCTAGCACTCATGCATGAAGCCATCACCCCAACTCCTTTACCCCTTCCCTCCCACCCCACTTCTAGCTCAGTTTAATCTTATGGAGGCATTTTCTCAGTTGAGGCTCCCTCCTGTCCAGTGACTGTAGCTTGTGTCCAATTGACATTAAACTAGACAGCACTTGACTCAACAGTTAGGAGTAATTATTGCTCTTGCAGAGGACCCAAGTTTGATTCCCAGCACCAACACTGGACTTCACAGACATCTGTAACTCCAGTTCCAGAGGATCCAATGCCTTCTTCTTCTGACTCCCATAGGCACAAGGCATGCATGGGGTAACCCAAACATACATACTGACAAAATACCCACATACATAAAATATATCATTGAGGATTTTTTTTAAAAAAATCTTTCCTCCTCCTTTAAAGTTCTCCAGGTATTTTTCCAGAGCAATAAAAAGATTAATAAGATATTCTTCCCACACATCCTGGATCCATTTAAAGCTCTCTCCCCATCCCAAGGGAATGACAGAGAATGGGATGTGAGAGGCACATGTACCTTTTTGTCATTTAAGCTGCTGCCCTCAAAGGCCAATGGCAGAATGTGCCGGATGTAGACAAACCATAAACCTTAGAGCAGGACAACTCACATCCTAAGGACTCTAGTCCATCCCTGACTAGAAACAGGAAGTTGTTTTTTCTTCATCCAATGCCTGTGATACTGGAGAAGGCAATCTAGTCCATGGGTCACAGTTGGCCTTGTGACATCATGGTCATCTTCCCCATCAGCCATCCTGGGCCTGCTGGAGTTAGATGAGCAGCAACCAAAGGGGAATGACCACCTGAGCTCCTGCTCTTTGCCATGGGTTGTCTGTGTGTTGTAAGACTCTCAGATTCACTCACTTCATGTTGGGGGGGAGGGGGGGAAGCTACTTGGCAGAGGGAAATCCCAAGCTACTGTAGGGGGCCTGGAGAAGATTAGGGAGCTGAGATACAGGGATGTTTGCATGGGAGTTGACTTTTACTTACCCTTCCCCTGTTTTAATTGCAGAAATCTGAACCTGAAGTCCAGCAACAAAAGAAAACAACCCAACCAAAGGTAGGTACAACCCTGGACCATAAATGACCCAGAAGCCCCTGATCCTTGGCCTCAGTGTTTATAGTAATGGGGGTGACATCTTTATTCACATTCAGCGGGCTCAGTATCACTCTCTAATGCCTTAAATCCCATCCCTATCCTGAATTAACTGTGTACAGGACACGGGAAGGTAAGTCACTACTTTAAGAAGGTAGACAAGGGTTGCTGTGGGTCAGTATCATTGAGAGGTAGAAAGAGATGAGGGCCGATACTTAGAGAAATGTGACACCTAGCAGAATTATGGGCTGGTTTAGAACTGAGACTCAGGATGTAATGGTTCTTCCTTATGAGGACCTCATGAGGTCTTCAGGATCAGAAAGTCTGTCCCCTGAGTCCCCCGTGAGTGCCACAATACAAGTATACCTCGCTTTATAAAGGAGGCTACTGTGGCTCAGAAGATGAGCAGCTATGGCCATAGCCATGAGCAAGACAGAGGTAGAGACAACAAAGCTCTACCCATCTCTCTTGTATCTCCATCCACTGAGCATCCTGTCCTTTGCTTGGTTAGCTCCTTCCTTTAAAACCACCCAAGGACTCAGGGATAAAAAGGAACCGGGCAGCCAGGAAGATCCAGGCCTTGTGGAGAGGATTCCTGGTGAGGCAAACTCTGCTGGCTGCTGCCCTCAATGTCTGGGTGATTCAGTGCTGGTGGAGGAACATCCTCCAAAGGCAGATACTTAAACGACGGCTGTCCCTGCTGAGGATATACGTCATCCAGGAAGAGGCTGCCGTCAGGCTCCAGGCCTGGATTCGCATGTGGAATTGCCGTAGGTACTTCAATCAAATATGCAAAACACACTGTGTGGTCCAGTCCGTTGAAAACAGCCTTACCCTCAAGAGTGAAGACATTTTGCAGGTTCAATATGAAGTTGTTTCCAGGCAACCAGAGTTCCACATTGAAATCCTGTCCATCTAAAGGCCCGCAGCACAAAGAGTTGGCTCCAATGCCTAAATAAACACCTGACATAATTTTTGTGAGTCTCAGTAATTATCATGCCACAGAGACACCACCACCTCAGGGGTTCAGACCCTACACCTCTACCTTTCCTTAGGGGAAGACCTTCTCCATCCCCACAGGGCCTGTCACCTCCAAACCAAGAAATGAGGCCCAAGATGTCTGTATCCATGCAGAGCCAGGCATCCTATCACACAACCCTGGAACCATTCCTGTTGTTTGAAGTTGGAATTAAAATGGACTGAGCTTCCTATTTCTATATGAGACACGTAGTTTCTCTGACTACTACCAAGCACTTGGTATAATCACTAATGAGCACCTCCTCAGCACAGAAAGAATACAACCTCCAATTCATTATTGTTTTCTTGCCTTCTCTCTTCTAGGTGAGAGGTCAGAATATTATGGCCTGCACAGCAAGGTTGTTGCAAACAGAGACTGAGCATTCATTAAGCCCAATACAATATACTGTCTGGCTCTTACGATTCATATGCACTAAGAGATATTTTCTAGTGACTAATTAGAACTCCTCAGAGGCAGACCTAACCAATGTTTTCCTCTCAGCTGTGCCATTCATGTCCCTGTCCCTCAGCAGTCTACAGTCTTTGTTTTTTGTTTTTAGCTGAACTCATTTATTTGACACATTTAAGTTATGCAAAGAAAGCTATATGCAACTGCATACAAAGAACCACGTTTCATATTATTAAAAACAGCAGTGGCAAAAAAAATGACGAATTGTAGAATGGACCCCAGGATTTAATGCAAAAAAAACACCCTGTACAGAAAAATGTTAGGCTTCTAACTTCACAGAATCCAGCACAATACGGGCTTCTTTATATTCCTCAGCTTCTTCCAAGTCTTTTTCACTTTCTAATACCTGCTGAAGGTCAGTGTATGCAGCCTCTAACCGGCACTGGCAGTCTGGGATCATCATCCAAGACTCTTGCAGGATCTCTGCCTGCTTCTTAACGACATAGTTTTCACCATCTTCAGCCTTCATTTTTTTCAATCTTTTCTTCTTGCTGATTTGCTTCTTTTTCATACATCACTTTTTCTTTGACCAATCACTTCACCACTTGGGTCTTGATCTTGATCTGCCTCACATGAGGATCGGCCATGGTCCCTAAGGCACCACAGGAAGGAGACCAGTAATCTACAGTCTTAACTTAATGACCCTTCTCTCCACCTCTGAATGAGCCTGGCTCTCTATCCTGCTTCATCTCTGCACCAGACGAGCTAAAAGAAGTTTTTGAATGGGAGGAAGCAGTTAATTCCACAAAAAAAAAAAAAAAAAAAAAAAAAAAAAAAACCCTATAGTGTGCCTGTAATCCCAGAATTGTCGAGGCTGAGTCAGGGAGGACAAATTGTTCTACATGGTAAAACCTTGTCCAAAAAAAAAAAAAAAAAAAAAGACACAGGTAGAGAGTAAGCTGGGCATGTAGTCCAGTGGGTAAAGGCACTTGCCCCCAAGCCTGATGACCTGAGTTCAGTTCCCAGAATCCACATGTTAGAAGAAAACTGACTCCCACAGGTTGCCCTTTGGAAATGGAGGAAGAGGTAGAGGAAAGATTACTGGAGTGATAGCTAACACTAAAGACATTTTGAAAAGTCATATGGAGAAGCTTTCTAAAATATATACATCTTATACACATACACATATACAAGCTTAAATAGAATTACCTTATTACAGGACAAAACACCCTACTAGACACCACAGGCTAACAAAAGCCCAGTGTTGGGAATGTGATACAGTTTTGTTGGTGGTGAGTGAGCCACATGGACCCCCCAAATACTACAGGACATTGTCAACACTCTTAGCTGCCTCCACGACTCGATAAGACCCTATTGCTAAAGATGTGACGTGCCTTGAATGACAGAACAGATATCAAGCTGGTGTTCAACATGGCAGCGCCACCCATTCTAACTTTCATGGTGCTGGAAGAGAAAAGGAAGCAGCCTTGCCAAGCTGTGGACCCTGTGACCTACAACAATGACTGGTCGGTCTATCAAAAGATACCTGCTAGTGCATATGTATCATGTGAGTAGCCATAAATCTCTTACTAAATTTTAAGGCCCATTTCACAAGTTGAAACCCATACCTGGCACCATTACTGGGGCCATGAACATATATGGCTAGACAGGTCATTGACCAGACAGGAGAACCTACTGATAACTCTACTAAATAGACAAACTATTAAACTGACTTGTAATGGCTTGTTGAACCCCTAGATCAATGCACCTTTCAACCCTAGCCAGAGAATCTTCCTCTTGCAGTAAATAGACATAACCTTGGAGACATACAGCCAATCAAGGTACAAAGAATAACAAACTGAAAAAGGCTTAGCCCTAAGTAACACACCTGTCTCGTAGCCCCTCCTCCCAAGGCTCAGGGGTCACTGAAGAAGAAAGAGCAGAATGATGGTACCTGCAGGTGATGGATGACTTGCCTGTAAGCGGTATTTCTGGGCACAGCTAAGCAACTGCACATATGAAGTCACAGCAGTTGAGACTGTGCACAAAACCTGCATCAGACAAGATCCCAACATACAGAGGAGAGGCAGGCATGAAGTCCCACCTCTAGCTAAAGAACTATTGGTGGTTGTTAGCTGCTGGAAGAGAGACAGAGACGCAGACAGACATGACAGACAATTTAAGGTGCAGCCTGGTGAGGTGACTACCCTCCAGTGGAGGTCACACATCCAAGGGTACACTGGCAGCACAAATTGTACTTGCTAGTGAGAAGAAGAGCACGGTTGAATTAGTTGGAAAATGGGGTTGGATCTGAGAGGAGTGAGGGAGTATGGTCAAAATATTCTGCACAGAATTCTTAGAAAACATTAAAAAAGAAAAAAGTTGTCATCTGACCTCCATATACCCCTGTGGTATACATGTGGCCCATACACACACATTCACACAGAAATAAATGTGAGAAACAGAAGTTCTGTGGCATAAGTTAACTTTGAAAACATTATGTTACATGAAAGACAAAAAAAAACACATATTGCAGAGTTATATAAAATTTATATAAAATGCCCAAGGGAGGCAAATTATAGAGCTATAAATAAACTAGTAGCTGCTGGCATCAGCAGGAAAGAAGTGACTGTTACAGGGGCTTTGTTGGTGGTGGCTTCTTTGTTTTGAATGGTGAGACTGTCATGGAATCAGATCCCAAGGATGACCACTGTAGTGGTGACTTTTCTGTTATGATAAAACACAAAGACCCAAAGTCAGTTGTGGAAGAAAGAGTTTATTCGGGCTGATAGTTCCAGAGGGAGAAGAGTTTACCATGGCACAGGGGAAGCAAGGGAACAAGTGACAGGAGCCAGAAGCTGAAAAATCTCATCTTCCACCACAAACAGGAAGCAGGAACAGCAAACTGGAAGTGAAACAAGGCTATGAACTCTCAAAATTAGTATAAAGGTTTGAATGAGAATGGCTTCCACAGCCTCATATATCTGAATGCCTGGTTCCCAGCTGGTGGAACTGTTTGGGAAGGATAAAGAGGTGTGGTTTTGTTGAAGGAGGTGTGACACTGGGGGTGGGCTTTGAGGTCTCAAGTTTCCTTTCTCTGCCTCATGCTTGTGGCAGATGTAAGCTCTCACCCACTGCACCAGTACCATGCCTGCCTGCCTGTCACTATGTTTCCCTGTCACTATGATGATCATGGACTCAAACCCTCTGCAACAGTGAGCCCTTAAATTAAATGCTTTCTCTTTTAAGTTTCTTGATCATGGTGTTTGGTTGTGGCAATAGAAAAGTACCTAAGATGCTCACTCCCAGGTGAACAAAGATTAAAAACTCTCCATAATGTAGACAAAGTAGAGAGCAGTGGGAGAGAATCCAGAGTATAAACCTTGGGACTCAGAAGACTCTTAAGGGCTCTAAGACAGAACTGCACAGAGCCACAGCCGGTTGAGTTTAACATACTTCAGAACACAAGATCTGAAGGTCATCTCTCCTGATGGTCAGTTTTAAGGCTTGCCAGATTTATACCTTTGTCTATATGAAGATTTGTGGGAATTGGTTGATAGTTCTTCATACTTTCCTAAGCTTTGGTTGACCCAGAACTATCAGGATCTTCCCTGAGTCCAAGCTGTACCGTTTTTTCATACTCTCTGACCCAGCTGATATTCTAATTATTGATCCAATAGAGCTCCTTATACCTCAATATGGAGCCAGAAAGATGGTTCACCGAGTAAAGGCATTTGCTGCCAAGCCTGACAAACCAAGTTTAACCCCAAGATCTCTGCAAATTACCCTCTAATCTACACACATAGATACACACACACATTAAAAAAAGACAACGCCATAATACATCATAATAAAATCTACTACATTGTATCATAACTTTAAAAATTAATTTTTTAAAAATGAAAATTTAATTTTTTTCTTCTTTTGGAAGTTTCTTTTTTAATATAGCCTCTATTTCTTCTTAATAATATAGCCTCTTAGTGTATAAACTAAGTCACAGGTCTTGTGTGTGTGTGTATGTTTGTGCATTTATGTGTGTGTGTTTAATGTGTGTGTAGCCCTGGCTATCCTGGAGCTCTCTCTGTAGACCAGGCTGGCCTTGAACTCAGAGGATCTGCCTGCTTCTCGAGGGCTGGCATTAAGGGCGTGCACTGGTACACCACCACGAGCAAGTCACAGTTTCATTTTTGTTTTTTTAAAGCTGTCAGGATCTAGGGAGGCAGTTCAGAGGCAGAGTGTATTCCCAGCAGAAAAGAAGGCCTGGGTGCTGTCCTAAGTATTACATGACAATGACCCTCTCATTAAGGTATACTAGCTTTATTTAAATGATAACAGGAGGTACTGGAGAGATGGCTCCATGGTTAAGAAGACTGGAGTTGGTGCCCAAAGCCCATGTCCTTCAATTCCCAGAACCTTCTGTTAACCCAGTTCGAGGGGATCTGACACGCTCTTCTGACCTCTGTGGGAGCTGCATTCACATGTACACATGATTTAAAATGAAAAAACCTCTAAAACCTTTTTAAAACTTGGAACATAGCTGGGCAGTGATGGTGTCCATCTTGAACCCCAGCACTCAGAAGGCAGAGGCAAGTGGATCTGAGTTTGAGGACAGCCTGGTTTACAGAGTAAGTTCCAGGACAGCCGAGACTATACAGAGAATCAGGGTCATGGGGGAAAAAAAGTTGGAGCATAGATCACTGAAAACTTGGGGCTAAGAATGAACCTTACCATTTAGCTACTCTATAATAATACTCTTTAAGACTGTGTGAATGTTATTTTTATTGAAACACAGAAACCCTCTGACTTCTTTTATAGTTATGTTATGAAGACTTTAGAAAAGGAAAGGTTGAAACCCGAGTCAGACTCATACTCACTGCTCCTGATAACCTCATGATAAACCTCGGGCAGCAGCCTAACTATCCCTTTTGTAAAGTAAGGAATTGGTGTGTTCATTTATGTGCTTGCCTTGTTTATTTGTGTGTGTGCGGGCACTGCACACGTGTGTGAAGCCAGAGGCCAGCATTAGGGAACCTCATTGCTCCACCTGATATTTCTGAGATAGGGTCTCTCGAACGTGAGGCTCATGAATTAGCTAGACATACTGGCCAACGAGCGCCAAGAACTCGCCCAGCTCTGCTGTCCCACCACCAGGGTCGCAGATGTACCCCTGTGTGTGTGTGTCTGTCTGTCTGTCATGTGTGTGATGTCTGTTTCTGTGTTTGTACTGGTGAGTTCACACATGATTTCTGCCTCCCAATTCATTATCACTGGAATTGTAGGCACACACCACCACACACCACAGCTGGCTTTTATTTATGGGTATTTATGGGAATCCAGGTCCTCATACTTGTGAGGCAAATGTTGACTGACTGAGTTGTCTCCCAAGCCCCAAGAATGAGTCGTCTATGTTGCAGCTACTTTCAAAGAAAATTCAGATGTGATGCCAGTATCCTGGGCATTCTGTGCATTTTTCTCACATAGGATGGAGACTGGTGGAGAAAAACTGATCCAGGCAGGAAAACCCAAGTCCAAGACATGCACAAAGGGTACCCAGAAAAGATCTTTTTTGTTCCTATGGGTAAAATGCATATCGTTGTAGATATAATTAAAGCTGTACTACTGTATTCTAAAAATGGCTTATGTATACGCTTTGTTACAAATATTTTATACCGCTAATAGTTAAAATATTTTTATAAATTAAAATATACTCCCTAAAAATTATTCAAAAATAAGTATAGAGCTGGTTATAGTCATGCATGCCTCTGACCCCAGGAATTGGGAGACAGAGATAAGATCTCTGTGACTGTGAGGCCAGCCTGGTCTACATAGTTAATTCCAGGACATTCAGGGCGATATAGAGAGATTCTGGCTCAAAATAATAATGATGATAATAATAATAATAAAGTAAATAAACATTGAGCCAGATATGGTGACACATGCCTGTAATCTTAGTATATGAGAGGAGGTAAAAGTGGGAAGATCAGGAGTTCAAGGCCACCCCCAGCTACATGACAGTCTATCTCAAAATATAAAATAAAAATGTTGACACTATATAATTAAATGTTTGCAGCTGATTTCCTCAGCATAGCTATCACTCACTGAGTTTTGGTCCAAGTTCAAAGCAACATTGCTCTCGTACAGATTACGCAGCTTCCTGGCCACTCTGGGACACTTCAGTGACAAATTGGACCATCAAATAGAGAAAGCCGAATGCTGGGCTACCCTAGCCGTGTCCTAGACTGAATAGTTGCTTCACGGTACACATGTTACATTGCAATAATTGGACATACAGCTTAGGTTACTATTTATTTTTTCCAGGAAGCTTTAAAAAAAAAAAAAAAGTCAGGCACCGTGTGGTATACTTGTAATCCTAGAACTAAGGAGATCAAGGCAGGAGAATTATAAGTTCAAAACCAGTCTGGGCTACATAGAGAGATCCTATTTTAGGATTTATATTTAGGCTTTACCATTTTCATACAGAATGGCAGAGAACGCATGGCAGGGCATCTCAGTTCCTGGCAGGGGGACTGTGTGGTAGAAGCTGCTACCACCGTCCAGATCAGGATACAAAAAGCAACAGGACTCAAGAGCCAGGCTACGACCTTCAAAGGCTGACCCCGACAGACCTACTTCCCCCACCTAAGACCCACCCACTAAAGATCCCACAGCCTTTCAAAAGAGCTTTAAAACACGACCCTGTATCAGACATGTCAAATGACCCACGGTGTTCAGCTTTCATATTTCGGTCATGCTGCAAGCTACCCACAAGAGCATGTTAGCCTAATTATGATCCCAGCAAACCCTCCATAGATTCTTAAAAACTTTTGTCTGTAATGATACCAAGAAACTCAATTGCTCCATATTAAATAACATCATTTTTTTAAAACTGTGAGGAGATCATTTTAGCTGTTTTGTGAACCTTTTTTATTGCATCTCTATTTTTTTAAAGCTTTATCCAATATTAGAATTCTTTTTCAAGTCCCTGAAGTGACATTTCGCCCTTAATACAATATTTCTAAAAATGAGGTTTTTTTTTTTTAAATTCAACATTTCAAAATATAAATGGGACTCTTCTAAGCACTTAAAAAAAGATTCCCAACTGAAATGCATACAGAAGCACACGGGACTCTGAGCAGCTGAAGAAGCTCTGAATGAAGTTTCTGGTCTTAAAAAATCAGGGGGCGGGGGAAAGAAAATTAAAAGTGGGCAAAAGACCTAAAAAGACATTTTCTTCCAAAGAGAACATAAATCTGGCTAACAGGTACATGGAAAGGTAGTCAGCATCACTAGCCATCTGGGAACTCAACACCAAAATCACAACAAGCCATCACCCGACATCTGTTGGAGATGGTGAGCATTCAAGAAACAAGGGACAGAAAGTGTGGGTACGGGTGTCGAGAAAAATTGGGACGGCCATATGGGAAACAATATGGAAGAGTCTTTAAAAAAATAATAAAAATAGAACTACCATGTGACCCAGAACCATGTTTCAGAGGACACACCCAGAGGACAGAAGGACCTTGAAGGGATAGTGTCATTCCTAAGCGCGTGGTATGGGATCCTCCTGGCTTCCCCTCCCCCAGCACCAGGATTACAGGTGTGTGCCACCTTCCTGGGCTTTTCATGTAGGTGGCGGAGACCCAAACAGGTCTTTTGTGCTCCTGTGTCCCACACTGTCAGCAAGTCTACCCACAGAATGAAAGAAAATGTTTCACAAGTCATAGATCTGATCCTGAACTTGTGCCTCCTGTATAACAACTCAGTTGGCCTGGAGCTTCTGAGTCAAGGCTAAGGAAGCAGCTTGGCCCTGGCAGCAGTGGGGAGGGGCCTGTACCCTCCCTGCCAGGCCTACCAGACAAAGTCTAGCCCTGAACACTACTAGCTATCGACCTCCCTGAAGCCTTTGATCAGGGTCGCTGAGGTGCGTCCCGCATCTTCATTTCAGAGGCTGCTGAACAAGGTGACCTTTAGCACAGATGACCAAGTTTCAAAGAAGCAAACTATGAAAGAGGATTGTGCTGGTTTGAGTAAGAATGGCCACCAAAGGCTCAAGTATTTGAATGCATAGGGAGTGGCACTACTTGAAAAGATTAGAGGTGAGGCTTTATTGGGGTAGGTGTGGCCTTGTTGGAGGAAGTTATTGGCCTTGAGGTTTCAAAAGCCCATGCTGGGCCAATGCCTCTCTTCCTGCTATCTGAGAATCCAAATGTAGAACTTCTCCAGCACTATGTCTGCCTGTGTACCACCGTTCTCCCTGCTATGACGACAGCAGACTAAACTTCTGAAACCATAAGCCAGCCCCAGTAGTGCTTTCTTCTATAAGAGTTATGGTGGCAGAGGCATCCCTTCACAGCAAAACAACGGTGACCAAGTCGATGACCGACCGTAGAGGATCTGTTTTTTAGACACTTCCAAACAAACCATAAGGATGCCGTTTGTCCGTCCGCCTGGCAAACATATCTAACAGATCTCACCAAAGAGGGTCCTTGTTAACTGGACACCTCATCACCTTTCTTGTAAGTACCACCGTAGGCATTCTGTGCATCTTTGTGGACGTCCCCTGGAGGGCGCCTACAGACTGGCCCCTAATGGGATGGAGGAGTCTGATGTCCAGGAGGACCTTCCTAGACTAAACCCCTCAAACCTGTGGATGTGTCAACTTTGTGAATGACACCTTCCCACACTGGAGTCCAGCTTTGCAGCAGAACTCAGTTCTTCCTCTTTGTTCCTCCCTTTCCGCCTCAGCTTTCCTTCCGGCCTCTGCCTGCTCTCCCTGCCCCCAGGCTACTGTGACTTTAAGGAAAATCTCACAAGGCTTGCACCTAGATGAAAAGCTGCAGGCAGATTGATGACACAGAGAGAGAAAAACAAAAAACCAAAAAAACAGTCTTCCTCAGGGATAAACTCTCTCATTGGTTATCCAGTACTAAGTGCTTAGCCAGAAAAAAAAAATAATAATATATATATATACAAGCAACAAACACTAAATGGCCTCACTTAGTAGTAGATTGTATTTATACATGCACACCTGTGAGTGCTCACATACACACACACACACACACACACACACACACACACACACACATGCACACAGGGAGAACACAGGATTGGGTTGGAGGGAAAAGAGAAAGGAGGGTATGATTGTAGTACATGTCTAAATTTTTTAAATTTTTTTTAAAGGTACAAAGAAAAATAATAGAAGGACCCATGAACTACTGGGGGGGGGTCCCTCAGTCGCTCTACAAAGGGATTAAACATTGCAAGCAAAAAAAAAACTATATTTCTTTGATCCCAGCACTTGGGATACAGAGGCAAGACAGATCTCTAGGGGGGCTGGAGGGATGGCTCAGTGGTTAGAGCACTGACTGCTCTTCCAGGGGTCCTGAGTTCAAATCCCAGCAACCACATGGTGGCTCACAACCATCTGTAACGGAATCTGATGCCCTCTTCTGGTGTGTCTGAAAACAGTTACAGTGTACTCACATGCATAAAATAATTCTTTTAAAAAGAAAAAAAAAAGATCTCTATGAATTCAAGGCCAGCCTGGTCTACCCAGTGAGTTTCAGGCCATCCAGAGCTATGTAGACCCTTTTCTCAGAAAAAAATAAAAATAAAAACAAACAAAAGCTTTATTTGTCGTTGGAAATGAGAATAAATAGTGTGAATTTTATCAATTTATGTTAGTAAAACAAACAATATATACTTCTTCCTGTTCATGATCCCCTTTCATGCTTCCTAACCCCTCCACATATATAAAAACACACATGCATATTTTATTTTTAAATATTTTTAAATCTAGCTTCTGAGTGCATATAAGAGAAAATGAGATATTTACTTTTTTACGGTTTAGTTTTGTTTTATGTGCATTGGTGTTTTGCCTGCGTGTGTGTCTGGGAGAGTATTATCAGATCTTGGTGTTACAAAGAGGTGTAAGCTGTCATGTGAGAGCT
This sequence comes from Micromys minutus, assembly GCF_963924665.1. Taxonomy (NCBI): domain Eukaryota; kingdom Metazoa; phylum Chordata; class Mammalia; order Rodentia; family Muridae; genus Micromys; species Micromys minutus. The sequence goes on along the minus strand of NC_137956.1, from coordinate 37,386,774 downwards.
AGAAATTGAACCATATCCCCTGGAAGAGCAGTCAGTGGTTACTGAGCCATATCTCTAGCCCCTGCAGTATTTAAATTGTTTAATTAAAAATCGGGGTATTGTGAAGCCCCTGCTCTATGTCTGACCCAGTGGCGTGCTGGAAGCAAACAGAGCATGCGCAGTAAACACAAGCCATGCCCGGAGTTAACAGTAACTCAGTGACCACTGTGGAATAGGAATGCTTTTTAGACAGACTTTCTCTATACAGTCCTGGATAGCCTGAATTCACTATGTAGACCACACTGGCGTGGAAACTCACAAATCTGCCTGTCTCTGCCTCCCTAGTGCTGGGAAAGGCGACTGACGCAGCATCTGGCTAGGACGACCCTCTTATAACTTTGTAGTTCTTGTTCAAAAGCCTGCTTTCTAGGCGCTGATGGTACTGCTTTTTTTTTTTTTTTTTTTTTTTTTAATGTGTTAATTTTCTACAAAGTATCTAGGGGACTATTGGACAGAATGAATTGTTAAGGCTTCTGCATTGCCATTTGTCTCTTAAATTGTATTTTAAATTGCAATTTAATTTTTATTGATTTATTATTGTTTTAGGCGTTCATGAAGCGGTGTTGTGGGTGTGTACGAGGTACCCACAGCCTGCTTCCTTGTGGGCAGAGGATAGTCTCCAGAGCTGAGGAATCAGCTCTCTCCTGCCACCTTGTGGATAAATGCAGAAAGCGCAGATCATTAACCCTGTCGGCCAGTACCTCCCCCTTAGCTGTCTCTCTAGACTTACGTTATTGTATTTTTAAGTTCTTTTAATCCCCCCCAAATCTAATGAATAAATTAAAATATGCAAAAGATCTAAAAATGGACAGTTATCCAAAGACACAAATGGCCAATAAGCACCCAAAATATATTTAACAATATTAATCTCAAAAAAAGTTAAAAATATCAGATGTGGTTGTATGTGCCTTTAATCTCAACACTGGGGGGGGGGCAGAGGCAGGTGGCTTTCTTCTGAGTTTGAGGCAAGACTGGTCTACACAAGTAGTTCCAGGACAGCCAGTGCTATATAATGAGACCTTGTCTCAAAAAAAAAAAAAAAAAAATATATATATATATATATATATATATATATATATATGTCTTCTCTTATATGCATACAAGCCTTGCTACAGATGGGAACTGTGTTAATGTCTGTGGCCCATGTTGATGCCAAGGGCCATGATAATGTCAGTGGTTTGTGCTGCTGCCCAGGGCCATGTTCGTGGTCCGTGTGGCCACCTGATTCCATGTTGATGTCTGTGGTCCATTCTGCAGTCAGAGGCTGTGTGGACATCTATGGTCTGTGTTCCTGCTAGAGGCCAAGATGACGTCCACCTGATGCCATGTGGACATACATGGTTCTTGCTGGGCCTGGGGGTGGCACTGACGTTCAGTACCCATGTTACCACCGAAGGCCATGGGATGTCTGTGGACTGTGTAACCACCTAAGTCCATGGTCCGTGCTACATGTCCATGGTGCATGCTATAGCCAGAAACCATGTGGAACCAAATGATCCATGTTGACACTAAAGAGCAGGAAAGCTTCTTCTGACATTGGTGAGGCCGACTCACAGAATAAGAGACATAGAAGGCTTCTGATACAATCTTTCTTTCCACCCCTCAAAAAGAATCAGTGTAGACAGGAAGCCATTGAAGAAAACTCTTAAAAATTGTGATAAGGATGCTGAAGTGTGACTTTTCACAGCTGATGGCCTCTTGTGGGGGACTCAGTCATCTTCTAGAGGCTGGAAATTCCAGCATGCTCCAGTGAATTTATGAGCAACATAAACTGAACTTGTGTTATTATTATTATTATTTATTATTTATTATTTTGGAGGAGGTCACAATGGTGAAGGTTGAACCTGAGAAGACCAGGAAATGAATGCGATTGGGATGCATTATATGAAATTCCCAAATAATCAATAAGAACATTTACTTTAAAAAAATATCTATACCTACATTTGTATCTTTATGTCTGGAGGGGTCATGGAACAAGAAAGGAAATTCTGAGAGGGAAGGGAGAAGTGATTTTTAAATATAATAGTTTTATTAATTCTTGAAGAATTTTATACATTGTTTTTCAATTGTATTTACTCCTCCTCCTACCCCAAACTCCTCCTGGATCCATTCCTCCCCCTCCAGATAATCTACAAAAAAATTATACTAAAAAGAAACACTAGGGCTGGAGAGATGGTTCAGTGGTTAAGGGCACTGACTGCTCTTCCAAAGATCCTGAGTTCAAATCCCAGAAACCACATGGTGGCTCACAACCATCTGTAATGGGATCTGATGCCCTCTTCTGGTGCGTCTGAAGACAGTGACATGTGCTTATATATAATAAATAAATAAATCTTTTTAAAAAAAATAAAAACTAAAAACTTTAAGATGATACCCCTACACACCCAGTAAGATAATTAAAACATCAGATAGTATCAAGTGCTAATAAAAATATGAAAGAATAAGAATTTACATACAGAAAATGTAAATGGCTGATCCTTATGGGGGGAAAAAGTGGCTCTGCTCCTCAATGGTTAAACACGGAGTTAACCGTGTTCAGTTCCTATACACTGAAATGAGAGATGTTCACAGAAAGTTTGTACATGGGTATTAATAGCTGCATTATTCATAATAACCCAAAGATAAAATCAAATAGCACAGATGCCCATGAAAGGGTAGACATGTAAGTAGAATGCAGTATGTCCATGCAGTGGACTACTACTTAGCAATAAAAAATTATCAAGTACTGATACATACAGCAACAGGTATAAATTATAAAAACATTCATGCAGTAAGTGAAAGAATCCAGACACAACGAAATGCGTGCACCGTTCTATTAAGAAATACCAAAGTGCTGGGCTTACAGATGTCTGCCACCAAGCTGAACTGTCCTCACAAAATTCTTTTTTTCTTCTTTACTTTTTATTAATTCTCTGTGAAGTTCACATCGTGCACACCAGTCGCACTCAACATCACCATCTGTATCTACTCTTTGTCCTTGCAACCTTCCCCACAAAAGAAAATAAGAATTTTAAAAAGAAACACACATCTCGGCGTGGAAGCGGTGGTGCACACAGTGTGTCCCACAGTATAGCCTTTTGTCCACACATCTTTACTTACAGATGTTCATTGCAGTGAGTCGTTGGTTTGTTCCAAGCCCTCTGGCTTCTGCTACTCTAACAATACTGGATCCACACGGGGTCTCCTCTCAGATATCCTGCTGCTGCCCTGTGTCATGGAGATCCTGCAGCTTTGGATCTGCAAGACTGGACTTGTGACTCCAGCAGATTATCAATGAAGTAGATGTTGGAGTGGAACAACAAAAAGCCCTGGATCCGGGCCTGGGAGGTAGCTGAGTTGGTCAGCCCACCAACTTTCCTGTGTCTGTACCACCAGGGCGAGCTCTCCAACACTTCCCTGGGCTAGGTCACCCAGTGCCACAGCTGGCAATGGGCAAGGTCGGCTTTCCTGCTCTCACACCCTCCAGCTAGCTCATCCTTGCCTTCATTCCCAGGGCCAACTTTACTGTCCTGCCCAGGTGAGGTGCAGGGTCCACTCTTCCAAGTGCTGCAGCAGGTGAGGGGCAGGGCCAGCTCTCCTGCTTGCATGACCTCAGGATCCGCTCTCCCACTGCCACAGGCAGTGATGTATGAGGGAGGGAGAGCATCTTTCCCTTGCCCAAGCCACCCCACAGTAGACTAGAAGCAGGACTGACTCTACCACTCTCTGACATCTAGGTCGGCTCTGCTGTGCTGCCCAAACAAGAGGTGGGGCCGCTCTCCTGAGTGTGGTGGCTGGGGAGGAATGGGATCGACTTAACATGGTGCCTCAGACAGCAGTCCAGACCAGGAATGTCTGCATGGCCTTTGGTGGTAATGTGGGCCTGGGATATCAGCACAAATCCTGAGGGCCATAAGACTGCAGACCCAGACATGCCCAGCAGCATGGGCCCTGGTATCCCTATAACCTCAGGTGGCAGCACAGACCACTCAGATCAGCATGGCCCACTGTGGTCTCTGTAGCAGCCCAGACCATGGATGTCCTTTGGTCTTTGGTTCATTGACACAGACCCAGCTGCAACAAGACCACTTATGCACGCATAGCCCTTGGTGGCAGCCTGGGCTAGACCCTCACCATGGCCTTCCCATATCTGCCTATTCCTCACCACCTTCAGGTCTCCAGTTCGACCTGTCCACAGTGTATCCCTTGGCTTTTCTTTCTGTTCTGTCTCTCCACCATGTATGCCATCTTTCCCATCTCTCCATCATGTATTTATCCATCACAGTAGTACCCATGGCAGGTGTTTGGGTGTCTTTCTTCCAGCTGCCCTGGTCCACGCCATCCCCCCACCACCCATGAAATTTTTGATGTAAATTCTTATCTTTTGGGGGGAAAGATTTTAATAAGTAACATCTGGATTTCTAAGTTTTAAAAGATTCAGATTGGATCTATCAGATTTATGGTAGGTCTTTAATGACCTTCCCAATGGGTTCTGGGTCTCTGTATTTAATCTCCATCTATCATAAAAAGAAGCAGTTTTGATCAGAGTTGAGAGGTGTACTAATGTATGGGTATAACGATAAGAATTTGGGGGATGTTTGTGACTATGGCCAGTTAGCAGAATGATATTACTAGGTTCTCCCCTAGGACCTAGCCTGCCCTGGGCTCTTGGCTGAGTTAATGCCAGACATAGGTTTCATTGTTGAATGTATTTAAAATCCAATCTGAAAGTGGTTGGTCGCCCCAATAATATCTGTGTCGTTTTGCATTAACGTATATAACTTGTCAGATCTGTTCTTGTAGCTTGCAAGTTTCACAGCTGGATACGACTGTTGAATACTTTTCTCCCCTGGCAGTATGCATACAACCTTTGAGCTTTGAGCATTATGGAAGCTAGCCAGTAGAACAGAAGCTTCTAGTTCTGACTACAGAAATATTAGTACATCCATGTTCATCAATACTCTATTCACATAGGAGCCGGTCAGCCTCGGTGCCCACCCAACTGATGATGGATAAAGAAAACGTGGTATATAAACAGAACTGAATTTTATTCAGATGTAAAAAAGAAAACCTATGGGTACATAGTTGGAACTGGAAAGTGTTCTACTTTTCCCCTGGCTGGCAGCACGGAGGCCTCATGATGCCCGGAGTTACTGTAAAGATGTTAACCAGCGGGAGTTCGTCAGAGCTCTGGCAGCCTCCCTCAAAAAGTCCGGGAAGCTGAAAGCCCCCGAACGGGTGGACACGGTCAAGCGGGCCAAGCATAAAGAGCTTGCCCCGTATGAGAACTGCCTCTACATACAACACCTGTACCTCCGCGGTGGTGCAGGGGTCGGTTCCACAACCAAGATCTACGGAGGGCGACAGAGAAATGGTGTCAGGCCCAGACACTTAAGCAGAGGCTCTAAGAGTGTGGCCCACCGAGTCTTCCAAGCCTTGGAGGGGCTGAAAACGGTGGAGAAGGACCAAGATGGGGACTGCAAGCTAACACCTCAGGGACAGAGAGATCTGGACAGGATCGCTGGACAGGTGGCAGCTGCCAACAAGAAGCATTAGAACAAAGGATACTGGGTTAATATATTGCCTCATAAAAAATTTTTTAAAAATTAAAAAAGAAAGTGTTCTACTGAATGAAGTAACCCAGGCTCAGAAAGACAAATGCATGCTGTCTCATATTCAAGGATCCTAGTTCTGAATGATTAGATTTGTGTGTTTTCTATTAAAATGCCTGCAGAGGTGACAAAGTTATCAAGGAGCCACTTGGAGATAGAACTTAAGAGAGGAGGGTCATAAGAACACAAGTTACAGGACTGGAGAGATGGCTCAGTGGCTAAGAGCACTGGCTGCTCTTCCAAAAGGTCCTGAGTTCAATTCCCAGCAACCACATGGTGGCTCACAGCCATCTGTAATGAGATCTGATGCCCTCTTCTGCTGTGTCTAAAGACAGCTACAGTGTACTCATATATAATAAATAAATAAATCTTTTTTTAAAAGTACATAAGTTATATAAAAGTAGATGGGCTGTGAAGATGGCTCAGTGGTTAAGAGCACTGACTGCTCTTCCAGAGGTCCTGAGTTCAATTCCCAGCAATCACATGGTGGCTCACAACCATCTGTAATAAGATCTGACACCTTCTTCAGGTATGTCCGAAGACAGCGATAGTGTACTCATAATAAATAAATAAATAATCTTTTTTTAAAAAGTAGAGAGAGAAGAGTCTGAGGCAGATATCTTAATGCTATATCACAAGGCCATTGTAAATTAAGTTTCTTCTCTCTCAAATCACTCATACCAGACCTTGGGGAGCACAAAAAGATGGAGATTAATTATGGTGCTTAAATTTTGTGTAAGAAACATGACCAGATCTACCAGGTGGTTAGAGAAGGGGTATGGGTGAGTATGATTCTGGTCTATGGAAAGGGGGAGGTGCTAAAGCAATGGGTGGTTTTGTACTGATCCACAGGATTGTTTTACTCATGCATGGATTTCTCATTTAATTTTGGTGACAGTTCAAGAGCAATTTAGTTAGTGAAGATGAAGATGAAATTATTCAAAGGAAGCCGATTCTAAAGGTAAGAGAGTAGATACCTGCAGCCTATGGCTGTGGTAGTGAGTACCATACGGTGAAGGGAACTGCAAATCATTTGTATCCGTGCGTGTCCTGGGGGGATGTGGTAAAAGATATTTACTCTCAGTCCAAGGCTCCTACCCTGCCTTTGATCATTCAGTTCCCGGAAAAAGACACACAACTTTTACTATTTACAACAAGCCTTAATCAGCACTAGAGTTGGGCAGATAGATACCTACCTACAATGCTGTTAGAATACACTTTCCGACCAATAACACCATTATTACTCACTATGCTTCATCTGGGCTGCTCTTAACTCCAACTGGTCGACCCTCATGGCCATGCTTTCTTGACTCCTAACCCATGGCGGCTTTCTTCTCTCTCTCCCCCATGGTGTCCTCTGACCCCAAGGCTTGGGGATACCAAGCCACGCCTATCTCAGTTCTGCCTAGCTATTGGTTGTTGGCATCTTTATCCACTAATCAGAAATAACTAGGGACCAAGTCACTTGGGTCTACCTACAAGACTCTCTTGTCTCTGGGCCAACCAGATTTTGGGGCCCTGCACTTAATATTACAATGCATGGCAGCAGACCAAACCACAACAATTCCCCCTTTTAGTCCAATAAAAGGGTCCTTTTCTCTCAGATATAAATTAAACATGATTATAACAATTATAAAAGTTGTAAGGTATGATATACATTTATAATGTCCAGTCCATTATATTTTGCAATTTAGATAAAATGCTTTATCATCTATCCTATCTTAGTGAGTTAGAATTTTCATTCTAAATTATTTTTATCTTAACTTATAATACCATCATAAAAACATCTTCTTAAACCCTAAACAACTTTTTACTCGTGGGGTTATAACTATCTAGTGTTCAACCCCATCAGAGATCTGAGAAGGAATAAATATTATTTGAGTATACAGGAAGCACAGGGACACAGCTTCCAGAAGCCATAAAAATGACAGAGATAGCTTACTACTAGATAATCTTCAATATTTCTTATAATGTTAGAGCATGTATATTTAGCCTTCTGGCCCAGACATCTGACAGACTTTAAGTGGAGCAGGAATTATAAAGAACCAGCTTACCCTTTCATGTATCTTGCATCTGTTTGTCCTTTTTGGCAACGATCTGTCTGCAGATAAAGTTAGGGCTTTTTCCCCCAGTGGCTAACTCACCATAACTGAAGCAACTCCATGTGGAGGTTACTGATGCTCACCATCTTCTTTATAGTGGAATGGGGGTACTGTCAGCAGCAAATCTGTCTCCTAGTCAAAAGATCTCTTAATAATAAAATTATTTTAAATGCTATTTTCTGTGGATCTCTGACACTTTTGAAGACCATCTATCTATAGATAGCGTATCTGAATTGTTAAACGTTGTTTATTTTTAGCTATTTACTATTTGAATAACTTTGAAAACATTTTATTGTAATTAACTGAATTAGCATCTAATAGGACCATAAGTTTGACTATCTGAATACTAATTTACATTATATAATTATTCTAAACAATTTGTAAAGCAGCTATTAAAAAGTCTGGGACTAAGCCTTGTATTTTTTTAAGATTTATGTATTTATTATATATATAAGTACACTGTAACTGTCTTTATACACTCCAGAAGAGGGCATCAGATCTCATTACAGATGGTTGTGAGCCACCATGTGGTTGCTGGGATTTGAACTCAGGACCTCTGGAAGAGCAGTCAGTGCTCTTAACCACTGAGCCATCTCTCCATCCCAAGCCTCGTATTCTTAAATGAGTTGCACAGGCATAACACCTATAGCAGAGTTGAAAAACTCACATATCATGTTGTAACAAAATTAGTCTTAAATTTTCTATCAGTAAACAAAGATTTGTATCAATGCAAGAAAATATAATTCCAATTCTGCATCAAAATATAAAGATTGGTACCAATGTAAGATTATGGCTATAAAATGCTTTTGTTTAAGAATAGATTCAATAATCTACCCCTATTTGTCTAACGTCTTATGATATCCCTATATCTCCTTCTTTTTCTTCTCAGCCCACTTTCCCTTTCTAAGAAAGAAAGATAGAAAAGAAGAAAGGAAAGATAGAAATCCCTAAGTCTAAGCTCCTTGTTTTCTCCCTGTCCAAAACTATAATTATTTGTAAATCATCCCTTAAACTGACAACATATCTATAATTCATAAAATAACCAAAACCATCCATACCAACCTAAGGGATTGGGACAATAATCTTCTTATAATTGCTTCTTGTAGCATTAGGGCAAAAAATTTCTGCCTGGGAGCACAAAAGGACACTGGAAAAACGTTTAAGGCATAAGAAAGCTGTCTGGCATTATTTGTTGTCCAGTGTCTATGTGCTGGGAAAGTTCAGGGCTTAACTGAAGTCCTGACTGGAACAGTCTGAAAAGCTGGATAAACCAATGCCATTTGAGATCAGCAGTTCTTTTTGAAATTGTTCTAGAAGCAAGTCTCTGGAAACAGCATCATTTTGAGGCAGGATTGATGAGGGAGCTGGAACACCTCCCAGCTCAGCATTCTTGAGGGTGAATCCTGTCAGGGCTACTCTCTTTAATTCCGTAATATATAAATCTTATAGGCAGTATGCATAATTCTATAAAGACATCTGTATGGGATATACAAGGTGCACTGATCACTTAAGGATGGTTTTCTGCTCTTAGCTGAGCAGGTGAAAGACAACTGTCTTTCTTGAGTTAGTTTGGTCATATAGTAAAACTGTAATATAAATCTCCATTCATGCCGTTTGAAAGAATGGCATGATGATCCTTGAGGACCCTGTAGCCAACGAGATCCATTGGCTACGCATAGCTGAAGTTCTGGCTAGAGACAGCTTTCTGTCTCAGGCAGTTTAGAGCTGTTCCCATATAGAGAGGAAGCTGCAAACTGCTGTGTTGTTTGGTCTTCTTGACTTCTTTCTTCTTGTATGCAGCCAAGATCTCCAGGGCATCTTCCTCTATCAGACCTTATCCTTATTACTTTGGAAGGAGTCCAAAGCCTTTTTTTATTCTTTCCTGTTATACAGGGTCTTTCTCCCAAAATAGCATGTCCTTGGTCCAGCAACCCAAAATCATCAAAAGTATAGATTGATTCAATTATCAGCCTCTTTTTTATTTAGGTCTGCTCTACTTTGACCTCTCTCATAGAGGATTTGCAATACCATTATAGCCACTGAAAATTATAACCATTTTGACTTTGATAATTAAAACAATTATTGTTATTTATTGAGGGATGACTTGGATTAGCTCTGTAGATTAGGCTGGTCACAAACTCACAAGAAATCTACCTGTACTTGCCTTTGTCTCCCAAGTAATGAGATCAAAGGCCTGCATTTATTTATTTATCTATGTATCCTCAAAAACATTTATATCAATTCTCATTTATTTCTCCCTTCTTTGGATATTAAGAGCTCTGTGGGATAAATGTACTTACATCTCCTTTTTCTTTATATAAATTAATTTAATATCCTTCTCTATATTTAACTTTATTTAAATTTCATTTTATTTACTGTATAAGCAAGTTTTTAAGCCATTATGTTTGTGTCCTGTGCTAAGCCCAGCCATCCCAATATTCCCTGGAGGCAGAGTTGAAGGGAAGCAGCTGCTTCAGTAGTGCTGACATCTTAATTTATGTTTTCTTTATAATTTTTTTGATTGCAGGAGGCATGTGGCCTTGCTTTCTGCTCTCTTAGTAGCCGGGCTTTGCCTGTTTCATCACACAGCAGGGCCTCTCATCATCTGAGTGATTAAGCTTCCTCTCCCAGGCAGCATAGAACAGCACTGGAAAGACCCCAGGCTGGAGTTGGAGCCTGACACCTGGCATGTGGTTTGGTTTGGGAGCTGCAGCTGTGTCTTAGCTTGCACTATGAACCCCAGAATCATGCGTGCATATTTTTGTCCTAGTCCTAAACCCTTGCTGCTTGTGGGGTAAACTTGTGACTTAAAGATAAACCAACTTTGCTAAGAAGCCAATTCTCCCCACCTCCATATTCTCAAAGGGACAGCATGTGTTCTTCATTTGGGAATCTGAAATTAATTTTTAAGTGAGTTTTTGCCCCATGTCAGGTGCCAATATGTTGTAGAAAATATTTAATCTCAGTCCAAGGCTTCTACCCTGCCTTTGGTCATTCAGTTCCTGGAAAAAGACATACAAATCTTATTACTTGCAGTAAACCTTAGTCAGCAACAGAGCTACCCTCTATGCTGTTAGCATCTACTTTCCTATCAATAACCCCCAAGTTATTGATTACTTACAGTATTTTATCTGGGCTGCTCTTAACTCTGATTAGCCATGCTTTCTCAATTCCTAACCCATGGCAGCTTTCTCCTCTCTCCATCTTCTTCTCACTCTCCCCATGGTCTCCTCCAACCTCAAGGCTGAGAACACCAAGCCCCACCTATCTCAGTTCTGCCCAGTTATAGTTATAGGCTGTAGGCATCTTTATTCACCAATCAAAAATAACTTGGGGACTAGATCACATAACATCACTTGGGTCTACTTGCAGACTCTCTTGTCTCTGGGGCAACCAGGTCTTGGGGACCTGCACTTAGCATTACAATGCATAGCAACAGGCCAAACTCCAACAGGTGTGGGATTCTGCATAAATACATCTCAGTCTAAAATAACCGAGAGTCAAGTTAATATTTGCTCATTCCCCTATGTCTCCTTCTCAGCCTAGACTTTGGATCTGAGTCTGACAATCTGATATAGAGACTGGAAAGAGGGAAACTGATCAGAAACTGCTTGGGGTTAAAAGTCAAGAACATGAGTACTCTGAATTAAGTTCTAACTACAAGAGGACTGGTTGTAGAATATGCAGGAAGCTCTGCAAACCCTATCACAAAATCAAAATACATGGTTGTTGCAGAGAACAATCAGATGATGTATTCTGGGACATGAGTCGGCAAGGAAAGCCAGGTTAAAGCATTAGAAGAGCAAACATTCCTAAACCAGTGAGCCCTAAGGACATGGTGTGACTGAACAATGCAGCTCGAGTCCCCAGTCTTCTGGTGACTCTTTTCCCTTGATTTAGGCGGCAGTGAGGTAGGCAAGAGAGGAATGCTATGAGCCAAGGGTGGAGATAGATCCCTCTAATACTAGCCCATGGGAGATAGAGGCAGGATGAACAGAAATTTAAGGAGATCAAGGCCAGCCTAGAATACATGGGATGAGAAAGAGGAACTGTGCCGCTGAGAGGGAGGTAATGTGTCCACAATGGCAGAGAAGGGCCCCCACTGGGTCTCCTAGATCCTGGTGAGATTTCTGCTAGATCCCTGAACTCTCTGAGGAAGACCCAATGTTAAGAGACTGCCCAGAGCCCTTCCAAGAAGACTCTGGAAGTTGGTAGCAAGAAGGTCTCTGAGAAATCTCTCTTGTCTCTGTCTAGAAAAAGTCCGAGAAAGACAGAAAGAAAGCGGCCATTCAGGTGCAGGCCTGGTGGCGTGGCACCCTGGTGCGCAGGGCATTGCTGCACGCAGCCCTCGGAGCCTGGGTCATTCAGTGCTGGTGGCGGCTGACGCTCAGTAGGACGTTGGAGGAGAAACGGAGGAAAGCGCTGATCAACTTCTCAAACAGAGAGAGAGCGGTAGTGGTGCTCCAGTCCCTGGTTCGGATGTGGCGGATCCACTGGCGGTACTGCCAGGTCCTCAGCGCCATCTACACCATCCAGGGTCACTGGAAATACCACAACTGCCAGTCGTGCTCGCTCCTGCGGGGTCACTGTGTGGTTACCACCACTCACCTGCAGTTCCATATTGAGATCATTGACCACTGAGGGCTGACGGGAAGAGATGCTGTGTCTCTGGTCCTCAGTAAAGGTCTCGGTGGCCGGTACGCGTTTGTGTTTTCCAGCTAATGGAAGCCATGAGAATTGAGCCTCACAGACTCCTGTTGTTCCTCAGAAAAAACAAAAGTGAGGGGTTACTGGAAGCTGCTCATATCACCTGGTGGAGGTGGCGCAAGTTCCTTATTACCCGCCCCAGTGTTCTGGATTCCCAAATGAAAGACACACACACACACACAGAGACACGCGCGCGCCCACGCGCACCCTTAATCAGCTCAATAGCTGGGCCACTTAAATCCTCCACTTGGCTGGCAAACTCTCCCTTCCGATATTACTACATTATTACTTACTAAAACCTATATTCCATTCTGGCTGCCTTGGACCCAGATCTGCAGCCCTCCTGGGCCACAATTCCCAACTCTCACATCTTGGCTGTCTCTATCCTACAGACCTGGGCCTTCTCCTTCCCTGGCATGGAGGTCCTCTCTCCTCCCTCCTGAGTTCCTTGCCCAGGATTCCTAAAAGTCCCGCCTCTGCCTCTCTGCCCATCCATTAGCCACCGGCAACAGTATTTACTAACGGAAGCCAACTGGGGACAGGGACTTTCAGCGTCTTACATGCAGACATGAGGATTCCCATGTAATTTTTGGGAGCCTAATTAACATAATACAAGCATTAAACCAAATCCACAACAGTGAGGTTTTCCTGTGTCTGCGTATTGGAATGGGAATAGTCATGTGCCATTCAGTCTTCAAAATAGCAGCTAGGTCCCAACCTCACCTGACCTGACCTGATGCAGACAGAAGTCCAAATCCCATTCCCAGACCTGGTCTTTCTCCCCTCTGATCCGAAGATGTCTGAGCTACATCTTCTGAAAACTCTTGACACCTCTGCATGCACAGACTGACTCTGGGGGCTGAAGTCAGGGTTGTCTGGGCTCTAGAGTGTTTCAGTTTCCTCTTTGGGAAGCATCTAAAGAAAGTACCAGCATCTAAATTGAGCATTACCAAGTGGCCCCAAGTGAGGATAGGAATTTGGCCTTAGTGACTGGAAGGACTAGGGCTGGGCGTGTCAATAGGTAAGGTGACCCTGAGAACAGTCAGGGAAGACACTCACAGCCCCTCAGTTCTTTCTTTACAGTTCTCTCACCCAAACAGGGTTCTCTCTGACATCACTTCCTCCCCTCCCCTCCCCTCAAACAACCCACCCAAGCTTTTAAATTCTGCTCCCATGGTCATACTAAAATAGCTCTGTTTTGCAGAACTTTCTTTAGTTGCACTGTCTGGTATGGGAAATCCCTAGAAATACACCTAGTGCAACTGTGGAAATGGGTTTTTAACTTTTTTTAAACTTAAGTTTATTTATATATCTTATGTCTGCGAGTACATTGTAGCTGTCTTCAGACACACAAGAAGAGGGCATCGGATCCCATTACAGATGGTTGTGAGTCACCATGTGGTTGCTGGGAATTGAACTCAGGACCTCTAGAAGAGCAGCCAGTGCTCTTTAAGTTTAAATAATTGAATCATGGCTAGTGGCTACTGGATAAAACTAGACACAATTATCCCAGTGATGTACTACTGCTCAGATTGCTTTTCCCAGGGTCTTGTCTCTGGTTACTTCCTCCTTTCCTTCCAGTACAGCTTCTCAATAACCAAGGGTGAAGAGACCAAGGGTGTCTTCAAATATTAATGTCTTCTCTCTGTAGATTCTGCTAGTTTTTCAGGCCATTGCTCCTCTGGTGCCTTCTTTTTTACCAGTTCATATTCTGGGTTTTATTGTGTTCATGATAAAAATTCTCAAGCATTTTAGAAATCTGATAAAGGGGGATCTATGAGAACCCTACAGCTTGCATCATTGTACCAGCACACTCCACCCCGCCCCCAACCCCTCAAGACCGCAAGCGAGACAAGATCTACCCTCAGAGCTTCTGTTCGACACTGTGCTGGGAATTGTAGCCAATGCAATTAGTTAATAAGGAGAACTAAATGGCAGACAGACAAGACGGGAAAACTGCTCATATTTACAGATTGAGATTGCAGATCTGAGAACCCAAATACAAATGAGAACCCACCCAATGGGGGTTACTTCCATTGGCAGAGTACAAGGCCAGCACTCATATAAAACAAGACTTGGTGATACACTCCTGTGATTCCAACACGTGGAAAGTAGAAGCAGTGGGTCAGAAGTTCAAGGGCATTCTTAGCTACGTAGTGAGTTCAAGGCTAGCCCTGAACTACATGAGACCCTACTAGAAAGGAAGAGGGGAAGAAAAGGGAGCAAGAAGGTCGGGTGAGAAAGGAGGAAGGGAGAAGGAAAGAAAAGAAGGAAAGGGGGGGGGAATTAAGGACTGGAGAGATGGCTCAGCGGTTAAAAGCAGACTGCTCTTCCAGAGGTCCTGAGTTCAATTCCCAGCAACCACATGGTGTCTCACAACCATCTGTAATGGGATCTGATGCCCTCTTCTGGTGTGTCTGAAAACAGCTACAGTGTACTTAAATACACGAAATAAATAAGTACTTTTTTAAAAGGGGGGAGAAATAAATTTGGATAATCACTTAATATGGTAAATACAGATCTAGATACTAAAAAAATTTAAATAGTGATATGAAATGCCAAAGTATACCACAATCAGTGAAGGTTCACGAGCTAAATGAGAGATGCCATTTACTCTGTAAAGTTTAGCCACTAACCTGAGATGCAGCCTTAATTCACTCGCTCTCGAGGTCAGGTCGTCTGGCTTGGTGACAGGCACCTTTATCCACTGAGCCACCTTGCCAAACTACAAGTCCTTAGTGTTTGTTGTTGTTTTGCTTAACTTTTTGGTACAATTTTAAGTTTATAATAAGTTGGTAGTACCAAGACCCCCACCCATCCCTGTCCCCAAATGCTTCTAACCCTTCCTCATTATCAGTATCCTTAACCAGAACAGCACATTTGTTTAATAAGCCCACAAGCTGACAACAATCTCACCCCAAAGTAGTTGCTTCCCATTACTGCGTGCTCTCAGATTTGCCAGGGACTCACCATTATGGACTCATGAGTAATAGTTTAAGTCCCCCTTTTTTTTTTTTAATTCCTATGTGCTCAGATAAGTGTGCACACCTGTAATCCCAGCGCTCAGAGGCTAGAGAATTACAAGTTCAAATCCAGCCTGGGCTACATCCTCCTTTCTCCTCAACCCCTAAAAAGCCAACTAACTAGACAATGACGTTTATTTGCTTTCTCCATAGTGTGTGTGTGTGTGTGTGTGTGTGTGTGTGTGTGTTTTACCAGAATGCTACTGAGCTGGAAGCACACTCTAGGTAGCCTTTCAGGTTGGTTTCCTACCTTAAGTAATATTCGTGGAAGTTTTTTATGTGTTATAATGGCTCACACTCTTTAATACCACCTAATACACCACTTGAGGGACATACTACTGTTGGGGTCTAGCAATTGCCTCACGAACCACACAAACACCAACCTCAGTCAAACAGAGATCGTCTATTGAGCACATGCCCAGGAATGGTCAACCAGAGCCATGGTCCAGATTCGGGAACCAAACCATAACCCCAAGTTAAGATCCTACAGGGTTTTTAGACCCAAAATCCGCAAACATCTGTTCCAAGTTATTCCACCAACCAGCATTTAGGGATAGGGGACTTCCTTAAGAATATGTCTTCCTTGTATATTTGTCCTGCTCCCATTGGTTGGGGTGTTCAACTGTGGCAGGGGATTTGCCTTGTCTAATATTCATGTCTTAACTTGCCAACCAGGATATCAGTTACCCATATACATGTCTCTCTGCCAAGTAGGATGTTCCCAGGGAACTTAAACTTTACTGGACCACTACTCAAAATAGAAGTCTGGTTTATTTGTTTGTTTGTTTGTTTTATGTAAGTACACTGTACACTGTCATGGTCTTAAGACACACCAGAAGAGGGCATCAGATCCCATTACAGATGGTTGTGAGCCACCATGTGGTTGTTGGGAATTGAACTCAGAACCTTTGGAAGAGCAGTCAGTGTTCTTAACTGCTGATCCATCTCTCCAGCCCCCAAATGGAAGTCTTATTCCAAATAGCTTCTAATATTGGTGCGGGTGTCTCTCATGTTGAAGTCTATCCCAAGGGCAGCTTATACTATAAAAGCTTATAGACAGGTGCAGGAATCCCTGTTGGGTGGTTGGTTCAGGTGCAAGCTTACTGTGGGAAACTATACAAAACAGTTCTACTGACTTCTATCATGATTGGTTCCCAAGGGCACAGAACATAACAGAATATGTAATCAACTTGGCATTAGAAAGTTTCCTAGTAATGGCAGAAACATGAGAAAGTTTCCTTATAACGGTAGGCTAACCAGGTATCTGTTATCTAGGCCTTAACATTCCATCTGGCCTTAACATTTTGCCTGGCCTTAACAACAACAGTTTATCCATCCCCTCCTGTGCCTAAGAACATCTCAGATGTTTGCAGATTTGGGCAGTTATGAGTAAAGCTTCTGTAGTCACACATGCTCAGGATTTTATGGGGATGTAAGTTTTCCTTTCCTTTGTGTGCACACCAAGGAACATTTAGCTACCAAGAGGACCCAAGTTCAAGACCAGCTACATGGCCAGACTTGTTTTCTTTTTTTTAAGATGTATTTATTTATTATATATAAGTACACTGTAGCTGTCTTCAAACACACCAGAAGAGGGCATCATATCTCATTACATATGGTCGTGAGCTACCATGTGGTTGCTGGGATTTGAACTCAGGACCTCTGGAAGAGCAGTCAGTGCTCTTAACCACTGAGCCATCTCTCCAGCCTGAGACTCGTTTTCAAAAAGCAAGCAGTGGGGTGGGGGAAGGGTAACAGGAAGGATAACATTTTAAATGTAAAAACAGAGAGTATATAATAAAATAAAAAGCAAACAAATTCACACTTAGGTGTGGTGATGTGCACCTAACACTGGAGAGATGGGGGCAGGAAGGGGTCAAGGTTCAAATTCACCATTAACTACACAGTGAGTGTAAGGGTAGCTTATGTGCATGTGTATGAGTATGCACACATGCATGCAAACAGTACACACACACATACACCACACACATACATGCAACACACACATTCATTCATACACCAAACACACACAAACACACATGTATATACCACACACACATATGTATACATCACACACTACACCACATAAGCACACACACATACAACAGATGAGGCTTTTTTTTTTTTTTTTTTTAAAGAAAAAAGTGAAGACCCATCTGGGTCCATGGCCACATTGTTGAAATAGCCCAAAGGCAGAGGGACACACATCAATCAACAGATGAACACCAGGCAGTATGTGTATGCCCTGGATTGTCATTCAGCCTTTAAAAAAAAGAAACCTAACACTGGCTGCAGCATAAACTTGAAGTGAAATAAGCCAGTCACTACAACATTGGTATTATATGAGTTCTCTGGGCTCTCTAAATGGGGTGGGAGGGGTGACTCATATAAACAGTTGAAGTCATAAAGACAAATAAGTTTCAAGGGCAGAGGGCAAAGAATTAGTATAAAGAAGAGTTCAGCTCTGCAAGAGGAAAACGCTGTGAAGACAGGGTGATCGATGGTCAGTAGCAACCGCTCATATAAGTACCTTTCACCCTACTTTAAAATGGTGAGTTCGTGTCATATTTTTACCGTGATTTTTAAGATACATCTTAAAATTCTGTAGCAAACACAAAACCCCAAAATACAGGCTTCCATGTTGCGTTGTCAAGGGAGACCGATACGTTACACTTGGCAACCGTGAAATCTTAATGCCACTCCCCTTGGCAGACATTGCTAATCCATCCCAGATCCTTATTCAGCACTGAGGCTCCTTCTCAGTAGTGTCCCTCAGAGCTGATTTGCCAGGTACTAGTGTGATTAGAGCCATGTTGATCCTAATAGTGGCTTGGAAATTCTTCTGATAAAGAGGCGGATAACACGGGGGTAGCAGACCTGATCACTCTTTTATTGGTAGGGTTATGCATTGTTCCACCTTACAAGCCTGTGAGCCCAGGGAGATTTCAAGTTGAATATTCAGTTGGTCTTCTTTGATTTCATAGTTGCCCTGAATAAAGCCACGAGTGTGACAACTATGCCATCGCCAATAAACCTGGATGATGCGAACAGCATTTTGCAAGCGACAGTATCGTTGGCGAATATGCCACATTCTGAAGCAGGACTGCAATTTGACTATTGCCCAGGTTTTTCGAGTATATAACTCCAGAGCCATCCGCCGTTTCCTCCCCTGCTCCACCATCATCATCTTTCTCCACCAGCACTGAATGACCCACGCACTGAGGGCAGCACGCAGCAGTGTGCGTCTCAGCAGCGCGCCACGCCACCACGCTTGGATGAGCACAGCTGCAGATGTTTCCGTCATGCTGGTAGTCGCTTCTGGGCCTTGCAAGAGAGAACAGACCTCTTAGAACGCTTAGGGAGTTCAGGGTGAGCCAGACAGGAATCCCGATCCTCTATCCCGGAAGTTCAGGAACTGCAGAACCCGGCAGAGCCACAGTTGGAGACCAGCTTAATTGACCTACTTGTGGTACATGCCTGTTAACCAGCATGAATACATCAACCTGACATCTGAGTTTCCGGACGTTTGAGAACGATTGTTGTGATCATAATTTAAAACTCTCTTTCCGTGTTTGGGAGGAAAGTAGGAGAGAAGGGAAGAATGTTTTCCCTGGTGCCAAGTGAACAAGACTCAGCTTCCGGCGTGTGTTTGTTTGAGACAGGGTCTCACTATGCAGCTCTGTCTGTCCAATAACAGGCTGGCCTTGAACTCACAGAGATCTGCCTGCCTCTGCCTCTCCAAGTGCTGGGATTAAAGCTATGGGCCACCCCACCCAGTTATTTATGGCCTTTGTTATAAATTCCCTCCTGTGGTAACCATGAGAAATTTACTACACCCCATCAACTGTATTCAACCTTTAGAAATTGTGAATAACATTGTCGCCCTACTAAGTTCACACAAAAACAAAAACAAACAATCAAAAAACACAACTGAGTTACAAAATCAATCACACACATAAACCTTACAACATTTTAAGGAAGTTTACAACTTTATATTGGGCCACATTCATGGCTAGCCTCATCTAATGCTGCACATGGACCGTGGGTTGAACATTCCTGGGTAGATCAATCTCTTATAAAACATTCAAACCCCTGAGTTAGGCATGCATGGTTAAACCCCCCTCAAATTTGTAATCTATGAATTACCCATGGTTAGGGGATAGATGTTCCCATCACCCTCCGGTCTGCTCTCCTAACTCTGACCCAGCAGAGAGAGTAGATAGGAGAGAGTGATGACGTCATAAGGGTGCCTATGACATAGGCACCAGGATGGCTTCCAACAACCAACATTCTCAGCACCTGTGTCGTGTGTCATTGGCTATGATGGGAGGGTGCAAAACACCCATATACAAATCTATATGTCCAGGCTGGAGAGATGCCTCAGTGGTTAAGAGCACTGACTGCTCTTCCAGAGGTCCTGAGTTCAAATCCCAGCAACCACATGGTGGCTCACAACTGTCCCAGAGAACCCAAAGTCCTCTTTCAGATTCCATGAGTACTACCCACATGGTGCACAGACATGCATGTAGGCAAATACTCATACACATAAAAGAATAAATGTTTAGTAGCCTCTTTGGGCCAGGAAGAGAGGTCAGATATTAAAGTGATGGCTGTGTAAGATTGGATCCCTGGAACCTGCATAAAATAACTGGGCTCAGTAGCACACATTTTATAGAGGAGACAGAAGGATGCCTGAGCCTCCTAACCAGTCAGCCTGGTCTACTCTGTGAGCTCCAGGCTATGAGACCTCATATCAGATTAAAAAAAAAAAAAAAAAAAGTGGGTCAGCTGAGGAATCACACCAAAAATTGCCCACCAAGACTTCCACAGGCACACAAATAAATATGTGCATACATATACTCACATTAGAACATGCACACACACACACACACACACACACACACACACACAGAGGCTTCTTTGGCTATGTATGGGACACATATCTATAGTTCCAGCACTTGGAGTGGGAGGAAGTCATTGTCAGCCATGATGAACTACATGAAACCTTGGATCCTAAAAGGTCTTGTCTTGGACAAACTATAGTCCCTACTGCCACAGTTTGCTGTTTGTCTGTTACGCTTCTTACCCCTTCTACCCGGTATCCTTTCTAGATTCCCTTTCCCATTGCTGGAATCTCTTGCTGGTCAAGGTATCTGCCAACAGGAGAGGTGGTGGTCTAGACTCTTGCCTCTTGTTCTTGGTTTGTAACTGCCAGGCCATGACTGGCACTGCACGGGGCAGCAAGGTACCAAGACACCTTGCAGCAGATCCCCATCCCATAATGCTCAAGATTCGAGTTCCTGCGGACACGGTGGTGTTTCTCCATTACTCGCACATCTTGGGAAAATGGAGGCTGACATTTCCAGATCATAGCATAATTTTAAATTTAGTGGTATTCTTGCTCTCATCCTCAGTGCGCACCTTTCTCCCCCAGAATCTGAAGCCTTCTCTCAAACCGGGTTTGTAATTGCAAGGATTTTGAGAGAAGATCAAAGCCCACAGCAGATAACAGGAAAGAAAACTCACAGATCCGCTACCGTTTTCACACATTAGCCCCTAGACTACATTCCATTAATCACTGAACGCCACATGACAGTCACTGACTAGAGCCTGAGCTAACGTGTGCTACAACCCATAAGACAAATCTTACCCGCAGCCTGATCCTGTGCATCCTAGGAAGAATAGCTTTTACATTTTTTTCCAGTGGCTAGGAAGCCACAGAATAGTTGTATTTCATAAAGCATAAATGAGCTAGGCCTAGTAGCACAGATTGATAATCCCAGCCACTTGGGAGGCTCAAACCAGGTATATCACAAACCCAGGGCCTGGGCTACATGGTGAGTTCAAGGCCAGATTAGGCAACTTAATGAAGCTATGTCGCAAAATAAAAAGTAAAGGAGACCTGAAGGTATAGCTCAGTGGTTGAATGCTTGCATATTATGTACGAGGCCCTGGGTTCATTCCTCAGGACCACAAAAATTCAAGAAAAAGAAAACCCAAATGTCTGTATGTGTTCATAAAGTTTTATGGGACAACGGTCATGCTCATGCTAAAGTATTTGGGATGTACAAAGACAGGTATTATGTTAGCTCTGATTTATGGGCCTGAGAGAAAATGGGGTGGGGGTGACTAACCGGGAGATCAGAAACTCTATGAGTATGATGGGTATGGTGACCCTCCCAGATTAGCTTCGGGGAGACAGATCAGCTTTATCCTGAATGAATTAAAGGTTGTATAGTTGTAGGGAAGAGGGTAGGGATATCAGGGTAGGTAAAGGTCATCTGCTGAGTGCTAAGACACTGAGATGGCTCATTAGCATGGGGAGGCATGCGGGGAAGCTCAGGTGTGGGGTCCAGCATCCCCCAGGTAGAGAAGAGGATGTCCTGCTGACAAAGGGAATCCACCATTTTGCGCTGAGCTCAGGGCTTTCCAGTAATGTCAGACTTTGACCTTAGCAGCAGGGTTTTCCCACAGGGTAGCATCCCAGCCCTGCCATAAATCAGTGTCCTATATGGTCAACAGTGATGTTTCCACTACCGTGACAGGGTTAAATAGTGACAGGTCACTCTCTTGCCCACTGTTATTGCCTGTTGCCGTGCTGGGACTTGTTCGTCATTACAAGCCCACACTCATTGTTGAAAACCAAGAAGAGGTGGGCATCATGGTGCACGCCTTTATTTCCAGCACTCAGGAGGCAGAGCAAGTAGGTCTCTATGAGTTCGAGGCCTGCCTGGTGGTGCACACAGTAAGATTTTTGTCTCAACAAAAAGCAAACCAAGAGAAATTAGTCACACTTACAAGATAATGGTGAAATGTCAGCCTCGTTACACAAAGCCACTAAAGCTGTGTTAAAGGAATTCGGTATCATTCAGCCCTGGTGGTGTGTGTCTGCAATGCCAGCATTTGGGAGGCTAAGAAAAGAAAGTTGTTGGGGCAGAAGAGATGGCTCAGTGGTTAAGAGTATTGGCTGTTCTTTCAGGGGACCTGGGTTCCATTCCCAGCACCACCATGGCAGGACACTGCTGTCTGTAACTCCAGTTCCAGGGGACCCAACACCCTAACACACACAGATGTGACGGAAAGACACACAGTGCACATAAAATAAAATTTACTATTTTAAAAAATGAAGCTTAAGGGTTGGAGCGATGGCTCAATTGTTACAAGATCCTGAGTTCAAATCCCAGCAACCACCATGGTAGCTCACAACCGTCTGGACTAGGATCTGACGCCCTCTTCTGGTGTGTCTGAAGACAGCTACAGTGTACTCACCTACATTACATAAATCTTTTTTTTTTAATTGAAGTTTAAGGCAAGTCAAATTTACTGAGAACTATGCCCCCACCTCCATTTAAAAAAAAAACCAGAGAAATAAAACCTTATATTGTTATGGAGTTTGTGAACTCTGGGAAAAGAAAATAGACTCAATCCAATTATAATTAAAAGGTTTGTTGATTAGCTGCTAGCAGGACAAACCATCTCTGAGCCAAATTTGAGAAGGGGGGATGGAGAAAGATTTTCAAAGGGGAAAACCACAAGAAAACCTTCAGTATCTATGCAAGCAAGTAAAAATTGCTCTGTTCTGCCAAGTTTAAGTGTTAAGGCAACTGAAAACAATTTTTGGGTATCTGTGTAAACAAGTTGCAAAAGCAAAAAAAAAAAAAAAGAAAGAAAAGAAAAGAAAAGAAAAAAGGGGGAAAAAAAGCAGTTAGGGGCTGGGAAGATGGCTCAGTGGCCTATCTCATCACAGCAGAATTTTTTTTTTTTTTCCAAAACTAGAATGAGACGACAGGACTGCAAAGAAAATGAATTTCCAACGTTGTTCATGCGCTAACCAAACAAGGAAAGCTGTTACCGGGAGTGAGCTTAATTAAATCAGCTTGATTGCAGCCGCTGAGGAAATGTGTCCAGAGAAAACAAACAGCATTATTAGCCTTCCGAAGAAAATAGCTTCTTGGAGAATTTGAAAACACGAGGGGGAAACATCAATAGTCAACTTCCAAACAAGGAGAATGTTTTCAAGTGGCTTTCCTTGGCTCTTAATGAGTTGACAGACGTACCAATACAGACCAGCTGCTGTTACTGACAGGGCAAACACCAGCTTTGAAGTGGCTGAGAATGAGCCTCTATAAATAAGTAGTATGTAGGAAAGAGATATATGTGAGAGTATCTGCTGAAGTCAAGGGGGAAAAAAACTCAGCACCTCTTGACATGGACTCTTCCTGGACCTGATAGGCCTAGTAGAGAAAAATAGGAGTGGGGCAAAAGGAGGTGGGGTGTGCTGGGGCTGGAGGTGGGGCCAGCTCATGAAAGGCTTGGGTAGAGGCTCAGACACAGAATGTTTGCCTTGTATGTTCATGTGAAAAGCCCTGGGAGTTTGGTCTCACCACCACAAACAGACAAAAGTGTGCAGGGCTTATAGACCATAGCTTCTCACTATATCCATATCCATAAATAGATGTGTTATTAATAGATATAGAAATATTTTTAAAGGGGCTGGAGAGATGGCTCAGTGGTTAAGATCACTGACTGCTCTTCCAGAGGTCCTGAGTTCAATTCCCAGCAACCACATGGTGACTCACCACCATCTGTAATGAAATCTGATGCCTTCTTTCTGGTGTGTCTGAAGACAGCGACAATATGTTCACATATATAACATAAATAAATCTTTTTTAAAAATTATCATGAGGAAAGGGGATGGGAAGAAGCTCAGGGGTTTAAAAAGTTCCTGCTGCTCTTACAGAGGACCCAGGTTTAGTTCCTAGCACCCATATGGCAGCTTACAACAGTCTGTAATTCCAGGGGATCTGACATCTCTTCTGACTTCTACAGGCATTACATGAATGCAGTGTGCAGACATACATGCAGGCATAACATCCAGACACTAAAAAAATAAATCTTATTTTTAAAGTTATAAAAATATATAAGAAAGTAAGATTAGTGTGCAAAGTAATGGGTTTCCTTTGGACATGTTCATACATACTTCGTGTGTGTGTGCATGTTTCTGGGTATAGGGACACATGTGTGTGCATCAGATGTACATGTCTGTGTAGAAGCTATAGATCAATCTTAGGTATAATTCCTCATAAGCTCCTCTGCTTGTGCTGTGGCTGTTTAATTGGATTTTGCTATTGTCTTATTTTTGTTTAGGGGATTGTTTTGTGTTTTGTTGCTTTGATTCATGTTTTTTAAAGATTTATTTATTTGTGTATGTTAGCATTTTGTCTAAACTCTGCCCCACAGTTACCTGGCAACAGCCAGGTGTGCCTGACGCTATAAAGGGGCTGCTTGCCCCTCCTCTCTCTCTTGCTCTTCCCTTCCTGCTCTCCTTGCTCCTTCCCTCCCCCCCCCCCAGCCCCTTCTTCCCTCTCTCTCCACATGCTCATGGCTGGCCTCTACTTCTCTCTCTCTCTCCCTCTCTGCCTTTCTCTGCCTCTATTTGTTGGCATTAGGACGGCTCCTACACACAGCGATGGCGCCACCCACAGGTGACAGGGACCTGGCACATCCATCACCATGGAAACAGCCAAGCATTCCAGGATACACAGGTTCAGAAGTCCACTTCCACCGGGGAGCAAATGACGTCACTACCCCCATAAAAGACCGAACCCCCCTCCCCTTCTCTCTTTCTCCTCTTCTCTCAACTCCCACCTGTCTTGTCATTCTGTTAAAACCTCTCCACGTGGAACCTGTTGGTTTGGTGTGATTTGTCCAGGGTCAAGCCGAAAAATCTATTTAACAACAACACTACTACCCTCTCAACTCCCTCTCCATGCCCTGAATAAATTCTATTCTATCCTATACTGTCGTGTGGCTGGTCCCTCAGGAGGAAGGGATGCCTCAGCATAGGCCCATGGAGGCACCCCATTCCCCCATACCTCACCACACATCCACCAAGACATATCCCTCCTTTCAATCTTTTTATAAACACATCAGTGTATAATGCTGTTTTCTCTCCATTTACAACTGCACACTGTAAGGAAAAGATGACGGGGCACCAATGAAAGGAAAAGTCACAGGGCACCAATGTTGTGAAAGGATAACGATCCGAGTCACGGCACCAATGTTAGGGGAAGGATGAAGAGAGTGGGGGGCATATGGCCCATGGAGGTGCGGCGAGGCCTGAGGGCAGGGGAGATGCCTCTGAGGGGTCCATGTTGGGAATCCCTTCCCTGAGGGACCAGCCACACAACAGTATAGTACGGAATAGAGTTTATTCAGGTCATGGGAGAGTTAAGAGGGTGGTAGAGGCAGAGAGAGAGAGAGAAGTAGAGGAGTAGAGGAGTAGAGGCCGGCCATGAGCACGTGGGAGAGAGGGGGGAAGGGAAGGGAAGAGGGAGGCTGCAAGAGCACAAGGGCAGGAGAGGCCAAGAGAGAGAGGAGGGGTCAAGCAGCTCCTTTTATAGTGTCAGGTCACTGGGGCGGAGCATACCTGGCCACTGCTGGGTAATTGAGGGGTGGGGTATACCTGGCTGTTGCTAGGTAACTGAGAGGTGGGGTTTACAGAATCCCAACACACACCAAAAGGGCTTTCCATGGGGCCTACAGTCATAGATGGTTGTGAGTCACCCTGTGGGTACTGGGAATTGAACCCAGAACCTCTGGAAGAGCAGCCAGTGCTCTTAATCACTGAGCCATGTCTCCAGCCCCTTGTTTTGTTTTGTTTCTAACAGAGTTTCACTGGGTAGCCCTGTCTGACCTGGAACTTGCTTCATAGAGCAGGATGGCCTGGAACTGAGAAATCCACCTACTTCTGTCTCTAAAGTGCTGGGATCAAAGGTGTGGATCTACACTTTGCCTATGTCTCCCCCATTCTGTGTGTGTGGGGGGGGGAGGGAGAGAGAGGGAGAGAGTCAGAGAGACAGACAGGGAGACAGAGAGAGACAAAAGCAGAGAGACAGAGAGAGAGAGAGACAGAGACAAAGGCAGAGAGACAGAGACAGACAGAGACACAGAGACAGGTGTGAGTTCTGGCTCACCTGTCAGAGGTCAGAGGACAACAGGTTAAGGACGGGGTTTCTCTGTTTCTACTATGCTGCCTGCTCTAGGCTACCTGACCCATGAGCTTCTAGGAAATTCTTCTCTCTCTGCCTCCCATAGGAATGCTGGGAATGCAGATGCATGCCAGTTCATTTGGGTTTAATTTACACAGGGATGGAAACTCAGGTTGTCAGGTTTGCTCAACCATCCCATAGGCCCCGCCTTTTCCTCTGTCTTTAGAATCTCATTGGCCCGGAGCTCTCCAATTCGCCTTGCCTAACTGGCTCTCAAGTCCCTGAGATCTTTCTGTCTCCAGCGCTGCCATTACAAGCCTGTTCCACCCGATGCTTGCTTTTTAATGAGTGCTAGGGGTTAGATTCAAGTCTTCACAATTGTGGAACAAGCACTTTTTCAACTGAGCTCAAGTCCTGGTCTTGGTTTTGTTGGGGTGGGGATGAGGATTGTTTCTTTTGTTTGTTTGTTTTGAGATGAGGTTTTGTGTATTTCAAGCTGCTCTCAAACTCACTGTATATCTGAGACTGACCTTGAATTCCTGGTTATCCTGCCTCCATTCCCCATGTACTAGACCATAGGCATGCACACACCAGGTCTTCCTTCCTGTTTGTTTTCCTTCACCACCCCCCAGGCCCTCCACTCCGCTCCTGCTGGACCCTCCCTTCCCCATGGATTTTGTGTAGGGGGTGTTTTGGGTTTTGTTGTTTTGATTCATGTTATTTAAAGATTTCCTTTCATGTCACATGTATTCTAGTCCCCTCTTCTTCCTTTTTAAGGATATTTCCTCTAGGGCTGGAGAAATGGCTCACCGGTTAAAAGCACTGACTATTCTTCCAAAGGACCAGGATCGATTCCCCAGCAGTTCAGGACCATCTGTCACTCCAGTCCCAGGGAATCCAATGCTGTCCTCTGGCTTCTACCAGCACCAGGCACAGACATGCAGGCAGGAAAAATCCCCATACACACAAACTAATAAGATCTTTTCTCTTCTCCCACATCTTTGTATTTCTTGATGAATTAAACCCAAAATTAAAAAAATAAGACCTTGGGGGGGGGGGGGAGCAAGTCCAGGCTGGAGAGATAGCTCAGACTTTAAGAGCACTGACTGCTCTTCCAGAGGTCCTGAGTTCAAGTCCCAGAAACTGTAGGGTAGCTCACAACCATCTATAATGAGATCTGGCACCCTCTTCTGGTGTGCAAGAAATGCATGCAGTCAGAACACTGTGTGCACAATAAGTTAAAACAGACACACACACACACATCCATCAGTGCTTTTTTTTTAAGTACTGCAGTTTTCCTCTTATCCCAGATAGCTCCCAAATAATTGAAACTGGACTATTATATTTATTTAACAAGCTTTAAGGGCACAACTGAGCAGTATTCCTCTATTTTCATCCTCTATGCTAACCTGGCTACCTCCCAGCCAGGATCCTCATGTTCCTTGCATTTTATAGCCTTCTCTGCTCCATGCATTTCTCCAGTGGTCTCTCCTGGACTCTGTCCTCGTGGCAAACCCCACTTCCTCTCTCTCCTACACCTCCCCTGGCTAGGAGGAAGTCCTGCCCTATTCTCTCCCCTGCTCAGTCATTGGCTGATCAGCTAGCTTGCAACCAGACATGGGGGCACAGAAATCACCATTTGAATAATCACCGTGTCTTTACACAATGCACAATAGCAATTTGCCTACACACGGGAGCTAGAGAGATCTAGTTCCGGTACTTAAGGGCAATGGCCGTTCTTCCAGAGGACCCAGGTTCAATTCCCAGCACCCACATGGCAGCTCACACCTGTCTGTAATACCAGTTCCAGGTGATCTGGCACCTTCACACAGACATGCACTAACGCACATAAAAATAATCTTTAAGGAAAAAGAAAGCAAAACCACAGTGCTCGTAGCTAACTTTGGTACCCTGGCAAAGTCATGATGGAAAGAATCCCAAGTATGTCAGGCTTCGCTGCGTACGTCCTGTATTATTGAAAATTAAAGCAAGCAAGACATCCACTTGTCTGCAGATCTGCACTGAATATATTTGAGCTCAGATTATAGGTACAGTAGCCACGGTTTGTCACTTTGCCTGTGCAAATATGAGAATGGTTGCCATATGTCTAGATATATTTATCAAGCAAATGAAGAGCAACCCCACCCACATTCCAGATGGAAGTAACCCATGATTCGATGACACATTTAAGGGAAGTATCAAGAGGGGAATCTAATAGAACTCTGTAACTGTCTCCCAAGTAATGAATATTCTCAATATAGTGTGTTCGAAGGGTGTATCAGTGTTTGGCAGGAACACAGTCAATCTTACACAGCTGTATTATGAAAAACAAAATTTTTAAAGGTAAAATATGCAATATTTCATTAAAGTCAAGCATTTCCTTTTTAATTTTTTCTTTCTTTTTTCTTTTTTTTTTTTTTTTTTTTTTTTGGAAAATTTGGCCATTTTGGAACTCACTCTGTAGACCAGGCTGGTCTTGAATTCAGAGATTACCAGCCTCTGCCTCCTGAGGGCTGGAATTACAGGGGTGTGCCATCCTTTCTGGCACAAGACAAGCATTTTCTATGATTTTTCCTGTTGTTTTAAGGTTTTTGTTGTTTCTTTTTTAAAAAGAGTCTCATCAAGCTCAGCTGGCCTTGACCTTGCTGTGAACTAAAACCTTGAGTTCTTAAGCTTCCTGCCTCTGTCATCCAAGTTCTGCGTTTACGGGGAAATCATCACTTTCAACTTTGTAACTGAGTATGAGGAGAGGAAACATGAACTTTCAGCCTCCATATGTGTGTGTGTGTGTGTGTGTGTGTGTGTGTGGAGAGAGAGAGAGAGAGAGAGAGAGAGAGAGAGAGAGAGAAAGAGAGAGAGAGAGCCTCAGCACTCTTTGAACTTTTTCAGAGCACTGGGGTCCCTCCATACCCTTCCCCCACCCAGCATTGATGTTAAGAGCACCTATGCCGAGCTGATACTTGGTCCCTGGATAGGTAACCTGTTAATCTCTTTACCTCTTGACTACAAAGTATTTATTGTCATGGGTTATGGCAGTGTGTTGTGGCCGGTGTGGAGTGCCATCTGTCTCCATCTTCTGAGGGCCGATGAATGAATCACTGTAGGAATCCTGACCTTGCTTTAATGGGACGCTCACCATCTTTGCTCTCCATTCTTGGGGACTCAGCCATGGCTGGAACCTCCACACTGTTGCTTCTCCTGTTCCGTTTTGGTTTTTGTTTTTTTCTGATTTTTGCATTTCTCTGCCCTTTCAGAAGCGGGAATCAGATCCCATTTCAGATGGTTGTGAGCCATGTGGTTGCTGGGAATTGAACTCAAGACCTCTAGGAAGAGCAGTCAGTGTTCTTAACTACTGAGCAATCTCTCTAGCCCCATGCTTTGAAGTTTTTGTTTTGTTTTTGAGAGGACATTTCAATATACAGCTCATTCAGGTTTGCCTCAAGCAATCCTCCTGCCTCAGCCTCCCAAATTCTGCACACTTACAGAAATGTGCCACTACTCCAGCTAAAATTTCCTTTTTTAAAAAAACATATGCTTCCCCTCCCCTTTGATTTGTCATGACAAGATTCCTGGCTGTCCTGGAACTCAGAGATCTGCCTGCCTCTGCCTTTTGAGTGCTGGAACTAAAGGTGTGCACCCCCACACTCAGCTTGAAAATTACATTATCTCTCTACATAAGAGTCGAGTCTCTCTTGACCATCACACTTCTACTGTAGGATTAGCAATGGCTTCTCATGTCCGTGGTCTCCTCAAAAACTTGATCATTTTTCTAAGTGTTCATCTTTGTTTCTAGATCCCGACCTTAGCCTTTTGATGAGTGAGGGCCCCGCCCCTGACTCCGTGAATTACGGAGATGGAACATCAGTGTCCACAAGCAAGAGTGTCGAACCAGGCTTTGGGCCAATTACAGGTCCTCCTGGAGACAGACCCTCTTCTTCGGCCGCATGGAGCATCAGCTGCTCCTCTGGAAAAGAGCCAAACAGCCCATGCTCTAGCCAGTGCCTAGCAGTCCCTGGACCAGCAGCCACCTCTGCCCTCAGATGGCCTACATGGCCTCTCTTGGCTTTCTCAAGACGTTTAAAACAGCTTGGATCTGCCAGGTATGGCAGCTCATGCCTATAACCCCAGAGCTTGGGAAGCAGAGGCAGGTGGATCTCTGTGATTTTAAGGCCAGCCTGGTCTACAAAATGAGTATCAGAATAGCCTGGGCTACATAGAAAGACCTGTCTCACACACATAGATAGGTAGATAGATAGATAGATAGATGGATGGATGGATGGATGGATGAATGGATGGATGGATGGATGGATGGATGGACAGACGGATGGGATGAATGATAGATAGATAGATAGATAGATAGATGGATGGATGGATGGATGGATGGATGGATAGATGGACAGACGGATGGGATGAATGATAGATAGATAGATAGATAGATAGAGATAGATAGATAGAGATAGATATCACATTTGCCTTCTTTAATAATTGCTATCTACTCTATGTTCCATCCTCATTTTTAAGTACAATCAGGAGATTTATTTGTATTATTTGTAATTATATGCATGTTGTGGGGGGGGTATGGATGAGGACTGTAGAGATCAGAGATGGGCACTGGGAACTGCACTCACCCTCTGTGGGAACAGTATACACTCTTCACCACTGAGCCATCTGTTCTGCCCTAGAGACTAATGTATTTTTTCCTGTTACTCCTATGAGTGTGAAGAGAAAGGAGCAGAGCCTGTGCCCAGCTCTCAGGCCTATCGGCTGAGGGACACTTTTCAGCTTCTCTGAGAGGTTGTTTCCTTGAGGTTTGGGGTGAAACACTTAGCCAGTCATCTTATCTTTCTGAAGGTGATGTGATTCTGCTTAACTCAATGTTTAGTTTTCTTTTGTCCTTTCTTCTTTCCTTTTTTTTTTCCCCTGCCCCTTCCCAGACAATACTGAAAGTTACCGAGTTAGGAAGAGAGTCACATGGCTCCGAGCCAGTGAGAACGGCAAGTGCTTTAAGGAAGAAAAGAAGGCTATGGGAGAAATGACCAACAGAAAATCAGGCTATGGGAGGAGGGGTCCAAGATCATATCACTGAAACATGCATGTAGAAACTGCTCTGAGAAGCACTGGCCCCTCAAATGGGCCTAATAGATTCAAGACAAAAGCCTGGCATGTTCGCCTTCATTTCCTGTCTGTCTCCTTCCCTTTCGGCCACCTGACAACCTCTGCGGGTCAACTGTTAATCACCCAAGGAGTATCTGAATAATCTCATTGCTTTCAGGGCACAGAAATAAGTCTGACCTAAGTGTACAGTCATCTCAAACTCCTTGAGCTGCCAAACCTCCAAGACAGACTGTCCCCAGGTGATGGCTGTTGTCTTTGAGAACAAGGCTGCACCCTGGAGCCCAGGTACTTTGGCTACTTTGCTCCCTCAAGCAAGAAGGACTTCTGTAGAGCATCTTGAAGGACCAGAATGGAGAGAAGGATTAAGGAGCCCACACCTAGACCATGCCTAACGACACCTACCTCCTGCCCCTTGTCCCAGTTCTACTTAAACCTAAAGTTGATTTCAGCTCCCCCAAAATGAACTTGCAGTCTCTGGGTACCTTAATTTGCTCATCTTTACACTGCCAGCCACATTGAATGAATCTCCTGTTTTTCACCATTCCTTGTCCCTTTATTTGGCATTCTGGAGATGGGTGACCAAGCCTAGCTTGCTTGGGCTACCATAGCCCGCCCCCCAGGTTTTTACTCTACAAACCTCAGCTACATCACTGAAGTAAATCACGTTCAGTGGGGTGGGGAAGGGCATCTGTGTTCTGGAGAAATCAGAACTTGAGCGTCACATTCCCAGCCCAGGCTGGGTGAGGAGTGTCTCTGCAGAGCGATGGGGCTCTGACTGGGCAGAAGCCTGAGCCACTTAGAATGCAGGGAGGCCAGGGGTCAACGAGAGGGTCTGCCACTACTCAGGTAGAGGGTACAGGCAAGTCTGTGCAGAAGGGAGGCTGTCACAAGGAAGATCCCATTGGTTTCCGATTGTGAGAATCAGAAGTCATCTCCACCTCAGAATTGCGTTAGATATGGGGCTGGAGAAAAGGCTCCGTGGTTAAAACCATTTTCTGCTCTTAGAAGAGAACCTGAGGTCGCAACAACCATACCTAGTGGATCACAACCACCAACCTGAGGTCGCAACAACCATACCTGGTGAGTCACAACCACCAACCTGAGGTCGCAACAACCATACCTGGTGAGTCACAACCACCAACCTGAGGTCGCAACAACCATACCTGGTGGATCACAACCACCAACCTGAGGTCGCAACAACCATACCTGGTGAGTCACAACCACCAATAACCCAAGTTCCAGGAGACCCAGGAGCCTCCTTTGGCTTCCATAGGTACCTGCACACACATGCACATACCCTCACACAGACATAACCACAACACGTGATCTTTCTTAAAGATTTATTTATTTATCTTATGCATATGAGTACACTGTAGCTGTCTTCAGACACACCAGAAGAGGACATTGGATCCCATTAGAGATGGCTGTGAGCCACCATGTGGTTGCTGGGAATTTAACCCCCGGACCTCTGGAAGAACAGTCAGTGCTCTTAACCACAACACGTGATTTTTTTTTTCCAATTTGGAAGGGGAACCGTAGAATGACCTAAGTTTACAGTGAGATTGAAGGTCTCATACAATTTCAGTGCACATACAGTAGCAAGCAGCGCTGGATATGGTGCACATGCTTTGGGCGGCATAGTTTTGCTACAGAGCTCTGGCTGGCCCACAAATTGCCATGTACATTGGGCTGTCCTTGAACTTGCAGTAATCCTCCTGCCTCTCCCTCTGAAGTGCTGAGATCACACAAATGTACCAGTTGGTCAGTCTCTTTGGATTTGCTACAACTGGCCAAAGTTGGCCACGTTTGTTTTGTTTTGTTTTTTAACAACCACCAGTATGTAAAGTCTGTGTCTTTGTTATTGATACTGGTTACTTAGTAGCTTTTTATTGAGATGCAATTAACAATGTATATGTTTAAGGTATACAATGAGATGCTTGAAAGAGACAAAACTGTGTACTTGACCTTCAGCCCTGAAATATGGCAGAAGGCCCAGCTCAGGAAGCTGAGACCCAGAGAAAAGTGACAAAAAAACCAAGAGTGAGAGGCAGAGCCAAGGATCTGACCCAGCCTCTGAGGGCATCCTACTCTGAGACAGAGAAGTCCTTCAGAGTGGGCATAAGACACATGGCTCTGAACAGACACAAGACAGGGTAGTCTTGCAGGGAAAGACCCAGATCTCAGACACCCTCCCTTTCTGTATTATTGGGGTAGCAATATCCAGACAGGAACAGGAGCCACCTAGCCTGGGCTATCTTTGCCATCACCTAACCCTAATCCAATCCCGTGGACACGCCACAGGAAGAGCCTAGCACTTCAAAAGCCTAGCACTGCCCGAATCATCATTACAGAAGAAAACAGAGCTAAAATTTCCTCAGCTCCTGGGCCTGTATCACCTGAGGTCTGGTAGAACCTCCCACATTGGCCATATGGGGAGAAGGTGAACCTAGTCTCTTTGTGGGGCTCAAGAGAAAATGTGAATAAAAATATGGTGTTGCTAGGAGGGGTAACACATGACTTTAATCCCAGCACTGGAAAGGCAGAGGTTAATGGATCTCTGAGTCTGAGGCTAGCCTTGTCTACAGAGTTCCAGGATAGAGCTACATAGAGAACCCCTATTAAAGGAGAAGGGGAAGGAGGAGGGGAAGGGAAAGAAGGGGAAAGGGAAGAAGAAAAAATAGAAGGCAGAGGAAGAGGAGGAGAAGGAGAAGAAGAAGAAGAGGAAGAAGAAGGAGGAGGAAGGGGAGGGGGAGGGGAAGGGAAAGGAAAAAAAGGAAGAAGAGGAGGAGGAGGAGAATTTAGTGGGACTCTTTCTTCCAGTTTACGTATCAAGTTAGACTCAAAGCTGAGGATGAAAACCAGTCCAGCTAGGCAACAAGAAGCCAAGGTTGCCACTTCCCCAGAGTCAGTATATAAAATGCCAAGACTTTCCCATCATGCCCTCCTGGAATTTGTTAAACAGAAACTCCACATAAGTCTACCACCTCACTGCTTTATTGGGAGGGGAATACATTCGGTCACAATACAAGGCCCTGAACCCAGCAAGACCTCCAGCTCAAGATGCATCTGGCTGGCTGAAATTCGGTATTGGCCCTTGATGACACCCCGTGTAGAGCAAGCATGGCACCTCCAGTGAAATTGGATGGTCCGGACAGCCTTAAGCAACCGGCAGTACCGCCTGCGGATACGCCACATGCGGATCCAGGACTGCAAACTGACGACTGCCCATTGCTCCTGTTGGAAGGTATCCAGTATGGACTGTCGCCTCCTCTCCATAATCTTTGGCAGTATCAGCCGCCACCAGCATTGGATGATCCAGGCTCTGAGGGCCGCGTGCAACAGCACCCGACGTACCAGTGTGCCTCGCCACCAAGCTTGGATCTTTACAACTTGGACCTTTTCAGAAAGCACCTGGTTTTTTGGGGACTTGCAAAGAAAAAGAGGGAATGCTCAGTGAGTTTCCTCATCTACCTCAGCACAAGCAGATGCTGAAAAGGGTCCTGTCAATCACTGCCCTCTCCCTTTTTCCCTGAAAGTCATAGCCTTGGTCAGGACACTGGCTGGGACTATAAGATTGGATTGGTGTCCTGCCTCTGTCCATCACTCTCTGGCTTCAGGCCACTAGCAGTTCACTGTGTTCCTTGAGCCTCAGCCCAGGCATTCCAGCATCCCCATAGACCAGGCTGGCAGGCTGAGGGCAAAACCTGTGTGTGACCCCATACACATGGAATGGTTATGCCAGGTTGAGCCTGTCCGCCTAACCAGGAGGTCCCTTCCCATCAGAACCTTCTGGCGAATTGGTTCTTGTTCATTTGTCCCTCTTGACTCTCCCCGGCCCTTCACCTTGCCTTCTCACTTGTTGAACCCACGTTAGGTTTCCTTCGACTCATACAACCCAATCTTCTCTTTCCCATTCTCTCTTCTCTTCCCACCCTGCCCCCATCGTGTGTGCATGTGTGTATAAATGTGTGTGAGTGTGTATGTATGTGTGTGTTTATGTGTGAGTATGTATGTATCAGTGTATGTATGTGTGTGTATATGTATGTGTGTTTGTGTATGTGTGTGTATGTATCAGTGTGAGTATGTATGTGTGCATTTGTGTGTATGTATGTGTGCATGTGTGTTTGTGTATGAGTGTGTGTGTGTGTGTGTATGTATGAATGTAAGTGTATGTGTGTATGTGTGAGAGTGTGTGTATGTTTGTGTATATGTGTGTGTGTGTGTGAGTATGTGTGTATGTGAGTGTGTATGTATGTGACTGTGTGTGGATGTGTGTGTACGTGTTTGTGTGTATATGTGTGAGTGTGTATGTGTGTGAGTGTATTTGTGTATGTGTGTGTATGAGTACATGAGTATGTATGTGTGTGAATGTGTGTGTCTGTGTATGGGTGTGTATTGTGAGATTGTGTGCATGTGTATGTGAGTGTATGTATGTGTGAGTATATGTGAGTGTATGTGTGTATGTGTTGAGTCTATGGAATCTTTACTGGCCTCAATCTCTCTCCTAAGTGTCTCAGCCTCCCACCTGCTGGGACAATTGGTGTGTGCACCATCAAGCCTGATGATTTTCACACTTCTCATCTTAATTGAAAAGCAGACATATGTGCAGAAGCATAAACACACACACACAATTCAAAGCCAACTTCCTGACATCTTAGCTCTTCTATTCCATAAACGCATTCCCCGAATCGGCCCCAGTCCCTTGGTCTGAGCTGTTGGTTCCCAACTTCACACTAACATTGACTGCTTTCCATTTCTGGACCAGA
Organism: Micromys minutus; assembly: GCF_963924665.1. Classification (NCBI taxonomy): domain Eukaryota; kingdom Metazoa; phylum Chordata; class Mammalia; order Rodentia; family Muridae; genus Micromys; species Micromys minutus. The sequence goes on along the minus strand of NC_137956.1, from coordinate 37,350,440 downwards.
GTTTTAGCCTGAAAATGAAATGGGAGAGAGTGGCTATCAAGGATCGTTTGCCCCGCTCTGAGCTCTGGACCATGCAAAGGACAAGGGCCGGAGGAGACACCGAGGCCCGATCTCCTCCTACCTCTGCCTTCTCTGTTTCTGAGGGTACATCATCTGGCCGCTGCTCGTCCTGGGGTGCATTAAGGTCTTCAGGCTTCGGCTGCTCCTCATCCTGTGCCCAGCAATTGGGGAAATCAAGGGTGGGGCTGCCGTCTCCCCTCGCTGTTCTGTACCCACACTTCCAGCTCCCCAGACTCTTCCCCCCACCTTACATTTTGTGAGCCAGGGTTTCTCTGTGTAGCCCTGTCTGTTCTAGAACTCACTCTGTAGACCAGGTTGGCCTTGAATTCAGAGATCCGCCTGCCTCTGCCTCCTGAGTGCTGGGATTAAAGGCAAGTGCCACCACCACAAAGCTACTTCCTTCCCAGACTTCGAGGCGTCAGAGGGTCCCCTTGTCATGAGAGATCTATGGGGACATACAAGCATAATGTGTCCGTCCACTCTGCTCACCATTGTTCACATGGATTGGGTGTAGATGGTTCAAATCCCCTCAGGTCTGTGTCGCTCTGGCACTGGTATGCACAGAAAGCAGAGGGTGGCCCATGATGTCACAAGGGCAGCTGTGACTCAGGCAGCAGTTAAATCACTTCCAAGGAAAAGGCAGAGTGATGCCTATTGCTTGTTTGGTCTTTTTCTGTCATATGTATGCCCAGTGCCCTGGCTTCATGGCCGAATTGCTAGAATGGCCCATTGATGTAAAGGTGTATAATGAACCATTGATGATAACACTTCATTCATGTTTTTAAATAATCAATGATTTACTTAATGGTGTATCGTCTGCTCATCCCTTCAGACAAGATGGGACACATTCAGGCAGTATGGCCACAGACTGCTTATAGCTTCAAGGGCTATAGAAATATCAAAAGTAGCAAAGTCAGACATGGTAGCCTTTAATTCCTCAGGAGGCTGAGGCAGGAGGATTGCTTTGGGGTCAAAGCTAGCTCAGAACCTCTAAAGGTCAAAATGAGTCCATCTCCTGCCTGGATACATTTGTAAGTAAAAACACTGCAGATCACTGTGGCTACATCAATAGAACAATGGTACATGGATCTGAATGCAAGGGAGGCAAAAGGCATTTGCACAACCATTAGTGTTGACAGAGGCTGTAAATAGCTGACATCCCACCCAGCCAGTGCCAGGAGACCCCAAGAACCAGCCTGGGCTCCATCATCATCACCTCAGTTCTGGGTTCAGCATCCTCTTTCTTCTGCCCTTGGAGATGACAGGGATGCAATCCATGAAAGGCGGCTGCTACAGAGAAGCCCCTTCTGCTTACCTTCCCACCTCCCAAAGACCCATCCTGACTGCATGAGGCCTGGACTCCATTCCGAGCCATGGTCCCAGGAGCACTGGGTGGTCCTTTCAGAATGTGCACGTTTAGGGTAGAATAGAGTATACTGAAGGGAAGGGGTCATGTTGTGAGGATAGACGTGTCAATGTGAGGCCAATGGGGTGAGGGAGATGTGGAGGCATCTCCATTTGGAAAGCCTAAGGGACAGGACTTTGTGATAATTATTTTTAAACTCTCAAACAAATCCCTCCCCCCAACCCCGCCACCTCACATACACACATCCATCTGTAACGGGATCTGATGCCCTCTCCAGATGTGTCCAAAGACAGCAATGGTGCACTCATATACATAAAACAAATCTTTCTCTCACACACATGCTCCTGCCTTCTGCCACACGCACCTTACCAGAGGTCAGGTGACATTGGCATTGAGTTACATTAACACAGTGGAAAAATCTCATGATCTCAGAAAATACTGAGATCCTGACCAAGTCGGTTCTGGGGCGGAATGAATAATTTTCTAGTGTGATTCAGATTCCTCAGTGTCATTCTAAGTGGGAATGTGAGGAAAGCCAGACGTAAGAGACATCTGGGGGAGTTTACAATTCCAAAGAAAGACATTTTTTAAAAAGTACATTTTTGAGGAGCTGGTGATATGGCTCTGTGATTAAGAAAAACACATCTGTTCTTGCAGGGATCCTGAGCTCCAGTCCCAGCACCCACACTAGGCAACTCACGACTGCCCATGACTCCAGCCCCGAGGGATCACTGTCCTCTGCTTGCCTCCAAGGCCACTGCACTCATATGACATCCACAGACATACAAGCACACACAGAAGTAAAAATATCAAAGTGGGGCTGGAGAGATGGCTCCGTGGTGAAGAGCACTGACTGCTCTTCCAGAGGTCCCGAGTTCAAATCCCAGCAACCACATGATGGCTCACAACCATCTATGAGTTCTGATGCCCTCTTCTGGTATATCTAAAGACAGCTATAGTATACTCATATAATTTATAATAAACATAATTTATAATAAATAAATACATATTTTTTAAATGAAGCATGTACAAAAATTTTGAGCCCAGCCTTTATTTCTGAAAACACACGGAGATAAGCTGAATATCCTCTGCTGTCCTCCCAAGTCTAGGACTCTGTGATTTGTTTTCTGGAACTGTGTTGATGAAGCACCAAGTCACTTTGGTGACTGCAGTGACTTTGTAGGTTGATTCCAGGAAGAAAAGTATGTTCTCTCAACTGGCTGTGGAGAATGCTTGTGGCTGTTGTAGAAGATGCCGACACAGATGAAGGCAACTGTATCGCTGTGGAGTTAGAGGACCCGGAGACCAGGTAGCATCAACGCAGCGCTGAAGGGCAGCCCGAGACAGAACTCTTTTACACTAGCCAATGTAGTGCTTATCTACTTACACACTGTTCCATGGAGTCTCCTGAGTACTCACTGGTTCTAGAACAATCCAGTAGGAAGACAGGAATCATGTACTCAACCTCAATGTGGAAGAAAGATCATAAGACCATTTCTCTTTAAGGGAGAATCCTTCACATTCCACAAAGCTCTGAAGACTTGGAAGAGCACATTGTCTCTGAGTTTGTGGTGGGTCAGGAGCACAGGCTGGAATGAAGTCACGGCCCAGCTTCTCCCTCACTTCCCGGGACACAAAGCTTGGGTAGTGAGCCCAGACCAAACACCATCTTGTCATACCTTGGAGTGCTTTATCAGCCAAGATTGAACAAAGGATGAGAGAACTGTGGAAGAGCTATACAAGTCCTGAAGGACTAGGAAACATGGACCTGCTCTTCCTGCATCCAGGAGCCTAGCTCCAGGACCTTCAGATCCAGGCTTAAGTGAGCCCATGGGAGAGCAGGGTCTCACCACAGGCTCAACCACAATCCTCATGGATACAGCTCCAAGGAAAGCTACTGATCACCAGAGACTAGGAGGATGGCCATTGCAGAAGCAGGGAGTGACCTGGGAAAGACCGTGTTTTCCCAGTGTGCGAGCACACATGAGCCACACAGGCAGCGATTCAGTCATGCCACTGAGGAAAACTCAAATGCATGGACTTCTGACTCTTCTTGTCTCCCAAGCAGGTGTAGCCTGGCTGCTCCTGGGACCCTCTTCTGTCTGACCTAGAATCCTGCTTATAAAGCCTACGGTTTTCCTCAGCACTCTATGCTCTGGCTATTCTATTCTATTCACATGCACACACACACACACTCACACACACGTGTGTCTGTGTGTGTGTATGTCTTCAGACAAACTAGAAGAGAGCATCAGACTCTAGATGGTGGTAAGCTACCAAGTGGTTGCTGGGAATTGAACTCAGGACCTCTGGAATAGTCAGGTTTTTTTGTTGTTTTTGTTGTTGGTGGTGGGTTTTTTAAAGATAGAGTACACCTTTGCTGTCTTCAGATGTACCAGAAGAGGGCATCAGATCCCATTACAGATGGTTGTGAGCCACCATGTGGTTGCTGGGAATTGAACTCAGGACCTCTGGAAGAGCAGTCAGTGCTCTTAACCACAGAGCCATCTCTCCAGCCCCCATACTCACCCACATTTTCAAAACTATTATAATCAGTGAGCATGTCACCGCTGGTCAATTCTCTCATATTCTTCCCAGCCTTTCCATGAGCTCCACCTCCAAGCCCCCACCTCAGACAATGTCCCTGCCTCTGCTCTCTTCTCATTACCCCCACCATCCCGCCTGTCACGACTGCTTCCTGACTGGACTCCCTGCCTCCAACTCCCCAGCCTGACCAGGACCCTTCCTCACCCCCTAGCAGCTAGTTTTCAATCTATTTATCAGGATGGCGCCTGCCATTGCATGCATGTGGATGTCAGAGTATTACCTTCAGGGATCAGCTCTCTCCTTCCACCATCGAGGTTCTGAGGATCAAACTCAGGTCATCAGGCTTGGCAGCACAGTGCCGCCTTCACCCACTGAGCCATCTCGTTGGCCCGGTTATCTTTTCAATGTGACCCAGGATCGGTCACTTAGCTCCCAATCCTCTCATGGCTTCCTACGGCACCGGAATAAAACCCCAGGACTTTCCAAGAGTTCAAGGACCCAGCATCTCACTCTCTTCTCCCAACATCTGACCTGCATACTGGTACCTCTTGACCTTGCACAAGCTATCCTGGGGGAGGGGTGCTGTCCTCCATCACTTTTCAGATTTCAAGACCTGCCCATCTGTCCTACTCTGTGACCTCCCTGCTCCCAGTCTCCCCCTCATCCAGCGCTGGACCCCATGACCGGAGTGAGTCCCCAGTCTGTAGAAGCAGGCAGTATTTGACACATTTTCCCTGCAAGATCCTTGCCTAGTTCCATCAGACTGAAAATCTCTTCCCTGACTGTCTCCCAGCACAGCAACTCCCACTTCAGGGCAGTGTACCCCTTCCAGCTTCTTGAGCAGGGAAGTGGGGTCAGGCTGAACCGAAGGCTCTGCGAGCTTTTATTAGGCCCTCAGACCCCAGCCTGAGCCTCCACACAGCAATGGAAAGCCAGAGTTTCTTGGCTGATGGGTGAGCGGCTCTGACCCCATCAGCCCAGTCAAGAGCAGCTGTCTAATGAGGTCATGCAAGAGCCGGCTGCGGTTCCCACCCAGTCCTCTGAAAACAAAAGCCTTCAGCTGAGAGTCAGCTAGAGTCCTGTCCTTCCCGGGCCTCTGCCACCTCCTGGTCCTTGCCACACACCTACCCCCTTACCCTTCCAGAAGCCAGAGGAACAAGAAAGAACAGGTCTAAAATAGGAGGCTTTAATACAAAAGGGGGTGGGGCAGGCCTGGAAAGCTCTTAAATAAGGGTGAGGTGTCAGGAGCCAGCAACAGGGGACACAGGGACCCTGCGGAGCGGGATGATGCAGACTGAGTTCCGAGCCTCTTTGATCCTCCACCATCGGCCCAGCCTGCAGGGAAGGAACAACCACTGAGGCAGACCCACGGACACCCCTCTCCCATTTCCACCCGGTCAGTGCTACCCTGCCCTCAACCCATCAATCACATACCTGTGTTCCTGTCCCACTCCAGCCACCAAAAAGTCCCCAGCACTGGAGAACTTGAGACTGTTGATGAAACCAACCTGAGAGAGGGGCACACGGTAAGACACTAGAACATTCCTCACCACAGCCTTGCCCTGAAGAGACTTCTCTGCGCGGGAAGAGCAGAAATTGCTCATTCCGCGGGCCTCCAGAGTCTTGCAGACAGAGTTATGCATTTAAGATCACTTACCAGGGGGATGTCACAGAGAGGGTCAAGCTGCCGGAAGCCCTCTCCACACTGCCAAAGTCGCACATGAGCATTATGGGAGCCTGTGGCTACAAGGTCTGTGTTGAGTAGGGCTGCCACGGCTGACACCCAGTAGGGTTGCTCCAGGCCTGGCTCCCCGTGAAGCCCATGAGCTTCGCGCTGGACGGCGAGTGGCCGTTTCTTGGAGAGGCCCCACAGGGCCACAGAGCTGTGGATGAAGAAGATAGTCTGAGGGGCCAGAGCAGGACAGAGGCACACACGGCTGGGAGGACCAAGCATGCAAGCCGGCTGAGGAATGTGGCTGAGGAATGTGGCTAGGGTCACTGATCCAAAATGAGTTCAGTCCGGGGGCCTGGCAGGCAGAGGGCACGGCGGCAGCGGTGGTCAGACACATCAGAAAGGCAGTCTTACCCATCGTCTGCGCCCGACACCATGTGCTCCTCGTTGATCAGATGGATACAGTCGATGGAACCCCTAGAAAGAGAGGCTGTGAGGGACAAGGTCCAGCCCTCTCGCTTGCCCACAGAGCCCGACACAGCCCGGCTGACTGCCTTACTGGTGGCCATAGAAGACAAGCTGGGACTCCTCTGGGATCTTCCAGACGCGCACAGTCCCATCCCGGCCCCCCGCGGTCACACAGCACTCTCGGCTCAGGGCATCCAGCGCAGCCACAGCATCCTGGTGCCCGAACCTGGAGGAAAGAGCGGAGCAGGAGGAGAGGGTCACACGTGAACTCACGCCCACGCGGACTTGTCCACACACTGTCTGCCTGGGCACACTCACAGTGTCTCCACGTAGGAGTTCTCTGCTGCATTCCACACCTTCACAGAGCGGTCGTGGGAAGTGCTGTAGAGCTGGTGGGTACCTCTCCGGAAGGCCAGTCCCTAAGGGAGCAGAGAGGGGTCAAAGGATAAGGACTACAGAGGGCAGGCCCAGAGAGGCTCTCCTGAAAGTAAATCACATGACCCAGGATCCTGCTCCCAAGAGCACTCTGAGTACCACGTAAGGCCCTGGGTGAAGCCACCAGGAACAGCTGCAGACCCCTCAGGCCCTCCGCGGCCCGTATCAGCTGAACCTGGTCCCCCTCCATCCCTCCCCATCTCTTCAGCACACTCATGTCTTTTACACACCACTCACTACCCAGAGAGACCTCTGCAGACAAGCCTGGGGTCTGGCGCCTGGCGCCCGGTGGGCACGCTCAGCAGGCATCCCATGCTAAGCAGGTAGTCAGCATCCAGAGGCTCACCGACACGGCGTCCCGGTGTCCCGTGAACGTATACAGGTGCTGGCAGCTCTGGGCCTCCCAAATTAGAATGAGCTTGCTGCGGTCGCCGGAGGCCTGTGGGGGTGAAGGTAATGGCCACAGGCACACACCACACACCCAACCCTCCCACCCGCCCACGGGGCCAGCCCAGTCTTACGAGGTACTTGCCATCGGAGGAGATGGCCATGCAGAGGATGTGGCTGCTGTGGCCGGAAGGCTGCCCCTGAGTACCCTTCTTGGCTCGAGGGATCACATGCAGCTTCCGCCCACTCTCTACGCTCCCTGCCGCCAAGAGAGGAAAGAAGTTACTGGGATGCTGGACAGGGCTGGCTGCTTAGCAACCTCCCCTCCCCCGGTAGGAAAGGGCAGCACAGACATGGGGTCCAGAAAGGACCCTGCACTTGGGGTCAGCAGCTGTGAGCCTCTGCACCAGTCACTTTGGTCCCATCTGCCAAATGGAGGCAACAGTCCCCAGTGGCAGCCACAACCTCCAAAGGAGGAAGAATGCAAAACTGCCCTGGAGCGTGGGGGTATTGCTCAGTGAGGATCACTTGCAATGTGCAAGGAATTCAATCCCCAGAAACCAGGCGATTCCCACGCGATTCCCACAAATGGTCTTCTGACATTTCTACATTTGAGCTGTGCCTTATGTGTGTGCACACCACACACACAAGATATATAAAAGCATTAAAATAATAAGAGTAAGGAAAGAAGAGGGCTGCAGAGATGGCTCAGCGGTTAAGAGCACTGGCTGCTCTTCCAGGTCCTGAGTTCAAATCCCAGCAACCACGTGGTGGCTCACAACCAACTGTAATGAGATCTGATATGTCTTCTGGTGTGACTGAAGACAGCTACAGTATACTTATAATAAATAAATAAATACATAAATAAATCTTTTAAAAATAGAGAAGAAGGAGGAGGAGAACAACAACAACAACAATAATAATAGCAACAACGTGCATTGGGACCACTAACTGCCCCCTCTGATGACAGTGGGAAGGTGAGCACTATGCTCAAGTGAGGACGGAGCTAGGAGCCCAGAAGAAGCGAGGACTCCATGCAGAGCTTCAAACTCCTTCTAATCCGATTGCTCCAATTACCGCCCTGTCTTTGCCCCCACAGAGCTCAGAAGCCCTGTGGCTGCTAGGAAACTTCAACTGTCAGTCAATCAGAGCCCCTGGTAGCAACTGTCTAGAAGCTTCCATCATCAGGGCTCCACCCCAGGCACACACCCTCAAGATCTCACTCACACTTAATGATGGTGCAGTCTTTGGCGGCGGAGAAGATGGCCAGGTCATCAGGAGTGATGACCAGACACGTAATGGAGAGCTGGTGGCCCCGCAAAACTCGAATGTCGGTGGGAGCTGGGGCCTGGATCTGGAAAGACAGAGACTAGGTCACTGCAGTAGGAGCCATGAAAACACTTCCCAACGTAGAGCCATTCTTCCCCGCCTACCCTGGCCAGAGGAAACCAGACCCAAGGCTACAAGAATAAGACATGTGCATACCTGCCCAAGTGTCCACTGTTCTCCACAAAGACCCCAACAGCCTGAGCAGCGCTGATCCCACTGCTCACAGACCCACGTGAACATCGACTACCCATACACCAAGGGGCCCGGCACACTCACCTCCTTTGCCACCGACTTCTGCAACCTGCCTCTCTGCTCGAGCTGCAAAGAGAGGAGGAGTGAAGACCCGGGGAGGGTCCAGTCTTCCGCCACATCCTCACCAGCCCTCCATACTCACCACATCCTCCTTCAAGCGCCCTGCCACCTGATCCTCCTCAAATGCACGGGCTTCAGCCTTTTCCTCCTCTGTGCAGGAGAGATCGGTCCACGTAATCCAAGGCTGTGGTCCCCTTCCCCTCCTCCATCCCATGCCTAGCCCTCTACCCATGGGTTGGGCCACAAATGCCGACCTTATTAGGAAGCTCCTGGTGCCTCAGCGATCCCTACCTGCCTTTGTTTAGACTGGGCTTAGCTCCCTAAATGTCTAGTCTGTCCCAGAATATACTGGCCCATTGGGGACCCTAGCCACCCAACACCAGCAGCACCAGTGACAATGGGAACCTACATGACTGACCCATCAGATGTCTGGGGCAGCAGGCTCTGCCAGAGACCCTGGCCTTTATCAAGCCACTGGCTCACCTTGCTGCCTAAGTTGTTCAAGGTAGAGTTTGGCCAATCGTAGCTTCTTTTCCTGCGCAGTCTCTTCCAGCTCCTCCTCCTCCTCCTCCTCTGTTTTCCTTGGAGCCAAGCTGTGGGAAGAAGAGGTGGGATCAAGGGGATGGGCCCCTCATCTGGCCACTAGAACTGCCAGCCTTGCCCTTGCCAACCCTCAGAGCCAACACCACACATGCATAAAACAAAAGGATGTGACTTCACCAACTGAAAGGTCCTACTCAGTGTCCAGCACAAGGTCATCAGAACACCAGCAAATTACCACAACATTTCAACAAGAAGGGAAAGAGAAGATTCCACAAGCTTCAAAGAGAAACCAGGTTATATACAGAAGATCAGAAGTAAAAGGTGGCCGACCAGCAGGCTTAGCTTAGTGACAGAGTAAACAGCCATCCTCGAGGTCCTGGGCTCAACAGCCAGTGCAGGGGGAAAGGGAGGAGGGGAGAAGTGGTACCAGGATAAACCGGGTGACCAATGAAGACATGGCCATGGGTATGGCTCAGTGACAGAGCAAGGTCCTGAACTTAATCACCAGCCCCCAGAAAACCACACTGTCAAGCCTGGCAGGGTGGCACACCTAAAGTCCTAGAATTTGGAAGGCTAAGACAAGGAGACTGCCATAAGTTCAAGGTCAGCCTGAGCTAGAATAAGACTATCTTTAAAACTCCCAGCTAAGAAGACATTGTCAGGTATAAAGTGACAGAGAACTGATCCTGTCCTTCTACTGAGCTTCCCAAACTAAAGGAGAAAGGCATAGGGTACTGAAAACAGGAAATCCAACATACGGAACAGAGAAGGCAATGTCAGGATGATAACCACTCCAAGACAGAGGGGGGCTAGTCTCAAAAAGAACCCAAAACACAGACATGTTGGGGATGCTGCCCCTGCACCCTCCTTCTACCCCAAAGACTAGGTTCCAAGTGAATCCTAAATAGTACTGACTAAGCCATGTATAATGAATTTCTTGCTGTCCCTTCTAAGCCCCAGTGTCCCTGGGCCAGCTCAGGACACTCCCTTCACTCAAAGACAGGCCCAGCTTTGACCTGTTCCTGGGAGCCTGAGGTAGGTGTTGAGAACTCTCTGGAGTCCAAGGCAGCCTGCACCCTCTAATCACAAGCCTGCAGACATCCAGTCTGCTACCTGCTGTCTCCCAGCACCCTTGTCCAGGACATCCACCAAGAGGGACTTCAAAACTTGTCAGGAACAACAGTGTCTGAAGGTAGAGGCAGGCAGATCTCTCTGAGTTAGAGGCCAACCTGGTCTACATAGCAAGTTCCAGGACAGCCAGAGCTACAAAGTCTCTGTCTTAAAATAAAACAAAACAAAAACAGAACAAAAAACATGTCTCAGGAAGGACAAGGCCAGACCATGCCCCAGAGTTATGTCCTTCCTGAATGTACCCAAACCAATCAGACTCACTCTTATTTAAGGGCCCACACACAGGAAAATAGACTGGTAGTTAGAGGCAAGGTGGCTCAGCAGGTAAAGACTAAACAAGGATTTAGCATTTCTGTTTTTTTCTTTTGTTCTGTTTCCCAAGACATACTTTCTCCATGTAGTCTTGGCCGGCCACAAATTCAGAGATCTGGCTGCCTCTGCCTCCCCGGTGCCAGGGATTAAAGGTATGTGCCGCCACCATGCCCAGCATCTCTTTTCATTTAAAAAAAAAAAAATCCCTTTTGAAAGAAAAGCTGTTTCGACCCTGAATGTAATGCGTGTATACATTTCTTTTTCCTTTTGCCCATGTTAGAAGATCAGCAGAAGGAAACTGAGTGGTGATTCTGTAGTTAACTCATTTATTTCCTAACACAACTTAAAATACTGAACAGTGGGTAAAGAGTGGGCTGGAAAAAAAGAGAACTTGCGCTGTTCTTACAGCGAACCTGGGTTCAGCCCCAGCACCCTCAGGAGGCTCACAACCACCAGACATGACAGCTCCGGGGGATCCAATGCCCTATGTCTTCCCTGGGCATCAGCATGTAGGCAGTGTCTACAAACTCATGCATACACACACACATATAAATAAAAACAAACAAAAACGAAAGTGTTTACCACAGGTCCTGAAGGCAGAAACAGGCAGATTATCTTTGAGGCTGAAGCCAGCCTGATCTATATAGCTAGTTCCAGGGCAGCCATAGCTACACGGAAAATCCTTGCCTCAAGAAAAGAGCTTGTTTCTATGAGCAAGTTAAGGCAACACATATCAGAAGTAGAATTGATAGTTGGGTCCCTAATCCTGGCACTCAGGAGGCAGAAGCCGCAGATCTCTTGAGTTCAAGGCTAGCTTGGTCTACAGAGCAAGTTCCAGGACAAATGCTACACAGAGAGTCTGTATACTACACAATTACTAAACCCAGTTTATAAGGAAAGTTTCAGGATTCCGGGGAACACCCCAGGAACAACAACCTATCCCAGTCCTCTGAAACTTTGTAGCCATCCTGATGACAAGCTGAAATGAGGGAAGTCTATATGACCTACCACCTGCCCTCTTAATGGTTCAGCCTCCCACCCTGGCACACTATTACACCAGACTTGTCTCTGATCCCTGAACCTCTTCCCCACTCCTCTCTCCAGGCTAAACTTTTAAAAAGGCTTCCTTCTCACAACACATGCCTCCAAGATACACACCTCCCCACTCCACCGCCTCTCTGCTTGCCTACTCACCTGTGTTCGCAACAGTGAAACAAGTCCCTAAGGTTAGGAAGGCTACCTATGTGACAATACACTCTGTAGCCTGGACTCTTTAGAAAGCTGAAGATGATCATTTTAACCCAGGAGGTAAAGGCCCCCTTGGGCAAAACAACAGAGATCTCATCTCAAAATGGGGTCCAAGGACACCAGTCGTTGTGGTACTGTGTGAAAATGGAATTAAGAAGAGGAAGGTGTGTTCTGTACCCTTCTCCCCTTGCTCTCAATCACTCCAGCCCTGTGCCTGTCTCCATGTTGTAAAGCGGGGGGAAAAAGGTCTCAAGCTCTCCCCTCCCCTAGGAGCCCAGGGTCCTCCTCCTAGACACACCAGAGTAATAAATGACATCTCACTGCCAGAAATTGAAGGTAAGACCCAGGATCTCAAGCCAAACACCCAGCTTGAGTAACCAGTCGCACTGAGTCTTCTTGTCACCATGAGCCTCAGTTTATCTTTCCTCTCGGCAGAAAACAACTCACCTCTCACTCTCAGAATCGCTGGAAATCTCTTCATTCATTTTGCCGCCGCCACCCTTGGACTTGCCTCTGTCCGAAGCAGAGTCTACCTGGAAATAAAACGATCCTTTCTTGGTCCAAGAACCCCAGGAATGAGAAAGGCAAGTGGCACCTTGTCCTGGCCAGGCAGAAGGCTTCCCAGGATTTGATGGGTGGAAGAAAAGAGATGGAGGCTCCTGATGGAGCCCTTAGCCAAGATACATGCCCCGATGTGGGCCCTGGGATGGAATGATGGCTGTCCCAGTAGCTAGATCAGCCCCGCCCAAGAAAACACCATGCTCACCTTTCGTCGCCGCTTGCCGGCCACCGGAGCGGCCCCGGGCCCGGGAGCTGGCTTTGCCCGCTTACGAGATGCCACAGAAGTCGACATACTGTTCAAGAAGGTGCCGCTGCCTCTGCAGAAGAACTATTCACATGGCTGCTAAACCCCGGCCGCATGGCAAGACCCGGAGCCCTGATAGGTTCCCACGGCGCGGCGGGCCCCGCCTTCCACAGCTCCAATGGACCCTTTAGACGATCCTGTCACGCCTCCAATCGTCTATTGGACCGATACAGTTGGACACGCCTTTAAAAGCTCCTGTAGACTCCGGCGCCAGCCTAGAGTAGGAAGCAAGTCTTTCCGGCTGTTTCCGGCCTGGGCCTGTGGCGCTTGCGTCCTGCTAACACGTGACTTCCAGGGAGGGGTGGGACAAGGAGGGCATGCCTGTGCTTGCGTCTTATGGCCACAAGGGGGCACAAGAGGTGCGGGGTTCTGTAATAATTTTTTCCGCTGGGGCCCGCAATCGAACTAACCCAGCCAAGGCTCTAAAACAAGAGAATGAAATTCAGCAGCTCTGGAGAGGAGTCAGTATCCAAACCCAGAGCCAAAATCGGCGGGCAAATAACGGATACATGCTGCATGTGCCTAGTCAAAGTTGCATGAGGAGCCAGTCAATCCCTGCGTCTTTGGATACTTCTCGATTAGTGTCCTCTCATCTGTGGGATCGGGCACCAACTTCGACCTACCCAGCCTCTGACTCACCCCGCTAGCGGTCAAATATCTGGAATTCTACACCACCCCTAAGCTCTTTCCCCTCCTCTGGTGGTTGCTGGGAAATCCCTACCAAAGACAAACCGAAAGCTCACAAAGGGTCACTCAATGGGATCCCAGACTTGGAACTTGTTTCTTCGGAGGCACACTTCCTGATACCAGGCTGCCTAATAGCCACCTCTTCCAGGGTCCTGTTTCTTTTGGGTGAGTGTCCTTTGGCCCTGCCCTGGAGTCCTCTGCCGGGCAGGGAAGGGTGGGGTTAAAGTGGCTTTTGATCTCTGTCCGTTGAAGGCCACTTACCTGCAACCTTGGCTGCCACCCCAGAACTCTAGGCACTTGGCTCTAAGCTCTAGAGAGGTAGATCTGGCTACTTATAGAGCCCTTCCCCAATAGTTCAAATGATTCAGCCCAGCAACCCCTCCAGATGACTGACAAGAGGAAATGTTCTAGAAAGGGAGGTGCCCCAGAAGTGGGAGGGGTGAGTCGGCTTTCTCTTCTACTACCTCAGGGCACACCTAGCGCTCCATAGGGTAGGGAGACAACTTCTCTCCAGCTCCAGGGTGGGCAGAACTGACCAGGGCTCTAAACTTGTACTTGCAACTTAGGGAGGGGCATCTCTGAGACACAGAGTGCCGGTTTTGGAGATGGGGATTTGTATACCAAGAAGGAGTGGGAGGCCAGCCGGCTAAAAGGCAAATCTCAACACTTCCTATCTCTTGCCCCAGGAGAGCCATGGCTCCAAAACGAAAGTCTTCCGTGCAGACCAAGGGCTCTAAGAAGCAGCGCGGGATAGGGGAGGAGGACAGCTTCCGGTCCACTGCTGAGGCGCTCAGAGCAGCTCCTGCTGGGAATCGCATTATTCGTGTGGATCCCCCCTGTCCATTCAGCCGGAACCCCAGAATTCAGGTCAGTTGAAGCCGTGTGCAGACCACAGCCTTCCTCGTTGGGTTCTCTGTTCTAGCCCAGTAGCTCAGTATCTCTAAGTAACCCAGGGATTGCTGACATGTCTTCTGATGACCACCAATTGGGCTATTATTCCACCAGGACAAGGTGTGTCATGTCTGATCATCAGACACTAGGGTGTTGCCTCTTGCTTCACACTCAAGGTAGGGGCCTGGCTCAGTTTCCCCAGGACACTCTTCCATGTTTCTTCAAACTTAGTCCTCAAGGCGGAGCCAGGTCTTCCGCAGATTCCCCTACCCAGGAAGCATCTGCATCCTCTCCAAATTCCCATGCGCACAGCAGGGCTTCATTACATCCAGTCAGACTGGGACCCCAAGGGCACAGTCACCAAGTGCCAAAACAAGCACCCCCAACGCGTCCCCAATGTTCCCCAGTGTGGCGCCCAGCCCATGCCCTCCGAACTCACTCCACATAGGTCCACGAGGACTATGACTGTACCCTGAACCAGACCAACATCGGCAACAACAACAACAAGTTCTACATCATCCAGCTGCTGGAGGAGGACGGTCGCTTCTCCTGCTGGAACCGCTGGGGCCGTGTGGTGAGTGAGCCATCGCCAGGGCTGCCCCCCCCCACGCCCAGTCCTCTGGGCACACACCAAGTGACTGGCCCAGCTGTTCAGAGGCAATCGGCCCAGCCCAGAGACCAACAAACATTTTTGGTGGGCCCGCCCCTGAGAGTTGTCACTTGCAGGGAGAGGTGGGCCAGAGCAAGATGAACCACTTCAGCTGCCTGGAGGATGCGAAGAAGGACTTTAAGAAGAAATTTTGGGAGAAGACTAAGAACAAATGGGAAGAGCGGGACCACTTTGTGGCCCATCCCAACAAGTACACACTTATAGAGGTCCAAGGAGAAGCAGAGACCCAAGAGGTTGTAGTGAAGGTGAGGGGGCAGGGGGGGACAGAGGGACGGGACTGCCTGCCAGACATCCTCCCTGTCCGGCCTCAGCCTAGACTGTTTCTAGCGTCTTGCCCTGCTCCCTGTGTGGGCACCGTGCCCAACGGCTCCTGCCGGTGCAGGCCTTATCTCCTCAGGTGGACGGCGGCCCAGTGAGGACTGTGGTTAAGCCCTGCTCCCTAGACCCTGCCACCCAGAAGCTTATCACAAACATCTTCAGCAAAGAGATGTTCAAGAATGCGATGACCCTCATGAACCTGGGTGAGGAGGAGCTCTTAGCAGGGTGGCAGGGCCTCTGATATCTGATATCAGGGGGTGAGGAGTTCAGGGTCAGCTACAGGGCTAGGTTCATCCCTTCATCCCCCAGATGTGAAGAAGATGCCCTTGGGGAAGTTGAGCAAGCAGCAAATTGCTCGTGGCTTTGAAGCCTTGGAAGCCCTAGAGGAGGCCATGAAAAGCCCCACGGGGGATGGCCGCAGCCTGGAAGAGCTGTCCTCCTGTTTTTACACTGTCATCCCACACAACTTTGGCCGCAGCCGACCCCCAACCATCAACTCCCCTGACATTCTTCAGGCCAAGAAGGACATGCTGCTGGTGAGGAATGGCAGACCCAGAGGATACCAGGCAGACTGGGCCAAGAGGAAAGGAGCAGATGGCCATTCGGTCCAGAGGGATGGGCTGCAATGGGCAAGCCGAGAGCTAAGGGAGGGGAGAACCAGACAGAGAGATGGGGTGGGGGAGGGAAGAGCCAGACAGAGAGATGGGGTGGGGAGGCAACAGGCAGGGGGAGAGGCTGGAGGTGGAAGTGGAGTCTATTGAGCAGACAGAGTTCAGTGCCTATTATCTTAGGTGCTAGCGGACATCGAGCTGGCCCAGACCTTGCAGGCAGCCCCCGGTGAGGAGGAGAAAGTGGAGGAGGTGCCACACCCACTGGACCGAGACTACCAGCTCCTCAAATGCCAGCTTCACCTGCTAGACTCTGGGGAGTCTGAGTACAAGGTGAACTCTGCCCACCTGCCCTTGAGATACCCAGGGGTCCCTAGCTTGCAGTTCTCTCTCCTATGTGCCCAGACCGGAGGAGAGCTCTGGAGTGAGGAGACCACGGTCTACAATCCTCCCACCTTCGGCTGCCGGCCTTTGTTCTCCACAGGCAATACAGACCTACCTGAAGCAGACCGGCAGTAACCACAGATGTCCAACCCTGCAGCATATTTGGAAAGTGAACCGAGAGGGAGAGGTGAGAAGTTGTCAGCCTCGGTATCACCACCCTGTCCCTTAGGAGGGATAACATTTACTTATCTGCCCCTTGCTAAGCTGGTTGAACAACCCTGACCAGTTTCCACCAGGTTGAGTGTATGCCAGTGACCCGTGGAGCCCTAGGCTTTGGTCACCCAAGAAGAGGGAGGGACACCTGAACCCTCAAGTGGCTACCATTTTCTACCTTCCCCCATTCAGGGAGACAGGTTCCGGGCCCACTCCAAACTGGGCAATCGGAGGCTGCTATGGCATGGCACCAATGTGGCCGTGGTAGCTGCTATCCTCACCAGTGGGCTTCGAATCATGCCGCATTCCGGTGGTCGTGTTGGCAAGGGTATCTATTTCGCCTCAGAGAACAGCAAGTCAGCGAGCTATGGTGAGGCACCCCTGGGTCCTGGGCTGAGACCTGGGTGGGGATGGAGGTACCAAGACAGACTCGGCAGAGTTCTGAGAGATGAATTCTGAGAGCATTACTGACCAGGGTACACAGTGAGGTGTCCCAGGGCTCGGGGGACTTTGAAGAAGCACCTGGCAGTGGGAATGTGTCATCCTAGAAGAGGGGAGACAGATAGGACAAGAGCAAACAGACTCAGAAGTAAGAGAAATCCCGAAGGGAAGGGGTGAAGGCTGTGTGGGCCAGGTCTCGGCAGGACAGCTTGGTCTATGTGGAAATTCACAGCAGTATCAGGTGAAAGGGGGCAGGGACATGGGACCATCAAGGGAGCCTTCTCTGGAAAGGCACAGAGAGCCTAGGTTGGATGTGCACATCGGAGAATCTTGTGGCTGGAGTAGGGGAGAGGGCCATAGAGGGTAGAGGCTGGTCCCGCTGTCTCTGTCTGTTTCTCTGTCTCTGTCTGTCTCCCTGTCTTTCTCCCTTTCTCTCTGGGCACTGGCTCTGGCCACAGGGCTGCAAAAATGAGAAGAGAGAACTCATGGTGGCGGGGCAGGCTTTGAGACAGTGTGGGAAAAGATCAAAGGTAACTTCAGTTACTTCCAGTTCATGGCCAGGGGATCCTCACTTTAGTGACCTCATCAGCCCAGGCTGTCCCCATCACTGGAGGGTGCGATTACCTTTCAGCCCAAGAAAGCAAGGGTCTAAGCAAAACAAATGGGGTTCAGGATGACAAGCGTATCCCAAGAAAGACTAGCTGTGGGGCCTCCAGAAAGCCAGTCAAAAGAGTCCGTGTGGCCAGGCCTGAGGGATGTCAGTGACAACGTGAATAAAGTAGGTCAGGGAAAGGTGCCCCTCCCCAGCTCCCAGGCTGGGATGCCCTGGCTGACTCCGCTGAGAGCCTATGGGGGCTGAGCGGCTGCGGACTGGGAGGAGCCTAAAGTGGGAGGGGCGGGGCCAGGTCAGGATGCGCTGGAAGAACCGGGAGCGATTCCTAGGGCTGCAAAACTGGTGGGGGACAACAGCGCCTCTGCAGGAGAGATGGGGGAGGGGCCTGAGCTGCCTCCTCCTACCACTGAGGCCTCTGTGTACCCTAGTTACTGGCATGCGCTGTGGGGGCTACCAGGTGGGCTACATGTTCCTGGGCGAGGTGGCCCTAGGCAAAGAGCACCACATCACCATCGATGATCCCAGCTTGAAGAGTCCACCCCCTGGCTTTGACAGCGTCATCGCCCGAGGCCAAACAGAGCCTGGTGAGCCCCACATATTGGGCAGGTCTACAGCTAAAAGTAGGGTTGACATGAGGGAGGACTTTTCAGAAAGAAGACAGTAAGAGTAGACTATAGGAGAGATTAAAAAAACATGGACAAACAGATTCCCTGTGTCACCCAGGATACACCCATTGTAGCAACTCTCTCCAGGGTGGCTAAGAGGGCTGTAAAGAGTCTTGTCAGTGACTGAGTGCTATCCTAGGACCTTCCCAGAGGAACATGGGGGGATAAGGTGGCATTCCCTATAACAAGTGGCAAGTCACAGGAGACAAGGCATGGGTAGCTCCGGGCACCTGTGACTCCTTGGCTCTCCATCCCTTGCAGATCCCTCCCAGGACATTGAAATAGAGCTGGATGGGCAGCCAGTGGTGGTGCCCCAAGGCCAACCTGTGGTGTGCCCATCCTTCAAAAGCTCCAGCTTCAGCCAGAGTGAGTACCTCATATACAAGGAGAGCCAGTGCCGGCTGCGCTACCTACTGGAGATTCACCTCTGAGCTGCTCGTCCACCCCAGGTCCTGCCCTGCTGGGCCATGTTCTTCACCCTCCTCTCTCTGACTCTCATGACACTTTGCCTCCCGAGAATATAACACACACCAGGCACACACCCATGGCCTCAGCTGCTCAGGGGCAGAAGCAAGAGAAACACTTTACCTGCATCCACTGATAGACCTTGAACAGTTTGTGGTTCTTTCAGTTTGCACTAGGATGCAAAAGGAAACTTTCCCTGTGCTTCCTGCCTGCCTTTGTGGCAGTCCAGATTGAATTGGGGAGCACATCTGCAAAGAAGAAAAAAAAAAAAAAAAAAAAAAAAAAAAGAAGAAGAAGAAGAAGAAAAAAAAAGAAAAACACTACCCTGGGATTTGGAGTCCAGCCTAGGCTACATAGTAAGACATGTCTCAAAAAAAAAAAAAAAAAATTACAATCATAAGTCAAAGCCAAATAGCAGTGTTCTGATTCATACCTATAATCCCAGTACTTGGGAAGCTGAGACACAGGGGAATCATTATGAGTTCAAGGTCATCCTGGGCAGAATAGTTCCAGGCTAGCCTGAGCTAAATGGTGACCCTGCCTCAAAAATGTAGAAGCCAATGTTCCAATCCATGGTGGACTGGACACACTAAGATTCTGTCACCTAAAGACACCGTTGTCATCTCAGTCTGTGTGAACAGAATCTACACACAATGACAGAATCACTCAGTGGCATGTTCATGGGAGCGTCTCTCCATCATGAGGTAGAAGGCGACTTCACGTTATCATTATCTATAGTTGATGCTGTGCAGTAGATTCTTAAGCTCGTTCCTCCGACTGGATTTTGTACACGCATCTTCCTAAGCCCCTCTGCTCTTTACTTTGGAGTCCAGCTTCTTTTAGGCTCCACATCTAGGTGACATTGCGTGGCATTTGCCCTTCTGGGCCTGACGAACTCAACATCTTGCGAGTCCTCCCTAGTTGTCTCAAACGACGGCATTTCCTCCTTTTTAAAGGCTTGATAGTATTGCAGTGTCTGCTCAGGTTGTCTTTGCCTAGTCACCCATCAAGGGACACAGGGTGGTCTGCGTGTCGGTTATTGTGAACAGTGCTGAGAAACAGCAACAATAACAACAAAGGAAATCAGCAACCCACCGGTTTCGTTGCCTCTGGGATTGTGGTGTTGCTGGATCCATCTCATCTCTCCCTGACAAGCCCCCCCTATATCTAAAAGAGTGATTCCCAGCGCCTCTAATTCCCTTAGCCTGGTCATGGCTGTGCCCCAGCTCTTGCCCCTAAAGTG
Organism: Micromys minutus; assembly: GCF_963924665.1. Lineage (NCBI taxonomy): Eukaryota > Metazoa > Chordata > Mammalia > Rodentia > Muridae > Micromys > Micromys minutus. The sequence continues at coordinate 37,330,567 of NC_137956.1, read as the reverse complement.
GTATTTAAAGAGGCACTCACTGATTAATACCTCCTGCCCTGCCTGACATCTTCAGCCATTTGTCAGTTTTTCCTAAGTTTTATTTTGGTTTTTGTGCTCAGGGACTGAATGGAGTCTTGGGTCTATTAAGGGAGGTGATCAGCTACACCCCAGACTCACAGGCAGGTTTAGTAAGCGTGAGGCCTAACCTCAGCTTCTCTGCACTAAGGTGGCCACAGGCTTTCTTTCTCTCCACCGTGGCCCTGCACGTGACACCTCCAGCTGCACACCCAGCAGTGTGTGCTCACATGATAATCCTGCCCACCCGAGGTTACCCCTGGAGCACCATGTCCCCTGTAACATCCAAATGGGAGCCTCACATCAACTCAGAAGCCTCCGTTTGGGAAGCCACCTGATTCTGTCTCCTTGGCTTAAACATTGCCAGGCGAACCAGGCGTCCCTGTGTCTCCTGTCTCCTTGTTGTAAATAAACTGAGTTTGTGTCAGAGGAGCACAGTTCTGCTGTCCTCAAAGATTGACAGCTATCATCCGGATATCCCTGTCCTAGCCTGCGTTGCCGGTGCCAGAAAACGAGGTCAAGGTCCTGTCTGTGGGTCACGGGCTGCTTTCCATTGCATCTCTTTAAATCGGAAAATGTTCCCCAACCACTTTTCTCTCATAACTTTTTTTTTTTTTTTTTTTTTTTTTTTGAGATGGAGGTCTTGCTATATAGCTTAGGCTGCCTTGAACGTTTCATTCGTCCAAGTGCTGAGGTTCCAGTTGAGTGTCTGTTGTCACACCCACCTTATTTCGATATTTGGGAGAGTGCAGGACAGTGGCTTCATATGATGTCTGTTTACATCTTATTTTATGTTTATGGCGTGCATGTGTGCACTTGTGGGCCTGGTGCCCATGGAGACCAGAAGAGGGCATCAGATCCCCTGGTACTGGAGTTACAGATGGTTGTGAGCTTCCTAGTATGACACCTGGTGACTTGAGTTGGACCCCCAGGACGCACATAGTGGCCTCCACACATGTGCTTGAGCACCCCAAAATATCCCCCCAATAATAATAATAAATTAAATAAAGCAGAAGGTCCTCCCTGCTCCCTCCTCATCCCCCCTCATCTGGTGGAGTGAGCCCACTGAGCTGAGTTTATGTCCTTACATTCCTTTGCAGATTCACACAGGCATATACACTCACTACAAAGAATTCTAATTTTTGGTGGTTTTGGGAGTGGGGGGTTTCTCAAGACAAGGTTTTTCTGTGTAACCCTGGCTGTCCTGAAATAACTCTGTAGACTAAGCTGGCCTTGAACTCTGCCCCAATGCTGGGACTAAAGGCATGTGCCACCATTGCCCGATTAAATTCTATTAAAAAAATAAATACAGGGTCTCACTGTGTAGCCAGTATGGTCATTATATAGATCAAGTTGGCCTTGAACTCACAGAGATCCTCCTGCCTGTCTCCCAAGTGCTGGGATTAAAGGCATGTCTATTTTTTTATGTCCCTATATCAAAGTTACATCCATCATTGAATAATTTACTATCTTTTCAACTGTGAGGCCCATAAAGAAGAGCTGAGCCTTTTTTAAAAGATTTATTTAATTTGTATATGTGAGTACACTGCCGCTGTCTGCAGACACACCAGAAGAGGGCATCAGATCCCGTTACAGATGGTTGAGAGCCACCATGTGGTTGCTGGGAATTGAACTCAGGACCTCTGGAAGAACAGTCAGTGCTCTTAACCACTGAGCCATCTTTGTCTTTTTAAATTAAGTTTAGTTATTTGGGAGGGAGTATGTACCCACCAACCACCCCTCCACACCAGTTCCCTCCCTCTTCTTTGTCCTCTCTAGACTCCTTCTCTCATCTGCTGTTCCCATGGACCCTGCTGAACTTCCCCCGGGCCTGTCAGGGTAGGGAGAAGAGTAAGGAGTTGGCTTTTCTCCACTCTCTGAATGAATACCTCAAAGATCCAGCTTCACGCTCTAGAGGCAAACAACATCTAAGCTGTGGCCAAGTAAGGAAGGGGATGTCAGTATGGCCCAGCTCTAGGAAGCAGGTGACCAGGGTAGCAGTGGTGTTCTCTGAAGCACGTCTCCCCTCTTTCCCTCAGTCTCCTCGTCTGAATGATGAGAAACTGGACGGTGACCTATCAAAGTCCATCAGGGAATGAGTCACACACCAAGAGGGGAACCTGATCTTGAGGACTGAAGGGATGCTGGCTTCAACCTTGTGATGACCTTGGAGGCACAGGGCCTTTTACAGCCCAGGAAGAGAGGCTCCAAATGACCGTGCACATAGTTGTGAGACAGAACATCAGGAAACAAACCCACTAAAGCAGGATGAAAGGAATAATGTGAGTTAAAGCTGGGATGGTTTTGGAATGGATGCTCAAGGCAGGGCTGTCTTGTGAGTAGAAAACTGAAGTTAATACCAGAACAAAAGTTACAGTAACATATGCCTGGAGTCCCAGCACTCCGGATGAAGGCAGATTAGGAACTTAAGGTCCTTCTTAGCTACATGAGTTTTGAGGCCAGCCTAGACTATGGTAGATTCTACCTCAAAAATAATAAACAAATAAACCAGAGCAAAGCAAGAGAGCGAGTCATGGGGCAGGCAGAGGGACCAGCGATGCAAAGACCCACCAGAGCAGCTCGCCGAGTGAGAGGCACAAACAGTCTGTGTCTACCTACCGTGCCCACAGCATGGCGGGTGAGGAGAAGAGGCAAAGAGGAGCAGAAGATCACCTTGCTGCCCAGAGAAGCTCAAACTGATGATGGATAGACAGCTCTTGGACAATAGGGGACTGGTTTTAATGGCACTCCGTTCGTAAAAAGGATCCACTCCAACCACTGCTCAGAGTGGACTGTAGGGGACAAGTTGGTGAGAAAAAAAATCCAGTAGGCAAGACAGGAATCACACAAGGGGAACTGGATACCAGAAAAGAACAGAAACCATAGCACAGGAGACAATGAAGCAATCCAGAGATGAGCAGTAATAGCAAGGAAATCACCACCCACCCATTCAGAGGCTGGATGGACAATGGGAGGAGACAGTGGTGGTGGTAGACAGTGATGGTAGTTCATCTTGTACGTAAAGAACACAGAAGAGCCTCCATGGAGGAAGCTATAGCTGCAGGACTAGAGGTTGTCTTCTACAGAGGGCTGCAGAGACCTAGGCTAAGCTGAGAGGAGAAACAAGCTGGCTTCCTCCTTCTTCCCACTCTCTAGTTTGCTGCTGATAACTTCCGTTGGCTGAATGTTCCCCCAGTGAAGCCTGGGAAAGACAGGTATAGGAAGGTAGAGCAGGAAAGGACCTAAAGACAAATCAGGTAAGCAGGGTGAGGTGCAAGAGCAAAGGCCGGGCCAGTTGAGCGAAGGCTACGACACTCTGGGTGGGCAGCAGTGTCTGTAGGGCAGTGTTGGTGATAAGAAATGACTGGGTTCCTGGACCTCTGACAAATTGGATTAGGTGTGGGAGAAAAGAAAACTCCTATCTTTCTAAGATAGGAGTTTTGCCAAGAGGATTCTGCAAGGAGCCAGTTTAGGTTCAGTCAAGGGTCCTGGTTTTGTTCAGGACACAGGATGTTTGAGAAGCCCATTAATCAAAGTCCTAGGGAGACTCAAGTCTGGTTCAAGGGAAAAGGCCCTTCAGACACCTGCTCGGTTCTCAGTGTCTAAGCAGGGTTCTCAAGGGCTTGGGTGATTATAACTGGAACATGGGCGGCTCTGGAGTTACAGGGCTTTCCTTGAGCCACCTACCTGGTGGAGGGGGGGCAGGGACGCTACCCACTGACAGGCCAGGACTGTTGTTTTATGTGGAGATACTGTTAGCTCAAGCTTCATGTTCTGAGGTTGGGGGGGGGGGTGCTAATGATGCACAGGCAGGGTATTCTTTAGAAGAGTCTGCCACTGCATGCCATGCTCTGATATTTCTCTTTCTCCTTCCCTCAGACCTCCTTGGTGGTGGTGGTGGTGGTGGTGGCGGCGGGGGGGAGGGAGGGGGTGGGGTGTCCAAGTAAATCTGAAAGTTTTTTCCTGATTCCTGGGCTACCTTGAGAAAAGCAATGCCCCACGTCCCCACGAGCAAGACAGGGATGGGTCTAGGCTCAGTAAGCTGTACCCTCGGGCAGTTTCACAGAAGAGCCTCCAGTCTCCAGCTGGCAGATGTTAGGGCCAAGGGGGCTGGCACCAGGCCCTGACCCTCCCTTACTAAGCTGTGTGTGTCTTCAAAGGGAAGCATCAGAGTGACAGCCGGTACCATCTCCACAGAGGCTGAGTTGCTGGAGCTGTGGAGCTGTGATAGGCAGGGGGAGAAAGCGGAGCCAAGCTCAGAAGATGGCAGCCTGGGCGTCGGAGTCACCTCCTGGGCAGTCTACGAGGTGAGGGACCCTGAGGAGCATGGGACAGGTGATGGGAATCCTGGAGCCAGAGGCTCCATTTCCGCTCTCCCTATAGCAACACTAGTGAAGCCTGAGCGTTCAGATAGATGGCCAGCAGCTCGGGGCTAGGCGTCACGGAACTCGCGGGCTCGGTGGGGTTTATCCTGGCGGTTCTCGTGGAGGTGGGGGCCGTGCTGGGCAATGGCACTCTGCTCGTGGTGGTGCTGCGCACGCCGGACCTGCAAGATGCCTTCTACCTGGCGCACTTGTGCGTAGTGGATCTACTGGCGGCCGCCTCCATCATGCCTCTGGGCCTGCTAGCCGCGCCACCCGGGCTGGGCAGTGTGCCCCTGGACCCCTCGTCGTGCCGGGCGGCGCGTTTCCTCTCCGCAGCTCTGCTCCCCGCCTGCACGCTCGGGGTGGCGGCTCTCGGCCTGGCGCGCTACCGCCTCATAGTGCACCCGCTTCGGCCAGGCGCGCGCCCGGCGCCGGCGCTGGTGCTCACCGCGGTGTGGTCGGCGGCCGCGCTCCTAGGCGCGCTCTCCTTGCTCGGGCCACCGCCCGCGCCACCTCCTGCTCCGGCTCGCTGCTCCGTCCTGGCCGGGGGGCTCGGGCCCTTCCGGCCACTCTGGGCGATGCTAGCCTTCGCGCTGCCCGCCCTCCTGCTGCTGGCCGCCTACGGTAGCATCTTCCTGGTGGCGCGGCGCGCCGCCCTCCGGCCCCCGCGCGGGACCCGGCTCCGCTCCGACTCTCTTGACAGCCGCCTCTCTTTCTTGCCGTCCCTCCGGCCACGTCTGCCCGGGGGCAAGGCGGCCCTGGCCCCAGCCTTGGCCGTGGGCCAGTTTGCAGCCTGCTGGCTGCCTTATGCTTGCGCGTGCTTGGCGCCCGCGGCGCGCGCCGCAGCGGCCGAGGCTCCTGTCACCTGGGTAGCCTACTCCGCCTTCGCTGCTCACCCCTTTCTCTATGGCCTGCTGCAGCGCCCGTTGCGCCTGGCGCTGGGCCGCCTCACCCGCAGAGCACTGCCTCGGGCCCCGAAAGCCTGCACGCCGCAAGCCTGGGACCTGCGGACGCTCCTTCAGCGCCTCCAGGGACTCCGCAAGGATCCTGCCCTAGGCCCTTCTGAGGCACCAGAACAGACCCGAGAATTGGCAGGACAGAGCCCCAGTGTGTCAGAAACCACCTGATTTCTCCTGAGTTGGGGAAAGTAGGGCGGGATCAGACGGCGCACATTCACCCTCTGCTCCGATTGTGGCAGGTACTCTACCGTACTGCTGGCTCCAGATATGGCAGAAGGGGGTGGTACTTAGCCTGGTGAGGCTTCTTGGGAACCTGATCCTGGGCAGAAGACTACCTGTGTGGCCTTGAACTCAATCCTACCTTTCCAGGGGCCTCAGTGTTCCCATCTGTGTGCTGCACCATTCATACCCGAGGACCCCTCCAGTGTAGGCCTTTTGAACTCATGAACAGAAAGGAGAAAGGCAGGCATGGTCAGAAAATGGGTCCTAAGAGCTCACAGCCAGAGGGATGAGCCAAGCTGGACAAGGTCTGGATTTTACCATAGCAGGAGGAACCAGTGGAGAGGCATGCAGAGTTCCCTGCCATCTGGACCATGGAGAAGCTGGGCATTTCGACTCAAACTCATCACCCAATCTGCTCAGAAAACGGCCTGATTGGTTTGGTGTTAAAGGCAGGAGACTGAACACATGACCGCACAAAGGGCCCTGTGGTTTCACCCCAGAACTGACACAAAGAAGGGACTGTGGGTCAACTAGATCTGGTGGATTCAGACTGGGGTTCTTTGGGGTTTCGGTTACATCCCATCCCTGGAAGTTTTGTTACCCCAACACTAGTATTATTTCACGGCTTTCTGGTCGCTGAGAATATTTATTCAAAAACAGGGATTGAAAAAACTGTACAGAGTGTCTGCTGCTGAGAACTGGGCCCCTGCCCCCAGGCCACGTCCCCTGCTACAGGCAGAGCCCTCTCTTTGGGTTGCCCCTGGACAAGCCCAGCCAGTCTATTCCAGTCAAAAGGGTATCAGTGGAAGCAGCAGGATCTGCAGGGGATGAAGAGAAGCTTGGCCCCAGCCACCCCTCACTCTCCTCCAATTCCCACTAGGGCAGCAGGATGAAGCCCAAAGGGATGGAGAGTAGCCACTCCCACAGCAGGGCATTGGGGAGGCCCTGGCCATTCCCTGCATCCAAGCATAGATCTGAAGGGGTGGGGCCCCTGCCCTGGGGCTGCCATACTCCTAGAACCATGGGCCAGAAACTGTCCCCTCTCTAAGGAGGATCTCCAAAGATGGGGCAGGGTAAGGGGTGCATCCATGCGTCTGGCATTACTGGCGCTTGAGACCCCATGGTGGAGTCTCCTTGGGCAGGAAGGATGTGGAGGCAGCCCCTGCCGGCAGTCCTGCCTGCCCCCGCCTGTGCCTCAGCCGGCCTCAGTAGGGAGAGAATTTCTGCCGTTCAGCTTTCTTGCTCCCATTGGCCGCTGCCATCTTGGCAGTGTAGGCCGCCAAGCCCGGCGGTGGCCCTGGGGAAGCAGGTGGTAGAGCCAGGAAGGGCACAGGCTTGAGGCCGATGAAGTTGGAGAGGGAGATGGCATAAGGTGTGCCCAGCAGGCCTGGGGGAGCTGTGGGCAGGGCCGTCAGGGGTGGCGAGAAAGGGGTGGGCAGGTCTGCGGGGGCTGAGCCAGGCGTCCCCCCAGAGGTAGACTTGGCCGTCTCTAGACTGGAGAGAGGGATACAGAGGGGAGATGAAGGGAAAGATGGGGGTGAGACAGGAGTCATGAGGTTAGCCAAAAAATAGGAGAGGAGTAGATCGGAGGTGGGCATGGGCTGGGTGTGTTTGGGAGAAGGGTAGGGAAGGTATGAAGGGAGGGAGGGCAAAAACCACAGGCAGACAAAACAGGTTAAGAGGAGAAATAGGAGAGAAGATCCGGGAAAACCGACAAGGATAAGACAGGGTATGAAGAATGGATACAGAAGTAGTAAACAGGCAACATGGATGACTTAGAATACCTAAAGAAGAGGAGGAGCTGAGGAGCACTAAGGAACTGCTTCAGAATGCAGGAGATGCTCTCCCTCCTCCCCCCCTTCCCCCCACCTGTGCTCCCAGGCCGCTCATACTCACCAGGCAGTGATGAGGTACTGAGCCAGGGCGATGGAGACCGGTGAGCCAGTGATGGTCACGTGCCGCTCCCCAGCACCCTCTGCTTGGTTCCCGATCTTAATATGTGCCCCTGACATCTGTCGGATCTCGCTGATCTTGCTGCCCTGGCGTCCGATCACACAGCCAATCAGCTAGAAGGGAGGCAGAATTTGACCTTGAGCAAGGGCTAGACCCCTGGATCACCTTAACCACCCCCAGCCCAAGCTTCTGCTCACATCATTGGGAACCAGAAACTCCTGCGAGCTGGTCTGTGTGCTGGGGTCCAGTCCTGAGGCAGAGAAGAAGGGCTGGGTTGGTTTGAGGTTTCTGTGGACCTCCCAGTCCACTGCAAGGGATGCCCAGTGCTGGCTGCCTCCTGCAGTGGGAACTGCTTACCTGGCACCACACCGGGTGATGCAAAGGGAACTGCGTGGCCTGAGAGCTGCTGGAGCTTGGTGACCTGGGCCAGAACAGGGGTCAAAGGTTAAAGGGGGCAATCCAGGAAGGGGTGTTTCAGGCTATGAGTCACTCACCTCTGCAGGGGTCACTGTTCCATACTGACCCTGGACAGAGAAACCCTGTGGGAACAAAGTGGTTGAAAAGGGAGTTAGGGAAATCCAGTCAGATTATTCCCCATCCTCCTCTCAGAACCCCCCCCCCAATTCTTTATTCCTCTCCCTCCTCCACCCCGGTCCCCCATTCTCCAGTAAGGCTTCTAACCTCTCTAGATGCTTCCCTCACCTGGTTGGCAGAGAGGAGAACAGTACCTAGGGAGAGGCTCGGATGATACGGGATAGTGGCTCCTTTGGGTGGGGACTGGAAGGCACAAATTGAGAAGCTTTATCAGGCTTCCCCAAGTACCCAAGAGCTTTAAGACATTCCCATAGTCTTGGGAGAATGTATCCCAGAGTGCCCTAAAGCTTACCAATAACCCACAGCTGCAGCTCTGCCTACCCCACCCCACCCCATGTTACAGCCATACAATCTAGATGGCGGACAAGCACCCGGGGCTTCTCCATCCCTCTCTCCCACCCCAGGAAGCACCTCCAGGATAACAGCACAGATCTGCCGCACACACAGGATGATGGCATCAGGCACCCCAGACACAGTGACAGCACGCTCTGTGGAATTCGGAAGCAGGTCCCCGGCCACCTGCACTTGGGCTCCCGTAGTCTACAAATAGAAATCAGTGACCACTTCTTTAGACTCTGATAGCCGAGCGAAAGGCTACAAGGGCCTAGAGTGCCTAGTTTACTCCTTCATGGAAAGGTTGAAGACATACACTTATGGGCGGTAGGTAGCTACCTCTCTGCTCACCTCTCGGATCTCCTTGATTTTGGTGCCTGCCTTCCCAATCAGTGATCCACACTGACTGGCAGGGATGACAAGACGCAAGGTCACTGGGGGTCTGGAGACACTGCCACCATTTGCAGGAGCAGCACAAAGGTCCTAGGGGCAGGGGGACAGTGAGTCAGTCAGGTAGGTCCCGGATACTCCTCCACCCTCCCTCAAGAGCTTTCCTGAAGAGGAAGGAGAAAGCGTCCTCCCTAGACCTCCTCCAAGGCAACTCGGCCTTGGACTTGACCTTCCCTCCCCCATAGCTGCTATCTGGAGACAGGGTCAGGTTTCTCACAGGCAGCCACCCTCAGACTCCCACCCCAGCTAGGCACGGACCTCATCCAGCTTGAAGGCAATCATGGAGACTGCATGGAAGACAGCGGCAGTCGAGCCAGTGATGGTAGTAATTCGCTCGGGGCAGGAGCCCTCGGAGATGGTGATCCGGGCACTGCTCTGCAGGTGTGGGACAAGCACTGTGCAGCAGGGCATCTTCCCCACCGTGGTGGCAGGGATTTCTCTCTCTGTCCCTCTCACTAGGCCCCAGCCAGGACTAGAAACTGCCATTCTCCTTGTGCATTCATTTATCACAGGTGGAGTGATTCAGGGCGGAAAATGGCCACCCCCCCTACCCTCAGCATCAGGGCCCCGGGCCCCTCCCCTGACCGCATCTTTACCTGCTCCCGGATTCGCTTCACAGTTTCTCCCTTCTGTAGGAGACAAAACCAAGATTCCTAACCGGTCACCTCATTACCAGGCTAAGGCTCTGGTCAAGGGGAATATACGGAGCAGAGTTGGACACCTACCTTCCCAATGATGCTGCCTACCTCCTGCAAAGATAACAACAGTGGACTCAGATGGGTGTGAATGCTCCAGGCCCAGCTCCTCCCGTCACTCATGCAGGGAGGAGGCAGCACTGAGACCAGGCTACCACCGGGCTGTGCCAGCCCCACCCACTCACCTTCCCGTGCATCAGCATCCTCAGGGTGAGGGTGATACTAAGCTCCGGCTCCTCCTCCAGCCCCGCATCTGAACTGCTCATCCTGTCAGGCGGGGCTGGGGCCACAGCGGCCTGGGACTGTGTCCACGCTGTGGTTCAGCTGGCTCTAGACAGGGCAGGAGAGAAGAGTGTCTGATAGGAGTCCCAGTTATCTTGGCATGGAACCCCATGCTTTAGCTGTCTCCAGACACACCAGAAGATGGCATTGGATCCCATTACGGATGGTTCTGAGCCACCATGTGGTTGCTGGGATTTGAACTCAGGACCTCTGGAAGAGTGATTCAGGGAGGGAAATGGCCACCTCCCCTACCCTCAGCATCAGGGCCCTTGGCCTCTCCCCAGGAAGCAGTCAGTGCTCTTAGCCACTGAGCCATCTCTCCAGCCCCAGACCTTGAGTCCTAAATGCCTTTCTGACCAGTGTGTTTGTGTGTATCTTCTTGGCTTTGTAATCCTGGTCATTTAAGCTTTCTGGGCCTTAGTCATCCAACCTAGAAAATAACTACTGAATCCCTACACTCCAAATTTCTGAGTGTTAAAATAAGACAGTCACATGATAGACACCCAGTTTCCTTGATTATTGTTCCCTTCCTCCCAGCTATTAGAAGGATGGTAGGGGATTATAGCTCAGTAGTTGAATGCTTGCCTAGAACACATGCTGTCCTAGCATGAGAGGAGAGCGCAATTAACACAGTGGTCTGGACATCTATGATAACTCATTGGATAGCTTCCTCCCCGACTTGGAAGAGAGGATCCCTGTAGACCTAGCCTCCATTGTGGAGTTAAGGTTGAGCGTACTCTGGGCCAGGAATAGTGGCACAGGCCTATAAACCCAGGATGCACCCAAGCTAAGGCAGGAGGCTCTCATTCAAGGCTAGCCTGGGCTATGTGGTAAGAGCCCATTTCAAAAAAAAAAAAAAAAAAAAAAGCAACCAAGAAAGAAAAATATACTCTAAATATGAGGTATCTGCTTCCAGAGAAAAAGGAAGCGAGAGCATAGTAAAGGTTTGGGTCAGGAGTCCTTGAGGTGATCTCCTATAGACCAGGGGTCAGGAGAGGGTCACTACAAATAGCTCTGGGTATGATCCATTCAACATCGACACAGAAGTAAAGGCGGGCTGGCTCTCCCTATGGTGGTATTTCTGATCCATTTCCTGTGTGCTCAGAATGGCCCATACACACCAAGAAGCACAGAGACGAGGTCTCTCCACCGAGAACACACTAATGTACTAGAAACATGTCACTGGGGCTCTGGGGTTCAATTTCCACACACAGTAAAAAGGATCTACCTCCTTGGGGCGTAGTAATGGGTAAGAGAAAGAAGGATTTGGTGGGCTGCGGGGATGTCAGGGCCAATAACTGATGGAGTAAGGCCCAGCCTGAGATTAGTTCCTGGGATTAGCTCTGTCCCAACCCTCCCCACCCGACCCCTTTTCATGCCTCAACTTAATCCTGAACCTTAATCCTCCTCAGAAATCCTTCAGTAGCAGCGGCTGTCTCTCTTCAAGGACCAGCCTTGATGGTGAACTCACTGGGGACCATAGCCCAAGGAGGACAGACAATAGGTCTGGACCCAGACATCACTAACCACAGGAATTCCTTCTGCCCAGGAGGGTGCTGAAGCAAGGGATAAGTGTTCCCAGCGGAAGCGCCTTTTGCTCTGCCAATCCTCTGTCCTATCCTGACACAGGGATCCAGGTTTCAGCACTCTGCCCACAGCCCTCCTCAGAATGTCAACCTGAGTTTGAGTCTGGTTACGGAGAGTGTACAGGAAGTTCCCAACCTGGCTTTCTCTTGGATGCCTGAGTGAGGAACTGTACCAAACACAGCCTCCTTCCCTCCTTGCTTTGGAGATAATCAGGATGGCAACCTTGTTCCTAAGTGCCTTTTCCTGGATGCCCACTTCTTTCATTTGAGCTCTGCCATCGACTCTCAAGAGGGTGGAGACGGCAAATAGATTCGGGGCCTGTGTTCTTTGGGCATCCTGGCCAACCTCATGCTGGCTGCCCTTGCTAGACATTCCCCTGGCTGCCTGCACTTCCCCCATCAAAGCGCCTGTGATGACGTGAATAGTTTCTGTCTCCCTGGACAGCCAAGCCTGGGAGCCCCTTAGAACAGAAGCCAAAGCTGCCACCTTCTCCTTGTGTCCCCAGGGCTCAGTTCAGAGCCAGGCTGGAGAGGGTGCTCAGACATGCCGGTGACGGGAACAGATGAATTTGCGGCACACAAGGGCAACCTAATAGCTAGAGGGTCTGTAATCTGCTCAAGGTCACAGAAAGAAAGGGAGTGGAGGGAACAACAGGGTCCAATAAGCTAGTGTAGGGCTGGACCAGGTTCCATCTGTGTCCCATTTGTAGCTGTTCCAATCTAGGTCTCTCAGCCTTTTTTTGAAGTGGAATTGAGACTTCAGTGGCCTGGGGAGCCCCTGCCTGACCTAGGCTGTCCATCCTATCTGGACAGATGGATAGCTTCAGCTCCAGAATTCTGTGAACTCTAATTGGGTGATAAATAGTGGGAGATCTGAAAGCAACCCCCACATCATCTCCTCACTTCTTGTGGGACCCCAGGAAAGATGGAATGTGGGCAGAACTGCTCAGTCTTGCCATGAAGACTGGGTCTGTAAGCAAAGACCCACTGCCCCAAATCCAGTAGGTGATCTTGGCCTAGCTCTTCCCTGGCCTGGATCTGGATTTACCCACCTGCCCTGTCTGGAGAGCTGGGGTAAGAAAGAGCTGTTGGTATCTCTGTTACCCTGTTCTAGAGACGCTGGAGTTTTTCCTACCTTTTGGAAAGAATAAGGCTTCTGATCCTCCTCTAGGCCTCTCTCTCAGAGCCCCAAGCATAAGTAGGCCCACTGGGCATTCATGAGCAGATGCCCTGCTTTCTCTGGAGTTTGGAGGAGTATCTTTACTGCTCCAGTCTGGTGGGCCCCAGGTCTCTGCTGGGCCACCCACGTGGCAGCCACACATCATGCCATGCTGACCTCCAGCTCACCTCTGAGGGTGCCCAGCCCCCTCTGGTCAGCAGAGTTCCCTGGCAAGAACATCCCACAGTCAGACCAAGCCTCTGACCTCAGGCCTTCCTTCTTGCTTCTCAGGCCCCCTCCCCAGACCAAGTGCCTACTCCTTCTGAACCTGGCTTCCTGCCACTCTGGCTGAAGAGGCTGGGGAGGGGGGTGACAGCTGTGTAAGCGATGGTGGCTGCCCCCTTCCTGCCCCTCCCCCCCCAGCTGTCTCTCTCCCATGACAGCTGCCCAATCAAAGGGCCGGGGGCTTAGCCAGCTCCCCCCCACACACGGGGATCAAGTGTCCTCCCTGGCTTTGTTCTAATGGAAGAACAATCCAGAGGAGGGGAGGGCTCCTGGGGCCAGTTGAACCAAGTAGACTGGCCCGCCCCTTGGGGGATTCCCTCTGCTCTACTGCCCAGTGTGTCTGGGCCACTAGATACTGTGGACCCACCTGGGCCGAGGAAGGTTGGGGAAATCCAGTCTCCAACTTCACCCCAGATCTCATGCTCACAACATGTTTCCCTTAGCAATCCTAACTAACAGTCTCCTTCAAGCCTCACTCCAAAAACAGCCATACTGGCCACACCCGATGATGCTGGGAATGGTTGAGCATCGGGCATGGCAGGGTGTGGCAGGAGTGTGGCCACTGGGCCTTGGGGAGGGGGTAGACAGCCTTGACTCCCTTGTCCATCCCTATACTGGGCAGCTCACCCTTGCTGATTAGCCTGGTCTCCACAAAACTGCCCAGCATCCTCGGACCCAGCCTCAGCCTTTCAGCCTCCCGGGATGACCAATCATCCCTAGTCTGGAGGAAGGAGAGGAGGGGAAAGAACCAGGGACGTTCCAGGCTCTGGTTCCTTGATTTAAGCCTGTCTTATAAAGTACCAGCGAAGAGGAACGTCGATTAGAAGCTGATAAACTAGTGGGCGCCAGAAATGTTCTACCCTCTGCAGAGCCTCCAAAGAGTCTTCACAGCCAGGGCACCCAAGGCAGGCTCAGGACCCGCTCACTGGTCCTGTGTCTCCAAGCTGAAAGAGCTCTCTACTTGCAGATCTTCATACTGAATGCTCATTCTGCTATTTAACAACCATCCATGATTCCCTAAGACCCCTCGGGATTAAAACCTGATCTAGCTCCTACTGACTTCTCTTGTCGCATCTCTGCCCCATCCCTCAGACATACCAGGCCACAAAATGGGCCCAGCAACTGCAAGCCTCAGACAGAAGAACCTTAGCCAGCTAACAATGCCAGCTTAAAATACAATACGTATCCCCTTCACTCTGACAAAATTCTCAAAAGCCTCTTCCTCCATGAAGCCCTCCCCAACCTTTCGGTCAGATGAAATTCCTCCAGCCTCTGCACTTTCCAAAGACGTGGCTGCAAGTCAAAGGAGGCCCAGTGGACGTTTCTGAGCCTATCTTTCTGCTTACAGAAGAATAGGAAATTTGAGACAGGACCTGGCCCTGGGGGTAAGGGGAGGAGTTAGGGCTCCCAGGCCTTGAATATCAGAGACCATCACCACCATGCCTCAGAATCCTGGGGCTGGGGGACCGAGCACGTGGGCAGAGTTAGGACATGCCTGGTTAGAACTCCAACTTCACTCAGCCTCCCAGCCCCCCCCCCCCCCCCCCCCCCGTTTCTGCTGGGTTCTCAGCCCCAGGGGCTCCCCGGGCATGTTGCTGAAGAAAGGAATTTGAGAATTCTGAGAAACCAGACTGGGTCCCCTAGCAGGAAGAGGAGCTGGGTAGGAACACTGGAGTGTGAGAGATAGGTTTCACAGCATTGAGGTGGGTTCAGCCAATCACAACTGGAAAAGCCTCACCAATCAAGAGAGGAACCTGAGGCCTAAGGGAGGAAGGGAGTTGTTTAGAGGACTTCACAGGAGGCAGGCAGGCAGGCCAGGAGTACTCATGGTCCACCTGTACAGCTTAGAGCCCTTTCCTTCAGGAGCTAGGCTTTGGTATGGAGGCTGGAGGAGAGTGGGCGGGTGGACAGAGTCTGTCTGGGGACACAGGGTGGGGCAAGCCAGCCTCTCTGCAGCCTGGGCCTGCCAGGGTGTGTGGGCCGCCCTCTCCCAGCCCCCCACCCTGAGCATGCAAAGAGAACAATCCCCTTGTGTTTGGGCAGCCTGAGCCTGCATGCTGATGAAGCCTATGGGGTGGGGGCTGGGATAGGGGTGCTTTGAAAGTTGAGGGGGTTCTAGGACCAAGAAGGAAAATATTCTCAAATGTAAAAACAATGGACCCTCCCAGGTGTTGGCCCTGAGGCCCACCAGGGTGACCCCACTGAACACTGAGAGTCAGAGATCAACTCCTGACCAAAGCTTGGTGTGCTTATGGGGAAGACAGGGGCCCTGGGGACACATGCCTTGTTGGTCCAGAAAGAAGGTAACCATCCTTGGCTTGGTGGGGACCCGAAGCCACGCTTTCTGAGAGAAGGGGTATGAATGGACCAAGCAAAGTACATCCCCCTTGGGGACCATTCCCTTGGGTGCTGGGGTGGGGCGGGGCCCTGGGTGCCACAGGTCTCAAGATGGCGGGCCTGGTTTAGGAGAGTGAGGAGGTGGGCACCTCCCTCTCCTGGCCAGGGATGCATGAGGGCCAGGTTTAAGTATGTGGCAGAGCCCCTTCACCTCCATCTGCAGTACCCTAGCCAAGAAGCTAGGTCAGAGCTGGAGATGAAGAGCCACAGGAAACGGGAGAACAGTTTGTGCTCCCAACCATAATCTCCATCCACCTTGGCCTAGAGGTCTGTGTCTGGCTCCTCTAAGGACTGCAGAGAATGGGAAGGGGTGTGTGTGAGCCAGGAGCTGCAGAGAATGGCAGATGAGAGCAGAAGCGAAGTAAAACCCGAACCCGGGGCATGAGGTCCAGAACTGAGAGCAAGCCCAAAGGACAGAAACGGCAAATAGGGTGAGAGCCTCAAACCTGGTACCCAAGGTCCAAGAAACCCCTCCCTGAAGTGGGGTGTTCCCCTGGAAAACCAACGCCCCCCACCTGTACAGGCCTCAGCCGCATTGGACAGAGAACGTGTTCCTCGCAGTCCCCCCGAGGTCCGCGGTCGGTCGGATGTACACCAGAGCGGATTCTCCGCCCCTCACCCCCCAGCGAACCCCCAAACTTCAATGGCCCGCGGTGCCCCGCCCGGCCCGCGCCTTACCTCGCTGGGGCTGTTCTGCGGCGGCGGCAGCGGCGGCGCGGCGGCTGGGCCGCTCAGTCCCACATTGTCCCCGGGAAAGGCGGCCGCTCACAACTGCGAGTGACATCAGCTGCGAACAATGAGGGGTTTGACAGGCGCGGAGCCCGGCCGGCCCGGAGCCCGGCTCCGCGCCCCCCCACCCCCACCCCCCGGCCCGCCTGGCCCGGCCCCGCCCCCTCCCCGGATCCGATTACAGCGCGGCGGGCCCGCCCCAGCAGCCCCAGTGCCGCAGCCGCCCGCCCCGCCCCGCCCCGCCCCGCTCCGCGTGGTCCGGCGCCCCAAGCATCCGCCGCTTCCGGGAGGGAGCGATGGACCCTTCCTCTGCGGCTCACCAGGGGCCCCGGATCTTCCCTGTGTGGCTCTCGCCCGGCCTGTCCTTCCCGCCCAGCGCTTCTGCCGAGCTCCCCGCAGCTTTCATCTCAGTCCTGGCCGAGCCTCCCGGCTTCTGTCCCACAGCCCTCCACCCTGCCTTGGCTCTTGCTTCTTCACCATCCTTCACTCCCGGGTCCAGCCCACCTAGACCCGCCACCTACAGCATCCGCACTGTCCGGCCCTGGTCCTCCCTGGAGAGGTTACCCGACCAACTGAAGGAGGGGCCTGAGAGCCGTGTGGCCTTTAAGCTACTGTCTCGTGATCCTTCAAATCTACTGCCAAATTTCTTTTGGAGTTAGGGTTGTTAGGGTCAGTGTGCCATTAACCCCTGTACTAGGAAAGGGATAGGTGTGTTTGGTGTGTGTGTGGGGGGTGAGCCTGCCCTTCCCCCATCTCAGCAGATATTCTCCCTCTTTCGGTAATCGGCTCTTGTGGGTCCCACTGACCTACACCTCCCCCCTCTGCCTAGTCTCTTGGCACCTGGATGTGTGTGGGTGGGGAGGGGAATCCAATCTCCCTTTCCCTCCATCTGGCCTAGTGGACAAAGGGCAGGGGGACCATCTGGTCCCGCCAGGGTGGGGGAGGAGCCCACAGTGGCAGTCCCAAGGGGAGGGGGGAGGGGCGGCGCGCCGGAGACAGCAAAAGCATGTGAGGTCTAATTGAATCACTTTATTCCAGGGACCTCCGTAGTCGGTCTCCCCATCCCAATCCCAAACCTCAGAGCAGGAAATGGGCTTGGTTGAGAAGATTTATGTTTGATATCCTGGGGAGATGTGCAGCCACCAAGAAAGGGGAAAAAAATGGGGAGATTTGAAAAGCAGGGGGGCACATCTCTCCTTCTGAGGAAGCAATTCTGGTTTGGGACCAGTTGCAAGGGGTAGGTAAGAGAAATCTAGGGGCGGCCACATTTTTATCCTGGCAAGTGGATCTCTTACAAAGACTCCCTCCTTCTGGGAACCGCACACGTACCTGTGCAGGCAAAGAATGTGGTATCGGTCCAGCCATGTGGACCCCAAGGGAAAGGTTCTGTTAGGGTGTGGGATGGCTCTAAACAAGCATACACGTATGTTAACTGTGGCCTTAAGGGTAGGGGAGCAAGAGGAATGACCGTCCTGTAGTGCAGCTAAAGAGGGTGATGGATCAGAAAGTAAAGTAAGGCAGAAGTGAGAGTCAAGCAAGAAGCCTGTAGGAGAAGCTCACGGATTACCCACAATCAGAGTTCTCCCCTTGAATCCAAGGCTTTTTCCACTTGATTTTACCTTCTTGATCTGATCTGTCACTGCAAGAGAAGAACAGAAATGACAGGAACCCAGACAGATGCATAGAACAGACCTGTTGCAGGTGAGGCACAAGCCAGAGAGCAGAAGACAGCAAGAGATCCTAGAGCAAGCAGTCTGTCGCCCCATCAGCAGGACCGAGTCTCATGCTAGCTCCTGCAGGAAATCCAGCAGCCCCTTGTGCCACACATCAGGCGTGTCCAAGTAACAGGGATGCCCCGCCCCTTCCATGACCAGCACTCTGTGGTTGGGCAGCTGCTTCAGATGCTGAAAGCTGGAGGAGCCCATGGGGTCTTGGTCTCCATATACAATGAGAGCTGGAGTCTGAGAGGAAGGAAAGGACAGAATCGGGGGCTTGTCGCACCAGCCCACCTTCTAAAGGTGAGTTAGCTTCAGGCCTCACCACCACTTAAAGTTTCTTCCTACCCTCCTGAGGAGAGACAAGCCGATCCGGTGGGTGGGGACGTGGTTTTGTACTTTCTCTAGGACACAGTTCTGTACAGGGTTTGGCCTAGTAATCGGCCAAGTCAACCAAAAGGAGTCTTCCCCAGAAACCACCCCATTGGTTACCCAGCTCCCAGATGAAGGCAGGCCAGGGAGGGACCCCGATTGTTCCTGAGATACTGTCACACACAAGCACACACGCACGGTACCTTCACACTGGCGTAGTCAGCAGCATTGATTTTGTCTGTGCAGATAGGAGCCACCGGTACATAGCCTCGGAGTTGAGACCCAGGGGCCACGAGGAAGGGCAGTGAGTACATGCCACTTAATGATGGACTGATCACAACTGGGGGTCCCAGATCCAAGGCATCCACCACAGCAGCTAGGAAGCTGCTAGGTGCCAGTTCCCCAATAGGGGCAGGGGCTGCTGCTTCCTTGGACTGCCCAAGACCTGCAGGGATTCAGGCATAGGAGAGACAAGAGCAATGAATGGGAAGGGTCCCTTCCTCCAGCAAGTGCTCCTAGGTCAACCGCTCCGTGCCCAGGTTCATGTAACACCCAGCAGACTGAACTCATCCACGTCCACAGCCCAGCGTATTCTATCTGTGGCGAGAATGAGACAATTCCGTCCATGTTTGTGTTTGTACTAACAGTGTCTGAAAAGAATGAAGCTCTGGAGACTATCAGGGCTAGCCTGGGTCCCAGTTGTCCATTTGCTATAACGATGACCATAGGTAAGGCCTCTCTGCCCTCCTCGGCTGCACAGTTTCCCCTCTTTAAAACGGACAAGGAATTTAAAGTTGTGCATATTTAACTGTGTAAAAGGCATCGAGCCCTGACTTGGTAGCAGGGTCCTGGAGGATCACAGATGAGGAGAATGCTTCCCTAGTGGGACCTACCAGTGGCCCTTCCCCACAACAACATTAGTGTAGATCTTCACCATGAAGCTCAGCCCAACCCACTGTTGGAAGCCAGCCTGGCTAGGCTGGAAATCTGCCCTTGAAACCTGAAACTGTATCAGCTCTAGCTCGTGAGGGGATTAGATCCTGTCAGATAGGCTGTGTCTCCAATTCCTCACTAGGGGCTAAAAGTGGTGGAGCCTGGTGATTCAGGTTATGTCAAGCAATCTGGAAGCTGTTCCCACCCCCTCCAGTGCCCAGTCCAAGGACTCTGCTTGCAAACAGGTGACCGTGTACTTAGCTACCGATCAGGCCCTGCCATGCTTCCCAAGGCTCTGGAAGACTCATTGTGACTGTCACCACCAGACTGTGAATATGGTTCTATCCAGGTACTTTGCTTCCAGTCAGCTGGACACCCTCTACTGTCAAGGACTAGCTAATACATTCACACAGATGACCTCTTGTGCTCACTAGGGACCGTGACCAGCAGGAGTGTGTTACCTACCATTACAGATGAGGAAGTGAGCTCAGAGGCATCGAGTCACAGGCCCAGTCCCAGTGAAAGGAAACCGAGCAGTGTATTGACCCTTCTAGAGCCAAGACCTGACAAGTTCAAAAGTCTAGCTACCTAACTCTCTCAAGCTCAGGGCCCAGATTGGCTAAGTCCTTCCAGTCCTGCGTCCTTAAGTTTCCCCAACCCTGGCCCAGAAGCCCTAACCCGGAAGTACCTGGCAGATCAATGGCCACAGCCCTGTAGCCAGCCTCGGCCAGCCTACGCAGAGTACCCAGGTTCTGCCAAGTCTCGGAGGAGAAACGGATGCCATGCAACATCAGCACAGAGAAGCGAACAGTCTGCCCATTGCCAGGCCGGGCCTCTCTGAAGAAGAGGCTCTGGTCCTGCACCCGGATGGTGCCCTCGCGCTGATCCACACTGGCCATTCCTGCAGTTCAAAGCCAGACTGATGAGGAATGAAGGAACCCCAGCCTGCGAGCAGCAGGGAGCAGTTAGGTGACTACCAGGTCTCTAGGATCTGAATTAAGATCAGGAAAGGCGGGTGTTGTTTCTGCCGCTCTCACTTGGTTGCTTGACGTTGGGCTTTTAACTGTCTTAACGGAAACATGGCAGAATTACGCACGTCACTTAAGAATTTAAGAAAATCTGCTGAGCGGCGGTGGTGTACACCTTTAGTCCCAGTAGTTGGGAGGCAGAGACAGGTGGATCTCTGAGTTTGTGGCTGGCCTAGTCTACAGAGTGAGTTCCAAGACAGCCAGGGTTACACAGCGAAAGCCCTGTCTTAAGAAAACAAAACAAACCCCAAAACTATGCAAAAAAAAAAAAAAAAAAAGAAAGAAAGAAAGAAAGAAAGAAAAAAGAAACAGGGTGATCGCTACCAGTAAAAACTGGTATATGGGATTATTTAATACTAGCTCATAGACATTAAATGAAATTATGCAGGAGGGCAAAAAGTATGCATGCCAAAGACATAGTAAGTGCTCAATCGAGGATAAATACTGTCTCATCTAAACAGGCACTAGCGTACTGTGAGTGAACTAGTAATACAGGCAGGAGACCAAGTTAGTTTGGGATGAAGGCCCTTTTTCCAGAAGCATAAACACATGCATGGGTCAGCAAGGACTTTGGAGTTTCTGACTGCCAGGGACGCGGGGTGCTAGCCGCTGGAGCCCAACCAGTTGACGCTGCGGGCACCCGCGGTGCCAAGGCTCCCTCGGTTCACTGGCCACCGTTCCGGATCCCTGAGTCTGTCTGAAGGAAGCACGGGAAGGAGGGGTAGCCCGGAGAGAGGTGACCTGGAGAGCCGAGATGAGAAGACTTGGGACAAGGTGGGCTCTGAGTGAAGACGCAAAGAGAGTCGAGAGTCCAGGGTGCTACCTGAAAATGTGCGTGGTCTTCCGGCGGGAGAATGGCGTGTGCTGTTGGCGGGTGGGAATGGAAGTAGGAAAGGGGCTGGGCAGGAGGTGGGACAGGCCTAAGAGTTCCAGACGCCCTCTCTTGGTCACAAGCTGCCACTAGGCTCGTCTGCGCCTTAACCCTTCGTTCTTTGATCCAACCTGTTTCCCCAAGCCCACCTTCATCTCCATGTGCAGGGTTGATCTCGAAACCCTCAAAAATCTGCTCCACATGGAAATGGCTTGACTTAAGGGCGAAAGCTAGTATCTTTGCTGTCCGCCCCCATCCCCCCGTCCCAGCCCTCACCCCCAGTCAGGATAATACAAGAAGAGTTGTGCACCTGTCATAACGCTGACATCCTACATATCTGAGTGAAAGGCTCTGCCAAAGTTCAGCCAGATGGCCTTGGAGTCTGTTCTGAGCCTGTAGAATGAATCTGGTTAATGCCAACCTCGGCAGGGTACCAATGAGCAGTGAATCTTTTGCGCCCTTCACGGCCTCCCTGCTCCAGGTCTGGTTGCTACACAGAGGCCTGAACCTGGGACAGACCAGACGTTGATCACAGGTTGCCAACCAATAGTAAATGTCTTGAGCAGATCAGAGTTAAAGGACCCCTCAATCCCTAACCCGACAGGGGAATGGGGCCAGTAAGGAAAATGCTTGTCCAAAGCCTGGAGCTGCTGCAATGACAATAGCATCATCTGGCATTTACGCTAGGAGACCTCGGTGCCAAGAACTCTTGACCTGTCCTTAAGTTCTATGACATCCTTATGCGGTGAGTCTTTCCTAAACCCCATTTTGCAAACAAACCTGCGAAAATTGATGAACCGGGTGGCTCTCCACAGGTTCTCAGACCTCAGCCCAATAACAATTCCGAAAATCCTGGGCTGAGAGGGGCGGGCCTCGGTGCTTTAGGGCACCGCCCCACATCTTTCCCTGGTAACCATGGTTGGCCTGCAGCTGCGTACTGCGCAAGCGCGGTGGCTGGACTTTGGCCTGCTTGTTACCAGGCGGGAGGCTATGCCTTAGCAGCTAGGCTGTTTGGCAGTTGGCTCCACCTAGCCCGGGCCCCGCCTCACCGGAGTCCTTCTGAGCCCTTCTGGTCACTCCTGTCTGCGCGGTGAGTGTCCCCAGGGAAGGAGGCCTGCAGGTTGTCCCAGGATCAGCCATCCTTGTCCCTGCCGCTTGGGGCAGAGTTCTTTGGAAGGCGCAAGCGCGGGGCAACACGTGTACAGTGTTCCCGTGTCCCTGTGCATGCGAATGTGTGTGTGTTTTTAAAGGTCTGGGTGTTAAGTGCTTCTCTTCACTTTGGCGGGGGATGTGGGGGTAGGTGTTTTTCGGTATGCCTGCCTGCTTGCACGACTCTTTTCTGTGTTTATCTCTGAGTGTGTGTATTTCCGAAGGCTTACGTGTGTCCCTCAGCTGGTGCGTTTCTCCTCCCCCCCCTCCCCGCCTGCCCCCCAGGTCCTTGCTTG
The DNA here is from genome assembly GCF_963924665.1 of Micromys minutus. Taxonomy (NCBI): domain Eukaryota; kingdom Metazoa; phylum Chordata; class Mammalia; order Rodentia; family Muridae; genus Micromys; species Micromys minutus. Next base: position 37,308,138 of record NC_137956.1, on the reverse strand, counting down.
CTAGTAGTTTGGTTTTCCCTGGATCTTTTTTATTTTTTTAAACATGTATTTATATTGGTGGGAACACATAGAGAGGTCAAGTTTAGACTTGCTGGAGTCCATTCATCTTAAAACTGCTGTGAATTCCAAGGATTAAAGCCAGATTGTCAGGCTTGCTTGGCACCAAGTGTCTTCACCTGTAACTCTTCCCCTTTTAATATTTGATTTATCTAGGGGAGATGTGTATGGCGGTCAGAGGACAGATTATTTTTATGAGACAGTGTCTTTATGTGACCCTGGCTGACCTGGAACTACCTATGTAGACCAGGCTGGCTTCAAACTCACAGAGCTCCTCCTGCCTCTGTCTCCTGAGTACTATGATTAAAGCCACGGGCCACCATACCTGACTTTGAAATCCTATTTATCCATCCCTCTGCCTTTTTGTTTTTTTTTTTTTGTCACAGAATAACATCCTGTGACAAAATATTTCCTGGGGAGAGAAAACACACATCTACTTATCTACTTATTCCGGATAGGGAACCCATGACAGACCACAGAACCAAAACCACCAGAGTCCAGCTTGGTGAACCAATTATTTTTACTGGGGTTACTTACAGAAATATAGATAAGGAACTAGTTACGGGAGCAGAAAGGACTCAGAGCCAGCTACATCACCAAAGCCCAGAGCAGAGGTGACAGTCCACGAAACACGGAACACACTGCACAGCCAACAGGCAGCTCAGCTGGTTGGAGAGTCTTTCCCAAGTGCCTATGGTGAAAGCCTCTTGTAGGCAGCTCAGCTGGTTTCTGCTTCTTCAGGGAGAAGGTGTGCTCTCAGAGTCTTCTCTGTAGCCTGGCTTTACTTGGTGAGAGAGGGGGTTCTCAGCTTTTGTGGTTTACTCTGGCAGGGAAGGGCTTAGTGAATCTTGCCAGTTTCAGGGAGTTTTTGAAGCTAATTTCTGGTTGTTCTCCTCCCTGCTTAAGGGACTCCTCCGCAGCTTGGAATATTTTGATAATGAAGGAGACTGGGTTTTTTTTTTTTTTTTTTTTTTTTTTTGGTTTTGTTTTTTATTTATTTATTGTATGTGAGTACACTGTGCTTCAGACACAGCAGAAGAGAGCTTTGGGTCCCATGACAGATGGTTGTGAGCTATCTTATGGTTACTGGGATTTGAACTCAGGTCCTTTGGAACAGCAGTCAGTGCTCTTACCTGCTGAGCCATCTCTCCAGCCCCTGGAGGAGACTGTTATCACACCCATGCATGGGATTTTGTGGGTGTTACTGTAAGAGTCTGACTGCATAAGTCAATGGGAGTGCAAAGAGGCTGCTGCACATTTTGGGGATAGCTTCTTGAAAAGTGTGTGGAAGCGAGGCTCTCGTGTATGAGTGTGTGCACACCTGTGTCCCATGGTAGAGGGGCATTTCAGTAACCAGAAAAAGCACAGTTTAACTCCAACCTCCTCCACCTGCAGAGCAGTCTGCACCAGAACCCCTACAGTTGTCTAGTCTTGGGCACCCAGGTTGCTGTGGCAATGAGTGAAATGCCACTCCTTGGTCCCGAAAGAAGCACAGGACACTAAGAGTGGTCCATTGGGATGCTCGTCTCTTGGGAACTTGAGCTAAAGATGCGCTGGAGACAGGCATCCTTGGCTGCTCCAGGTTAGGGAGAAGAGTGTGCTCTTTCTCTAGCTGGCTCCTGATTTTCCATCAGCACTGGAGGGTCTGCTGCAGCCCACACACTGCCTGACTTCGGAGCTAGGGACCGAGGCTTCCAGAAGAGTTCCACAGAGGTGGGTGTGGCCCCAGGTGGGCCCCAGCTCCTAGCCCTACCACTGCATCCAGAATCCCAAAATAAGACAAGCACATTTATCTTAGGTCCGTTAAATGACAGGGACACCGCATCCCCACCAGCTTAGGCAGAGTATATTGTGAAAAAATCACACAAGAAGCTTGGGCAGGTACCAGGACTCAACTCGAGGCAGAGGGGAATTCTCAAACCAAGACCACCTGCCCTTTGTGAGTTTAGCCCTCTGGGCTGACGAAACCTGCTAGAGAAGTCTATGGAAAGATCATTTGGCAGAAGTGGGGTGGGAAGGTTGGGGAATATTCTTCTCTCTGGCCTTCAAGCTTCCCCTTCCATTTCTGGACCCCCCTCCAGACCTCCCAGCCCCCACCTTCTCACACCTCAGCATTATGCCCAGGATTCTCTGCGAACTGGCCCATAAAGGTTGGGGCGACCGTGAATTATCTCCTATTGTAGAGCACATTCTGGTTTTAGCAGTTTATTCATTGTGAAGAAAGACTGTCTTTTCTGGGCAGGCCCTCAGTGGAGGTCTCTCCGCACACTTTGACCTTTAGCAGCCTTCACTCCTCCATCGGCCACTGATTCTGTAGTTCACCCATCTCCTGCCGGTACAGCGGTTTCTTCCAGGACACACGTGACACGTCTCAGACACTAGCCCTGGGTTCTGGTTCCCCCACTGCAGCAGAGAATTCACCTGTGAGCCTGGATTCCTTTGTGTCAGAGAACTATAATCATATCTGCTCACTGTTTTCTGTGGCCTCTGAATACTTAGTGTAGAGACCCAAGCACAGTAGTCAGTGGTGATTATGACCATAAAATATGAGGGACATCTCCTGTACTTTTTTTTTTTACAGATTATTTATTTATTTATTTATTTATTATGAATACACTGTAGCTGTCTTCAGACACACCTGAAGAAGGCGTCAGATCCCATTACAGATGGTTGTGAGCCACCATGTGATTGCTGGGATTTGAACTCAGGACCTCTGGAAGAGCAGCCAGTGCTCTTAACCACTGAGCCATCTCTCCAGCCCTCATGCACTTCTTCTTATAGTGGGGTGTCCCAGGCCTTTGCCCTGGTCTGAGAAGTAGCTGGTTGCTATTAGCATCCAGGTCCAGATATTCAAGGGCAAGAGAAGGGAAGAGGGTTACAAGTGTTCCTCAGCCTATCTCTTCCTTTTTCTCTTCCAGGCTGTGTGGTACGGATCTTCATGAGCCGGTACCAGGCAGCCCTGCTGGGTCTAGGCCTGCTGCTCATGTTCCTACTGTATGTGGGGTTGCCTGGCCCACCCGAGCAGACTTCCCAACTCTGGAGAGGCCCTAATGTCACTGTGCTGACTGGATTCACCAGAGGCAGTTCTCAGATCTTTTACCGGGAGGTGCTGCCAATCCAGCAGGCACACAGGTGAATGGTTTACCCCAGGGTTTAATGGAGGGACCCTAGTCCAACTCATGGGGCTCAGAGCCTAGGAGGGCAGCAAAAGACACCTGGGAAGAAGGGATACTGGCTGCCCAGGTCCCATAGCACATGTCTCCCCATGTGTCTGCAGGGCAGAAGTCATGTTTCTCCATGGAAAAGCGTTTAACTCCCACACATGGGAGCAGCTGGGCACACTGCAGCTACTGTCAAAGAGAGGCTACCGGGCTGTGGCCATTGACCTTCCAGGCAAGTACCCCCACTTTCAAGTTTAGAGAGGGCAGGCTGCAGTCGGAACAAGGGAAGTCACCAGAGAGAGAATTGGAGGGGTGGCAAAGCATGGGCATGTGGGTGCCCGTGTCTGGACAAAACAGTTGCAGGTCACAAGAAAGTACCACAATAAAAGCCTCTTTTTATTTTCTACCTTGAAAACTACACTGTGAGTTATTTATTGCACGACAGAGAGAAAACAGAAAAGTGATTCATTTCATGAGCAACTATCAGAGAGGGATTTCTCTGTGGGTTTTGTAACTAATTTTTCGTGGCTTTTTTTTTTTTTTTCCAATTAGGGGCAGATAACTGTTAAGAGTCGGTTCTCTCCTTCTACCTTATGCTATATGGATCAATCTCAGACCAGCAAGCTTGGTAGCTGGCCCCTTTACCCACTCACTAAGCAACTAAACAATCATCAGCCTGGAGTCTCCTTAACTTTACACATGGAGCATGCTTTTCTCTGGGTTCCTTGTTTCTAGTACTGCGGATTGAACCCAGGACCTCTAGAATGCCAGGCAGGCACTCAACTGCTAAGCTACACTCCCAGCCCCATCACTTTTATTTTTTTAAATGAAGTCCTTAGAAACCAATGCTACTTCTCTTTTTCCTTTCTAAACAGCCGAGAGTGACAGCCCCACTTTCAGGTATTTCCATGCATAGAGATAACACAGGTGGACCTGGTGTACAGGTTTAAGGCCTGCATAGACTACAGAGTGAGGTCGAGGCTAGCCTGGCAATGTAGTAGAGACCCTGCCTCTAAATAAAAAGTAAAAAAAAAGCCCTGGGAATATAATTCAATGATAGACCTTTGCCTAGCATGTGCAAGGTCCTAGGCTCAGTCTACTTATACACAGACAGACAGACACACACACACACACACAGAGAGAGAGAGAGAGAGAGAGAGAGAGAGAGAGAGAGAGAGAGAGAATAAGGACACAGACAAACAGCATGCAGGTTGTATGTGGGCGTTGGGAGTATTAGCATCTTGCTTGCTTAAGGAATGTATTTACACCTTAATTTCCTTGGCTACACCATGACTTGTAGGCCAAGCCAGGTCCTCCAAACCTCCTTCTCTGTTGTTAATCCTGCACTGTGAGCCATGGGAGGCATGGGTAGACTTTGTGTGCACATCCCTCAGTGAGTAGATCTAACATTGTCATTGTCACCTGAAATGCTCAAACATGTAACCCAAACCTCCCTGGATATTTGTTAACTATTAAGAGAGCTGGGCATGGTGGCACATGGTACCAGCACTCAGGAGGCAGAGGCAGGTGTCTCTGAGTTTGAGACCAGCCTAGACTATAAAGTTAGTTCCAAGACAACCAGAGATATACAGAGAAACCTTGCTAGGGTGTGGGAGGTTGGGTGGGAAACCAGCAACAAAAAACATTGGGCAATAGTTTCTCTAACTATCAAGGACCATTGGTGGGTCAGATATAATTGGTCTTTGGTATGTAGTAGACTCTTCTTTTTCCCACCCTTTATCCCCCTGGTTGTACCCTCTCTCACTAGATAGGAGGGAAAGAAGGGGAGAGGGGAGAGAGAGATCTATGAATCTACCTACTTTCTTGTTTCTTCTTTGAGCACAACTACTAACAAACCTCAACCAACCTCCCTGAATGATCACCAGCCACCAACCCCATCTATCGGGGCCTAGCATTTATATACCCTCTAAAAAAGTCCCAACATTTCAAACATCACAGTCACAGAAACGATCTGCAGCTGGTAAATCCACACCTCTGATAAAGCATGAGACAAATCATAGTCAGCTGCTGTGGACAGTCTAGAGCAGCCCCATATCTCACACCTGAGATTAAAACAAAACAAACACATATTCTTATAATATTCCTGTGGGATTTTGTTTGTTTGTTTGTTTTTAAGAAACCACAATTCAAGAATTATCACTACAGGCAGGGTATAGATACACTTTCGACAATGTCTTTCCTTCCAGAAAGGCTACATAATAGATTTATCCTTTTGTTAGTCTTAGAGGTGTCCACTCCTCATCTCTGTTAATACCGGGTGTTATCAGCTTAGAAGTTTATGTGAGAAGTGTTCTCTCACCACGTGGGTTCCAGGGATCAGATTCTAGTCATCCAGATATGTGCTTTTTACCCAGTGAGCTTTCTCACCTGCTAGGATCACGTTTTTATTTTTGATTTAGTGGACCAGTTATATTATAAAAACTCACTTCTGAGATTAGCTGGGGTAGAATGTGCTGCGTCCTTCTTTCTCCCACTGCAATGGGCAGGAAGTCCTGAGCACTCCGTAGCTCCTCTGAGGTAGTGCCTGCTGCTGTACCCAGGTTTTGGGAACTCAGCCCCTTCGAAGGAGGTGAGCACAGAGGCAGGCCGAGTGGCGTTGCTGGAGGGAGTGCTCCAGGACCTACAGGTGCAGAATACTGTGTTGGTGAGCCCCTCACTGAGTGGCAGCTATGCCCTACCCTTCTTGATTCGAAGCCACCACCAGCTACGTGGATTTGTGCCCATTGCACCCACCTCCACCCGGAATTACGCACAGGAACAGTTCCAGGCTGTGAAGGTACTTACTCAGACAATGATCTGCAAAGTTCTCTGTCCCTGGCTTGTGTCGTGTGTTATGGGGTGGGGGTGGGGTCATCTCAGAGGGTTGGACCCTGCAGTTCCATGGAAGAAGTACAGTGTGGGACAAGACTCCATAAAGGAATAGCTTGTGGTTGTCCTCACCAAGCCCCAGGATCAACAAGCTCTGGCCTTGCCCTGCAGACCCCAACTCTTATCCTGTATGGGGAACTGGACCACACCTTGGCTCGAGAGTCACTTCAACAGCTCCGCCACCTGCCCAACCACTCTGTGGTGAAGCTGCACAAGGCAGGTCATGCCTGCTACCTCCACAAGCCAGAAGCCTTTCATCTCGCCCTTCTTGCCTTCCTCGACCATTTGCCTTGAATGGACTCATTTCCCAGGACTGACCTTGAAGACTAGACCCTCTCTCTCTCCTCTTCCAGGGTGGCAGTCCCCGGCTGGGATTGGGGGACATAGGATCAAGCCTAGGCAGGACTTCTGTATTCCATCTCACAGGCACAATAAAGAAAAGCCTTTTTGTCCTGCTGGAGAGTGATGAGTTTCCTGACTGTGTGGGGAAGCTGGGAGTGGGCAGCAAAACTGCAGTTGTGCTGGGGCTGGGGGGCTGGGAGGCTGGAGGCGGTGCTCCAGGAAGTCTAAGTGAGAGTATACTACTTCCTCATAATCTGTGCTCCCTTCTCTGTGCCTCAGTTTCCTCCTCTGTAAAATGGCATGGTAACGTATCTAACAGGGGAAGTGATAGTGGGGTTGAATGTGGATAACAGGGCTGAGGGAGCCGGAAGTGAGTTACTGGGGCTTCTGTCCCACTGGGGTCCGTAGGGAACACAGGTCACTTTCCAATTCACCAAGTGAAGGCAGAGTATGTGAAGGTAGAGATTGGAGTGTGGTTTAAGAATTAAAATGACTGGGCTGGAGAGATGGCTCAGGGGTTAAGAGCACTGGCTGTTCTTCCAGAGGTCCTGAGTTCAAATTCCAGCAACCGAGTGGTGGCTCACAACCATCTGTAATGAGATCTGACGCCCTCTTCCGGTGTGTCTGAAGACAGCAGCAGTGTACTCAGATATAATAAATAAATATTTTAAAAAGGAAAAAAGTAATTAAAACTACTGTTGAGCCACTAAACTTGCTTCCTTATGAGGGTGAACAGGGTGGGCAGGCAGCCAGAGACTTCAACCCCAGGTATGGGATGAACCCCTCCTTGATTGTCCCCTGGTTCCAGGGGTTGAAGTCTTCTGCCCCTTACCCCTCCCAGAGCTGGCTCAGCCTCTGGAACAGAGGGCAGAATTTTCTAGGAGTACAAAGGACAGCTAGGTAAGTAGGTAGGTAGTGGGCAGCTACAGTTACAAACCGCCTGCAGGCGGCCAGAGAAACAGTTGTGCCTCTGTTTCTCTCTAAGCTGGAGACAGAAGAGCTTAGAGTTCAGTGTAGGGTCAGCCAAGCTGCTTTTTCCCCATCTCCCATACTGAGAGGCGTCACGATTGTACATGACGCTCTGCCCACCATCTCAGACGAATAATGTCACACATACGGTTCTATCCACCGTTACACAGATTTGGCCACCCAGAAACTCGTGGACAGAGTCACGCGTTCTCCCATCCGGGTATTTAAACTTCATTTATGGTTATGGTACCTTGCCCAGACACCCACTCTGCCTGGCCAGGGTTAGAACCCATGGGCTCATGAGCGCCCTGGAACTCACGGAATGGGGAGGACAGTCACTAAACAAAACCTCACTACAGGAGGAATGTGGCAATCTGGGGGTGGAGTGGGGGCTCCCTAAGGAATGGAGGTAAGAAAGGGCAGAGAAGATAGGATGCACTTTGCAGGGAGACACCTAGAGAACAGATGAGTACCTAATGCGCTGCGGAGACTTTTAGCGCCAGGCCCCGCCCTCTTTTCTCGCCCTATCCGGAGGCTGCAAGGGGAGGAGGGTCCCCTGGGGGCGGGACCATCTGGGATTGCGGTCCAGGCTCCAAGGCGGGGTGTCGGGAGGGCGGAGCTGGCCTCAGTGAGAAGGACCCAGGGGGTGGATCCGGGATCCAAGCTTCCAGTTACCCAGCACAGGCCCCACGCTGAGCCTGGCAGAGACGTCGGCACCGGTTCCGCTACGGGAACTGAGACAGCCCTTATAGTCTCCGGTCTCCGCCCCTCCACTCCGCCCAGGCCACGTGGTGGGTGGCCCCGGGCGGTTTTGAGATTGGACCTCGGTGGACCCTGAGTTCCGGCCACAGTCTCAAGAGAGCCCTGAGAAAGGAGAGAGCACAGGACAGACCTGGAGAGAGCAAGGTTGGAAGACCTTAAGGAGGGGTTGAGGAGTATGGGGCTCCGTGGCTCAGTGGCATAAAAGCCCGGCCTTTGGGAGAAATATTTTAAGGCGGGTATAGGGAGTCAGTGTCTCATTCAGACCAAGTTCTCCTACTAAGCTGGCTCTGTGCCGTAGCTTTCTCTTAAGTCAAGTGGGCACTCGGAGGATCAAAGTTACTTCCACTCTTTTGAGGATTAAATGAGGAAATGTCTAGAAAGCAGCCAGCACCTGGCCTGGCACAGAATGGGGGAGCCAAACCAAAGTATCCTCCTCCCCGTAGAACAACATTGGAAAGGCCAGAGTTCAGGTACAGACCACAGGGCCCCAACTTCTGGGGGTGGGAGTAGCAATTAACTATTCACTTTACTCCAGCCAGCACGCCGCGTCATGACCACCAAGGGTCCTGAGTCTGAGCACCCCTCCGTGACGCTCTTCCGCCAGTACCTGCGCATCCGCACTGTGCAACCCAATCCTGACTATGGTGAGAATGCAGGCAGGGTCTTAGGGCCTGTGATGAGGCCTCAAGGGCTGGGGGTATGCTGTACATTACCTTTCAACACCTGCCACCCAGGAGACCCGACTGCTGGTTTTGCTGTCTCCTTTCCTGTAACCGTCCCCTAGGTCAGCTGACAAAGGCAACGGTTCCCACCCACTGTGCGCCCACCCTTTTCCTGGTTATGGAAGGCAGCTAGTTTAAGGAAGGCATGGCTTCACCTCACTCCTCAAAGGCCAGTGTGTGGAGACTGGGGCAACCAACCCTGGTCTAACACTACCAAAGTTATACAAAGGCTTCAGCTCTTAGGGAATCTGGTGTAGTGGCTAGGAATGTTGTGCATAGGTCCAAATCCTGTTGTAAGATTAACAAACTGAGAGCTTTTAGGTGAGTCTCTTTATCTCTGACTTCTCTATCATTAAGAAAAAAAAACAGCTGACCTTCACAGAGGGTCACTGACAGGCTTTGGGACGCTGATGCAGATGTCTTGAAAGATCTGAGGTTGTGTTGGAAAAGCAGCCATACATCTCTGGGCTGCCTGGGCCTGTGGGTATCAGCAAAAACAATGCCTAGGCTCTCTGTTTTCCCAGGAAGTGCCATCGCCTTCCTTGAGGAGAGAGCTCACCAGCTGGGTCTGAGCTGTCAGAAAATAGAGGTGAGCCTGGGGCTTTGGGCCAGGTGGGGCCATGGCTTGGGGACACCTTATCACCTGGTGCTGACTGCTCCCTGTCCTGACTCTGCAGGTGGTGCCTGGCTATGTGATCACCGTGCTGACCTGGCCAGGCACCAACCCGTCACTTCCCTCCATCTTGCTGAACTCCCACACAGACGTGGTGCCTGTCTTCAAGGTGTGTATGGAGGGATGTGTGCAGGCCTGCAGGAAAGACACAGTGTAGACATCAGGATTTCCCAGGGACCCATGGTGCTAATCTCTCTTGTTCCATTTCGTTTTGTTTCTTCAGACAGGGTCTCGCTATGTAGTGCTGGCTAACCAGGAACTCACTGTGTAGACCAGGATAGCCTCAAACTCAAAAAATTGACCCGCCTCTTCCTTCCTAGGGCTGATATTAAAGGGGTGTGCCATTATGCCCAGCTTATCCACCTCTAACTCTTAAAATTCATATGGCATGGCTCCACGCAAGCAGCCTTTGTCCTGTAAGGGTTTTGTGCTAGGGAGGGGGTGACGGCAGGAGACAAATTGGGGATGGAAATCAGATAGCTAGGGTTTCTAGCCTTCTGTCTCTCTCATTTCAATTCTATGGCGGGCCTCTCTTCACTCCTCTGCCCCCAGGAACATTGGCGTCATGACCCCTTTGAAGCCTTCAAGGATTCCGAGGGCTACATCTATGCAAGGGGTGCCCAGGACATGAAGAGTGTTACTATTCAGTGAGTATTCTCCCTTCCCAGTCCCCTGCTGGCCCTCTGGAGTCAGCAAGAGCACAGAGATGTGTTGAAAAACCCCAAGCCGGGCTGGAGAGATGGCTCTGTGGTTAAGAGCACTGACTGACTGACTGCTCTTCCAGAGGTTCTAAGTTCAAATCCCAGCAACCACACATGGTGGCTCACAACCATCTATAATGAGATCTGATGCCCTCTTCTGGTGTGTCTGACGATAGCTACAGCGTACTTATATATAATAAATAAATCTTTAAAAAAAAAAAAGCCAAGCAAGGATCATCTTGATCATTTATGGATGGGGAAACAGGCCCAGAAAAGGGCAGGGAGTTTTCTGGAGTCCCTGAAATGCATGGCAGGGAAGTGTCTAGGGCACAAGACTACACCATGCACACACCCTGAGTGCTTAACCTCTGTTCTCTTAGGTACCTGGAGGCTGTGAGGAGGCTGAAGAGCGAGGGCCACCGCTTCCCTAGAACCATCCACATGACCTTTGTGCCTGGTAGGAGTGGCTTGGGGAGGGGCATCTTTGAGAAGGGGAGGGAAGGTCTGTTAGGAAGTATCTCACATCACATCCCTGACACTTTTACAGATGAGGAGGTCGGAGGTCACAAGGGGATGGAATTGTTTGTGAAGAGGCCTGAGTTCCAGGCTCTGCGGGCAGGCTTTGCTCTGGATGAGGGTGAGCAGGTTGGCCAGCCTCTCCCAGGTATAGGGAAGCTGTAAGGGAAAGCTGAGTCACTCCACCCTATATACCCACTTTCTCCCTCAGGCCTGGCCAACCCCACTGATGCCTTCACTGTTTTTTATAGTGAGCGGAGTCCTTGGTGTGAGTATGGGTTTGGGGGAGAGGGGTGCCATTTGCTGCCTCCTTTCCTGTAGCCATCCCCCAGGTCAGCTGACCAGAGTCACCAGTCCCACTGTGTCCCACCCTTTCTCATGCTGTGCAGTTTAACCTGCTTACTCCCAGTGACTTTTCCTCATCCCTCAGTGGCCTTTTCTAGACAGGTACAAACTCAGCCAGACAGAGCTAGGTCTCACACAGTACAGGGTCTTCCGGAAGTTGATGCCTGAGGCATCCAGACTTTTGCCTTCCTGGGTTCTGAGGGCAAGCTCTTGACTTTTGCTAGGATCCTGCTCTCGGCCATGGGCTCAGAGTTCAGGATGTGTCTCCAGCTCTCTCATGCCAATAACGCTCTTCCTCCCAGGGGTACGGGTTACCAGCACTGGGAAGCCAGGCCATGCCTCACGCTTCATTGAGGATACAGCGGCAGAGAAGTTGGTGTGTGGTCCATGGGGAGTCTGGGCATTCGGGAGGCTCTGTCCCAGGGCCACACTTAACATCTCACCTCATACTCTTCTAGCACAAGGTTATAAGCTCCATCTTGGCATTCCGGGAGAAGGAAAGGCAGAGGTAAAGGCAGCCTGGGAAGGGGGTGGGGTGAGGGGGTGGCTCTGGAAGGCTGTGCAAGACGTGTGCTATCTTCAACGCTTGCTCTCTGCCTCCCCACTCTTCACACGCTCCACCCCCATCCCCCACCCCATCCCGCACCGATGCAGGCTGAATGCGAACCCTCACCTGAAGGAAGGGGCTGTGACTTCGGTGAATCTGACTAAGCTCGAAGGTGGTGTGGCCTATAATGTGGTACCTGCTACAATGAGCGCCAGCTTTGACTTCCGAGTGGCACCAGATGTAGACATGAAGGTGCCACCTCCACCCAGGTTTGAGGGAGAGAGCCTGGGTTCTCTCTCCATCCTAAACTAGAGGCTCAGCTCCCACTCCTTTCTTCAGGCCTTTGAGAAGCAGCTGCAGAGCTGGTGCCAGGAAGCAGGAGAGGGGGTCACCTTTGAGTTTGCTCAGGTATTGATCTGGGACCTATGATGAGGGAACATCAGGGCCACAGAAGTGTGGACTTACTAGGTCTGGGCTTATGTAGGACCTCTGCGTATATCTGATTAAGGCTGATTCCTTAACTGTAAGAGATGTTTTACTGACCCAGTAAGTGTAGAGACCATCCTGAATGGTAAGGGATAAAATGTGAGTCTTTGTTGCCTCATGTTCGCTGCAGCATGGAACAGGGAACCATGTTTGCAACCTTTGACAGGAGATCTGGAGTGTGGCTCAGTTGGTAGAGTACTTGCCTAGGATTCCTGAAGCCCTTAGTTTGAGCCCCAGCACCTCCTAAAGTAGGAATGTAGCATGTGCCTATGAGCAGTCAGAGGTGGAGCTCAAGGCCAGCCTTGGCCACGTAGTGAGCTCAAGGCCAGCTGAGACCCTATCTTAGAAAGCCATCCAAAGGCAAGATGTGGTGACTCATGCTTTTAATTCCAGCACTTGGGAGACAGAAGTAGGCAGATCTCTTGTGAGTTTGAAGCCAGCCTGGTCTACATACTAAGTTTCAGGACAGCGACAGCTATGTAAAGAAGTTATGTTTTGAATGAAAGAAAAATTACTATGATATGATTATGTGATTGTGCTCACATGTGGTCCAGGAAAGTGGGGCCTTGTACTAGTCTGAGGCCCAGGACACCTGTTGCAGCAAGCATTTGGGTTAGGATCTGAAGGGCAGAGTAAAGTAGATGAGGAAAGACCCAGACCTAGGGCACTGGAAGGACTGGAAGAAGACCTGGGGCTGTCCTGGCCACTGGGAAGCCTGGTAGGTGGGTGGGTGTGCCCTGTGCCAAGCACAGCACAGTGTGTGAGAACTAAAGCCCCATGTCCTTGTCATCCCTCCCCTTCTCCAGAAGTTCACAGAGCCTCGAATGACACCCACTGACGATACAAATCCCTGGTGGGCAGCCTTCAGCCGGGCCTGCAAGGAAATGTGAGCACTGACCAGCCCTCTTCTGTTTGCCCACATCTCAGAACCTCTCCTCCCTGTCGTCTCCCTGTTTTCCCACCATCCTCTGGCCCTCTGGGTTCTCCCCATTTACCAGGCTCTTCCCCTTCAGGAACCTCTCTCTGGAGCCAGAGATCTTTCCTGCTGCCACTGACAGCCGCTACATCCGAGCGGTGAGCTATTCACTCACAGGGCAGAGCCAGGCAGTGGGGAGTCTGAAGGCTGCCTTTCTTCTAACAGCATTTTCTCACCACTACAGATGGGGATCCCAGCTCTGGGCTTCTCGCCCATGAACCGCACACCCGTGCTACTACATGACCATAACGAACGGCTGCATGAGGCTGTGTTTCTACGTGGGGTTGACATATATACACGCCTACTCGCTGCACTTGCTAGTGTGCCGGCTCTGCCTGGTGAAAGCTGAGCCTCAGAACCCTCATAGCTTTCAGCCCAACCACTGCCAAGGATCTGTTGCCCCTGCCCAGTAATAAAGTCAGTATCGGATGGGATATTCTTTATACTGTGGACAGTCACGGAGTAGAGATTTGTTTCTCTGGGGACTCATCTCCATTTCACAGATGGGAAAATCGAGCCTGATTTTTGGGACCTTTCTTACTCCTAAACTGCTTTGTGCCTTTTGACATGGCACATCATTCAGTAGTACTACTACATCACATCTACGCCCGGCTGAGGCCCTTGTTTCTGTATCATGAACCCAGCACACTTCTGACCTGCAAGGTCAAAATACTGTGCCCGTCACAAGTGGATACTGAAGGTTTGGAGAAGTGGTCCATTGATTTTCTAGAAATAGGCCAGGCCATCCCCAACAGTGTTAGCAGTTCCAGGGCTCCAGGAACTGAAAACTAGACTAAATTCCATAAGCACAGGAATAAGGACAAGGAAGCTACTGTAGTTGTAGACAAGAACCCAAACACTGGCCCGTAGCCACTGGGTATGCTGTTTTTAGACATGACCCTGCTCATAGTAAGGGGCCAGCACTTCGAACTGCTCACGTGTTGAACCTTGCCAGTCTTTGCACTAGGGTCCTTGACACTGCACTAGAGCTAAGGCTCCCCCATCAGAGCAGAGGTCCCTAAAGGCACTATTTTTCTCAGAGCTACAAGGCTGCCTCTCCTGCCATCTCTAGCCATGTGATCAATTTCATACATGGGTAGCAAGAATACCACTAACACACCTCAGAGCCACCCTATCATGGGTTAAACCTACGGGATGATAGCAACTATTTGAGCAACCAAAGGCTCCAGGGTTGGATTAAGGTTACTACTTGTACTCAGGAAAGGGTCCATTCTGTTCTACATGTCCCACAAGCACCAGTCACTTACTGGTTGCTCTGAAGACTAAGACCTTTAGTTGCAATCTTTGTACCTGGAGAGGCTACACATCTGTCAAGGCCAGGGCTATCAGGTTGGTTCAGCATATAAGACCCTTGCTACTAAAGGTCCTGATCCTAGCTGTCCTCTTAACCTACACTCCAACAGGGGTGTCATGACACCCACACATCATCTCTCATACACAAATATAAAAAGGCTCGATGCCAGCCTGGGCTGATGCAAGCCCATGAGATTGGCAGTTGCTCAGTATGTAAACACCTGCCAAGCTAGTTTGATTACTCGACAGTCCACAAGTGCCCTGACCTCCACCCAGAGTATTAGAAAAGACCATATGCCTGTGCTGCACCTCACCTAGAGCCATGGCTCATTAGCAGGGCAATAAGGTAGCATCATACTCTGTCCAGATTCAATATAACCTACCTATGGCCCCTAGCCTGGTGGTCCTGTCTGATTAGAGCATAACTAGAAAGGAGGGCCCTTCCATTCCCTCAGCTTAGCGAGCAGAGCAGGCTAATGCCCAAGGTGCCATTCTGTTTACTAAGCTCCTCTCCAGGATCCTACCTCGGGGCTCCCTAAAAGGACTATTCTATTCACTGCTGCAACCCCTTCCATCCAGAGGGCAGCAACTCCACCCTCATCCTATGACAACAGACACAAGCTAACAGATCTTGTTTCAAGTTTATTTGTAAAAACAGCATAGGACACTGGTCATCTGCAATAGTGTGTAGGTGGGTGTGTCACGGCAGTCTGTCCGTCTGTCTTCACTTTGGCAGGGGCCTTTTCTACGGAGCCTTCACAGGGGCCTGGGCACCTTTGGGAGCCTGAGCTGGAGCCGAAGCCTGGGCCTTAGCTGGAGCTTTGGCCTCTGCCTTGGTTTGAACCTTGGGCTTTGGTTGGCAGAGCCTACGACCCTTGGCCATGTAGCTTCGAATCTTCTTCCCAAGCTTGGGGTGAGCGATGAAAGCCAAACGGCTGAGTTTGCGGCTGGGGCCCTTTGGCATCTTGGGCTTGATGACCTCAGGCTTCACAAGGGCCTTGATGGCCTCTGCGCGTGCACTCACTGCCTTTGCATTGTTGGCCTGCATCTTCTTCAGACCTTTCTTGTTGTGCTTCTTGGCAAAACGCATGTTCCTCAGGAACTTGGGATCAACCTGGAAAATAGAAAAGATATGAGGTAGCATAGAACAGTCCCAGCTCACTTCCTCGAGCCCCTATCCACAAAGATGATATAAAAACAGGATTAAGTTAACCTCAACCATGAAAAGGTTGGATAGTGTGAACTTCAAGATATCCACCAGCTGTTTCCTGAGACTCCCACAGGGCCACCCTCCCTACCTCAGCTGAAGAGTATCAGATACCAAGCCCAGTCCATCAGATGAACATCAGAGAGCAAGGTTGCAGGCAACAAACAGACCAAGTGCAGGCTCAGATACCCTCAGCCTAGTACTAGGTACGATCAAATGCACAGAACTAGACAGCTTAGAAGCAGACCATAAGGTACCCAATACCCAGAACCACTCCCTCCCTCAAGATGGAGCAAGAGAAGCAGTTCTGTTCTCAGGAGCCAAGTTACACAAAGACTGGGTAGGTCAAAGAAAGCTTTTCTGCGAGTCTGGCAGAGGAAAGGAACAGAAGGTACTGGGAAACCAATACATCAAAGGGCAGTTAAGGGTTACCAGAGGTAAGCAACACCTTTAATCCCACCACTCCTGAGTAGATCTGAGTTCAAGGCTAGCTTGGTCTACATAGTGCATTCCAGGCCAGCCAGGGCTACACAGAGAAACCCTGTCTACACACACACACACACACACACACACACACACACAAAATGACTTACAACAGGCCCTAGACTGCACCTGGAGCTAAGGAATATTTTATGATCCACTGTATTCACTCACCCCCTTAAGAGATTCGTATCTTTGTGACCGGGGTTTCTTGATGCCATTCCTGTGCCATTTGCGGGCTGTAGGGTAACAAATATTTACAAATTTAAAAAATGAGATATCATTCTAATAAGACCACCTAACATCACTGTTGCCAGTCTTTTTGAGAACACACTAAGGACAGAGTGCAGAGCACTGTGGCTCCCAAACTTGTAATCTCAAAAGTAGCTAACTACACAATCAGCTTCAGGCTCCCGAGGGAGCCCTGTCCTCCCTTCAGCTCTAATCTAGGTACCCTAAGCCAATCTTTGTTAGGGAACAGGCACCAGCTGGAGCTCAAGAAACTTACACTGGTTGTGGGTGGTGTGGTTCTTGGACTTGGCCATGTCTGCACCTGCAGGAAAGATATGAGATCGGTCCTGGGGTTCCCCACACTGGAACACCTCTGCCGCCCTGAACTGGTGAGACCTGAAGAAACTAGAAAAAGGCCGCAGCAGACGCTTCCGATTTACGCCATCCACCAGTCTGATCGTACTCACAAAATGCGACCCCACCTCTCAAACGCGAGCAAGGAGGTCCTGAAACTAAGTTTGCCGGCCCCAGTGGCGGCTTTTCCCTCCATCCATTCCCTGAGAACAACCATGCACTACCCCCGCCCGGCATTCTCTACGCCCCCATAGCCAAGCAGACGCCCGTCCTGTCCTTCCTGCGACACGTGTCGCTTGCCCCGCGACCCGCAGCTACCCTGTAGTTATGGATGGCATCGGATGCCGTAAGGCCAACACTCACGGTAACCCGCGGCTCCCGCAGCGCCTGGGACCGGAAGAGAAAGAGAAAGACCCGCAGTGCAGCACGGGAAATAGGGCCGACGCCGCCGGAAGGTCCAACGGAAAAGCTTCCCTCACTGCTGGCAGATGGAAAAGGTTCCAAGGCCGGAAAGGGCCGAGGCCTAGACAGGGGAGGGCTTAGAACCTGGTCCCGCCCTCTTTCGCCTCTCAATTTTTTTTTTTCTTTGCTTAACCCCTCCCCCTGTTTTTGACCCGGTCTTTCGTCCTCTGTGTCCATCCTCCAGCCGCAGCCTTCTGCTGCTAGGGTTAAGAGCTTGCTACTCGCATGGACCACGACGGCGGCCAGCCCCGCGTCTGTCCTCTTCCTCCAGTGCCTACTTCGCTCGTGGGCTAGACTTATAAAGACCCCGAAAACCGAGGGAGCCTTTGAGGGATGAATATGGGGGAACGAAGAACATTCTGTGTTCTTAAAAACCTCGCCTGACTCCTCTGTGTAATGAACTGTAGAGGGCAGAGGAGAGAGGAAGAGCTGTGAGATATGTGCAGACTGCCACACAGGGTGCTGGCTGCCAGAAGATGGTGAAGAATGATGAACTAGGAAAGGGAATAGACTAGACTTGGGGTGCCGAAGATGAGAGAGAGGGGGACGGGAGAGCGCAACGATAGTCCAAGTCTGGTTCAAAGGCCTGGGTGGATAATGTGCTGATTACACATAGCGGCAGTTTTGTAGGTTTTTTTGTTTTTGTTTTTGTTTTGTTTTGTTTTGTTTTTAATGCATTAAGTGTGAGATGAAGCGGATGAGGTAATCGCAGCTACTTGGAGGCTGGAGAATTGTAAGTCTGAGATATGCCTGAGTAACTCAGGTAGACCTTATCTCCAAAACACCAAAGCGAAACAAACCAAAACAACAACAACAAAAACTTAAACTGCCAGGATACCCCCCCCCCCAACTCAGGTCGTGAGTTTCAGATCAGCTAGAGTTATGCAGAAAGACCCTATCTCCAGAAAGGCATGGTAGCTCACACCATCTACTCAGTGTGTAGGGCCTAAGTTTTTGGCAGAAGCAGGAGAATAAGGGATTCAAGGTCATCTTAAGCTACATAGCTAGGACTAGGCCGGGCAGCATGATGCCCTGTGTCTAACTGCAAAACAGTGTTCTGGGCAGATAGTTCAGCGGGTCAGAATAATTGTAGCTCAAGCATGAATTCAAACCCCAGAACCAAGCGTGGAAGGATAGGACAGACTGCTGACAACTGTCCTCTGCTTTAAACATCCACATACAGGCTCATAAAAATAGTGATTTTAAGAATTTGAAAGGAAGTGGGAGTGGGGTAGGGAAATTCCAGAAGGGAAACTGGGAAAGGAGATAACATTTGAAATGTAAATAAAGAAAATTTCCAATTTAAAAAAAAAAAAGGAAAAAAAAAAAGAATTTAAAAGCCAGGAGTTGTGGCGGAAACATTTAATCCCAGCACTAGAGAGGCAGAAGCAGGTGGATCTCTGTGAGTTCTAGGCCAGCCTGGGCTACAAATCAAGTTCAGGACAGCCAGGGCTGGTTACATTGAGAAACCCAGTCTCAAAAAAGTTAAATTAACTAATTAATCAAAAATAAAATTAAAAAGTTAAAGACGGGACAGGTTATGGTGGTAACATAGCAGCGTGGTAGTGTGGTACATGTTTGTCTAGTATGCAGGAGGCCCTAAATTCAGTCTCTGTACCAGAGAGAGAAATCTAAATTGAGTAAGTGGTGCTCTTCCTTAGCATCTCGGTTGCCCTCTACTTTGCCCAACAGTTCACAATCCATGTGGCATAAGGCCTGGGGTCCCTTTTATATTTATTTTCAAGGTTTCATTTGTTTATGTATATGAGTGTTTTGCTTGCACATATGTCCATACCATATGCATGCCTGGCTCCTAGGGGGACCAAAGGAACATACTGGGTCCCTGTGACAAGAGTCACAGATGGTTGTAGCTGCATGTGGTTGCTGGGAATTGAACATGGAAGAGCACTGAGTGCTATTAGCTACCAAGCCATTCCTCCAACCAATCTAACTTCTAAAGTGTGTGTGTGTGTGTGTGTGCGCGCGCGCGCCACAAAATGCAGATGGATGTCAAAGGATAATGTAGGGGTCAGTTCTCTCCTCTGCCCCATGTGGATCAAAGAAACTCAGGTTGTCAGACATAACGACCATCTCATGGCTCTATACATTTTATACATTTCTAATTTTAGTTATTTTGAGATGAGGCCTCATATGTCCCAGGCTAGCCTCAAAATTGCTGTGTAGATAAGAATGGCTTTGAATTTTTGATCCTCCTGCTTCTACCTCCTGAATGCTGAGATTTTGGGATGAGCCACCATACCTGGTTTTATGCAGTACTGGGGAGCAACATGAATACTAGGTAGGCACTATCTGACTGAATTACTTTCTTAGCCTCCAAGGCACACTCCCCTTAAAGGTTTGTACCAGGTACAATCTCTTTTTACTAATTTTTCTTTATTTAAGCATAGTCTCTCTATGTGGTCCTGGATGCCTGGAACTCATTATGTAAAACAAGATGGCTTCAAATTCACAAGAGATCCACTTCTGTCTGCCTCCCTAGTGCTGGGATTAACCATGAGTACCATCACATCTGTCCATCAACAGTTTTGTTTGCTTGTTTGGTTGGTTTGATTTACCAAGACGGGTTCTCTGCATAGGCCTGGCTGTACTGGAACTCACTCTGTAGGCAAGGCTGGCCTTGAACTCAAAGATCTGCCTGCCTCTGCCTCTGAGCACTGGGATTAAAGGTTTGCTCCACAAAGCCTAGCCCTTTTTTGTTGTCGTTTTAATCAATATTTTTAAAGAGTCTGGAGCCCACAAAAGGAAGCCCTGGGTAGTAACCAGTTGCTCTTGGGTTTCGATTCTTTTAAACAGGACATCAAGAACTCAGAAACAGCCAGCATAAACAGGAACCATTGTCAACAGGAGTGGTGAGGTCAGAGGTTGGAACAGAGGGATGAAAGGTAACTATTTTTGGAAGAGTTTAACAAAGGGAATGTGATGACTTTAAAGGGACCAGGCTCAGATGGTCAGGTCAAGCCCTCTGCACAAGTCCAGTAACCTGAGTTCAAACCCCAGATCCCTTGGTAAAAGGAGAGAACCAACTCCCCCAAATTATCCTCTGACTTCCACACATGCATTCTGGCGAGTGCACATCCGCATTCATCTTCCAGTTCTTTCAGACAGCTCCTGGAAAAGTTAGTAGTGGGGGCTGGAGAGGTGGCTCAGCAGTAAAGAGCACTGGCTGCTCTTCAGAGGACCCAGGTTCAATTCCCAGCACCTGCATCAAAGCCCATAACTGTCTGTAAGTCCAGTTCCAGGGGATCCCACACCCTCAGACACATGCACACCAGATAAAAATAAAGGGCATTTTTTACAAATTGACAGTAGCAGAATGAACAGTATGGAAAAGTCACAGGCTGATGGAGAGGCAAATTCAAAGATGGTGGTTGTCGATGCAGTAGTGCTGGGCAGGGAGGGACCATAGGAAGAGACCTAGGTGAAAGGTCAGCTACTAGCCTAAGAAGGCAGAGAATGAAGACTTTCTCTGACTATAACTCAATGAGACCTGTCCAAGAGAATCCATGACCTGGAGCCACCAGCCAGCCACATTTTTTCTTTAGTTCTTTTTTTTTTTTTTTTTTTAGGCAGCTGGGGGAGGGGAGGAACACACCTTTAATCCCAGCAGCTGGTGCTCAGGGAGGTCAGAAGATGGCACCAGGTTCCCTGGAACTGGAATTAAAGATGGTTGTGAGCAGTCATTTGGGTGATGGGGACCAAACTTAGGACCTATGGAAGCCAGTGCTTTTAACCATTGATCCTTCTGTCCAGCCCAACCATAGTTTTCAAGGCGTGATGTGTGTTAAGGCCAGCCATGGCCCAAGAATAATTTTCTTTCTAGCAACAGTTTATTCTTTCATTCTCTACTCCTGTGTATCTTCTTCATAAAGGACATGTTATTGGGAACCCTTTTGTCATTCAGTTAGTTACATCTTGTCACAATGTGTACACATCTTTGTCCTGAAAACCGTCTGTACAAGTCTGGTGGGCTGGCTCAGCTGTTAAAGAGAGCACCCAGGTGCTCTTGCAGAGAACCTGGTTCCCTGCACCCACATTACAACCGTCTGCAATTTCAGTTCCAGGGGGATCCTATGACCTCTTTTGACTCCTACAGGTACCAGGAACACACATGGTGCACATATAGGGAAAACACTCATACAAATAAATCTTAAAAAAATGTTTACGCTCATACAAATAAATCTAATTTTTTTTAAAGAAAATCCTTCATAACCTCATTCAATTTTACACACGCAAGAATGCAATTCTGGAGTGTGTGGTGTAAGCTAGTGGTAAAGCACTGGCCTAGAATATGCAGGGCCCTGAGTTCTAGCCCCAGCTTTACACTATATAAATATATCGATAAATTATTCTGAGAATAGGTGAATAAGCAATACCAAATACCAAAGGCGCTTCAGGTACAAAGTCAGCAATAAAGAATGCTACCCTTTCTCCAGGGTCTTTCCATTCTATTTGTGTCTTCTGTGGGTTTTTTTTTCTTTCTGTTTTTGTTTTCGAGACAGGTTCTTTCTATGTAGCCCCAGCTGGCTTTGAACTCAATATTTAGACTTGACTGGCCTCAAACTCACAAAGACCTCTGCCTCTCCTTTTTTTAAAAAAAAGATTCATTTATTTATTCATTTTATGCATGTAAGTGCACTGTAGTTGTCTTCAGACACACCCACAGAGGGCATTGGAACCCATTACAGATGGTTGTGAGCCACCATGTGGTTGTCAGGAGTTGAACTCACGACCTCTGGGAGAGCAGTCAGTGCTCTTAGAGCAACCACTGAACCTGAACCATCTCTCCAGCCCCACCTCTGCCTCTCAAGGATTTAAGGAGTATGCCACTACACCCAGCACTAACTATCTTTGAGAAAGTGGTTTTTGCTGTGAGTCCAGTCTTAGTGGAGGTCTGGACCCTCTTGCCTCTCTCTGAGCTGAACTCTCTCAAGCTGAACTCAGCAGCACAAGGATCTGTTTGTCTCATCTTGGATACAAGACAGAGAGGGGTTTAAAGCAAGGCAAGACAAGTCTGAGATAAACAAGTCCGAGACAAACTTGGACTGAACAATTCTCCCGCCATCTCTATAAACCACACAGCCTTCTCTGGCCTTTCCAGATCTACAGTGAGGTTCAGTGGAGCCAGCTCAGCAAAGTAACATGTTAGCGGCATCTTTCACAGCACTGGGTGTATACGGGGACCTGACAGATGGTTGAAAAATTAAAAGCACACATTTCACAAATGCAAGGTTGTCCTTGACTGAATGAAGGATTCCAGGTCACCTTGGGGTAGGACAGACCTTGACCCTACCCCACCCCCTTTGTTTCCAAGCCATTGTCTGCTCCCAGGGGCAGTGAGTACCCTAATACAAGAGCTATACAGTCACAGAGCCTGGAGGCAAACAAAACAACAGGGAATGAAGGGTTAAAAAAAATACAACTCTTAAATGTACTTCCTGCCAAGAATCTGGGTTTTCAAAGTTCCTGGGGAAAAGAAAGCTGTTCAGTGTGAAACACTGCCCTGGGCTCAGGATCTGATAGTTCCAGTAGAAGTGGAAGGTGCAGCCTAGTCCATTGCTAGGTCCTAACAGACCACCTTTAGTTCCCCTAATGGCACCTGTCTGGGGACTAAGGTGTTCCACATGGGGAAATGTGAGATTGTCCACAAGGGGGCAGCATGGGACCGTAGATGAAGTTTAGCGGCTGCAGGCAGGCAGGCCAACTAATGCCAGCTCTGCGCCCTCCATTGGGAAGATCCTGCAGCCACCCCACCCAGCCACCCCTCATTCCCTTCTGGCTGACAGATCTGCAGATGGAGTTTAGGTTGGTTCAGGTCACCCTGGACTAAAGAGTCCTAAGGTGGTGGTGAGATGTCTTTCCCCAGAGAAGAAAAGGTCAATTCCTGGGCACCACTGGGCACAGCTTCTCTGGGCCACTTCCAGGTTTCCCAAAGCCGAGGTTTACACTTAAGTTTAGATCCCGACTTCCACGGGCTAGAAGTGCATTTCCCTCACCGAACCTCAGTTTGCAGCACCCAACACTGAATGAGCAGGAAGCCTCCCAGCACCCAGGCTGGAGGCTGAGGGTCAGCTGTAGATACACAACAGCAGCTGATCAATAGAGATGTCTGGTCACCTACATCACAGCTGGGAAACAGAGTCCTTCTGGAGAGCCCACAGCCCTGAGGAGAGCTGCTATGGTCTAGGTCCACACCAGGATCCTGGGAACATAAGATGGTTTGTTTACCAAGAGGCCAAGCAAGAATACCCGTGACATCCAGGTGATATAAAAGTCCCTGGCCAACAATTACTTGGAATAT
This sequence comes from Micromys minutus, assembly GCF_963924665.1. Taxonomy (NCBI): domain Eukaryota; kingdom Metazoa; phylum Chordata; class Mammalia; order Rodentia; family Muridae; genus Micromys; species Micromys minutus. Next base: position 37,284,625 of record NC_137956.1, on the reverse strand, counting down.
CTGGAGTCTGGGGTAGGGTGGATTTTCTACTCAGACCCTCTTTGCAACCCTCGGCAGGCCCATAAAGGAGGTTTGTGTGTCCATGGGAGGGGGACAGACTCCTACCAGCTCAGGTCAGGGCCACTGTTGTTGCTCTGGGAAGACAGGCTGTCGGGTGAGAACCAAGCTTAGAGTAAGAAACTGACCAGACAGGAGGGTGGGAGGGGAGGATGAACTAGGTGAGCTCAGCAGGGCAGAGCAGACCCCTGAAGTAACTCCCCTCTCCCACCTCCAGACACAAAAGGGTAAGGCTAAGGCGACTCTTTTTCTTTTCTTTTCTTTTTTTTTTTTTAAACAAAGAGCATCAGAACAGGAAGAAAGAAGCTGCAAGCTGAGAGGGACACCCCTCTCCTTCCCTCCCCAGCAGCCTCCACTGGCCCCAGCAATGCCGTTGCCTTGGCAACCACAACCCCCTTCCAGTTCCCCTTTCTCCTGTAACCCCTTCTTGCCTGGATTCCCCTCTCATCCTCCCCCCACCCCAACCCCCAGCTCAGGCTAAAGAAGGGCCTGGCGGTAGGGGAGAGAAGGCTCCGCTCACCAAGCAGCCCTAGGGTTAAAGCTCTGATTGCCTCCCAGGACCTGGGGATCATCTGGAAGGCTCTTGGAAGGGGAGAGAAGGCAAATGACAATGATGTGACCTTTCAAAGAATTCCTCAGAATGGATGCCGGGACTATCAAGGCCCAAGGACTTCAAGCCTCAAGTCTCTGAGCTCCGGGCCCTCTTCCAGTAGCCCGAGGGTCTGACCTGGGAGCTTCCCTTGCCAAGTTTAGGGAACCAACCTCCTGAAACAGGGCTTGAAGATCAACAGGCTTACGGGTGGGGAAACTGAGGCAGGAAAGGAGGTAGTTCCGTGGCAAGAGGGAAGAATGTGGCAAAGTTAGGCAGGGAAGGAAGAGCTGAGGCATGCCAAGCAAGGAAGGCCACAGAAGGAATCATACAGCAGGAGAAAGCAGCGTTCCTCTCAGTTCTTCCTAGGGGTTCCCCAGGAAGCTTGCCCTGCTTCCATCAGCTCCTGGACTCTGAGAGATGCCCACTTCCCACCATCAACCGGAGGCAGCATGGGCTGAAAGGAGAACGAAGCCTGCCTCTGGTCCTAGAGACTACTTGATTTTACAGGAAGAGCAGAAGGTCTATGGGGGTGCCTCTAAACACCTCATATGTCCCTAAAAAGGGAGATGTGGGAGTGGGCACTGGGACTCCCAACCCAGCAGACTTATTGTCTAGTTGGATGGCACTGAGTAAGACACTCAGCCAACTGTCCAGGGACTGCTAAACCTTTCCACTTGTCTCTTCACTGCCCTCCACACAGACTGAGGAAATTCTTGGGACACTGCAGGTACAAAGGGCTCCACCTGGCAGATTAGCAGCTATCTTTGTAAGGTGCAAGTCCCAAGCTGATTGGCAAAGCACTAAAACCACCACCAAGAAGCTGGAGGCTGCGGAGAGGCTGAGCAGAGGGGGAGCAGGAGATGGAGAAGAGTCCTGGGAACCCTCTTGTGAAAAGGCCGGCCTGTGGAGTCAGACAGAGGGGTCAAGGGCATAGCAAGGTGGGCAGGACAAAGGCCAGGTGTAACACAGTCGTCCTAATTGATCCAGATGTCCTTGAACTGTTACTGCATTTTTGAAACTCCAGAGAGTTGGCAGTGTGTGAGTGTGTGTGAGTGTGTTTGTGTGTGTGAGTGTGTGTGAGAGAGTAAGTGTGTGCTGTGTGTGCGTGTTCTGGGAAGTTTTGCATGGTTATGATGGGACCTTGCTACACTCTGAGACTTTTTGATAATCCTATGATACAGATAAGACTGAAGTTCCAGAAAGTGAACAGAGCTTTTTCTCCTCCATCAAACTACTTCTGGGCACTCTCCTAGGCTTGAACTCCTCGGACAGCTTGAGGAAGGAAGCTGATGCTGTAAATGGTTCTCAGGGAGAGGGAGCTGAGGCATCAGTGGCAGCTGGGAGATGTAGATTATCCTATCCTGGTCTCCATTCCTGTCATTAGGAAATTCTCCACTTTCTCAGGCACTCTCTCAAATTGTCAGAATCCTTCTCCAGAAGTCTGTTGCCCTGAGCAAATACCCCACCCCACAGTGGGGGGTTGTGGTGAGGTCTCAGGACCAGCTCATTCCAAGCATCTACAAGACCCTGACTCAGTGACTTGTTCACAAGGGCGCTCTCTGGCCCTGATTAATTCCCAGACTACTCGCCTGTTTCTTATGATTGACAGTTGCTTTGGCCTCTGCCTCTTGGTAACTCCTGAAGACCAGGAGCTGGCTGGCAGCCAGAGTCAGTACCTTCTCATCCTGTTCACCGAAAAGACAAAAAGTGACTTGAGCCCTACATGAGGGTATATACCTGTAACCCCACAGTGCTCAGGAGCTATGGGAAGATCAAAAGTCAAGGAATCTAGGCTATCTGTAGGTTTGATACAACCTGGGCTACACGAGACCTTATTGAAAGAGAAGAGAGACAAGGAGAGGGAGAAAAGGAAGGGAAGAACAGAAGGAAGGATGAATGGATGGGTGAATGGATAGATTGATGGAACAGAAACCCAGAGAGGCAAAATAAAGGCTCCTCTACCCTACTCCCAAATCTCCCCTGATGGGAGGAGAGGCTGCCTGCTGGTCCTCTTGGTGCATTGCTTGGAATGGATTTGTGATGAGGGTGTGGCTTGGGGTGGTGGCTGGAGGCAGAACCGGTGGGTTGGGCTGAAGGACAGAGGCTGAAAGGTGGCAATAAAGGGCATATGGGGACCCAGGCACTCTTAACAACGCACACCAGCACTCGGAGCCAGCTCGGGAGAGGGAGAGGACTGTCTCACCGCCTGCTGCCCGCCTGGCACCCAGCCCGCGCAGCCCTGGTTTTAATCGGTCGCTTTTCCTCAAGCAGCTCCTGGAGGCGCGGGGGCGGCTTCCCCTTGACTCGAATCTCCTGGAGGAGGCTGTTTGGCTAAAAATAACTTGAATCGCTGCGGCTCCCACCCTGGCGCAGAGGAGGGGCCTGGGGGGGTGCGGGGGCGGCATTGTAGGGAATGTGGCAGCAGCCAGGAGGGGGTTCCCTGAAAGGAAGCCGAAGGGAGTGTGTGCTGGCAGGTGGGAAAAGGGTACAGTCTGCAGAAGGGAGCCTGGTCCCTTCACATTTCCCTCTAGCCTCCAGGTCTATGCCTCAGAGGCTTCTGGAGCAGGGCTGGAGGCAGGCAGCTATCACCCTTGCTCTTTTGTATTGGGGTGACTGGCCTGGCTGAGAGGTGTGGCATGGGGGCTCTTTGCAACAGCATAGTCTGTTTGGACAAGAGCCCTCGCCACCCCCTGTGCACTCTGGCTTTTTGCCTGGAATGCAGGCCTGCCAGGCATCAGGCAAAGGCCTGCATCTGTACCTTGTGTGAGACACAGCCCAGCATCCCCGTCTGAAAATTAGGTGCAGCTATAAAACTAAGCGATGACTCCGTCCCCGCTGTTCAGGCCGTGTCTTACCTGTCTATAGTGCGTCAGGCTCGTTTGTCAGGTGAAGGGTCTACACCCTGTGAGCACTCTTCAGAGCACAGTGCGGGCATCGTCAGACCTGGAGTCCTCCGGATAGAGAAGGCTTGGCGGCGAGCGTGGGGGACCCACGGGCTTGTGGCTGGCAGACATTGGTGTCTGGAAGCTGGGACATGTGTGGAATCAATCTGGTGGGTGTTCTACCTGCAGTGGTGCTATCAAAGCTAGCCCCAGTTCCATATACCAGGGCCACCTGGGCACATCAGGGGTAAGGAACACAACTGGCCGGAAGGCGAGCCCACGGCAACTCAGCAAGAGGGCAGCATGGCAGTCATCTGGAAAGGGGGTGGGTCGAGGAAGCACTCCAGGGTGGACTGGAATAAAGCAGGAGCAAGGAAACAACATACAAACTAGCCGCCACGGAGCACCCTCGGGTGCTCCCTAATGCCCAGGAGGGGATAGTACTAAGGTTATCTGTCCTCCCTTCATGATGACACTGAAGCGCTGAAGAGGACCTCACCTAACCTGATGGCTGGACTTCTGAAGCCAGTACTACCTGACAGCCGGTCTCCTTTGACTCTTCCTGTCCTGAAGTTCCGGCCAGCAATCTGATGTGCAGAGAGCAGGGGTTCTGTGTGATACATTTCCTGCTTCTGTGCCTCCGACCCAACACCTCCTCTCCCAGGACTCACCCTTGGCTGCCTTGAGTTTACAAAAGCCCCGTGGCTAGGACCTCTTGGTGAGCATGCAGGGGGTCCAGGTCAAGAAAGAGAAAGTGTGTATCTACCTGTCTGGGAACAAGATCAGTGATGATTCTAAGAACAATAACCCAGGCCAGCTCTGGGTACATTTTTAGCAGCTCTGTTCCTAAGCAGAAACTAGGAACTCCAGGAATAGCAGTGACAGAATTCAGAAATCCAACTGACTGCTTCTCCCCCAGCCCCAGGAGTGAATCCTAAACTTTTTTTTCCCTCCCACATAGGGATTCTCTGTGTATCCCTCCCTGGCTGTCCCAGAACTCGCTCTGCAGAACAGGCTGTGAACTCAAAGAGATCTGTTTGCCACTGACTCCAGAGTGCTGGGACTAGAGTAGTGTACCACCACCACCACCACCACCAGCAGCAGCAGCAGCAGCAGCTTCTAAACTATGTTAATGAGGACAAGCAAGCAAATTGCAAGGGGTTAGTTACATTCAGTTCAAAGCCCCAAGCAAAACTAAACAATATAGTTTGAGGATTTGATATCAATGTGACAGAACTGTTAAGAGGCCAGGAAGTGACAAATGGCAATTTGTGACACTCTGGAGGAAGCAGGGTTGGGTGAAGGAGGCACACCAGGAAGCTTTCCCCCCCATAGATGCCTCCTCAGGTGCCAAGCACATTTCATAATGACGGGGAGACACAGGTATGAGCAAGACAGAGCCAATCCTAGATCTCAGGGAGCTTGCCACTGGCAAGGTCTGGGGTAAATCACAAGTGTTCCTTACCGTTATTCACTGCCCCTTGCAGGTGTTTATGTCAATCTTGTTACATTGAAACAGACAAACAAGGGTTAGACACATAGTTCTAACAGATAAACCAGGGACAGACACATAGTTAATTGGCCTCCTTCACCCCAGTACAAAGTCCCACAGAAGTAAATTGGTTCTCTGTCTCAAGTTGCTCATCCCCACTGCCTGGCACAGGGTCTGGTGAGCATCCATCCTTCCATCCATCCTTCAACCCGCCATCAGCACAGCCATACAACTAACATCTGTGAGCGGCAGAATAATGGTCCCCCAAAGATGTCCTAATCCCAAGGACCTACAGTCGTTATTTAACATGGCAAAAGGGAGTTACGGCAGCAGATGGGATGTAGGTTGCTAATTTATCTGGAGTCAAAATAGGGAGATTATCTTGGATTTTTCCAAGTGAGGCTAATGTAATCACTAGGGTCTCGAGGAAGAGTCTAAAGAGTGGTCCAAGGAGGTACAGAGTGAGAAGGATTTGGTCAACATGGCTGAGTCTAAAGATGAAGAAACAGGACCAGAAGACATAGGAAATGAGTGGAAAGCCATGAGAGGCAAGGGAAGGGATGCTCTTGGAGAGAGTTGGATGTAGCCCTCCCTGGGAGAGTTTTGCCACTAAATCTGTGGGGCTCTCTCACAGCAGCCGTAGGAACTACACATGCAAATACCATCCACTCATCCAGCCAACCATCCAGGGCTTCACCACACATACATTGTTGCAACTAAGCTGTGGAAACGAACAGTGCCTATCTGTCTCAAGCACTCCACAGGGTTTCCACCAGAGATCTCTGCTCTGATGGTAGGAGTGGGGCTTCCGAAGAGGATTATGGGACTATCTGTGGCTTGTCCGTTTTTTGTTTGTTTGTTTAATGTACACTGTCACTGTCCTCAGACACACCAGAAGAGGGCATCAGATCCCATTACAGATGGTTGTGAGCCAGCTTGTGGTAGCTGGGAGTTGAACTCAGGACCTCTGGAAGAGCAGTCAGTGTTTTTAACCACTGAGCCATCTCTTTAGCCAGGCTTCTCTTAGTAACAGGAATGAGACAGACGATTATAAAACAGTTGAATCTGTGCAGCCAGCATCTCCCCTGAGGGCTGTCTGCTAGGAGCTCCGGTCCTTGCTACCTCTGCCATCACCTCCTCAAGACTGTAGAGCTCTTTACCCTGCTCAATGAGTAGGCAAAGAGATAGGTCCAACCAGGATGTCCTCCTGCGGTGACATCTACCTCCTTCTCCATAGCGCAAGGCCTCTGGCTGCCCTACCACTCAGCCTTGCTCTCTGTGCTTCTAGCCCATTTGCTGGTAGCAGCTACGCCTTCGGAAAGATGGCCGCTACAGCACCTGCTCAGGGGATTAGGCTAAGTGGAGCCGGGAGAGTGTGTGATTGCTGACAACGGAATCATTCTCTCTGAGTTTTTCCAACTTCATCTACAAAAGGGAACTAAGGGTGGCCCCTTCTCCCAGAGTCAGCCAAGGCAGCGAGAAACTGATACCAACTCCCAACACTGCTCAGACCTCAGGATATACAACTCCACAGCCATCACCGCTTGGGAAAGGTGACATCGCTCTCCTACGAAGGCTGGTGTGGTGCTACGAGTAAACATCTAATGTCGTCCCTGAAGTCCAGGCCTTGATTTGCCAGGGTACAGCTCTGTAGAGCTTGTACACTTCCTTGCGTAGCCAGCAGGCCCTCGCCTGAGAGCTGCCTTGGGCTCTATGGGCCATGGGCACTGTCCTTACGAAGCTCAGCTCCTGTTACAGTCTTCCAGGAACAGCCTGTACCGTGGTGTGGCTCTGAGAATGAGCCAATAAGGTGTTGGCCATCTTAGTCCAATGTCTTCAAAGGCAAGACGTGTCTAGCCACATCCAGCAGATGTTTTAGGCCAAGAGTGTGGCCCAAGATAGCCTCTGGGCAGTGATCTGGGAGACTTGGTGTACAGAGGTGTGGGCAGGGCTTAACACAGAGAAGGAACAATGACTGCGCAAGGTAGATTTTTTTAGGCAAACGTATGCGGGGCAGAGTGTCCTTTCAGGGAAGTCCTCATGGGGGTAACCCAGGTACCGTGTTTATGGTCACTCACTGAACATGAGTAACTTTTTTTCTACCGTAGATTTCAGCTGCTGGGCCTTACTGGACCCAACCCCCGTGGTCAGGAGTCACTGTGGTGAGCATGCTGCCACATTTATAAGAGAAGAACCAGAGTGTTAGCCCTGTCCCTGTCACTGCCTCAGGATAGTACCCTGTTTCTCCAGGTTTGGTTTTTTTCCTTTCAGAAACTGGGGAGATACAGGGTAGCCATACTTGTGAAACCTACAAGGCCTGGGGTCTGTATCCACACAACTCTATCTCTCTAGTTGTTAACCTGATTCTGGGTGAGTCAGCTGAGGATTCAGCAGGCTGCCCGAGGGCACAGAGTCAGTGACCGGCAGAAACGAGCTCTACCTAAGGCTGGCTGACTAAGCTGAGGCATGGAGAAGGCGGAAGTTGAATTGGGATGGGTGTTGTGCTGTCTGCCCTCCCCCACTGCCCCATCTCCCAGCTGTGTTCTCTGCCAGCTCCAGACCCTAAAGGTGACATCCATGGGGGACTTCTAGACTAGGCAGTATCTTCTTTCTCCAGGTGAGCACCACCTTTTCGAGTCTGATGCCCGGTATCAGAACAGAACACACACACACACACACACACACCACACAAAAACCTGGTGATCTACCCTGGTCAGAGAGCACAGATCGAAGGTCCCCCCTCCCATCCTACATCCTACAGGGTGGAGGGGGGCAAATCCCGGGTAAGGCAGGCAGCCCTTGTAAGTACAGGTCCTAGGTTCAAGGTCCTACACATGCCACCTGTTAAAGGGTCTTTGGAAAAGTAACTTATTCACTACTCCTACCCCTCTCCCTCTGTGTATTGTACACCAAGCCAGGTACCATAGGGAGAGGACATGGAGCGAGGCCTGGCCCGCCTTTGGAGGTTAGACAGGAGAAAGCACGTGGCCAGTTGAATCAGATCAGCCAGATGACTCTGGTGTCTGGAACGGTGCCCTGAAGGCACAAGGGCACAACCTGTTCTAATGAATAGTGACGTTTCAACCCAGTTGGGCTCAGAGGCCAACAGGCAGTTAGAGCTACAGGCTGTGTGGTGTATGTTTATGCATACGTGAGCGCATGTGTCACAAGGCTGGCTCTCTGGGCAACAGTTGGCAGAAGCCTTGAGGCCCCACATCTCTGAGGTGGGTACTGCATATGTTTGTCAGGAAATACCTGGATACCTAAGCAATGAGGGCTGCTGAGCCCCTGTGGTTATACAGAGAACACCCTGGAGCCAGTAACGAGAAGAGATTCAGTGGCTCTGTGCTCTAGACTCAGTTGTCAGCCTCTGGCCTCTGGCCATGGTGCATCTTAAGAGCTAGCCTCAAAAAGAAGGCCACAAAGGTTTCCTAGGCCTTTTCTCTCGAGAAGGATGAGAACAGGTCCTCCAGACGATACCCTTCTTCCCTGGTACTGAAGTTGCACTTGAAGACAAGGATCCTAGTCAGCTCTCAAATGCCAGTGTCCAGCCATGTCAGTACCATCCTTCCTGTCCCCTGCCCCGTTGTCCCTCCTCTGCTGGGCCAGGATGGCTCTGGGATGCCTCTCCAGCCCACTCCAGCCAACCGGCCAGGTCTCTTTAACTTAATTCCTTTTTCTTGTTGCTTGAGACAGGGTTTCACGTGGCCCAGATTGGTCTCAAATTTGCCACGTAGCCGAGGATGACCTAGAACGTCTGATTCTTGCTCTCTCATTTCCTGTATGCTGGGGTTGCAGTGTGCACCAGGGTGCCTGGCTTTGCGCGTACCAAAATGAAGCGTACCACTACCAACCGGGCGCATTTCTAAACTGATAAACCTAGCTTCTTGACTTCTTGGGGCTGGCTGTGCTTTTCTGAGTAGCCGGCCATTTTGGGAGCCTTAATCATCTGGATGGAATTTCCAGTTCCATAATGGAACCAGCAAAGAGCCTCCATATGGAAGGCAACAAATGCAGGTATTTCCTAGAAGCTGGTTCTTTATGATATCACTTCCTCCGTTGGGCCCTGACAGACAACAGCTCCTTGTACGTTCAGGATGAGACACAGCCCATGTCTCTGCCCTGCCCACTGAACCACCCAGCTTCCTACTCATCATCCCAGGGCAGAGCCCATCTGGCTCTCTCCAGTTGGTTGCCTAGTGCACAACAGCTGCTTGAGAATCTACCTCCAGGCCCCCAAATGTGCTGTTAAGCTGTCCTTACCTGACTCAGCCTGATCACTCCATTTTTGGTAGGATTCCAGAACTTCCCAACATAGCCCTGACTTTGTACCTCCCCCGAACACAGGCTGCCCATCAATCTTGTTCTGTTCCGAATGGAAGGGATCCCCAAGGACAGATCTAGCCTACACAGCTCTTGGTGTGTGTGTGGGGTACATTCAGGCCCTCAACTTCATCTCCTCAGCTATGTCCTGTACCTCCTCCCTGAGGAAGTCATGCAAAAAGACCCTGGATGGCTTTATCACCCTCTCACCACTTGAGTCCTCACTTTGGGTCTCATTCTAACAACCCACACTCTTCATCCCATACAGTGGGCACCTCAGCATCCGTCTCTCATTGCTCAGAGTTGCCTCTGGCGGGAGAGATAGCACAAGAGGGCCCAAGGGCCAGGAAAGAAGTGGAGGTCAGGGGGTCTGCAAGGATAGATCCCCGAGGGAGATACTCAGTCAAGTCTCTGTAGCCTGTCCTGGGGGGAAAGAATGGAGGTGGGGAAATAGCAGGGGCTGGTCCCCGGTCCAAATCCAGGTCACTCCTGGCCTGCTCAGCAGCCATTCAGTAATTAGGGGCCAGCAGGACATGGGCAGGCGGGTGGCAGAAAGCCTAATTGTCTGATTTCTCAGGTAATTAACAGGCTGCTGTCTGGCCTGTCCCCACAGGGCCCCAGCATCCGCCATCCTATCCCCTGAGCAGTCCTAGGTGCCTAATGAGGCCAATTACTGAGTGGTGTCTGGGCCCTCATTAACTACTTAGAAAGGTCATGTGGGACTGGCACCAAGGGAAAGGGCTTAGCCAGCCATGGTGGTGAGTAGCACCCCCACCCCCCACTCCAGAGATCAGGCCACAGGTCACTGTTGCAGCCCCTCAAACCATAACCTGTTTGGCAGCTGCAACATAACAGTCTCGTTCCTCTCCAGCTGCAGTTCAGAATGCCCTTGCCGCCTTCAGCAAAGTGGTCTTGGGTATGCAATTCCCCTGCCTGGTCTTCGGGCTCCCAGATTAGAAAGGATGTGTGTAAACCCCTCATGTGTGTATGGTAGGTGTCCCACACATGCCCAGTGCTTGAATTCTTTCTACAGGCCAATACTTTCTGCACTTATAAGGGAGGCCAGAAGGAGAGGGCTTGCGGTCACGAGTTTATCAGAATTCCACTCTGTAGGATGCTATCATGAAGGACAAGGGGAGCAGGGGCAGCCCCAAGGATTCACCCAGCTGAGTATGGTATTTTAGGAGTCAGAAGAGAGTAGACGGGCCAGAGGGGCCATCTAGAAGAAGATGGACCATCAGGAAACCAGAAGAGAAGAATCCCCAAGAAATGGGGGAGATTCAGGTCCATAGTAGTGAGCTGGAGACATAGGCCAGCAGTTAAGTACGTACTGCTCTTGCAGAGGACCCAAGTTCAGTTCCCAGAACCCACATTCATCAGTTTACAACTGTTTGTAACTCCAGCTGCAGGGGCTCTGATGCCCTCTTCTGGTCACTGTAAGCACCTGCACCCATGTGCACATAACCTACACAGAGGCATCCATACATGCACAATTAAAAATAAAATAAATCTCTAAAATATAAGACTCTGGTGAAGTCAGGGAGCCCTTGCCCTCTCTGAACCCTCAGCCTCCCTTTACACTTCAGGATCTGAGAGTGCGCAGGCTGCTGCCAGGCAGGATCCCTGCACACACACACACTCACACACACACACACACATACACACTCACACACACACTCACACACACACCCACTCACACACACACACAATCACACACACACACAATCACACACACACTCACACAGACACACTCACACACACAATCACACTCACACACACTCACACAAACACTCACACACACACACTCACACACTCACACACTCACACACACACTCACACACTCACACAAACACTCACACACACACTCACATACACACTCACACACACACACTCACACACTCACACACACACACACACCCCACTTTTTGGTCTGTCTGTAGCCTTTGTGCTTGATTCAGGAAATTCGATGAGCATTGCCCCCCAGGATGTTGAGTTATTGGGGCTTCTGTAGTTTCTTGGTTTTAAGAGTTCTGTGACCTAATTCCATGCTGGCAAATTCCCTGTTGTTCCAGCTCCTGTACTTGTCAGCCTCTGCTTCTGCTGCAGGCCAAGGATCCTATTCAAGGTTTCCAGAGTGTTGGGGACTCTTGGCTCAGAGGGAAGATGAGTGCCCAAGACAGGGCAGCAAATGGGGGCTTCACTTCATAATCAGAGTTAATTTTAGCCCCACCCCCTTTAAAGATAGTATCTTACATAGCCCAGGCTGGCTTCACACTCACTATGTAGCTGACACTGATACTGGCTTCACCTCTGAGGTTCTGCAATTACAGATGTGCACCACCATACCCGACCAGCTCTCCTGAGCTCTCCATGTATACTGGGCATGTGCAGAGACTCACTAGGTGATTAAGTTTTGAAGTTGTAAACTTCTGAGATGAAGGTAGCAAAGGGTCCCATTTTACAGATGGGACTACAGAGGCTGCCGTGGGCTCTTGCAGTTTGGCTCGGGTTATTGTTCCTAGGAAGGAGAAGCAAGACTCAAACCCAGTTTCCACTCTGAGCCACCAGGAATACACATATTCCTTCACTAGAGGGAAAAGCAGGTGCAGGAGTTGGTGTGTGTTATTACAGCTTGTTGCCCCCTGGCTGGGGTATGGATGTCTGCCTTTTTGCCCCAGGAGAGTTTTGCCCTAGTCTCGAATTACTCACCATGCTGAATTTATGTGTCTGAGGGTCCATCTGCCTCCTCCCCTCCCTAACGTACCCAGGGTTCTTCTCTGTCCTAAGCTTCATCCCAGAAATAGCACTCACTTCCACCTCTGTTCCTTCAAGTCACAGGTCACCTGGTGTGGCGTGTCCCTGGTGTCATCTTGCGTCAAGACCCAGGGTAAGGTGGCTGTGAGGCACACAAAACCTCCTCCAGAGCGAGGGACCTGGGCAAACCAAGGATAGAGACTGAGAAAGGGAGGAGGACAAGTCTCCCTAGGCCTAGCACTGGTTTGAGGCTCAGTTAAGTCACGGGTCAGAGGTCCTGTGTCTATCCAGCCTCAGTTTAGTTTGTACCTTGTTTGGCAGCAGAAGTCCACACTTGATCTGAAATCAGGGGCCACAGGGCAGGAGCATCACTCAGATCTGATGAGGGTAGAGGTGCAAGTTCAGCCTGGGGTCAAGGCCAGGACTTAGACTAAGGTAGGGTTAGAGGTCAGGGGTCAGAGGATTATGTTACTCAGCTGCTGCTGACTGAGGAGGCGTCCCTCAGAGACCCAGAAACTTCCATTTTTCTAGAAAGAAATCAGTCAGGTTGAGAGAAGATAGGCTCCTGTATTGAGAAAGATGAGGCTGCCAGGGGTTGAAGTTGACTTTTGAAAGAGCTAGGAACCAAAGCTCCACTTCCAAGCCCTCAGGATGCCCCCTGCTCCTCAGGTTTCTATTGCTAGTTGCTGAACCGTGAGTCACATCCAGGACTTACCATACTCCTTTGGTGTTGCCAGATTCTGTACCACCTTCCCCCAAGACTAAAGGCTGGGGTGGGGAGGGTGAGCTCAGAAGGTAGAGATCTGGCTGCCCCCACAGCATAGCCTTAGAGGTGACACTAGGCCAAGGCACTGACCTCAGTCACAGCTCAGAGTGTCATTTTTTTGCCAAGCTGCCCTGAGAGATGGCCCACCTAAACAGTGTACAAGTACTTTTTCCAGACTCACATTCTTCTGCCTCAGTTTCTCCACCTCTTCCTATGCTCAACAGAGCATAGACAAAACCGGAGGACATAGCATAGCCCTGTCAGAACCGAAGCTGGAGGAAGCATTCAGGAAGGAGCAACCAGCCAGGGGACAAAGAAGGGTACAGACAAATTCCTTGTCACAGACACGCCCACCCCCATCTCCCATGGGCAGGTCACAGATCAGCCTCAACCCACTAGAGCTCTGGCTCAAGAGGATCTCACGAAGGCTAAAACCAAGAGGCAGCTAGAGCTAGAGGCCGGCCCGAGGGGGTAGGAGCTGGTGGGGCTGAGCGAGCCCCCGAGAGACAGGAAAGGAGAAGCTTAGAGCCAATAGGAGAGATGGGGACAGAAGGATTGTCTGGCCTGCTTCGGAAGTGAAGTTTCCAGAGTTTGGCTGTGATAGTCCCTGTCACCTCCTCCACCCAAGCTATTAATACTCACCGCGACCCACGCACCCTTGCTGGGAGGACGCCGAGTTCCCAGGGGGCTAAAAAAGGTCTGGGATGGGGGTGGCCATTTCTCCCTCCTCCTCCTCCTCATCTTGTTTAAGGAGCTGGGGCCAAAGGTCAGAATAGCTTGGAAGGCAGGGAAGAAAATCTTTGGGCACTGTCTGTGGCTTCCACATCAGAGAGGGCACTCAGCCAACAGCTCCTCATTCTGCAGAGGCTGGGAGAGATGAGGCTCGGCCATGTTCCTTTCCACGAGGAATTCTACTCTAGATCTTGATTCTTTCTTTTTCTTTTTTTTTTTTTAAGATTTATTATATATAAACACACTGTAGCTGTCTTCAGACACACCAGAAGAAGGCATCAGATCTCATTACAGATGGTTGGGAGCTACCAGGTGGTTGCTGGGAATTGAACTCAGGACCTCTGGAAGAGCAGTCAGTGCTCTTAACCACTGAGCCATCTCTCCAGCTCCCTCATCCAGGCTTCTTTTCCCTGCAGAGCTCAGTGTGGTCGCCTAGGGTTACAGACGGTTAGGGGTTGCTAAGGATTGACTATCTGCTTAAGCCAGTAGGTGCTTGGCAGGAGAAAGATGGCTTCAGGGAAAGGTTTGGAGCATCTAGGTGGAGCCTTGGTTGCTGTCACTGACCAGCATGGCAAACACCTTTAATCCCAGAACTCAAGAGACAGAGGCAGAAGGTTCTGTATGAGTTCAAGGCCAGCCTGGTCTATAGAGTGAGTTCCAAAACAGTCAAGGTGACAGGGAGAAACCTTGTCTCAAAGAAAAGGAAAAGAAAGAGAAGGGGGAGAAGGAAGAAAGAGAGAGAGAGAAGAGAAGAGAAAAAAAAGAAATGAAAAGAAAAGAAGGGGGTTTACTGTAATCCATTTCACAGATAAAGAAATGAGGTGGGTGATGATACAGTCTTCCCAGAGTGTGGGCTGGATTAACCCAAACTGTGCTGTCTCTAGTCATAAGTTGTTACAAAAGGAAGCTTTCTGGTTTGTTTTGTGGGCCTACTTAAAAACCCATCAGTTGCCATGAAGAATTCCTGGCTCATCATTGTATTGCAGACCCAATGGGCTGCCCAGATCACCAGTGAGTAGTCCCCAGTCCCCTGATTCACGCACTAGTTAAAGCCCTGCCCCAGAATTGGCAGCCATTTTCCCCCATTCCTGGGGCTCACAGGCACTGTCCTTGAGCCTTCTGGGCTAAAGGCCACCAAAGGCCACCTGCTTTCTGTTGTGTCCCTCTCCTTTCTAATGACAGATGTTCCGAAGTTCAGACACAGACCCCAGAAGGGTGCAGACTTGGCCAGGAGATTCCCAGACAAGAAAGTAGCTGAGAGGTTCCTCGTGCCGGAAATCCCGACAGCTGCCTGGCTAAAAGGTCCTGGGCACCCAGCCCTGACCCTGGCCAGGCGGAGGCCATGTCAGGTGTCCAGAGAAGTTGGGGGAGGAGATGGCTGAAGGCATCTGCCTGTGGTTAGTAAGCTGTCAACACCTCCTCAGCTGCCAGGAGCTGGGGGAGGGGTCTTTCCCTGATCTGGATGGCTGAAGAGAGGGCCTGAGAAGCCAATAGGCTTTGTCCTGAGGAGTCTGAGAGAGCAACTGGGGCTCAGTCCTGAGGGGTCAGGGGAGGTGACAGGTCTGAAGTCTGAGGAGGCCATCAAGTTTCGTTCTGGGGATCTGACAGATTCTGTCTTGAGGGATCTAAGCAGGAGACAGATCTTGCCCCTATGGGCCCAGGGAAAGAAGTGTAGTCATTACATTATGCTAAGGAAGCCCATCTAGTCTGAGGAGCCTGAAGAAGGAACAGGCTTCAGGTATTAGGGATTGGCAGAAAGGATATACATACATACATATATACATGTATATATACACGTTTCTTCTTGGTTTTGCTTTTATTTATTTATTTATTTATTTATTTATTTATTTATTTATTTTTTGAGACAAAGTTTTGCTAAGTAAAACTTTGGTTGGGTTGGAACTTACTATAAAGACCAGGTGGGCCTCAAAGTTACTAATAGTAATCCTCCTGCCTCTGTCTATTGAAAACTAGGATTATAGGTGTACCCCATGATACTAGATACTTCGTCATTTTGGACAGAATCCTTGGGTTAAGACCTAGCTCGGTGGTTTAGAGTACTGCCAATAACTCCAGTTCCAGCGCATCTGATATCCTTTTCGAGCCTCTATGGTTAGCAGGCACACACCTGGCACACAGGTGTACACGTATGAAAACACCCGTGCAAATAAAATAAAATAGATTTTAATTAAAGGAAAAATGGAAAAAATGATGGACCCTTACTCTGTACCCTAGGCTGACCTGGAGCTTGCTGTGTAGTCCAGGTTGCCCTTGAATTTACTATCCCAGCCTGAGTTTGCTTCTCCCTCATTCCAGCTCCCTTGCTCCATCAACACTAGCTCTTCTAATCCCAAGGCCAGAACACTCCCTGAAATATTCCCCAAATAGTCTTCTTGAATTTATAAAGGCAGAAGGTACTGTGTTCACAACTGAAGTCTGGTCTGGAGTGCCATGCCTGCCCCGTCTCTTTGGAGCCTCACCCAAACCTTATAAAGGCCTTGCACCTGAGTCTTTCTTCTCGGCGGTTTTCAGCCTGGGCTCTATCCCAGCCCCTAGCCCCTGCTCTTTTGGCCACGCTACACAGGATCTGGGCTTCCTGCCCAACTCAGTTGTCCCTGTGCCTCTGTCCAGGACTCCCAACTACTCACTTTGCTGGGTCACCGCTCCTGTCTTGTCTCTCTCTGGGTTTCATTTATCTTTATCTCTCAGTCTTGGGCCTAGACCTGTCTCTAGTCTTTCTCTCTGTCTCTGTGGATACCCTATGGCTCGCTGACTCCTCTTAGGCTCTGCCTGGCACTCTCTGGTCCAGTCAGATTGTCCCTTTCACAATTGTTCTTGGACCCTCCTTCCTTCCCAAGTGGCCCACTCAGACACCAGCTGAAACTCTGAAGAAGCTTAGAGAATGCTAATGGTGCCCTTTCCAGTACAGTCGCTATGACTCCCAAAAAGCAAAAGAGGAAAGTCCCTCCCTTTGGAGGGCTCAATTTCCCTAAAGCCTATCTCTATTTAGGTCACTGATGACTGTGGGACCCTCTTCTAAAGGGTTGTGTCTATATTTGGACATGCTTTAGCAAGTACTGGGTACAAATGCCTATGCATATGGCAGGCATTTTGCTCTTAAGCACAGGACATAGTATTCAGCAGAGTCCCCACAACGGTTACTGCTACTCTCCAGGGTGTCTCCTAAAACCATGATGGATCTTGTGAGGGATGGGATGAGCTTCTGCTACTTATCCTCACACATACCCCATGGCCCTCACATACACCTTCCTCTGCAGCACGGCTATATACCCCCACACAGGGACCTGCTGGTCCTCAAACTCAGTCTGAGATGCATACGGCAAGGCTCACCAAATTAATTACCACTGGCTTGGGGATATATTTTTTAAAAGAAGACATTTTTTTTTTCCAGGAAGAAAAACACGCAAGAGCTATAATTAGTCAGGAAGAGGAAAGAGGAGCGGTGTGTGAATCACCAGCGACAGACAGTTTGAGCCCAGTTAGCAGGAGTTTCAGAGTTGCAAGGATGTGGGTGAACTGAAGGTGGGGGACCGTGCAGCATAGTTCTGCTACCCCAGGATATCTGGGGTTCTTGAACTAAAAGGACTGATCCATTAGGGGTGAACCACTCTAAAGAGTCCCTCCTCTGCCTAAGCCTTGTCACCTGATACCTCAGTCACCGCTTTCAGCTTTTTACCAGCCCTGCCCTTCCTCAGGCTTTTCTGCCCAGGTTTAACAGACAAAGGGTGATGGTCCTCCTTGCTGACATGTGGTTGGGCTAAGAGACTTGTACCTTACGGAGCAGGGCTTAAAGATGAGAGGGTTAGGGACTGCTAATGAATGTTCTGGGTCTCGCCCACAGACAAGCAAACTGAGACCCGGGAAGGTGACAGTTCTGGCCCAAGGACACACAGTCATGAGCGGAGTGGACCTATCTGCTTATCGGATACCATATCGCTGCCAGGCCAGACCCTGGGTGGGGCACTGGGCCAACACAGAGGCAAGCGTGCTCACTAAGTTCATGTCCTGCTGTTGGAAGGCAACCAGACATCTATAAGGTGGGTAACCTGAATTGGCCTCCGGTCAGTCACAGAGGATTTTACAGGGGAGGAGGTGAAACCATGTTTGAATGCTGGAAGCAAGGAGACAGTGATACATACCTTTAATCCCAGCAGGTTGACTTAGGAAGGACTCAAGTTTGAGGTCAGCCTTGTTGTGGCGTACCCACCAGAGAAGACTGTTCAGACATGGCTTTAATTCGATAGGCAGGAAGAAGTAGGTATGGCTCCAAAAGCTTGGCATCATTTGATACACAGAGCTTCCTCCTAACCCTACACTGAATTAGTCTTCCAAATAACAGGGTGCGCCGCTTCTAAATTGGAGATTGGGTGGGAGAACAGAAGGTAAGTTCCCTCCCTGCTTCCTGCTCTCAGAGGCCGGCTCCCAAGTGAGGACCATGGTACCAAAGAGTCCTAAGTACATCCTTCGTTTCTCAGTGCAGGGATCCCAGGTCCCAGGCGCCTGTCAGTACTGGGGTCAAGCCTATACTCTGAGGTTATTTGACAGTGAGCTGAGAGTCAAGAAGTCCGGTCAAGACCTGTCCCAAGTTCAAAGGGATTTTGGAGATCATTCATTTACACTCTGTCTGATACCGTGCTGGACTCCGAAACACCAAACGGCAATGAAGGTGACGTCATGTGGCCAGACAGTTACAAGACAGAGCAAGTAGCTTTAGCAGAGGATGAGTAAGAGGCCGTGGGAACTCTTGATGTGGTTAGGTAGGACTCACTGGAAGAAGAGGCAAATGAACTGGAGACCTAAAGATGAATGTGTCATTAACAAGGGGAAGAGAATTCTAGGGAGCCGAGGACACACAATGGGAGCAGAGTTGGGGAGAGGACATGAAAAGTGATTGGGATTCCTTCAGATCTGAGGATCTTGTTAGTGTGTGTGTGTGTGTGTCTGTGGTGTGAAGAGCTAAGGGGGAAGAAAAGGGCTCTCTCTGGGTTATCCCATACCATCCTTCTCCACAGACACCACAATCATTGGGACTGGCAGCAGGGGGCAGGAAGGCATGGCTTCTGAAGCCCCAGTGGGGCAAAGAGGAGCTGGGAGACTCCTCTAGCATCTGCTCTGGCTTACACATCCTTTCTGGATGAGGGGCTATTCTCTTTAAGCACCCAGCCATGGCTCCCTGCAAACTAACTTGCAGCTACCCCCAGCTCTCATCTTTGTCCTTTTACCTCATTCGCCTGAGAAAGCCGGGGTATAGGCAGACCCCGGACAGGACCTTGAGTTCGGCATGGTACTGTCTGCCAGACTGATTGTCTGTGATAGACTGTGCTGGTGGTTCTGGCCATATGGCTGTGGGGTTCTAGGTGAGACTTCCCCAGTTGGCAGCCTTCGTGGGAGCATGGGAGTATCCAGCTTTCTGGACACCTATCTTGTTACCGTGCACATCCTGACTGCACTAGCCCAATGGTGTCCGGCCAAATTGTGGATACCAGCCCATAGGCAGAGGCAGTTCCAGATAGACAACTTCAGGGTCATCATTTGATAGATGGACACTTGATCAGTGAAATTAATTAGATGCCAGCCTAGCACAGTTATATTCATCCGTAATCCCAGTACCTGGAAGGCAGAGGCAGGAAGATCATAAGTTCAGGGCCATCCTAGGCTATGTAGTAAGTTTAAGGCCAGCCTGAGCTACAAAATGAGACCTTATGTCAAAGAGAGGAGAGTTGGGGAGAGAGAGAGAGAAGGAGAGGGAGAAGAGATAAATGAATGAGATGCAGACCCAACCTCAATTCCTGCCCACAGGTGCTCTCTGTCTAGTCAGCCACAGGGGAGGCATTAGATGACAATAAGTCCCTGGCCATGAGAGCGAAATCTGCCCCAGACTTTGGGGAGCAAAGTCCTTTAGAATCTACTTTCTACTTGGCAACCAGAGGGGAGCCTCTCAAAATCACCCCTGGTCTTCTGCTCCTTCAGGCTGACCTGCCATGGTTCCATACTGACTGGTTTTGTTGTGTCACCTTGACACAAGTTAGTCGTCAGAAAGGAAGGAGCCTCCGTTGAGGAAATGCCTCCATGAGATCCAGTTGTAAGGCATTTTCTCAATTACTGATCAACGGGGGAGGGCCCAGCCCATTGTGGATGATGCTACTGGGCTGGTAGTCTTAGGTTCTATAAGAAAGCAGGCTGAACAAGCCAGGGGAAGTAAGCCAGTAAGCAGCACCCCTCCATGGCCTCTGCATCAGCTTCTACCCCCTGGATCCTGCTATACTTGAAATCTGGTCATGACTGCCTTTGGTGATGAACAGCAATGTCGAAGTATTCGCTGAATAAACCCTTTCCTCCCCAATTGACTTTTTGGTCATGATGTTTCATCAAAACTGTAGAAAACCTAAGGCTCCCCCGGTGGCCCTGTGTGTTGTTTTGCTCCACCCTTCCCCTGCCTCTTCCTGGAAACCTGCTTCCTCCTGGCCTCCCACTCTATTCTAATGATCCCTCTGGCCACCTGCCTGTGCTGGACTTTTCTTTCTGCCAGGAACCTCTTTGTGATTTTGTTTGTTTTGTGGCGGAATCTCTTTATGCAGTCCTGAGTGTCCTAGAACTCACGCTGTAGACCAGGTTAGTCTTGAACTCACAGAGCTCCACCTGCTTCTGCCTCCTGAGTGCTAAAATTAAACCCACGTGGCAACACAACGCCCCATCTTCCCTTCCCACTTTACTGTTGCTGCCTCTCAAGAGCCAGCTTCTTAGTCCCTTCTGTCTCAAACAAGACTTGGACCTTACAGGGAGGTAGACAACCAATGTCCTTTTCTAACACACAGTTTATTGTTCCCATGTAAAAGGGGCCGGGCACAACTCATAACAGATGAATCTAACAATGTGGTTTCTAAGTGATACCACCAGTATCCAGGGGCATGACTCATGGACAGTGGGAAGAGGAGGCACAGGTGTGTTACAAGCCTGATAGCCCAGTGCCCAGCAAGCCATGATGTTCATATCCACTGGCATGGATGGGGAAGGATGGTAGTGGATGCTGGTTCAGGACTGACAGGAGCTAATTGCTTGTGGCCTCAGTTACGCTTAGTCATGTCAGCCAGAGTGCTGGACACTCAGTGGTCACAAAGTGAGAGCCAGGCTAGAGTCAGGATATCGTGATGGGAGATGAAGTCAATGAAAAGATCTACACCATTGCTGGAGCATGTGTCTGTCGTGTTAAGGTACGTTGGAGACCAGAGTCTGCTGAACTGCCTATAGTCTGAGTTTTTAGGTACTTCTGAGGGTCTTCGTATAATTGCAGACTCTTTGGCCTGCTCCTGGTTGGTGAGGGCTGACTGATCCCAGGGTACTGCTGGTTACACTGAGGTGCTTGCTTCTGCTGCTAGCATGTTCTCCAAATGGAGTGTCTCCATTTTGTGAATCACTCAATTTTGTTTCCTTTCTTTTCTTTCTTTCTTTCCTTCTTTCTTTCTATTTTTCTTCACTTCCTTCTCTTTTTTTCTTTCCTCTTCCTCCCCCCCCACTTTTTCCCCTGAGACAGGGTCATTCTATGTAGGCCAGACTATCCCGGAACTCAGAGATCTGCCTGTCTATATCTCCTGAGTGCTGGAATTACAGGTGTGCACCAGCCTGCCTGGCCCTGTTTTGTTGGGTTACTACACTCTCAGAACAGCTTCCCAGGCTCCTAAGGCTTGATAGGTCCCCATGCCTGCCTCCTCTTCCCCCACATGCTCCATGGAGCATTCAGCACAGAATAAGATCCTTCAGTGTGTGTGTGTGACATCAGACTTCACTATAGACAGTACACCATGTTTTTATTGGTCATTGCTATCTCTTATCACTTTACCCACAGAATGAGCCCAAAGTGTTCTTAATAAATATATGTGCATATTGAGTAAATAAATGTAGAAACCACAGTGTTTCTAGAACAAAAACACATATTCAGGTACCCCAAGCTGGTAAGTGGGCAATGTCAGCCCATATCAACTTGCTGAGAATGCTCACAGAGGTGGTTTATGGTGTTTGAGAGAAAATGGCTCCTATAGGCTCATACATTTGAGTACTTGGTCTCCAGTTAATGGAACTGTTTGGGAAGGATTAGAAAGTGTGGTCTTGTTGGAGAAGATCCGTCACTGGAGTCAGAGGGACCTTGAGGTTTCAGGATCCCACACCATTTCCAGGTAGCTGACCCCCTCTCGTGTGTGTGTGTGTGTGTGTGTGTGTGTGTGTGTGTGTGTGTGTGTGTACATCAGCACACACCTTGTGCTTATTGGTAAGGGTAAAAGCTCTCAGCTAGAGCACCAGTCATACCTGTCTGCCTGCTGCCACGCTCCCTTCAACAAAGGACATAGACTCAAGCTCTCTGAGAACTGTAAGTCCAATAACCTTCCTTCTGCAAATGTTAATCACTGTGTCTCTTCACAGCCATCTGGAAGTAACTTAGACAAGCTTAGGAGTACAAAAGGATGCCATTCAAGGATCAGCACCAATGTCTTTAAAATCTGGGCTGTTTGAGGGTGGAAGGTATGAGAAGGGGATGTGCTCCATAACCCAACATTAATCCATGGGGAGACACAAGCTTCTGATCCTCACACAGTGTCACCCGTGGCTGGTTTGGGGGCAGCCATGAGGCGATCAACAACAAGAGTGACACCAGCTATGTCAGTGGCCACTTCATTATAAAATGAGTGAGAATTAAAAAAAAAACATATTTGAACCTGGGTATGGTGGTACACACTGGTAATTTTAGTAGTTAGGAAGTGGAGGTAGGGAAATCAGGGGTTCAAGGCCTGCTTGAGCTCCATAATAAGTTTATGAGACCCTATCTCACAACTCAAAAATGTTTTTTAATGAAGATATTCAGATATTAAGGCATATGGGGCCAGCATCCACCTGCCGACATATTTCCTTCAGCTCTAATGTATGCTATGGGTTAGATGAGTACAGTGCATGAAGACAGACAGACAGACAAGACCTGCCTTTGCCTGTGTGGGCATCAAGCTAAAACCAGGAGCGGAAGCAGGATCAGTGGTCTTTAGCCCTCTGACCAAAGGGAAGGGAAGCGATTTCTCTTGCCGTTTGCTCTCTGAACATATACTATCTGCAGGACAAGGGTTGGGGTCTGTAGGCTCCTAGAAGTTTTAGTTTTCTTTTGGGATCTTGTGCCTGGCCCTCAAGAGACAGTCTTCAAACAGCTGTGAGGACCACGGGACACCACAGAGACAGGCACAGGGCTTCCTCTTCATAGATGTCTATTCGGTGGCCTCTTTGGTAGGTTCCTCTTCCCAGCTGTAGTTGCTAGGAGTCGCATACAGATCACAATTCAAAGCAGTGGCCAGTTTCTCCCTATGACCCTGTCATTGTTCAGTGTGTCTGAGGAGCCAAGACTATGTGATGTTTGTAGTGGTGGGTATGGGCAGTGAACAGGCACTCAGAGAAGGAATGAAAGCCTATTGTGAGAACCAGACCTTGCCTCTCCTATCCCCATGTGACCTCTGTGCAGTTCCCAAGTTCCCATCCTGGTTGTCAGGACCATCTGGGGAGAGCCAATCTCCCTGGGTGCAGAGCCCTATTCTTACCTGGCAAACTCTTGGGGCAGAGGCCACGTGCCTAAGCCCTGCTCTGCCCAGGCCAGGCAGGGAAGGCTCTAAAGGACACAGATAGCTCTTCTTCTAAAGGACACTGGGCCATTTATCAGGGAGAGATAAGCAGTATCCAGAAGCAGAGCTGGAAGGAACTGTCTGCAGGAGACAACCCAGGGTCACTCAGAGGTCATGGGGCAAATCATATCTCCACCCACTTCAACACGTGATACCTGTGCCCCGAGCTGTGATATCCTGCCCCCACAACCACAGGCTACTGGGACCTGGTTTTTGTTTCCTTTTGGTTAAACTCTTCAATAGCATGGCCCCTGTGATTCTGTATTGCTGACTTATAAATGGGAAAGTGAGATGTAGGGTCTGGCTTTGAACTCCTCTTAGTAGAGGAAATGAACACTGGACCCCAGCTTACCCTTTGCCTGGCTGAACAATGTGGGTGGGAAGAAAACTCATGGGCATTTACCACACACACACACACACACACACACACACATCCTCATATGACCTCTGTGAAGTTCCCAAGTTTCCATCATAGTGTGGACCAGACAGAGACAGTGCCCAAACAGGTGAAGTCCCTAGGCCCAGGCCCCATCTCTTGGAAGTAGTCAAACTGAGTTTGAAGGCTGATCACTTGGAGGAATATTCCAAGTGGAATAGACCACTGTCAGCTCATTGTGGTGTTGGGCACTGACTGGCAGAGTCTAGAACAAACCCACCGGGCAGAAGCAGCTCTGGGGTCCTTATGCCCAGATACAAGCATTCAGTAGGGCTCAATGAATGCTTTGGAATGCCTGCAATCCTAGCACTCAGGAAGCTGAGGCAGGAGAATTGAGAGTTGGAGGCTGCTTGGACTATATAAGACTCATTTAAAAAAGAAGGAAAGAGAAGAGAAAACAACTTCTGAACAAAGCGTAAGTGACAGCAACCTTTAAAAAACGGTTTTTATTACATTTCTTCTTTTAGTGTCTGTATGTGTGTCAGAACTCACACATGCACATGTGTGCATGCACAGTGGTTCATGTGTAGGAGTCAGAGGATGACTTGTAGGAGACAAGACACTTCTGTCCTTCTACCATGTGGGTTCTGGCTGTTGAACTCAGGTCTTCAGGGTTGGCAGTAAGCACCTTTCCCCACACAGCCCACTTTCCAGCAGATGACAAGCTTCTTATTGACCCATCATCTGCTGGGTCTCCCGGGTCTCCATAACGTCTCATAAAAAAATGACAGTGGGGCTGGAGCAATGGCTCAGTGGTTAAGAGCACTGACTGCTCTTCCAGAGGTCCCGAGTTCAATCCCCAGCAGCCACATGGCTCACGACCATCTTTAATGAGATCTGATGGCCTCTTCTGGTGTGTCTGAAGACAGCTACAGTGTACTCATACAATAAATAAATATTTTAAAAAATGATAGTGGTCTCTTTGGAAGCCAAGGAGTTGAGTCTAAGACTTGGATTTCCGAGATGTGGAAGAGGAGGATGGAGTGAGGGAACTCTCCTAGCTGGAACCAGATTTATCATCCCCCTAGGGTGAAGGCTTGTAGCCCTCTCTCTTGACATTCCTAAGGACTACTGTGTTCAGGTGTTAGAGGAGGCTAGACCTCAGGATCCGGGAAAAGTCTTAGGGAGAAAAAATCTGAATTTCTCCCATGTTCTAGTATTCAGGCAGTAGACTTAACCCAGAAATATTTCCCTTTGAGTTCATTTGACAGGCACTAGAATCCCAGGGGGCTAGGGGGAGGGGACTCAAAACTATCTATCTTCTTGGAGACTCTGTACCCCTCTTTTTTTCAGCCTGGGCCTGGCTGGGAAGGCATGAAGGTCTAACTTGAGATCAGAAGGGTCCCTGGGCCTCAGAAGGGAGCTTGTGATCATTTTAGTCACGCAGAAAGAATCTCACAGATCTGATGGATGGGTGCCAATCTGACCGCCGTAGGTCCCTAGAGGCTTCCATACTGAGCTGCCCTTCCTGCAGTCTGGCCAGGGGCCTCCTCCTACACTCCAAGATGGGCTTGCATGGACCAAAAGTTATGGAAAGGATTTCTGATTCATGACACTGGTTGAGTGACCTGACATTAAGCCATCAGGAGACACGTGCCTCCGATCTTTAGGACTCAAGTACTTTCTTTGGCTGGCCCCTAAACCAGGAGCCAGAGCAATCCCTTCACAGAAATTCTGAGCCTTAGGAAGTGGTTCTGGAATTGGTATGGGAGAGGTGAAGGTGATGCTGGCTGCAGGGTGTGGACAGAGCAGGTCTCCTCAGGGGGCGGGGCAGCCCTGTGATCACAGGACAACCCAAGAAACCCAGAGGATAGAACGTGCTGCTCTGGCTCTGCTCCAGATGCTGGCTGAGCTCAGTTTTCTGGTACTCTCTTGTTTAATTAATTCTCATGACCCTGAGAGATTTGCACAATTATTAATCCCTGTTTACAGATGAGGAGCAGAGGCCCAGAGGGGCTAAACCCTGCCTGGCATCACAGAGCATCAGTAATCCTCATGCCCAGTGCACACACTCAGAGGGACTGACACTCCACAGGGTGTACCTCACTGCTTAAGAGCACAGTCCTGGTGAGGGGGTTTGTGCTAGCAAGATCTCAGTGTGGAGGACTTAATGTCCCCCTCTCAGGACCCTTCCACAGGATGCTAATCAGATGGGTGCAGGAGCTGGTAGTGGGACCAAGACAAAGCAGAGAAGCAACCAAGCCTGTCGCTGGAAGAAAACTGGTTTCAGCAATGTGGATCAACCTTCTGGAGCATACCTGTGATTCTAGTGAGGCAGGCATTGAATACATATATACAGGATCACATGATGTACAGACAGCCCAAGAAGCGCTGGGGGGGGGGGGGGGGCGGACTCTATGTGCCTGCACACACACAGATCCCCCACCAGGGGCCCCTCACAGTCTCTCTGTCTACTGGGGCTCTGCATCCTTGCTCTGGACAAAGGGAGAAGAACAGAGAACTGAGGCCCCAGGAACACATCCTGACTAAGGCTGCAGGGCTGGCCCAGACATGACTGGCAGCTTAAGAACCTTCACTTTGCGGTTCCTCAGCTCCTTTCTCTTCCCTCTCAGTCCCTCCCCAATCCCCACATCCCCCCCCCCCCCCCCCCCCGTCCACTCACCTCCTTACTCCTTATTCTCTTCGCCTCCCCTTTCTGTCACACCCTCTGACATCCCTCTGACTCAAGTCATACAGGTGCTCTCTTCTACCTCTGGGCATCTGTCTGGGGGTAAAGCGTCCTCAGTCTCACTCCAGCTGGGCTTCATGCTTGCCTTGGTCTGAGCTTGAATAGGAAGGAACGCAGGAACCACGGGCCTCAGGGTCTGTCTCTTGTTGCAGTCCTAAGCCTGGCTGCATTATGGGAAGATGGAAGATGCTCATGGTTGGTGTAGCATCAGAAGTGGAGAGAAAGTGTCGAAGTTTCACGGGTGAAAGGGAGGCTGGAGAGGGCCATGCTCACAGCCAAGGCTTTCCACAGAGTAGGTTAAGGCTTTGGGGTTTCCCATCTCTGCCACCAGCCCAAACACCTTCCTGACTATTTCCTGTGGCCCAGAAGACCGAGGTGAAGCAAACCAAGTTGCTCCTGAAACAAATGCCCTGTGGCCTTCGGCCAGTCAGGGCATTATACTCAGCTCAGTTTATCCATCTGTCAAATGGGACAAGAGATGGGAGAGTGTGGGAAGTTTAGGCCTCAGAGATAGCCACCTGGATCAATAAGACTATCAATGGGCTAGCCTGTTCTACATATTTAGCTCCAGGACAGTCAGAATTATGTAGGGAGTTCTTGCATAAAAACAAACAGACAAACAAACAAACAAAGACAACTCCTTCTGACTGCAGACCTGTCACAGCCAAATCCCCATTCATCACAGCCTCCTCTGACCCCTTGTGTTTAAATACTCAAACTTAGTTCCCTCCGCCAGGCCTGAGATCACTTAGCTGGTGCCAAGATCTGATAGGCTGCTTCTTGCTAATCTGTGGCCTGAGTGTAGCGTGGGCTGCCAAGGAGCTGTCTGAGATGGGGCTGCTGGAACCCACTGGTCTCTCGAGTCTGCTATGCTGCACATCTCAGCTTGGTGAGGCTCAGAGCAACTCCAAGAAGCAGCCACAAGGGCCACTAGTCTCGAATCAGGTCCTAAAGCCTAAGACCCAAGCCTGGCATGCCCTCTCCTCAGCCAAGCCATGGCTGAGCTCTGCTTTTGCCTCCTTTGCCTCATGGAAGCTGACCAACCCTATCCAGATGTTGCCCCTACAAGTTTTCCTTGACCTGCCCACTCATGACAGCAATGAGACCCACTCCTCAGTGGGCTCAGACTCCATTCCCATGCCTCAAATTCCACCCCCAGGGGCCCTCTCAGGTGGCCAGTATCAGGTCTAGTGGACCAAGAAGCATGTCACATGATGCGGGGAGCAAGAGGTCCAGGGCAAGGGACCATGGAGAGCTTTCTCTAACTCTTAGCTTTGATCCTTACCCGGTAGGGTATAGTGCAAAACAGGCAAAGGTGAGCCTTGGCCTGGATTCTCCAGCCTGGTGCTGGCGCCTTCTCCAAAGGAAGGAGGAAGTTGCCAGGTGCGATCAGAAGCAGGCTTCCTGTTGTCTCTGGACTGGCTATCCCTCATCCGCTGGGGGCTGGGGTGGCAGGGCAAGGAATCCATTCATGTTGGTGACTTCTCTGGGAGCCTAGCCAGCTTCATGTGCAGGGCCGAGAGCAATGGTTGAGCATTCTGTTGGGCTGCGACTTGGGGGAGGGGGAGAAGGCAGGAGCTGCACCTGTGCCCCAGGGATAGTCAGGGTCTGGATAGGAGCCTGGTTATGTGGAATCAACCACCTAAGCCCGCTAAGCAACACAGGAGAGAACAGGACTGGCAGCCACAGCAGCAGGGTTGAGGGTTCAGGTATCCACTAAGAACGGGATCCCCAGGAACACTCCCTTTGTAACAGTTTGGAAAGTTGACTAAGACCAACACTGACCTCTGAGCAAGCTGGTCTAGCACCTGCCTATGCTCAGACTGCCACATTCATGTTACCATCCTGCAGAGAGCAGTTACCCTCCGAATCTCATTCCTGCCCCCTCCTTCCCCACCCACACCGTCTTTCAAGTCAATATTCCCTCACCCCCACCACAAGGTGATTCAGCCCTCTCCGACTGTCTGTCTCTGACCCATGGAGCATAAAGCATGCTTAAGGAGAATAGGTGTGTCTCATGGGATTTTTTTGTGATGATTCAATGCACACACAAAAGGCTTTGTGCCGAGCCTGAACAGACCAAGGCTACACTCAGGAGGCAGTGGCAGAAGCCTTCATGGTCACATCAGGTCCTGCTTTGCCTCTTCCAAACTTCTGAGGTTCTGATCAGCCTCTCCCCATTTTGAACACAGGAATCTGGGACACACTAGGGTTAAGTGCCCTAAATCACATAGCTGTAGGTAGCAGAATTGGGGTTCCAACCTGGCTATCCTGACACTGTTCCCTGCTCACAGGCCACATGTGGCTCTCAGTGGACTGCAGCCACTTCTATGTTTCTTCACACGATTCTATGTTAAACTGGAGGCTCCCAGGGGAGGAGCACTGGCTTGTGGGTGGTTCAGCAGCGGCTAACTTGAAGAGAGGGGTCCAGGGCTCTGCAGAAACCTGCTTCCTTCCCTCCCACGAGAGTCTCCCAGGTCTAGAGGTGGGATAAGAGGAGTTGACTCATTCTCTGTTTTTTCAAGGTGGGGTGGGGGTGGGGGCTCCCTGAGGCTGGCCAGATGCTAGTGTGTACAGAGCTAAGAGAGGGATTGACTTTGCAACTCTGGCTAGATATCTCTGCAGCTCAATGTTGGGATTCCAGGCACATCCAGAGGCTGCAGCAGAGGCTGTGTGTGTGTGTGTGGGGGGGGCACCAGTGCTGGTGTCTATGACAGAGAGGGAGAGGGCATCACCCTCTGCCTCTAGCACTTGCTATAGTGTTGTGAAGGAAAATGCTGCAGAGTCAGGATGGACTATGAGGGAGTTGAGGGGCTTATATATCGTCCCTACCCACCGTGTCTCTTAGGACTCGCTCTGCTGCCTGCAGGATTTACAGCTGAATTCCTTGGCTCTTTGCCTCATCCTCCCTGGATGCCTTGGTTTTATTGCATGAAAGACAGGGAGAATAAAACCTTGCAGTGAGGACAGGATGGAATGTTTCATACCTAGAATGGAGCCTGGCACACAAGAGGGTTAAAGTTCACAGCCTACTTCCCCCCTACCCCCCACCTCTGGGGATACATGTGTTCCTCAGAAACAGATATCCTGTCTGGGTGGGCTGGGAAGAGCATAGGTATGGGACCTCAAGTTTGTGGGAGGGGACAGTCCCAGTGAGGCAGTCTGGATATAGCTGACAGCTGACATGGTTCCGGGAATCACAGAGCAAGTTAGAGGCTCCCCTTCCCTGCACATTCAGGAGGCATGGTCCGTAGGGCAGACACACAAGGATAGATGGGGTTTCTGGATTAAAATTTCTGTATATTTTCAGACCTTTTGACTCAAGTAGTCAAATGGCCTCCAGAAAGCTTAAGCTCTCATGTACTGGGGAAATTATAAGACAGCTGAGCCAGGTACAACTGAGCCACCCTTCCCCATGCTGGTTATTCCTGGGGCCAGGGATGGAAGGACCCCTGATCTGACCCCAAGGTTCCATGGCCTTGTGGTCTCTTCTCGTGGCTCCTTCCACTTTATTTACTTCTTTAGACTTGAGAATGAATGAGCTAGTCTTGGCTAGCTGGTGATACCACCTCAGGCAGGAGGCTGTCTCTGGTGGGACAGACTAAACAGAGACCCATGGGACACCCTGGTTCCTAAGCCTAAACCAAGGCCCAAGACAAAGCAGCTCAAGTCTATCCCTCCTGCCCAAGCAAGGGTGGGGCTCTGGGGTCTCTAGCTGTAGTTTGACATGATATTAGCTGTACATGTTAGAATCACCAATATTGGACGTATCTCTTATCCATTGGTCCACGGGCATTCCCCGTGCCTTTAATTGTCTAATAACATTTTTACATTGAGCATTTGCATTTCAGATGCCAAGGTCTCTATCAGCACCTGTGAAGGAGCCAGTTCAACCAGTCAACAGGTTCTCTGGGGCAAGAGTGAGGATTAAAAAGAAAAAAAGACAATTAGACAACATTGTAGCATGACCCCAGCCAGTTCTGAGGCTGAAGCCAGGTTTTTTTTTTTTCTTTTTGTTTCCTTTTTTAAAGAAAATCTTATTTATTTAATGTATGAGGGCTCTGCTGCATATATATATCTGCCTGCCTGAAGAGGGCGCATCAGGTCCCATTACAGATGGTTGTGAGCCACCATGTGGTTGCTGGGATTTGAACTCATGACCTCTGGAAGAGCAGGGAGTGCCATTAACGCTGAGCCTTCTCACCAGCCCGGGTTTTTTTCTTTTTTAGTCTGTTTTTATATCACTTTAAGAACATGTGAACTAATAAGATCAGTTCTGGGTCAAGGAACAAGCAAGGCAATAAACAAAAATCCCATAAACACCTTTCTAGAAGCTAATCAGGACGACCAAGATAAGCCTGCTCTGAGGCTTGCATTGACTCAAGTGTAAATGTTCTTAATCTGAGCCTATTTCCTGAGTCCTAGCCCAAAGTCAGATTCTCACCCTTAGCTTACTTCCTTGTCTGATTTGCCTGATGTCAAATTCTTGCCAAGTTTGTAGAAGCAGCCCAAACAGTCTCTACACACCTGCCTTGCATCAGAGATATGGTGCTTTGTTTATAGCCGAGGCAAACCTTTATTTAAAAAAAAAAAAAAAGTGAAGGATTCTCCAGAGCGTTGTATAATATTTGCAAATGAGGTGGACTTTCCTCCAAGCTCCTCAACTTTGTCCCAAGCTCTTTTTATTTTATTTATGTATTTAATGTATGAGTGCTCTGCTGCATATACATTTGCCTGCCAGAAGTGTGTATTAGAGCCCATTACAGATGGTTGTGAGCCACCATGTGGTTGCTGGGAATTGAACTCATGACCTCTGGAAGAGCAGCCAGTGCTCTTAACTGCTGAGTCATCTCTCCAGTCCCTGTCCCAAGTTCTTAAAGCCACTAAGTGACATTGTTCTATAGTAGCATCATCGAATCGCATCTGCTCTTGTCTATCAGAGTACTCCCTTCACCCATCAATTGATCTTCTACTATATTCATTTCCCTCGCTCCATTTTGTGGTTCGATATCCACAGCTTCTTCCCTCCACCATGTTAACCATGGCAACCGTGGACCAGCCTCTAGTACAGCTGTTATCAATCCCTTCCAGTCTTGGGGAATAGTTCTATTTTGAGTAGCCCAGCTATTTAGAATTTGTTTCATGTAAGGCAAGTGCATCTCATATGAAATCATGACCTCTTTAAATGGCCTTAGATCTGCGGTTTCTCTAGGGTGCCATCCTATCTCTTGGCAGGCATCTGCTGTATGACTACTGGGAAAGCTGATGATGGTCTCATAGTCCAGGGCCACCACTCTGTTACCCTGGCAACAATACCCCTCTAACCCTGGCAGCATGGTTGGTCCAAGATTGACCTTTTCTTTCAAAACGGGCTGTTTCATCAGATTGTCCTCCTGCATTTTCAACTTTTCTCTGACCTAACTACCCTCTGACACTGTTTCTTTTCCTCTTTTCTCCTTTGAGAAACTCCCTCTATCTTGTTCAGCTACTGGGACTGAGCCTTTGTGTTCTCTTTTTCCCAATGCAACTTTTTCACCAACTCTGCAACCTTTCAGAAACTAGAGAGTAGAGTGACCTCTACCTTTTGTGAAACAGAAAGGAGGAGAAGGAGAAGAAAATCTACTTTGGGAACAAAGTGGGGGATATCCCAGTGTTACCAGATACAATAACACTTGAAATCCATTTCCCCATTCTGCCTAGCTCCACATTCGGGTGCCATGTGTGGTAGGTAGCTTTACTACTTTGTGGATCTTCTTTCTTAGACCTTTTTCTGCCCTTTTCTACCCCTTTAACCCCACAAGATAGAGAAGGGTAGAAGAGAAAGGGGGCAGTGTCGTCATTAGACTATACTGATTCAGGGCATAGAGTTCCTTGGGGCAAGTTGATCTTTGCTGTCAGGATAGCTAATTTCTTTTTGTTGTTTCTTCTTTATGCACCACTATTAAAAAACCAACTACAACCAACAACCCACCCTACCTGTCAGGGCCCTAGCATTTATATACCCTCTAAAAAGTCCCCAGAATGCCAAACATTCCATAATCACAGAAATTATCTGCAGCTGGCAAAACCATTCCTCTGCTAGAGCACAAGGCAAACCATAGTCAGTGGCTGTGGACAGTCTGAAGCAGCCCCATACCCCACACCTGGGATTACAATGAAAGCACTTTATTTCTATGGCTTGTTTTTTAAAGAAACCCAAACTCCCAAATTGCCACAACAGGGGTCCCCGTCCCACCCCAATTTATTGAACACTGGCTTCAGTGTCCACACTCATAGTAAATATGAACCTAATGGAGCAAGATGGAGAACTTGAGTCATGTCTTCAACTTGGTCCCCGCTGGCCCCAGATGCCGGGGACGCTGCTGGGAGGGACTCTGGCAGAGTCTGTTGCATGTGGTTTGGGACCCTGGATTCCCCAGGTCACAGGCTCAGACTATCGTGGCCAGGTGACCTTCCTTCACTGGTAGTACCCCTCCTCTAGCTCTGCCACCAAGCACAGTGGCCTGGTGTTCTGTTTCTCCCATCATTCCAGGGTACCTTTTATTCCCTGTGTCCTCCAGTTGGGGTAGATGCTGCAGTGGCGCTGTTTGCACTTTGCACAGCCCCAACAATACAACTCCCAACCCTGGGTCCTCGACTGGAGAGGCCTTTGCAGTTTGGAGCAACAGCAACAGGCACTGATGGGAACCCAGAAGCCACTACAATCCAATGCCACCTACTCAGAGGGATGGCCTGGGACAGGTAGAAAGCCCATTGCAGTTGGCAACAATAGCCTGTATCCCTAAAACTTTTGAGCATCCTCTGTGTATGTACTATTACTGTCCTGGGAGGAGTTATCCTTGTCTCCCCTGGGGCCACAGGATACCCTAGGTCTGATGAGGTATCTTCATTGCCATCATTCAAGTGAGACTCAAGAGAAGTGAAATGACCAAGAGTCCTACAGAAGGTCCCTTCTGACAGTGGGCTCTAGGTCAGTCTGATGGCAAAGCCTCCCATGATCTCAGAAGCTGAGATCTCTGATTCTGCCCATAGTCTTTAAGGAGGGCAGGAACTCACTGTGTAGGAATTGCAGTTATGGCCCAGAGAGAGCGGGGTTGGCTGACTCATAGTATCACTAAATAGCCCAGGCAGCCATATGTACAAATTCAAGAAAGGAGGTGCTAAGGAGTTTCAGGGGTGTAGGCTGCTGGCCCAGTCGCTATGGGGCTTTCTATTTGTCCCATGTCCATCCCAGGGCTGGACCATTTGATGGTTCAAGTAGTGAAATGCTTTCAGGTCCCTCTGCATAATCCTCAGTTGTGTTACACAGGTCTAAGGCCACTTGTTCCATCTAAGAGGACCTTGCCATCCTGCTCAGCTATAACAATGGCTGTCCTCTGTGTCCTTCTCACAGTGACACTCATGGGAGGACAGAGTGGAATCCTCTCATGGGAACTCCCTGAAAACATGCTGACTGGTCCTGCGAGCTACAAGACACTGGTGTGTTTGGCCTACCGGGTTATTTTTTCCAGAACTCAGGAGTTTGAACCAGGATCATCATCAGTAGCAGGCTGGCCATGGTGCTGGGACCAAGACCTGGCAGGATGTGGCTGCAGAGGTAGAACTACAATGAAAATCTAGAGACTTAGCCTTCTGGGCCTTCTGAGGATCTCTGTAGCTTGCTGCGCCCCTCTTTTGGGTTTCAGTGGTCTCTGTTTAGGACAGGCCCTACTTGGGCAGGTGCCCTCAATCTAGAAGCTACTCAAAGTCCCAATCCCACACTACTTCACCCCGATCCTTTAGACAGCCTAGAGGGGGTTTGTCTACACTGTCTGTAGGCCAGGTTCCAATTTCTCCAGGCTTTGAGGCCGTCTCACCCCCTCAGCCCCTTGGATAGACACTAGTCCTGAACGGCACTGCCCAGGAATTGGAGGAAGTTGAGGGTGCTTGAAAGTCCAGACCTTGCTTGTCTGCTGGGGGCTGAGCATTTACTTGGTCCCTCTCAAGGTCCTGGGTTCTTAGACACCAAGATTTCTAAAAGGTACAGGTGTCAGCAAGACTGGCATCTAGGGCAAGGGACTCCTCAGCCAGCTTTGTGTGTGAGAACACCCCCCCTTTCTACCCTAGATGGTCTAATGATGGCCCCAGCTGAGCTCAGCAACCTTCAGAAAAGGCAGCACCTCCAACCCTACGCTCCTGGAGGCCTGGGCAAGGGCCCAGATGAGAATGCCAGGGCACGTGCTCTGGGGAAGGCTGAGCTGGGCACTTCCTGCTGATGGATGCCAGGGCTCTGTTCCCCCGGAGGGGTCATTCTTTAGTCTTAGTCAGAGGAAGTGAGGCAGGGTAAATGGGCAATGCCTATGTAGGGCCGCCAGTCCTGCAGGGACTATGGCGGCAGAAACTGTGGAGGTGCCCAGTCCAGCACCCACACCCATGCATGCCACGTTTGACCTTCATATCTATCCTGATGCCCGTGCCCAGCAGCTACCCTGAACCTAGCCCCATGTTCCAGCTCCCTCCTTAACTATACCTTTTCCCTGCCAGGGAGGTGAGCTATCACAGTATGCATGTTTATTCTTATTTCTTTTTATTCATATTTAAAAATATGTATACCTGGACAGTCGTGGCACATGCCTTTAATATCAGCACTCTGGAGGCAGAGGCAGGTGGATCTCTGAGTCTGAGGCCAGCCTGGTCTACACAGCAGGTTCTAGGACAACTCGAGCTGTACAGAGAAACCTTGTTTCAAAGAACCAAGAAGAAAAAAAACTAAGTGTATGTGGTGAGAAGCGCACACACGTGTAGGGTACCAAGGTGGCTGGTATCACACCTCTGGAGCTGGAATTACAAGGGGTTGTGAGCCGTTGCTATGGATGCTGGGAATCAAGTTCAAGCACAGTATGTGCTCTTCACTGCTGAGGCCTTCCAGCCCTGTCAGTGTGGTTCAGATCTCACTACCTTAGAGCCTGTGAAGTTGGCATGAAGAAGAAACACGTATGTCCTTAGTTCGTCCATCTCCAACACAGGGAGGCCACTCTGTAAGCATGTCCAACTCTCAGGGTCCTGAGTCTGTGCCCATGCTGAGCAGAAAGGCTGAAAGTGCTCCTGCTGGAACAGACGGCTTGAATGGCTTACACTGTGTGCTTGTGAACAGCTGTGACCCCCCAGATCCATTGCCTTGGCTCTCCGTGTCTCTGGACCCATGGGACTTACTAATTCTGTTGTGGTCTTCAGGCCCAAAGTTGCATGGGACCACAACCTGCCCACAGTCCCTGCATCTTTGTGGGGAAGTTGGGTCCCAGATGGCAGGAACCCAGTGCTGATCCCAGGAGGTCATGTGTCTCTTCACAAAAAAAGCAAAGCAAGCCTTCCCATGCTTCTCCCCTTAGCAAAGCCCGGCTCAAGCCAACCTGTTGGGTTTCTGCACAGTAAGGTATCCACAGTGGGCTGAAGCTAACCCCAAAATGGACCAGCTCACAAGATGGAGGGCCACTAGTGTTAGAAGGCCAGGCAGGGGACAAGGACTCAGACAAGGGTATCCTCTCTATACCTTCGAAACAGGGCCCCTTCCAAAGACTGTGCTGCAATACTCCACCTTAGTGCTGCTTCCTCCTTGGAGCCAGGGCAGACTGGGGACAGAAGACACAGAAGGTGACACATCTCAGTGTGGTCAAGTTGAATGGAGCCCAATGGTGTACTGCCCTACCCTCTTTCCGGAGGGTGAGATGGAAGCGGGCCTAGCATTCTCACAGTAAGCCAGAAGAAGGAAGATGAGAATTAAGAGGGTCTCTGGGACCCATGTGGTTGGACCAGACAGAGTCCTGGGCCTGGCTGGGTGGGGGGCGGTAGAACTCTGTCGGGCAGGCTGTTGATCCAACCCAACAATGATGAAATGGCCCCTTTGTCCTGCGGCGCCAAAGTTGCTGTGACTGGAGGAGGCGTGACGTGAAAGGGTCATTGTTCCTACTTGGGCAGCCACTCAGGGAGCTGGAGGACCAGCCCAGGGCAGGCTTTGTGCCAAGGCTGTAGCCCTTGCCTGCTGTCTGTAGCTGCTCGGGATGTCCTGGGCTTTCTGCCTCTGACCCATAGCCAATCCCTCTTCCTCTTGAGCCAGGCTAGACACAGGTGTCCCTCTGCGACCCTGGAATCAGAATTCCGCAGATCCTGAATGGGGTGCTTATCCTTGGGGGCTGGGCTTGTCCCTTCACATGCAGGTGCACCTTAGCGCCTTTAAGTGCCAGCAGAGCTCAGAGGTGAAGAAGATGCTTTGTCCTGGGTCAAGGAAACATACTGGGTGACATTCATATCCCAAGGCTGTGGCCTCCGGGGCACCTCCCCCCCCACTCCCCACCCCCTTGGCACCTTGCCGATAAGGAAAGAGAACCAGAGGAAGAACTTGGGTGTTCCTAGGCAACAGTGGGCGTTTTTCTGTTGCTGTCCCCAGACTGGATGGGTGTCCTTGCTCCATGAGTGCCTGAAGCCCCTCTGCTCCAGCTCCCAAGTCTTTTGTTTCTCCAAGCCTTTCCCCCTGGACTCTGGCTAAAACCTAAACCTGATCAGGTGCTGCCCCTGCTTCAAACCTGCTGCAGCCTGCCCCCCACAGCCCAGACTTTATGTTCCAGAGCTGGTGTTTAAAGCCCCCCCCCCCAAGGCATAGAAACAGCAGTTGGGGACAAGATTGCCTGGATCCTTCCAGCCCTGTGCAGACTTTATCCTGCCAAATGAATCTTCAGCCCTCGGGGATGTGCTCAGGGTCCAGGACAAAGCTAAAGGCCCCCTTCTCCCTCCCCTAGGTGGACTGGCTGCTCCAAAGCTCAGAGCTCCTCTACACACCTCTCCAGCCCTCCTTTCTCCACTGCCTCCCCAACCATCAAGCCTCAAGCTTCAGGCTGCACCTGACCCCAGCTAATGAACCCCTCTCCCAGTCCCAACCAGGCTTTGGCTCAGCTCTAGACTTCTTTCCCTGGAGGAATGTAGCTAATTAACCGAGAGGGTTTAATTAATCAATTAGTGTGGCTTCCAGACCCCTCCACTTAGCTGGGGCAATAGCAGATCTTTTTGAACAAGAGTGACCAGAACCTTCTCTGGTTGGAGCCTAGCCAAGGGCAGGGGAACAATCAGGGTGCGGAGAGGCAGGGGAGCAGCACCATGGGGTGCCCAGTGCCACCTCCTTTGTATCACTATAAGCCTGGACAGGCAGGCAGGATAGGGTCACCCAATCATAGGGTAGCATGAAAGGGGGCAATACCTCATATGTACAGCTCACGCAGACAGATACTCCGAGCTCACCATATTCCCCAGGTGGCCCAGGGGATGGCCAGCTGAGCCTGGTCCAGGGTTGATGCTGCATAGAGGCCCATGAAAACCAGAAGAGACATCAGACCCCAACTTGGAGAATGAGCTTAGGGAAGGGCTTCCTAGAGGTGGGAGGGGTATTGGAGATGGGCTCAGAGAAAAGCCAGAGAAGTGGCAGCCATTTGAAAGGGACAGTGGGCGGTTCTACATTCCAGAAAGAGACAGCCAACAAGGATTTGGAGGCAGGATGCTCAGAAGGTTCGGGTTCACTGGAAGATGTTGCCTCCTCTGGGGAGCCTTCCAGGGTGTTTCCTGTTAGAGCTGGGTGTTTCTGCCATTCTGCTCTTCCAGTTTATAGGTCCGCGGTAGGAGAACACTGGCTCCACACTTCCGAGCTCCCCTCACAGCTGCTAACTGTCCCCTTCCAGTCACCTCCAGGTGCACCGGCGGGGCCTCAGTGTTCTACTTCAGCTGCTTCTGTGATTGTTATGGCTTCAAAGGGGAATGACAACCAAAAGTCCCTTTAGGAGCCTAGGGGACGGGTCGGTGTGCTTGCTGCCAAGTCTGACAACTGGAGTCCTATCCCCAGGCATGATGAACAGAGAGAAGTGACTCCTGAAGGTTGTCCTCTGACCTCCACAAGCATGCCCAAGTACACATATGACCCCACAAACTGACAAACAACCAAACTCAAACACTGAAGGTCCCTTTCATCTACCAGCCCAAGCCTACCTACCGCAGCACCTTCCTGACCACGGGCTATTATTCCGCTTTATCTCAGCTCTCTCATCTGTCCATCAAGGTGAGCCCAGCCCTTCCCTCTGAAGGCTGCAAGGAGGGTTAAATGAATTTATCATCTTAAGCCTGCAGGACACCCAGACCTAGAGCGAGGGCCACACTAGCTAGGTATGTTATTATTACCATCACCCTCGCTGCACTTAGAACCGTTGAGGGTTCCACAAGTCAGCACAGTCCTCAGGCAGGGCCAACCAGGAGGGGGAGTGCAGCCAGGCACGGGCTTGGGCCAAGGAGGGGTGCTTAGCTAGGTCTCCAGCTTCTGCCAGGGACTGCTGACTTTTGGCTTTTGCAAGTCAGCAATAATAGGCCAACAGGAAAGCCTAATAGCCCTGTTCTTTCCTTTTGGAAGCCAAGTCGAAAAAACAGAACACAGGTGTTTGCCCCAGAAACGCCGCTTCTGGGCACGATGCCCAATGGAGAGAATCACAGATGTACAGGAATCACACTCAGACTCTCTGCCTAGAGGTATGGAAGGGCAGAATTTGGATTATCAGAACTTCTAGTGACCAAGGGGGCCCGTTATTATCAGCCTTCCCCATTTCCCCGCCTTGCAGGAGCAGGGTAGAGGAGAGGAGTTCTGGCTCTAGGGTCTGGGGTAGGTATGAGCAAGGCCTTGCTCCTGCTCTCTTCCCCTGCAGGACATACAGCATTCCCAGCTTCCAGCTCTTCAGGGAGGAAGAGAGGCAGAGCCAGACAGAAAGCCAGTCTTGGTTAGCGGGGCTTGAGGGGGCTCACAGTGTGGAAATGAGATCTAAAGACAAAAGTGAAAGGGAGTAGGCGGGAATTAAGGCCTTTCCTAATGGCCACATGGGGATAACCAGAACCCATGCTTAAATGGTTTTCTAGACTAGAGCAGTCAGCAGGAACTGGGACCTAAGGGTAAGTACCCTCTGCTAAGAACACACTGACTTCTGGACTTCCAGGAGCAAGCGAAAGAGGGTTGCAATCTCTTCCTGGCAAGAGAGAAGGGATAGGAAGACAGGCTACTGTGAAGGGGTCTGATGCTGGAGTGGGAAAGACCTAGCCTGGTTTCACCTTATCTTGGCAGTCCTTGGATCCCCCACCCCCACCATGGAACTTCAGCACTGGCCCTCATAAGCTGGGTACTGGCCCCTGGGGTCCTCTTGGGTACTGAGGCTGTCCAGTCCTTGGGATAAGGCTGAGGGTCTGAGTTTGAGGGCCAGGTCTCTTCAGGTTTTTATCATCATCCAGCTAGGTAAAGACCCTATGAGGGTGGTCTACCAATGTCTCAATGAATCGGCAGTGGCTGTCCCCTGAAAGGTGCCCTTCAGCGAAGGTGGGGAGGTCCCATGCAAATAACCCTAACCCTAACCCTAACCCTAACCAACCCTAACCCCGTGCTGTGGCTCACATTCTTAAGACTGAGAAGGGGCCATCATGGTTCTGCTTTCCTGAAGGGCAGCAGAAGTGAAAAGGAAGAATCTTAAGGATGCTGACTCTCCTGGGTGCTCAGTGTATAGTACGGTAAAGATTACGCAAACTCCTAGCAGAAGATACAAGTAGGGACTGAGACCCATACAAACTGTGTGTGTGTGTGTGTGTGTGTGTGTGTTCGTGTGTCTGTGGACATATGTGTCTTTTGCAATTGCTCTTCCACCTTATTTACTTATTTATTTATTTAGAGACAGAGTTTTTTACTAACATCTAAGCACACAAGGGTTCAGCTTGACTTGCTGGCCAGCAAGCTCGACAGACCCTCTTATCTCCGCCTTCCCAGTTGGGATAACGGTTGCACACTGCACAGAGCCAGACAGGTTGGGACCTTCTGCTCCAAGTCTTGTTGGTAGAGAAGCTATGTCCTCTCAGTGTCTGCTCCTGAGCCACCCCGAATGACTGTCTGGCCTCCTTACCATCCCTTGACCTGTACATTTGCTCTTCAGACTACTTGTCACTCAGTGACTGGAACATCTCACAGTGACTGTCAGATCCAGACAGCCTTGTGCTAGAAGTCACTTAGGGGCTTTTGCCCCCTTAAGAGGTTCCCTGGCCCAAAGGACCCCATGTGGAAAGGAACTGCTCCTACTGGTTTGCCTGCAGGCTACCAGAGAGGACATGTGGCCATGAAAGTGCCCAGAAGCTCCACTGCAGAGAGTGTCCCCGGAGGTTTCCCACAGAAGCCCCAGGGAGGGAGCTGGCTACCTAGGCAAGGTAGATACCTGCCTGGCCTAGAGTCCTTGACAGGGGCTCATGTGTCTCAGTCAAGAAACAGTGAGGATAAGGCCCCTAAGAGCTTTTAAATGCTGGGATTTCATGTCCGGGTCTGGGAAGGGCTGATGTCACTCAGGGCATTAAAGGACAGGAGGAAGCAGTAGTCTGAGACAGGCTCTCCTTCATCTCGGTAGGACTTGCTTGGACCTGTTCAGCCTGTGAAATGAGGCCTCATGTGCACTCCTGAGTGTGTGTGTGTGTGTGTCTGGCTTCTCACAGGGCCCGAGGGAGGAATGTTGCCAGACTGATGGCAGAGGCAGGGCATTGAGAAAAAGACAGTCAGCAGGGCGAGAACTGACTTGCTCTGTGGGGGTACCTGAAGAGTCTCAGGCCTCCTTGGGGTCTCCTGGGTCTCTGACAGGACCCACCCGGGCTTCTGGGGTCAGAGAGTCCTATGTCTTGGTGGTGAATAGACAAGCATGGAACCAAGTGTCAAGAGCCAGAAACTGGTTCTTTCGCTTACCAGGATGTCCAGAGAGGTTCATGCTAAGACTCCTACACAGAGCATTCAGCTTGCTTGGCGGAAGTGCTGGTGGCCATAGTGAGCCAACACAATCTCAGCATCTGAGTTTTCTGGGAAGTAACAGTGGCACAGAGAGGTCCCATCGCAGCCTGCTACCACCCCCTACTTACCCCATTCAGGAGTCACTACGTGTTTTCAATCTTAGGGTGGCAGGTATAGTTCGAGTGGGCCCTATCCTATCCTAAAGGCTGTCTTTCCCATCCCAGGCTCAGATCAGGACCATTAGGGAAAATATCCATCTTTTATGTGGTCTCCTTGTCACAACCACCCCCCCCCCAGATGACTAGTTCACAGTGCTTCAAGTTCTTCTTGGTGTCCAGCCTTAGTCAGGCTTGCTGTTGCAATCTGATTCATTTATCAGAAGACAAGTTGAGGGCCCATTACACTACCACCCAGGCTGACATCACAGAACTCTCCCTGGGGCATGTTCCCATTCCTGGGACTGCCCAGCCAGCACAGGAAATGGCTGGTGCATGAATGTGTCTGTGAGTAAGTGGCTTGGATCCTTCTCCCCTGAGAACGCTAAAAAGCCACAAAGAAGTGAAACTCTTCGGGTTCCTGGGGAAAGAGTGTGAGAAGGCAGAAACGGGGACCTTGCGGGGCTGAGAGGGTCAGGAGTGACAAGGTAGAAGAACGGCCTTAGTGTAAGTGTTCAAAGTTCAGGGGGCTGGGGTCTGGGGGCCCAGCTGAGCATGGGGTTCAGAACCCACTGACAGGATGTGGCTCAACGGGGTAGGGAGACAGTGAGCCCGAGAGGTTGGAGTGTAGGATCTACAACTGCATGGTCTAGCCTAAGGTTTCAGACCAGGGAACCAGGGGCCCAGCACTCAGCCATAATCTGGACCAGTGCCCCTGCCTGCAAGCCTTAGTAAGCGTTGTGTGAGGGCAGAATTTCCAAATGAGGGTAGTATGGGTGGGTGACAAACCACTGGGCTTAAGATTTCATGGTTGGGAAGGATGGGGTTGGCTCCCTTCATGCGCTTAAGTCCTCAGCTTCAGGAGTCTGCTCAGGAAGTCACTGTGTTCCTACCCCCATGATGTCCTTGGGTACACTGGTACTGCCAGGCACTTACTCTGCCTGTTAAGGGCCCAGCCCCCAGCCAGGCGCCCGCACTCTCGGGCTTCCCTAGCCTCAGGCAAGGGCACTGAGAGGGAACAAAGGGGCAGTCTCTGCCTTCTCAGACACCCACCCCTGCCTGCCCCTGGCACAGAAGGACCAGGGCCCTGAGGAACCCTGACAGCAAAAGTAGCAACCGCCCCTTCGCCAACATTGCGAGAACCCTACTTTGTTGGCCCTCAGCCTGCGGGGATGTGAGGTCCTTTACTCGGGAGTTCTGAGCACTGGATTCAGGCTGCCAGTCCCAGCAGCTGAACCACTGATGGAGCCTGGCCCCTGTCATAAGCCAAGCTGTGAGCATGGTGAGTGCTCTGCGACTGAGGGGCAGCAAGGAGACAGAGAAGAGCAGGGACAACAGAGAACCAAGTCCTGGGAGAGGTTGGGCCTGCCTACCCACCTTGTACCTGTGTCCACCTGATGCAGAGGCAGAGGGGGTAATGCACTCTGAAACACTTTAACAGGGTGGCTGTTGCCACTGTGGTTCCTGCTCACCTGAGCCACTTCCTTCCAGCTGTATCCTGTTAAGACTGGGAACCCCATTGATGGCCTTGAGCACACTTCCACCTGTCCCAGCATGGTCAAGCTTTCACCAGGAAAACAGGTGCTCACCACGCCAAACACAAGAAGAGTTCAATGTCTCAGTGAGCTTGGCTCCATATTTTCTGAAACAGGGCTTCTGTGGGTAGCCCTAGCTGTCCTAGAACCTGATCTGTAGACCAGGCTGGCCTCAGAGATCTGCCTCCTCTGCCTGAATGCTAGGATTAGAGGTGTGCGTTCCCACTGCCCAGCTTGGATTTACTTCCATCCAGAAGCCCTTGCTGCTACTTCCTGCATCTGAGCACCTCCGGGCTCTCAGCAGGATGAGGCTCACTCTCACAGAAACAGGCCAACACTGTTCCTGCCTCACCTTCCCAGGTCCTTACTGAACACCAGGACTCCATTTAAAGAAAAAATAATATTTATTTGCAATATAAACAAAGTCCCGTTGCTGTCTCGGGACATATATATATATATAGATATAGATATATATGTGTGTGTGTGTGTGTATGTGTGTGTGTGTGTGTGTGTATATGCATGTATATAGGGTCACAAACTTTCCTTCATAAGATCTTAAAGCAAAACTGGCCACCCTCTGGTATACCGTCATTTAAGCTCTGATCCACCTTTCTGGGTTTTCTTTTTAAAAATGAGAGAGAGAGAGAGAGAGAGAGAGAGAGAGAGAGAGAGAGAGAGAGAGAGAGAGAGAGAGGGAGGGAGGGAGGGAGGGAGGGAGGGAGAGAGAGAGAGAGAGGGAGGGAGGGAGGGAGAGGGAGGGAGGGAGGGAGGGAGAGAAACATACTATGTACAGAGTAGAAGTTTTTGTCCATTTCTCAACTGTGGCAAGATTTTAAACTGCTTCCCTAGAGAATCCCTGAAGACCACCCCTGTGAGGTAAGATAAGGTGGTGTGGAGTTTATGTGGCCCTGCCCACTGCGGGTTCAGGTACCATCAGGACTTCCGCACTTCCCAGTTCTCATGGTGCCTGGTGAGAACCAAGGATTGAGAAGCAATGAAAGCGGAGGAGCATTATGGAGCCCGTGGCTTTGTGCATTGGATACTGGGGTGGTGGCCTCACTCGCACTGGCCAGTCCTTGCCCCACCTGCCCCAGCTCTTGGGCCGCATGCGATAGGTCTAAGTTGCCTGCAGGTAAAAGGCATGGGCAACGCAGGCCAGGGCAGGTGTGCACCTGGACAAGGGGCTGGGAGTGGACCTAGATGGAAATCTACAGCGAAGAGGGACTGGGAAGTGCTTTACTCAGGCACTGCGGGCCTCCATTCCCAGTTAAGAGACAGAGATGAGGACAGAAGTGGTGGGTCATTTATAAAAGGGCCAGGGCCCAGCCCTCTGAGGGACTGAGTCCAGATGGCTAATGCTACTGCTTGGCACTCCCCTGCAGCACCACCTCCAGTAGGACTTGGCAGAGGGGTCTGCAGGACTCTCCAAAGGTTGGCAGGAGAGCAGACAA
Organism: Micromys minutus; assembly: GCF_963924665.1. Lineage (NCBI taxonomy): Eukaryota > Metazoa > Chordata > Mammalia > Rodentia > Muridae > Micromys > Micromys minutus. The sequence goes on along the minus strand of NC_137956.1, from coordinate 37,240,284 downwards.
CACAAAGGCCACCAGCGCCCACCAGGTACAGTTCAGAGCAACTGGCCCGTGCAAATGCGGCACTGCGCTGGCTGGGTCACCGGTAGGAGATGGTATGACCAGGGTCCTGAGGCCTGGAGAACCCACCCTTCAGGAATGGCCTGCTGGGAAAACAGACTTTACTTCACACATGTGCAAAATGCATTTGGTCAAGAACGTGGGGTTTGTCTTTTCCACTGAAAACAAAATACACCGATGGGTTGCTTTTGGAAACAAGAAAACGAGAACACATCTCTCTCCCCACCCCCCCCCCTCTCTCTCTCTCTCTAAGAAAGGGGTGAAATATTGGTTTATACAATCCGTTGTTGCATTTAGCCTAAAAAATAACACTTTTTGTTTAAAAAAAAAAAGAAAGAAAAGAAAAAGAGAAAAGAAAAGCCAAGAAGAGCTTGAACACTCTGCTCCAGGGAGCTCGGATTTACCTGCCAAAAGTAGCAAACTCAGGTCTGCCGATATGTCTTTAAAAATAGCCAGAATGGCTGGGCCATCAGCAGAATGTCAGAGACAAGGCCGCGCTGGCCCCCAAGCCACAAGTCTGAAAGCTGAGGCCAATGCTCACTTCAGCAACATGTCTGGAAAGTTGAGGCCATCTGGCAAGGGCTGTTGCAGGTGGCCTCGCTGTGGGGTCCTGCACAGGAGCTCAGCCACTGCTCAGCCTGGTTCTCAGGACACAGGTGACATCTGTGGGTTCTTCAGGCTAGAGATGGCAGCAGGCTGGGGGCCCCCACCAGGCCCTGGGGAGGGCTGGGAGACCCTGGTGCTGCGCCCATCCGCAAGTCAGGCCTCACGTGGACTCGAGCGTGTTGATCGGGAACAGGTTATGGTTGGTGGGTGTGGAGAAGTAGAGCTGCTCACTGGGTGTGTGGTTGTCGCATGGGCTGCTGAGCCCCAGCGTCCGCTCAAAGTCCAGCAGCTGCCCCATGAAGTTGAAGTTGGGCGAGATGTTAGATTTTTTCCTCTTAACGAAGTCATAGGCATCGTTGAGGGACAGGTTCATCTTTTGCATCAGGTAGGCTACAGTAACTGTCACTGACCGGCTGATGCCTGCTAGGCAGTGCACCAAGACACCACACTTCTTGGAGCGGGCTTCATCTGAAACATAGGGACACGGGTCAGAAACCCCTAAGATAGGTGGGCAGAGGCACAGGGGAGAGCTTAGTGGCCAACCGGCACAGATTTATTTATTTTATGTATATGAGTTCTATAGCTGTCTTCAGACACACCAGAAGACGGCATCTGATCCCATTATACATGGTTGTGAGCCACCATGTGGTTGTTGGGAATTGAACTCAGGACCTCTGGAAGAGCGGTTGGTGCTCTTAACCACTGAGCCATCTCTTCAGCTCCAACAGGCAGATGTTTTAAGGCCCTGATAAAACCCAGCGTGGATGGGATGCTGGAGGATAATACCATGCTACAGAAGAGCCTCTGACTAGCAGTGAGCCTCAATGTCCTCCACTATGCAGCGTGGTTTATAGATACTGGGTTTCTTTGTGTAGCCATGGCTATCCCAGAACTCACTCTGTAGACCAGGCTGGCCTCGAACTCAGAGATCCACCTGCCTCTGCCTCTTAGACTACCGGGATGAAAGGTGTCCCCTACTACTGCCCAAGTATTGACCGTGCTTTTGTAGGGTCCTGAGGCAAGGGGATTCACCAAGCACAAATTACTGTCACCCCTGGGATCATTTCTAGCCCCACATGGCCACAAGTGGTACACAGGGTGTCACCCACATCCTTCTGATGACACCACAGCCAGTCAGCCCATTGAGTCAAAGTGAAAACGGATGCAGAAATGAAGTGACAAGGCCACACAAAGGGTCCCTCTGCACTGGCTCCCTGGGGATTTCCAGCACATCTTGGGATGAGGGCTTGGGGCAGGAGCCTGTGGAAAGAAGTGGGCAGTCAGGCCCAATATGAGCCATGTACTGTACCCCTCAAGTCTCCTAGGTCTCCTGAAGACCCAGGGATGAGAATAACATTTGTCACAACCAGTCCCTTTCTTCTCGAAGCCTTCTAGGCTCCTCCAGGGCCACCAAGGACACCTCTGCCTGAGACACAGCATGAACTCTACAAACACTGACGGAGCTACTGTGAACAGTGTCACGGGGTCTTCTCCCCTGGATCCCACAGCAGTTGCTTCTTTCTGTACCATAGCTGCTGGGGACATGAGCTAACAAGAGACAGCCCGAGGCTCTTTACGATCCCTGTCTCCAAGCCTCCTGGGAGCCAGGCACATAGCTGATAACTGATGTTCTCTGTCGGATACAGTCGCTGGTTGTTCCTTACCGTCTGGCCTGGCCAAGCCTCCCATCATCTCTGTGCATCTAGGGGACCTACTCCTAAGCAGACAGTAGGACTAGTAGGCTGGCCCATGGCACCTGGTACTGGTGGCAGATGTGGCTCTGTAAGGAGTCAAGTGGTCTGGCTTCGAAATTTGGGGAAGGGATGAGGGAAAAGCCCTCAGAGTGACACGGTTGGGTCACTGCCAGATGACCCACACTAAAACTTTTCCTTAGAGCTTTGGGAGTGTGGCTCAGTCCTGTTTCAGGGACTCCTAGTTGGGGGTGAGGGGTGGGACTGATTCCTTCACTTATAACCAGAAATCTTTCCTTCCACTTCTGCAGCCTGTTACGCTTTCCTTGTTTCTCACCAGAAACAGAAGACAGCTTTTAGGAATAAAAACCATCCATAAGCCAGGCTTTACTCCTGAGCAACCTGGGGTCCTTTTTCTCTGTACCTTCCCTTTTTGTGGGAGCCCAAATGCTGAGGCAGCACCTCCAGAGTGCTTGGCTCTGTCCCCTGGGGCAGGGCTGGAAGGTCTGGGCAGCCCCTCCCCCAGACCTCAGCTTCCTTCCTTCCTCCCAGCCCGGGCACCTAGTTTTGGTTCCCAGTAAGCGGATGAGGCGGGGGAAGCCTCCCACTTCCTGTTGTTAAAGTTAGCCCAGCCCAGCTGACACTAAACGCCCTCAGCTGGACACAGTGGCCATCAATCTGGAAAACACTGCCCAGGTCCTCCCTCACCCTGACACTGGAGGCTGGGCAGAAACAGAAGCACCAAGCTCAGAGCGCACAGGGTTTATGTTTATCCCAAGCCTGTGTCCTTTTCCTGGCTGCCTGGTTAAGACCTGAGGCCAGAAGAGATAGATGACCTCCAGGCCAGCTGGCCAAGGAGGAAGCAAGAGGAGGAGCCTGAGTCAGCTGAGGTTGGGGACAGAGGCCTTCCTTAAGCTGCCTCCACCTTCCCTATGTAGGCAGCTAAGAGCATCTGGATCCCATAGAGGCATTGGAGGGTATCCATGTCCGTTTAGGGTCTGGTTCCCAGGGCTACCTTCTAGCCCTTTAAGAAACACAATGAAGCCGAAAGAGGCATCGTGACAGCCCCATACTGCAGAGACACATGTGCCGAGGCGTGATACAGAGCAAGTGAGACCCGTGGGAGTCTGTGAGCTGTAATGTTTCAGCTTGCTACGCTCGCAACTACAGCAAAGCCAGAAAAACTCAGGTTGGACCAGAGAAACCAATAGGTACCGAGAGCTGGGGGGGGGTCCAGGATTCAGGGGACCGTTCAGGTCCCAACAGGTAGAGGGGCCCGAGGGACTCGGTGAGTCACTGCAAGCATGGGTACACCCACGGGCACACGCCAGCACATGCAGAGCACACACAGGTCTTGACAGGCCCAGAGGTACCCTGTTGGGCAGGGGCGACACCCAGAGTCCCTCACACACCTTGCCTCGCCACCCACCCACCCTGCCCAGACAAAGACACCTACCGATGAAGCTGATGGCCTCGGGGAAGAACTGAGAGAGGTTCTGGCTCCAGTGGTCAGAGATGGGGATTTGCTTGTAGGTGAACTCACCGCCATGCTCAAAGGCATTGGGCAGGTTGGGTGTGACATTGAGGATATATTTGATGCCGTACTTGCCAAGTACATCCAGGTTGGTAGAGTCCTTGGCACAGCCGAGGTAGAGGTAGGGCAGGATCTGGACCGGAAAGGCTGGCTGGCTGGATGGTACCGGGCTGCCATCCGACTCAGTGGCACTGCTGGGCAGCTCTCGGTCTGACTCGCCATCTGAGCAGTCAGAGCTGATGCGCAGGCCCCCCAGGCCCAGCACGGAGGTGGGTGGCGAGCCACTTGGGGAGGACGAGCTGTCCACATTAGTCTCGCAATGCTCTGAGTATTCCGTCTGGAACTTGTTGAAACCACCTGTGGCCAGGGCAAGATGGGGGAGGAGGGTCTGGTGAACCCAAATGGGCCACAAAAGATTATTAATGGCCAGGACTCTATGTCAAAGGCCACACACACACATGTCCATGTCAAAGGGCAATGTGACCAAGCCAAATATATCACACATATGCCCACTCATATGTTCCGGCCATCTAAACTATCACCATTTCACAGATAAGGAAACTGAGTCCTAAGCTTTGAACCCTAACCCTGACCGTTAATGTACACTGGCCCTTTTGCTTGATGTCGAGAGAGCACCTGAGGACAGGTACCAGCTCATTTCTCTCCCATAGCTCCCTCATATACCAACACACCTGCATGCTGAGTAGTGGCTCATGGGCAAACAAAGGCCAACAGTCCCATCTCAGGCCAGCACCTGTAGGTCAGTAAACCCCCATTCCAAAGAGAGGAACCAGTAGACATATGGGCCAGTCAGAGGCAGAGCCCAGCACTTGGAGGGCGGTGTGAAGTCCTTTCCCCCAGCAAGAGGGGAAATGGGTACTAGCTATCCACTTTTCTCTGGAGTCCTTCTCAGCACAAGTATCCTTACACACTTCACGTGACCCAAAGAGAAGGGCCATGGGGGCTATACAAGGACAAGAGAGACAAGAAGCACCATGCAGCTAGACATGGCCCTGCGGCACCCGAGGGTGCCGCAGGACTCCCCTCCCCTCCCTGCCTGTCTGCTGCCAGCAAGAGGCCATTTTGGAATGTTAATTGGAAACACCGGCTGTAGCCAATAGCTCCCCTCACCCTCGGCCGGCAGGCTGCCTGCCTTCCTTTTCTATAAACTCAGGGGCAGCGAACTGAGGACCACTCCCCACCCCCCAACACACCACACACACACACACACCTGGGTCACTGCCCACATCCTGCCAAAGTGCCTCCAAGAAGCCGATCCTGATTGATAGGAGCCATACTGGGATCCCAGAGAAACCAACATAAACGGGCCCCATACACAGGAGGGTGGGTAATACTGTGAAATGTGTCTTCACGACTCTAGCTTCCTAATGACACAAATTCTAGGCTAGCCTGTGGGCCCTGCTCCTATCTGGGTTCCAGCAGCGATCTCTCCCCTCCTCCGAGCTCAGCTGGAGCCTGTGCGTTGTTGTCTACCCATCAACAGAGAAAAAAATAAAAAGGAAAGGAAAAGTTTGTTCCATCCACTAAATGGTGCTGAGAAAGAAGACACAGATTGGGTTCTCTGTGCCTAGCTAAATCCACACCTTAGGGGATGGCTCCCAGAAGGGCGGATTCGGACCAGGGGCGACGTGGCGCCCGGCCTGGCCAAGCGAGTGGAAAGGAAACAGCCTGCAGCGAGGGCGCCAGGGAGCAGCGGCGCAGCCCCAATGCCGTCTGAGGTCTAGGTTCTGCCCTCACCTTGGAGGTAGTAGGCCTGGCAGCCGTCGTCTCGCAGCTTCTGCAGGAGCAGGCCGAGAACCGAGGCGGGGGCGCCGGGCTCCGGCTGCCACTCAGCCGTGGCCTCGTCGTAGAGCAGCACGGTGGCCGCCTTGCAGCGCGTGGCGAAGCGCTCCTTGTCGGCATGGTTGGGAATGATGGAGCGGATGGGCAGGTTGCCTTTGCGCAGGCGGCGCAGCATGAGACCCGGGATGGCCAGGTTGATGGCCGTCTCAATGTGCGACGATTCGAAGAGCTCGTGCGGCCGGCAATCTAGCAGCAGCAGGGACGCGCCACCGCGCGCCTCCAGCTCCTCCTGCAGCCACTCGGCGCTCTTGCAGGGCATGGCCCCCGCTCCAGTCGTCGCTCCCGCTCCGATGCCTGCGCCGGACCCGGATCCCGCACTGGGCTCCGACCCCGCCCGGGTGCCCCCAACCGCCGCTGCCCCCGAAGTCGACATGTGCGCCCGCACTGGGGGCCCGCGGAGCTGGTTTTTCATGGGGATCCCGGGGCCGGGGCCGGGCAACCCAGCCCTGGGACGGCGCCCCGGCCGCGCTGGCCCCAGCCGCGTCTCCGGGCGCCCGCCTCCCGCCGAGCCGCGCGCCCGCCGTCCCGGCCTCCCAGCCTCCGGCCTCAGTCCCGCCCGCCCGGCCCTCCGCGCGTGCCGCGGCCTGACAGCCCCAATTAAACCACGGCTCCGGCGGCCGCGCGCCTGGGCGTCCTCCGGGAGGCGGGGCCGTGAGGCCGGCGCCCGGGCTTAAAGGCACCGCGCCTCCGCAGCCCCTCCCCCGCAAGCTGCGCGGGAGCGCCCTCGGTCGGCTCCTGCGGTCTCGCCTAACCAAAACCTGGCTACCACCTGCCGAGGGGCCAGCCAAGGCGGCTTCGCAGATCCCCTCTGGCTGATAGATCTGTGCCCTGCAACAAGGCTGCACTGGGACCCTACCTAACATTTACAGAAGCATAATTTCTTCAGGGTGAGTGGGGGTGGGACGGTCACCCAGAGCCAGTCTTCCCTCCTCTTGTCTGTTATCCTCATTCATTCTCTGATCGCGTCCATTCAACAAATGGAAACTGAATTCCTACTGTGTGTCGTGCTCTGTATTAAGCGGTCTTAGTTTCAGATGACCGCGTCATCCACCTCCCCACCCCGCGGTGGCCATAGGTTCCAGACTTGAGTTGGAAGGGTCTGCTGAGGGAATCAGCACCTAGGTGACTTGGGGGATGGTTCAAGGACCGCTCTCACACACCGCAGGCAGAACTGTTGGAATTCGGAAAGGACCCATCCCTGGGTAAGGGAACGCGAGCTCTTTAAGAAGGCTTTTTACAAGTACGGCGGTGACTAGCGCGGAGTGAAGCGCCACGTGACTTTCCCACTGGGGCGGGTAGGAGGGAGGGAGCGCTCCATAATCAGCTTTCCTTCACCTACCTCTCTCTCCATGCACCAATCAACTTTCGCGGTAGGCGGGCACGCGCTCGGCAGACAGTCAATCGCCGCCAAAAGAGGCTGCGGGGAAAGGGGGCGGGGCCCGCGGCGGGTCCGCCCAGCCGGGAGTGGGCGGGGTCTCGTCCAGCGTGGTGTTCTGGTTCTCAGGTGGGTGGGGCTAAGGAGGTAAATGGATCTGCAGGTAGGGCTCAAACAAAGCGGCTGGACTCCGGCGGCGAGCGTGCGCGGGACCGATCGCGCGTTTTTGACCATACCGATGCGGTCTTTCCTTGGAGGGAGTTGTTCCTCCTTAGTACCGGGTGCATTCTCTTGACAGGCAGGGTGGCCCAAACTTGAAGCTTAGTTCGTTACTCTGTCCCGGGCTAGTCATCTCTGAGACTTCTTGACTCCTACCCGACATTGCGGTATCAGTGGTGTCCGGGCTGCAGTTTCAGTACCCATCTCCCACTTGACGTTTTATTTTATTTTATTTTTCGGCCGCAGAAGCCCTCTTTTACATTCACCCTTAAAAAGGTCACAGTAGTGCAGCCAGGGAGGAGGGTCTTCTTAGGAGGGGTTGTAGATTTAAAGAACTGACCCTTTTGCGAGTACTGTGCTGGACACAGCTTGTTAACAGCTTCCAGAGTCCAAGTGCTAAGTCCCAATCCGTCCTGCTACTTGGTGATGTGTGATGTCCTCAATACCCTTCTCCCTTCTTGGTCTCAGTTTTGCCAAGAGCTAACAAGACGAGCAGTGATGACTGGGTTTCTCTCTATACTCATGGCTGTCCTGGAATTCTTTCTATAGCCCAGGCTGGCTATGAACTCAAGAGAATGCCTCATGCCTCTGCCTCCCGAGTGTGTTAGGATTAAAGCTGTGCACCACCAACTCTCGACTTCTTGGCTTTTAATTTTTTAAAGATTTGTTTTCTCTACTTGTGTGCCCATGTATCACAGAGACCAGAAGAGAGTATAGGATCCCACAGAACTAGAGTTACAGATGGTTGTGAGGCACTTCGTGGTGCTGGGAATCAAACCCAGAGATTAACTAACATGCTGTTAGGGAGACACCTCCAGAGAGGCAGGCCAGAGTCTCCTGCGGTCCTCAAGTAAGGCTGGGTGTCGTTGTGTGCACATATGCGTGCATATTTCTGAGGGTCTGGGAATAGGAGGTGGGGGGAATTAGCTGGGTTCTGTCTAGTGATAGCTCCATTGGAAGAGATCGTTTTGGGTGCACCCATTGTTCCACCCCATGCCCTAGAGAAAGGTTAGAGGGCCTGCCATTCCTGATGTTGGCTGTGATGTCTCACTGGTTGGCCTTTCTCCCACTCTGGAGTCCCTCAAAGGGACTCACACCTTCAGGAACCAGTCCTGGGTGGGGGTGAGGTGTACTCAGTAAGAACGGAAAACCGCATTGGTTTGGATGAGGGAGGCCATATGGGGAGGGGTTGGCTGTGGAGACAAAGGGCTGGGACAAAGAACAGCAAAAGCAGACTGAGATGCTGGTGGGATTGGGGTCTCCATCACCTACCCAGGCTGGAGGGAAGTCCCCGAACCTTGGTTCTGAGTGGACACCCAGTACCATCAAACTACTGTGAGAAGGCCCTCGAAAGAAATGTTTGGGTTTTTTTATTGGGAACCTGGTACCCTATTCTCTTTAGTCCCCCCTGCACCTCACACTAGTGCCCAGCTTACCAAGGTGTCCCTGAGGGAAGGAAGAACAGACAAAGGCTTCCCTCAAAGGTCTGTACCCCTGGGATAAGCAGACTCCAGAAGGTGGTATGTAGGTGGGTTTGCTTTAGCTCTTTGCACACAGAGCCTCTTCCACACTTCCAGGCCTTTGCACTGTTGTGACAAGAATTCTTGAGGAGATCGCAACAAACACATCTGCTCGCCCCAGATAGGAAGCCCATGACAGACCAAAGTTTGGATACCACTAAAGTTTAATTTGGTGAACCGTGAGTTTTATTAGGGTTACTTACAGGAGCAGAAATGATCAAAAGACATCACCAAAAGCCACTCCAGCAAGGGTGACAGCTCACAAAAGCTGGGAACTTGGAGCACACTGCACAGTCTATAGGCAACTCAACCGACTGGAGAGTGTCCTTTTCAAGTGACTCAGTTGTTCTAAACCTCTTCCAGGTAGCTTAGCTGGTTCCTGCTGCTTACATGCAGCCGTTCTGGTCTCAAAAGTCTTTGCCTCTAGGCTCTGGTCTTCCTAGGGGGGATGCTCAGCTTTTATTGCTTACTCTGATAGGGAGGGGCCTAGTGAATCTGGTCAGTGTCAGGGACTTCCTGAAGCTATTTTGAGCTGTTTACCTTCCTGTTTAATTAAGTAGCTTCCCTGCAGGATGGAATATTTCAGTCTTAGATGGAAACTGTTATATAACAACCATTGACTATCCCTAGCCTTTGTCTACTCTCTGATCTCAGCTTAGGTGTCCCTGTCCAGAAGCTTCCTCGGATCCTCCAGTCCAGATTAGCTGCTGTGAGCTTCCAGGACCCTTATCCCCCATGCTGTCTGAACTCCATCACAGCTACCCCTACGGACTTCTTCAGTCTGCATGCCCAGTGGCACCTGTGGTCCTCCACTCCCTCTGTCCCTGTCTCATCCCTAATTACCTGGAACCCACAAGGCACATTTGAAACTGCCTTCCCTGTGTGTGCACATTCAACCCAGAATGACGGGGGAAGAACAAGCCTGGCCATGATGCGAGGCATTTCCCGCCCTTTGCTGTCTTCTAGGAGGAACTGCAGATCCCCAAGAACAGGTGTGAACTGGTGTGTACTTGCCGCCCACCCCCACCCCGTGTGGCTTGGTGACCCTGCTGCTATGTCAGTTCAAGCATCTTCAAAACAGACTTCCTCTGGTGTTTGAAGATTTCTTCAAGGTGGACCATCATGCTTTGAGTGACATGGCCTGTAAGGAGGGGTTGCTTTCATAGAAGCTATTTAAGTTGAATTCCTAGTCTCTTTCTCTTTTCTGCAACCCCTCCATTTTTGTCTCTTGTTTGTGTTTGTTTGTTTGTTTGACAAAACCTCTCTTTTGTAGTCTGGGTTGTAGCCCAGACTGGCTTCAAATTACAATCCATGTTTCAGCTTCCTGACTGCTGGGCCTATGGGTGTATCCTGTGATTCTAGCTAAGAGGGCTTCTGAGCAGTCTGGCTCCCATCATCTATGAGAAAGGAGCAGGGCTAGGGCAGTGAGGAACAGTGCAGTTAATGATTCCTGCTGCTGTTGGCTTAGCCACCCTGTGCCTGGTAAAACTCCCCGTTCTACCAGAAACTCGCTCACTTTGCTTGCCCTCGAGCCTTGGATAGTTTGCTCAGCTCTTGGTGGATCACTCACCTGGGGAGATGGATGTCCAGACAAGTAGGTCAGGAGTGATCTGTGAAAGACTAGTCGTGAACAGAACTCTTGCTACACATGCTAATATGTTTGCATCTATACATGCATATACATTCAAGAACACACAATGCTGCCCCCATGACATGGATCTACCTACCACCCCCCACGTCTAATAGATATGTATCATAGGTATATATCACAGGCACATAAGTGCATGTAGAAAAGAAGATAGCATGTACACACATTGTTATATGCATACACACACTCAGCACCCATCTCTGGCATTTGCTGCTCCTGTTATGTAGGGCAGACAGGCCACCCAGAGGGGCTGTCCCACCAACCCAGTGGAAACCATATTCTTACCCCTGTTCATCAGACTCATTGTCTCCTATTGGCTAGTTCTAGGGTCTCAGCGGTTTGAAGTTCTTAAAGAACTTGGCTTGTTCCCTGCCTGCCTCCTGGCCCCAAATGACAGTCCTAGGGTAGCTGGGAGCCACATCTGCCCAGATGTGTGGGCAGAGCAGGTGAGAATGCAGAGCCTTGGGGAACAAACAACCAGAGCAAGAGATAGGGCCATGTCCAGGTCAGAGCACAAGACATGATGGCTCTGGGAAATCTGTAGGAATCTGATCCCCAAGGCTGCCTTGAGAAAGCAAAGAGGGAAGAGGAGAAAGCCAGGTCTTAGGCTAGCCTTCTACCTGCTCCTTCTCAAACACTTTTGGAGCACCTGCTCTGTGCCAGGAAAGATACAAGACAGAGGAATGGGCATTCAGATAAGATGTGAGTCCTCCTTACCCAGCAGGACAGGGAAGGACATGGAGTCCCCATCTCCAGAGCCCAGTCTGAGGATGCAAAATAGGAGACAGGAATCCACAGGGGGCAGTCATCCATGTTTTATTCCAAGCAGACATTGCTAGTCAATTGCAGCACTTCTTGCTAAGCCAGACCCTGGCCTCACATTCTTTACAGCAAACATTATCAGGTCAAATCATTGTGATCGGAAAAAAGGACATAAAACCTATTCGCAGCCAGTCCTGGTGACACAAGTCTGTAGTCTCCAGCCGTCCAGGAGGCTGAGGTGGGAGGTTCACAAGACCTGACTAGACTATAGAGTGAGCTAAAGGCCAAATTGGGTAACTTGGTGAGAACTTCACTCAAAAATAAAAACTAGGGGCTGGCGAAGTGGCTCATTGGATACAGGTACTTGATGCTGAGGGTGGGTGTATGTATGAGTTGAATCCCTGGGACATACATGATAGATGTGGGGAACTGATTCCCACAGTTGCTGACTCATAAGTACTCATACCCTTAGTACATATAAGCCTTTATGGTGAACTCTTTTTTTTATGATTTATTTAAAATAATAAAAATTTATTTATTTGTTTTATGTATGGGTTCTGTAGCTGTCTTCAGACACACCAGAAGAGGGCATCAGATCCCATTACAGACGGTTGTGAGCCACCATATGGATGCTGGGAATTGAACTCAGGACCTCTGGAAGAGGCAGTCAGTGCTCTTAACCACTGAGCAATCTTACCAGCCCATGGTGAACTCTTAATTCACAGCCATATCAGCTCTGGCCTCTCTCCACTGCTTCGCCTACTGACCCCCTCACTCCTTGTTCAGACTCGGGGCTTCTGTCCCCACCCTCTGAACTCATCCCACCTTCTTCCGGTATTGCAGAGATAACTTATCAACTCTCACACAATAGACAGCACTTTGCCATTGAGTTATATCTCTAGACCTTTTTTTTTTTTTTTTTTTTTTTTTTGAGAAACGGTTATCTATCACTTTGTACCTATAGCTGGCCTTGAACTCTCAAGCCTCACTTCAGTCCCGTCTCCTCTTCTGGAATTACATGTCTATCCCACAATGCTCTCGTTCCTGAGTGGCCCCCGGTGTGGGCAGTTTTCCTGCCTGGTCACAGTAGGATCTGTTCAAAGCTCCAGATTCTCCCTTATAGGGTCCGATTCCATCCTTTACCTACTTAAAGACAATTGATCCTGCTGGATCTGGTCCTTTTCATCCCCAGAGTTCTGCCAGCCAGTGTCAAGCCTGGCCTCCCACTGGCCACTCCAAGTTCTTGGTGTCCCTGAGAAGATAGGGACTTTGGACTGATCAGCCCCAGGCAGATGAGACCCACACGGCCCCCTTTCAATGGCACTTCTTGCTTTCACCTTCTCAGCCCTATAATTGCCCCATGTTCCTCAATGAGGTGAGTGGAACAAGGTTCTGACCGTTCTACAGATGGGAAAGCTGAGGCACAGCAGGGAAGTGTCTTGCCCACTGGCTTGGCTCCTGTCCCAGCTAGTTACTCATATACCCACAGGGCCTGGGGTGAGTCATGGTGGCCCAGGTGATGGGAAGGAAACACATAAACACGAGCAAGTGGGAAGGGCAGGCTAGGGAGAGGGTGGAGGACTGCCTGGGGCTCCCAGTATGAGTTCCCACACACAGGCCCCCTTGGGCTTACTGGCCAGGTGCACATCTGACTGCGTCTAACACACCCCCCACCCCCCAACCCCCCACCCCCGGCTTTGGGCTTTGTATCAGCTCTGGGAATGCTGTCAGCTTTGCTGACAGATGAGAAAACTGAGGCCCGGGGTCACAAGTCAAGCCACGGCCAAGGTTTGGGTCTGGACTAAAAATCCAGAACTCCTCTTTCTTTGCCAGGTGTCCTCATCTGGTTCCAGGCTCTTCTGCTCTCCCTCAAAACCCCGGGTCAGAGGACCAGTTCAGTGTGGGTAGACTGGGAGTGGGAGGCAGCCCCATAGAGGGCCCGCAGGATGGCTTTCTACTTCTACAGCAGACATGGGTAATGTACCTAGGACCTGGAGACCACTGGACTCAGTTACTACTCCACAGCCCAGGCTTCTGGCCTCTCCCTTGGGTCCTTCCGGTCTCTATCCAGACTTCCTGTCTCCAGCCCTACAGCTCTACTACACACTGCCCCCAGCATGTCTAAGAATGAGCTGGTCCTGCCCTTGGTCCCAGCCTCAGCTAGCCTCAGCTGCCCCTGCATTGTCTATCCCTCCACCCCCCAACCCACCACTTGTGACCAGTCTAGCTCTGACTCTGCACTTTACTTACCTCAGGGTCTCACTGTCAGCCACATTCCCTTTGACAAGGTTTACCCAGCTTCCTGTCAAAGGCCTTTGCTGGTTCTTGCTTGGGTGTATGGGTGTATGTGTGTGTCTCTCTGCTAGACCTTATCTTCCAGCTTTTTCCTTTGACTACCTTCTTTTTCTTCCCCAGGCTCTCCTGTCCCCTTCTAGACCTGAGTAGGTACCTCCAAAGTGGCAGTGTCAGGATTGGAACCCACCCCAGCATGCACGTGCTCCTATGACTTAGAAATGTTTTGGGGTCTCCCCTGCCTCACAGTGTAACTATAGCAGACTCTAACTTCCATTTCCTGTGTGGCTTTCAGTATGTCCCATCTGACCTTCCTGGAGCTGCTCAGTAGGATTCCCTGGAGCCTAAGGCTCCCTGCCATTAGCCTCTGCTCTCCCCCCATGGCAGGGCCTCAAATTCCTGTCAGAGCTCTTCCCTCCCCTGCCAGGAATAAGATGGCATACCCTTCTTCCAGGCTGAATCAGAACTCTAGCCTCTTTGTGGATGTCAAATCCTTAGGGTTCTGAGCCTGGTACCCAGGCCCATACCAGCCCCCCTTAAGCCTGAAAGAGGGATATGGAGGGTTTTTGACTCAGCCAGATGCCCCATCTTCTGACACTGAAGTCATTCTTAGAGAGCCAAGGGAATCAGGCAGGCTGCTGACAATTTTCTTGGGCCTCAGAGGTGGGCTGGGCAAAGAAGGAAAGTGGTCACTGTTATGAAGTATTCCCTTTTCCAAAATTCCAAGCACTTTGCCCTTCTCTCCTCTCTGACAGTCCCTGGCTAGAGGCAGCACTCCCATGAGCCCACGCTGGACATCTTTGGGGAGCAGGGTAGCTGGTTTGGCTGCCGGTTACTGCTCACCATACCATCCTCGGCCTCTGGCTTCAAGCTTCTGGTCCTTTTATGCTTTTATGGCTACTTCAGCCAGGGAGTATGGATGCTGTGCCCACCCCCCCCCCGCCCTGCCCCCACCAAACCCTCTAGCTCATTTGTAAAAAGTAGTGATGGCGTTAGAGATTCCCTGGTTCTCTTTGCAAACTCACCGTAGTTTTTGAACTAAGGGAACAGGAGTGAAAAGGTTCTTGATTATCAAGCCAGTCCCAACTCTGAGTGGGTAGGGTGGAGCAGGCCAGGAATTCCCAGGGCACCTGGCCTGAGCTGGCGGATGTGCCAGGGGCCTGGGCTGGGCTTGTCTTGGGTGGGCAGGTCTCTCTGTAGCTGCTAGGCCTAATTGCCTCATTAGCATCTGTCTGTCGCCTGGGCCTGTCTGTACCTCTCCCTACCAGCCTACGCAGCCCTGTTTTTCAGGAATCCCTCCTATGAGGCATTGATGGTAGCAATGACGGTGACCATGATGATGCTAGGGAAATGGCCTGGGAACCACCTGGCCTGGCCCAGACACACGGGTGCCGGCTTGAGGTCCCTGTACCAGGTGTCACACCTAGTACATCTCACACAAGCTGGGCTGTCCTGGAGCTAGGTGGCCTGACACCAGGAAATAGATTGGGAGCGGGAGGATGTCCTATCTGGCCTGGCTGCATCCAGTCCTACTCCTGGTACATCAGCAAGTGTCCCAAGAAAGGCCCCCTCCACCTCATGAAACATGCAGAAGATTGTTGGCAGGGCAGAGACTCAGTGAGCTCTGATGGCTCTCTAATGTGAGGAAAGGATGGGCCAGAGGTGAGCTTTGCTGGAAGCTGCCTTGTCTTTCTCCTGGCATCTGGCTATTATTGCTTGTGAAGTGTCTGTCATGAAGTCTCAGAAAACAGCATGAGCCAGGCATAGTAGCACAAACCTTTAATCCCAGCTCTTGGGAGCCAGGGGCAGGTGATCTCTAATCTCTGTGAATTCAAAGCCAGCCTAGAACTCACCAGGTCTATCTGTAATGTGAGTTCTAGGACAGACAGAGCTACATAGTGAGATCCTGTCTCCTTAAAAAAAGAAAAATGAAAAAGAGGAGGGAAAGAAGGGAGAGGAAGGAGAAGAGGAAGAGGAGGAGGGAGAAGAGGAAGAGGAAAAGGGGGAGAGGAGAAAAAGGAGGAAGAGGGAGAGGAAGAGGAGGAGCAGGAGAGCAAAAACAAAACAACACCAAAACTATAGCTCTGACCCCCATCTCCAGGCAGCTTGACATTCTGCCTGGACCCTAGGATAGGGGAAAGGGCCCTAAGGAAGTGCTTGACTATAAGCATTCAGCAGAGATTCTGAAACAGCAGCCAGCCCAGGAACACCATCCCAGTGCAGGAACTCAGGGCATAAAGTGGCTGGATTCCTCAGGGCCCAGGCTCAGCCCAGATATGGGACTCCCAGGCAGCTCCCAGGAGCCACACAAAGACCGGGAGAGCTGAAAAGACTATGCTGTCAATTGGATGGCTCCAAGTGGGGCTCTAGCCCATGACCTTCCATCACTTCGTCTGCCTAGCTAACTCCCAGAAGGAAGAGTAAGCCTGGCAGGGTCTTAGTGGGAAATACTGGGGAAGCCCTGTGGCCAAGAGGGCTGGCTGAGCAGACTCTGTTCTCTTATCTAAATGTAGAAGTTGTCTTGGCCTGGTCAAACTGCATTGGATAAGCTCAAGTGCAGGCACCTGCCAGGACCTTGCTGTTTCTTTCTCTGTAAAGTGGGTTGTGGGATGCATGTCTTCATGAGACAGAAGCGGAGTACACGTGTGTGTGAAAGCCCAGCCCCCTTATCCCTCTTGTGTATCTTGTATCCAGTGAGGGCAGACTAGTGGAGGGCCCAGGTGGGGAGGCTTTCTGGAACAGAGATCCAGGAAGGGTGAGGGGCGCTTGTATCGGTATGTAGGTAGAGTGGACTTTGGGTAGAGGCTGGGTGGGAAGCAGAGACAAAGGAACTCTTTTGAACTCTGGAGCCCCATCCCCAGGCTGATATTGCCGTGGGGTGGCAGTGCGGACACTCCCAACACCCTGGGCCTGCCTGTGCAGGTCTCATTGCATGGGAAAGGCCCTGCCTGCCGCCCGGGCCCCAGCACTGATGCCATCCTATTCCTCCCACTGGCCTGTTCTCCCACGAGGAAGAAAGATTAGTTGGAGAGTCACCAGGGCCCTGGCCTGACTCCTTCAGCCTCCTGCCTTGACCATAGACGTCCCCTGCCCCCATGGGCTCCTTCTCCTTTCTTAGTTGTCACCACCATTGAGTGTGTCCACCTTTCCTAAGAGCCAGAAGAATATTACTGTTCAGATCCACAGGACTCTTTCTTTTTAGGAGCCTCTGACTGTCTTACCTGTAGTATTTTTTTCCAGAATGGATTCCACACAGCTCTAGGCTCACTATGTAACCTCTACACAAAAGGTCATGTGGTCACACATCTGGAAACAATTCCACTGTATAGGTAGGTATGCATTGAAGGCTCTGACAAGTCCTGCAGGGAGGGTGTCAGCTACACACACTCATCCTGGCATTTCCCAAACTCTGTCTGGTGATAGGTGATCAGGTTTCTATCTATCTATCTATCTATCTATCTATCTATCTATCTATCTACCTATCTATCTATCTATCTATGCATAACTTCCAATGGAATGGACTTTCAGGAGAATGTGGTCTTATGTTTGCTTGGTGGCTATTCTACGTGGCACTGATTTATTCCCTGGACTTCCCCATTTTTCAGACAGGAAGCTGAAAGTCATCAAGCCAGTGGCTCAGAAGCCTCAAAATCTGCCCTCAGGGACATTGAGCTTTGCCTTTTACACGAATCAAGTTACCCATTAGGATCAGGGCTCCTAACCCAGATGCTGAGGAGGCTGAGGTACTTACTGAGGAGGCTGGGCTATTTAAAGGGGGAAGACAGGAAGAGCCTGGCTGTATTTCCTTCCTCAGCATGGCTAGCTCTAGGTCAGAGCCAGTTCTTTGTGGTCTTGGCTTAGAGCTACTTAGGGCCAGACAGAGATGTTGTGGGGTGAACATGGGGAGGCTGAGTCTCTGCATGTGGGCTGTGGACAGAGCACTCTCCCCAAGCCCAGGCCAGAGTTGGGTTACAAGCCCTGAGGGTCTCTTAATGAGTTCCACATGGAGTGGATGGCTGAGAGGAAATGGGAAGGGGCTGGAGAGGGGGAGAAGGGCCTGGGAAGGGATTGGAAACATGTGGCTGTGGAGGAAGCCAAGGCAGGCTCAGTCCCCAGAAGCTCTACCGCACTCCAGATTGGCAGGCAGGCTCCATGCCCCTGCAGGAGGCCCCAGGCTAGTGATCCAATGGGGGTGGTTCAAGAGGCCCCTAGGAAGCTGCTCTTCTTTCAGATAGAAAAAAGCCAAAATCCTGGCTCTGCTTGTCTAGGTCCTGGACCATAGGGGTTTGGGGGTATAGAATCTGGTGGTCAGAAGAGGATGGGGATAGAAGCCTTCTCACTTTCAGTGACTAGTGACAGAGCTGTCCTCTCAAGTTCTGTCCTTTCTTGGCATTCACAGCTCATACATGGAAAAGCCTGGCACACGGGGTTGTGTGGAGGCACCTGGATTGGCCTGGTGGTTGCAAGTCCCACTGGGAAGAGGCCATGTTGGTCTGTGTTGGGTGGTGGAGTTCATTAAAAGATGTGTGATATTTGGGCAGTGACCTTCGAGGCATTGTGGAGTACAATGGAACTCCTAGGAATACTGGTTGAGCCCCAGTTGAGCCCAGGCTAGCTAGCACAGGGTGGGGGATGGGCACGGGGAGACACCAATCATCCAGGCTTGCCTCTTTGGTTCCTATGTACTCCCTGGGCCGTTCATGAATTGTCTCAGCAGCTGACAAGGCTATTGCTGCTGTCATTCTGTGAAGGCGGAGGCTCGGGTGAGGTCCTGCATTCCTGGCTACAGGAACCCTGGGGCCGAACGGTGAAGGGTACACTGTGGGGGATGAAAACGAGGTACCACTTGGCCTGTCTTTGGAGGCTCAGGAGGAGAGGGTGAATTGCCTATTATTTGCTCTTTGCTTGACCCTTTGGCAGCTTGTGTGCTGTGTTGCCGGGGCAGACGTGGGAGAAAGGTTGGAAAGGCCTTGGCTTGTTGCTGGGTTTTCTGCTGAAGTGCAGGAGGGGAACAGGTTTATGCTCTTGGGGATGTTGGTGGTCCTCACCTGGCTTTCCTGCCAGAGATTTCCATTCCCACCAGAGGGGTCTATGGGACTTTGTCTCTTTCAGATCAGAGGCCTTGGTTCTCAACAGGAGACTTGCCACCTCTCACAGGGCTGTGAACATCCTTGTGGGAGCTCATGACTGGCCTTGCTCTAGGTGCACCCCAACTACTTGAGAGAGATGCTCACAACCCACACTCCAGGGGCAGCCTCAGAAGAGAGGTCAGTCTCCCAGCCAGAGTCCATAGCAGCCACGTTTACTGGGACAGAACGTACCTGTATCCAGAGAGCAGGCATGGGTGCAGGTGCATGTGAGCTGCCGCCTGGAGGGGTAGGAGTGCTAACACTGCTTTCAGTGCCAGGGTTCGGAGGCTTCAGAGGGACAAACTCTAGAGCTGTCATGGGAACAAGATGCTGGATCCTGAGCAGGGCTGGCAAGAGGTCACCAAGTGCAAGCCTCGAGCGCACGATCCCATCCCAGCCCTGAGCATGAGGGCATCATGGCCTTGGCTGGGGTCAGGGTCAGAGGGGCTCAGGGTGGATGTGGGCTGGGTTACGGTAGCAATTTCTTGACCAGCAGGGTTGTTCTAGACAGATCTGTCAAACCCCAGCAAGGCCCCAGGCCAAGCCAAGCCAAGCCTGGTGGAAAGCAGAGAGTTGTGATAGGCAAGGACACTAGAATCAAGGGCACCTACCATCTGCTAGAACTAGCCCTTGAGATCAAGGGAACGCACAGGCCTGGGTGCTTAGAAAAGTCTAACTCACCAAGTGCCGATGCCCATCTGGAAGGCAGAGATGGATAAGGCACTGGCCCAACTTCTGCCACAGGGCACCCACCAAACAGATTAAAGCACCCCTTCCAGGAACACATGCTGTGCCTCAAAGAGAGAAGTGGAGGCTAAGAGGAAGCGGTAGGAAAACGGGCTTCTTCCTTTTTTCCCAGTGAACACACATCTCCAGGCAGTAGGAGTGGGAGGGGTGGGGTAGGGGTTCTTCCGAAACTGACTCTGGGACACTGGGTTTGTGGCCTCACCTGAGTGGGAACATCTCCCCTTGCTCTCTATACATAGGTTCTCTGGAGAGTGTTTCCACTTGCAGAAGGGGCTGGCTCCCTGGCTTCCTAGCAGCTAGGCAGCAAGAACTCAGGATGGTTCAAGGCCTACCCTGGCATAGTCATGATTGCCCCCCCCCATCCTGGGCCAAAAGACAAAGTGAAGCTTTTTAAAGGGACGCTTCCTTAGTGTGGTGGAAGTGAGCCCATGGCGCTCACTGTGTTGTAGCTGGGGTGGGCTGGCCTACCATGCCCATTCCCCAAAGTTCACAGGAAGTGGAATTATGCCACCAGCCTGTCAATGCTCCCTTAGCAAACCTGGTGTCACCCCTCAGCAGCCCAGAGTGGGGTGGAGCAGGTGGAGTGGGCTGTTTAGTGAGAAACTACCTGGGTGCTTCTGGTGCCCCTCAAATGGTCACATGCCAGTTTAGGCTGGAACACGTCAAGGGCCTATCTTGAGCAAATCATTAGGGAGATAGGTTAATGACAGGGAGCTGATGTGGGTAAGGGTGACTCACCATGTACTCGCTTGCTCAGAGGGCTGGGTTTCCGGGATTCTGGGTAATCACAGACATCCACCCCAAAGCCTGTGCTAGCCCTCCCTGTGGCAGAGGAGGTGGCAGCTTTGGAGTTTTCACCTCCTCACACTCCCAACTTCCTTCTTGCCCCTGGAGATGCCGATGGCAGGAGCTCTTGGACTAGGAAGTGAAGGCCATTTAGAATTGGAGTCAGAGAGACCCTGGAACCAAGTCACCTGCCCCCACTGACATGAAGAGCCAAGTGCCAGGACAGAGACCTGGCTATGAGGTAAAAGACGGTCCTATGTTGTCCACATTCACTGAGTGTTTTACAGAGACCAGGAAACAGGAGAGGACTTTTCAATAACACAGCGCCAGGACATGCGCAATGGACACAGTGGATGAGGAACATCTCAACTGTGCTGGTGCTCTGCCCCTGCCCCAGATGCCCACTACCAGGAAGAAATCCTGAGTCATGGCAAAGTTGTCAGATGACAGAGATCCCGGGACAGAAGGCAGGAAACCGGGAGAGAATTCCGATGGGGACTGTAACGGCCACAGGCCTTTGGAACCCACCTGTTAGATGCTCCTGGGGGTAGTACTCAGAGATGAGAGGCAGGTGGGCTTGCCGTGTGTGCTGGCTAGTTTGGGTCAATTTGCCAAGCTAGGATCATTTGGGAAGGAGGGAACCTCAATTGAGAACTGTTTCCATCATACTGGCTGAATGTAGTCGAGTTTGGGGGGCATTTTCTTGATTTATGATTGATGTGGGAAGGCCCAGTCCCCTCTGGTGCCACACGTCAGCTCATGGGGGCATCTCTCTTACTTTCTCCATTGCTTGGACAAAGGACTTGGGAAAGCAGCTTCAGGAAGGAAAGGTTTATTTGATTCACAGTTTGTCATGGTAGGAAAGCCATGGCAGCCTGAGCTTGAAGCAGCTCGTTACCTTGAACTCCACAGCCAGGAAGCAGAGAGGATGGATGGACAGATGGATGCTGATGATCTAAACCTGCCCCAACATGTGTTTTGACTGAGACAGGGTCTGTGAGACCAGGCTCAAACTCAGAGATCGGCCTGTCTCTGCCTACTGAGTGCTGGAATTAAAGGCACTGGATGTGCCCTTTGAGTTGGCCGCCAGCTAAGGCTCATGGGATACATGCTTACAATCTCCAGAGGCAGCTGAGTGGCTTTCCTGCCAGAGGCCACCAGGTTCCTTACACTGTAGCTTCTAGGGGCATCCTGAGAGCCCCAGCTCTTCCCTCTCGTCCCTGATAAGAGGTTCTGCCATCTAGTGGGACTGGACAGAGCAACAGGTTCCTTTGAGTCAGAAGTCTGCAACTGGGCAGGGTACAGCACCTGGAGGAATAGGGTCATTACTTCAAAACCATCAACCAATCAGACTCTCAGATAAGTTAGACCATGGTATTAAGGGGTATAGCTTAGGGCGGGCAGAACCAAGGTCTGACTCTGGAATTCAGCTTTCCTTACCTAATGGAAGCTGGAGGAGGCAACCTCCTACACTTACTGTTTATCAGAAGTCAACAGACTGGCCCTCTTGCCAGCCTGACATTCAGGCTCTGCCTTTCCTGGAAGCTGCAAGGGCTGGGACTATATTAACCACCGTACTGACAGTTTTCCAGAAGTTCTAGCACTGAGACCCGTCTCGGTGCAGGGCAGTAAGGTAGGCGATAAGGACCTCCCTGATTGGCTAAGCCCCAAGATGCGCAAGGCTGAAGGCACAAGTACTCAGACATGGAAAGCGCTCACTATGGCTTTCCCAGTCCAGATGTGGAGGAAGAGGCCCCTGGAAGCCCTCTGAATGAATGGAAACAGGATGCCTAGGGCTTCCACATCCCTATGGATGCCAGTTAAGAGGGTGTGGGTAGTACACAGGGGCTTTGGCTATCCTTGCACCCCAATACCCCAAACAGCTGTAAACATGGGTGTCCTTGGTCTCTGAGCACCCCACTTCCTGCTGCTGTGATTCTCCCTTTATGGATCTTGGGATGGACTGATTAGGTCTTACTCAGAACAAGCCATTCCTGTACAAGATCAGTCAAAGTAGTTTAATTTTCAGATTCCTTTGCTCTCATGCATAAAGAGAGGAAGAAGCATGGGTCCTGGTGAATATATGTGGTGACAGAAATTAAGGCACTGTAATGGACCTACCTATTCCACCCAGCTCATTCCTGAACAAACCTGACTTAGGTGGGCCTCCTGGAGGCCTTGGGGGGGTGTCAGATGGACAGAAAATTCTTAGTTCATCTAAGCAATGAGCAGTCAACTTAGAAGCCAGTCAGGAGGCTGAAGGTGAATGAAAACCTGGCAAGGGGAGAGAGGGAGAGGGAGAGAGGGGAAGAGCTCACCATTTTAGGATTCTGAGTAAACACACAGTTCAAATGGCTACTGTTTGTTAAACTGAGTGTGGCCCTGCCTTCTGGGTCTCCAGTCTTCTTTCTGTGTGGCTCTGCCTACTGGGAGCTTCCCACTCTCAGGTGGAGAGGCTCCAGGTACAAACAGCACTTGCAAGGGTAGTGGGGTTTGGGAGGTGGGAGGGAGTAGGGCACCCAATCCCAGACTGGGTAAGATGTGGCTCCCTCAGGTGGGATCCTTTATTTATTTACTCAAGTCCCCGTACAAATCCCTGGCCTGCTCTCCCCGAAATCATCTGAGCTCCTGATCCTCGCTCCCTCGTCACGGTGGTGCTCTCTGCATGATTAGCTGCTGGTTCTCCAGGCATTGCTTCAGTCTGTCTTCTGTCAGTGTCAGCCGCTGTTCCAGGATGGACACTGTCTGCAAAATAAAAGGTATCAGGCTCAAAGGCCTACCTTGCTGCCCAAGGATTGCTGCCCAAGCCACTTCAGCCTGGTACCCAAATGCCAGGTGCCTCACTTCCCACCAATGGGCTCTTCCTGGCCTTTCACGCCCTCTGCTCTGTCTCTGGAGTTTGTGGGCAGGAAGAGGGAAGGCAGATGGCAGACCTCACAGCCTTCAGGCATTCCAAGACAATCATGGTATAAGCAATTCTGGGCCTAGTCTGGTACTCCTGCCCAGGACACAGCCCTCCCCTTTATGCTAAGGGCACTCTTTCCAAGTCTGGCAGGGGACAAAGATGAGAAATGGGTGTCATTCACCCCACCAACCTGATCCCAGAGGGTGGGGGCTCTACTTGTGTGGGTCCTATGAGACAGAGTGAGATAGTGCCACCTGGGGGTGAGGATGAGAGTGATCACAGGCAAGTGACAATGACACATAACACCACATCCACACACCCAGCATACCTAAAGCTATGTGTACTTCATGGACTAAGACCAGTCTTGCAGACAGGGCTCCCACAGAGGCTGTGGAAATCTGTCTATTCCCCCCGGCTTTGGGAAGCTGTACACTTCCCAGAGGCCTGTCACTGCCTGTTACACTAGTCTCATCTACCCTAATATGCTAACTGACCCAGGCTTTGCCTGTCATTTCATTTTCACCACTGAGGATTGCTGAGTGCCTACTGCATACATGAAGGTCACACCAGCCACCTAGGGTAAGGTTACTGTGAGCGCAGCAAGCTTGGTCCCTGCTGTCACTAGAAAGGCCAGGTAATGTTTCTCAAGAGATAGTATCTCATTCCCTGAGGCTCCATGATTACTTGAGCTTGGCCCAGCAGAAAGGAAGCTTTCATACACTTAATCAAACAGACATTTTGAGAAAGAGTTTCCCCTTCAATGCACCTACAAATTCTCAGAGTGTCCTGTGTGGATGTCAGATGTCACAAAGGGTGCTCCACCCGATAGTTAACCCCTTCTGCATGAGCTGGCCAGGGATGGGAGGACTCTGTACCCTAGGTCATAGGATAGAACCCGAAAAATCACTGCCTGTAGATCATGAACTGGACCCCCCGAGGCAGAGCTAAGCTCAAAGAACTCCTCACATCTCCAAGTTGGCCAGCCAAGGAACGAGGAGGAGCAGGTCTGCATCTCGTAAAAGTGGCAGTGGAAACAGCCCCCGGCTGGCCCAAGCAGCATTCCTGCAAGTTTCCATTGGCTGCTGCGAAACTCGCACTGCCAACAGTCTTCTTACAGCCCCTTTCCGACAGACAGTCGGGATGCAAGGCTACAGTGGGGAGCAGGACTGATGGCATTTCCTTTTCTGCTGGCTTTTTTTCCCCTTCCCCTTTTAAACTTTTAATAGGAACCCAATTTCCAACTGCAGAGACTGTGGACCTAAAAAACCAGAGATGCTGGGCCAATGGCAGTACTTGGTGCCATGGGAGGGAGGCCCATACTCTAGCTGAGCAGGAATGTGGTCATTAAATGTGTCTATATTAGATTAAGTTGAATAGAAAAGCATCCTGTTTCACAACCATTCACTAATGGAGGGTGCGGGGCCCACTGGGAACACTTTTGCGTACAGTTCTGAAGGGGTACTCCTTGTTTTGTAGCCTTGGTCTACGTACTCCAAACCTCAAACTTGTGGCAGTCCTCCTGCCTCAGGCCTTCCAGTGCTGAGAGACAAGAACACGATGTCTGGCAAGGGACCCCGCATAGTGTGCCCCTGTAGTTGCATCTCTCCCATCTACTCTTCTGAGCTTCACTCTCGGCCAGGCAAGCTCGAAGAGCCACGGCATCTTTGCATCTGGACACACGTCCTCTATCTACAAGGGGTCAGGTGGCAGTCACCACCAGGGGTAACTACCAGACAGTCCCAAGAAACATTTGGTCTTAATGCGTTTTGAGCCTTAGGGCTGGGCTGGGCAGGAGGCTTTCCAGCTATCTGTACATTAGAATGCTGTCTGGCATCCTTTGCTCACAGTGTCTCCCTCTCAATGATCCCACTCTAATAAAACACACATCCATATTCACCGAGAACAATGGTTCCCGTGACAGCTGGGCTGTCATGTTCTTGACTTCCACTCTGGTATCTGTGAGAGATGGTAACCCACTTTAATGTAAGTTGTGTATCTGTCCAGAAAAAAAAAAATCTAGATTTTTTTTCCCCCTTCTTTTTCCTTTGTTTTGGGACAAGGTCTTCTGTAGCCCAGGCTGGCCTTGAACTCACTGTGAAGCTGAGGATAGCCTTGAACTTTTCTCCTGCCTCTTCCTCCTAGTGCTAAAATCACAGACATACATGAGCCACCATGCCTGATTAGTGCCCAGTTAGGTGCTGGATATCAAATCTAGGGTTTTGTGTGTGCTAGATATGTTCTTTTCCTCCACAAAAGAGAGGATTTTCCCAGCAGTGCTGAGTAGTACCAGGGCCTCTGAGTAGCAGGATTACACACACTCAGCCTGGTGACATAACTAAGCAAGCCCCTGGCCGGCATCTGCACAGGCCCAGCACCAGAACAGTCAGGATAGGCTGCTGCCATTTGCCAGGACCTAGAGGAGGAAGGGCAAAACAGCTGGGGTATCACGGTGGACATCTGGGGCTTTCCTGGTAAGGACTAATCTTATTTTCATAGTGGGGCTTTTACCTGCAGTAAGCACATGTCTACTCCAGACATGCTTGGTGAGTATGTATTTCGTCACTGGTCAGAGGACTCTGACTCCCCAGTGCCCTTTCAGGGGAGCCTGGTCACACAGGCCGTTGGCTGCCTACCTCATTTCAATCCCATGGGTGTCTCCTGTCTCAGAGGGTCTGGGCTGGCACATAAGGCCATACCTGTCCCTCACAGTGTAAATGGGACCTTAATAAAAGTACACCTGCAGTACACCCTGGGAGTCCGCACTCCACAGCCTACCTGCCTTGACTTTCTTTAGTACAAAGACAGATAAGACCTGGCCTTCCAGGCCATCCAGTGATTTATGCTCATCTATTCCCTCAGATGCAAGTGTGTCAGACCAAGTTGCAAGTGCCCAATGGGCAGAACACCTGTCATAACTCTCAGCCCCAGTGTCTAAGCATGTGGGAACGTCTAAGCATGTGCAGCCCAAACAGAAGGCGGAGGCCTCCAGAGGTCCTAACTCCAGTTTGCTCAGGGCCAACCAGGGCCTTGTCATACACCTGGTAACACTGAGACATGTTTTCTAGATTGCAGGCATCCTCTCCCCAAACCTCGGGCAAATGGTCTTTGATTTGCCCAAACACCTAGGCTTGGGATTTTCACAGAAGCCATCAGGGCAAGGTAAAAAAAAATGTTGGGTTGGTGAGATGGCTCCTCAGGTAAGCCACAAGACGGCCATTCTGAGTGTGATCCTTAGAATCTACAACTGAAGCAAAGAACTGAATCCCAGAGTTGTCCTCTGATTTTTTCATGCATTCTGTGGTATGTGTACAGGCATGTGTGCGAGCATGTGTATGTGTGAGCATGTATGTGTGTGCATCATACATATACAATTTTAAAAGAACGAGAAGGATGAAAAAAAAAAGAGGTAATGTTTCAGGGACAATCTTGTCCAGGAGTTAGTGGGTGTCCAGGTGTCCATTGGTTCAAAGTGACAAAGAGCAAGCTTTATGCTGGCCAGGGGCTTGCTGGCCTGCCTGACATGCTATGCTGAGGAAGCAAGGCACAATCAGGAGTTGGGGAGGAGCTCACCAGGCAAGGAAGACAACCACAGCTCACAGAGAGAGGGCCTCAGGCCCCACAGCCCTCAGAGCAGCAGGAAGAGTGTGTGAGAGGATGTGGCTACTGCCTGGGAATAGTCTGGGAGGGGCTGCATAGCTGTGGGAAGGCAAGGTGGAATGGAGGGGGCGAGGGTTGGGGTGGTTCAGACTGGAGAAAGGGAGGCCCTGGAGGAAACTAGACAAAATTCGAGAACTCTGGAGAGTGAGCCAAGATGCAGGTTAGAGAGAGAGCCCAGGCAAAACAGTGGGTGTGAGGTTCCTTGGAGAGAACAGAGGGACACAGTAGGCCTTGCAGTGGTCTAGAGGAAGCGCTTCTGAGTCAGTCACTGCTGGGAGAGAGCTGAGTGGGCAGAGGAGGGAGAGACAGCACGATCCACAAGCCCCTGATGAAGGAAAGTGGAATCCAGCACAGGAGGGCCAGGGGTCCCTACAGGGCTCAGGACAATCCAGGCTGCTGCCAGGGAGGGACTGCCCAGTGTAGGTGAACAGAGAGGAGGAAAGGAGTAAGGTGCTGGGGACAAAACCCAAGGCACAGTGATAAGTGGCTGGGCCAGCCCTTGGCTCAGGGCAGCAAGTGAGGATTTAAGAGCTGGGGCCAGGGGGTGGGGCTGCCAGTGTGACTCATCTTGGGCTTCTGGAGGAAAATCCTCCTAGGATAGGCTCAACAATGGTATTCTATTTCCATCCTGATTTTCCTGCAAGGGGAGGGGAGACAGTGATCTGCCTCCGGTTAGGGCAACATTCCCTAGGCAAAGGCAGCTTCTTTCACTCACAGTTCAAGGAGAGTAAGACATTTTACGTAACACTCTGAAGGGCCTTTTAAACAGTCTAAAAGGAACTGACTCTAAAGTGACAGCCTTTATTTTTAGTCACCTAAGAACCATGGTGATTCTCAAGCTGCACCAAGTGCCAAGCATGACATGTCCGGCACCGGTCCCCTGCCCCAGTGGCAGAGAAATAGCACTAGGTTCCTTTCCATAGATGGCTTTCTGTACCAGCATTAGCTATGAGGTGTCTGAAGGCCTGTTAGGGTCCCAAGAAAGCTCTGAGACCATAAAACAGCTGGATCTAGCTCCTTCCTTGTCCTTGACAGGACCGAGAACCCACAGTGGCCAGACCAGATGCCCTGCATGGCACAGAGCCTGGCCTTGGGCATCTCTGCTGGCCTGAGGTGGCTAAGGGGAGACTCTTGGCTTCTCTGACAGGCGTGACTGGGAGGCTAGGGCAAGTTCACAGGGCCTCACAGGTGGCCACACTGCACTTGCAATCCCTGAAAACTCCCAGAGAAGGGTTCTCTGTGCATCTTAAGGAAGGTGAGAAAGACTAGAACCCCAAAGGAAGGCGAACTTCCTTAAGGGAAGGAGAAACAGTGAAAAGGGGCAGGTACAACTTGGTGGCTGTCCCCTCTCCTCAGGGACACCCCTGATACCCTCATGCTCTCTCCCTGGGTTGTGTAGGGCTTTTATTGTCCCTTCTATTTCCTGATGGCCACCTCCTGCCCAACTCCTATCTACCCACTACTGACTCCCCACAGTCTCACTGGCCTCTTTCTCTCTCTGGCCTGGTTTTCTCGAGGTGAGCCGATACTAAATCTTTCTATAATTCCTTCTTTAATTCTTTCTTCTTGTTTATTTCTTCTTTTTTTCACTTTAAAAAAAAAATTAGATATTTTCTTTATTTACATTTCAAATGTTATCCCCTTTCCTGGTTTCCCCTCTGGAAAACCCTATCCCCCCCTTATGTTTATTTCTTCTTTTATCCCACATTTCACTGTGTGTTTGGGAAGAAGGCAAGAAGTAAAGCTTATGTCTTACCCATCGGCATGATAGTCTCTGCTATCATGGGCTCTGGGCCTCAGGCTGCAGCTCTCAGTGTTGGGGAGGGAGGCTGCCATCTCTGGGAGAAGATTGACAGTTGTCCCAACGTGTCAGATCAAGGTGCTTCTCAAGTATAGGATGAGCGGAAAGGCCGAGGGACACCTGGCAGACTGTCCTATACTAGCCGGTGTGGTTGGGTAGGAAGAGATATATGATAGAAATAAGGGCTGGGGGGTGGTGATGGTAGTGGGGTACACCTTTAATCCCAGCACTTGGGAGGCATAGGCAAGTGGATCACTGAGTTCAAGGCCAACTTGGTCTACAGAGGTCTATAGGATAGCCAGGGCTACACAGAAAAACCCTGTCTCAAAACCAAAACCTAACAATTTTTAAAAAGGAGAAAAGAAAGAAGGAAGGAAGATAGAGGTCCTAGCCAAAAAGGAGAGGGAAGGAGGAATCCTCTATTTCCTGTTTCCTATTGTGTGTCACTAAGCCACAGGTCTGAGCGGTATTATCAGGAAAGATGATATGGTGTCTCCTGGTGACCGAGGGAGCTCTGTGTGAAGACCTGACCCTAACCACCTGGTTGCACAAGTAGAGGAATGAAAGGCCCTTTAGAACACAGAGCAATGACACATGTTCAGAGTCACACACATTCCAGCAGCTACTTTTCCCCATAGCCACTGTCACCACCTGTGCAGAAAGCCTCTCATGTGGACATATCACAGGACACTCATGGGGTCCTTTTGACCCACTCAGGATATCCATACCCTTGACAAGTGCCTACCACACACAGTACAAGGGACTTTGGTTCCTGAGGGCTTCTAGACATGGCTGTGACCTGCACAAGTCTGGAAGGGTTGAGTTTTGGCAAAACTGCTCTGCCATCACTGATGGTAAGTGAAATAGATCTTAGCAGGAAGATCTTAGGCACATGCTGAACCAGCCACTCTAGCTATGTTTTTCAGATGCACTGCTAGACTCTTAGGAGGGTCTCCACATGTGGAGGACTCACTGCAGCCTCCCTCAGTTCTGGAACCTTCTTCCCAGCAGTTACTGCCCACTCTGGCCAGAGCACTTCCCTGGGCTCAGGTCTTATTCCACGGAGAACCCTGGGCCCTCTTGGGAGAGACAGTAGATTCCAGAGAGGAGGATACCTCCTGGGCCTGCTCTGTGAGCTGTAGGTAACATGGAAGTGGGCAGGATGGCTAAGCCAGGCAGCCAGATGGAAGAAGAATGCCAACAGCCAGCCATATGCCTTCTGCCTGAGCAAGAGGAGGAGTACTGTAGTTTAGCAGGGAAGCCTGGGGCCTAAGACATCTTCTCTAGCCTGGGGCAAGTGTAGTCTAGACTCACTCTGGCTAGGAAGACAGCAGCATTGGGCAGAAGGTAGCACTGGGCTGTCTCATAGCAACCAAGGTAGACACAGCAGGGCTCTGTAGAGAAGGGGCTCCTTCTGCACTAGCACACACTGCATCCAGTCTTCTGGACCTACACCTTCCTTGCCGTACTCCGGGGTTTACCTCCTATCTCCCTCCTGCCCCCCACAATGTCTCAGCTTCCTAGTGACTCTTGTACTAGGTCACCTTGATTCCCATCCTTCCCACTGCCTCTAACACATCCCTTTTTACCCAAGACATCAGCCTCCTGTGTGTGTGAGACACTCACATGGCACTTGTGGCCCTGTGTGGGAGCTCACTACTGCTTCTTAAAGCCCATGTACAACTTCTCTCCCAGGATCCCCTCCTGGTCCCAGCTCATGCTTGGGGCCTGCCTTCCTCTCCTTTGTGTTGGCTACAGAAGGGGTGTGAGCCCCTGGGAAATGTCACAGCCATTCTCAGTGAGAAGCTGTGGCCTGTATGACAAAACAGGGTCCAGACTTTGATGGTCCACGCTGCACTTGACCAGCTTGCCCACTGGCCTTGGCTATGTCACCAGACTCAGGGCTTCAGTTTTCTTGTATGTAAAACATAGCTCTCAGAGCTGCGGCACTCACTCATAACCCATGTGTACTCAACACACGCTGCTGGGTGGGAATGGGTGCACTGTGGGTACCATGATGCCCCCAGCTCTTTCCCTGGCTGGGTTTTGGGACATTGGAACACATGTTCCAAAGAGTTTTCTAGGCGGGTCTGAGGTACTGGAGTGCAAGGTCTGTGGCTTCTTACAGCTCTCCTCTGATGGAAAACTGCTCTTAATCATTTCCAGAACTGTGGCTGATTTTAGCTCCCCCAGAAGGTCTCTCTGGAGGATCTTGGGTTCCCCAGTCCCCCTTCCCCCCAAATATGGGACTCTATTAAAGGCTACTAAGGCAGTCTGTCCCGCTCTACCCGATCCCTAGCAGCCCCAGCCCATCTCTGGGTACATATCCTTATGTGTGCACACACACGTACACGTAGGAAGCCCTGCCTCGCTGATGGTGGACAGTGCCTGGCCAGTCACATGCCAAGGTGTCTAGGAACTAAAGGGGCCAACTTAGCTCCCCAGGGACAGGCTTCTGGTTTGAGTCCAATCCTTCCTGACACCCAGGCTCCTGGTCACAGCCCACATCGAATGATTTGCTGCACAGGGGCTTTTAACTCTGAGGGTGCCAACGCTGGCTCTCAAGCAGCCTGTCAGCCAGACATCTAGTGTATGTACCATAAGGGCAGGATTTTGTTTAAATCTTGTTCACAGACAAATTCCAAGTCTTCGCATTCTAAGACATGGGTGGCACTTAGAAAGTATGTGAGGGATAAATGCCATGTCCTGAGAGTTAGAGAACACCGTTTCCTGAGAGTGAAGGGCACCAAGGCTGAATAGGGCAAGCTTGAAGTGTGGCAGGGGAGGAAGGTGGGTGACAGACACCAACTACCCCAGCCCAAGCATGGCCCTCCACTTCCTGGCCTTGGCAGAGCCCCCTCCCCCTGACTTTAGGAGAGCACGAAATGAAGGAAGACAAAGTCAGCACTGGAATCAAAGAATCTGAGTTTCTTCTCTTCCCACCAGCCCTGACTTGACCTACAGCTTTAAGGCCTGGAGGGAAGGAATGGAGGTCCTCTCTTATGGTGACATCTGTAATACTCAAGTATCCAGGATCACACAAGAATCTACAGAACCCCCCCAGAATCTCTAACACCCCCCCCCAGCCCACAGTCTGCTGCAAGCAATGCAAGCTTCTGGCCCCGGAATCCATGGGTCCCGGCTCTGTTTCACATTATCTCAGGGGTATAGGATTTCTCTGATGTTTTCTCCTGCCCCAGTCCCCATCTCTACTGAGGATTAGCTCTCTTAGGGAAGTACACGAAATGCTATTTTCTATCACTGGATTAGCCACTGGATTAAGGAATTCTGACTAATTTACCTTCTCATGGCTTCACAGCAATTCCTTCTTTCCACCTCTCAAATAAGCAGAGCCTCTCCTTAAAAGGAGAAGCTATAAAAGGACCCACCTCCAGCATCTGTAAAGCCAGATGCTCCTAGGACTTATGGAGTACTGCTCACACCAGAGACTGAAACACAGCCCTGCTGCCCATGTGGCCCGGGTTTAGGCACCCCTCTTTGCCAGCCATATCTGACAGAACCTAAGGTACAGGATGCAAGCATGTTTGTCCAGAAGTTCTGCTACACTGATTCCATACTGAGCTAAGGAGGGGCATGAACCTTGGCCACCTTTTGCATCCCCAAGCCTGGGAGACTGCTCTGCAGCTGGGAGGCTTGCAAAACATCCCTGTAGTAAGGCAAGCTGGCTGCAGCTCCTGCCCAACGGGACAGCTGCAGAGACAGAAAAGGACATGTGTCATCAGGGTGGGTTTTCTTAAGTTTCCTCAGCCACTTGGACCCACCAGGGAAAATCTGATTCGCTGCCCTGAGTTTTCTAGCGGCACCAGCCGGGCAAAGATCAGGGGGAGACAAAGAACTGTTCTCAATTGCTGTGCTAGGCAAAGCTCAACTCTACTTTCTCTCCTTGTTTGCAGCCCCCAGGGTATGAAAAGGGTTTGTGCGCTCACGTACAGGCTTGGGTCAAAGTGAGTGGATGGGAATAGCAAGCCCGACGGTGGCTTTCCTGGCTTTGCAGTAATGGAACTTCAGCAGAGAGAGCACCTGGCAGCCCACAGGGTTGGCTGTGGCTTGGTTAATCTCAAAGCAGCATCAGCCTGTCTGCAGCTGCCTGACATAAAGCTTACACAGGCCCCTTTCTTGTGCTCTGTGTTTGACCTTTCCTTTAGAGGGCTCCAGATGAACAAGAGTTCCCTTACCCATCTCTAAGCACATCCTGCACCAGCCAGAATGAGGGGGTCCATTCATGGCATCTCGTATGTCCCCACTCCCAACTCCTGCTCACCATCTTCCAGCCCGCCCCACTACTCTAGCTTGGAGCCTCAGAAGAAATTTCATATGACCAACCGTGAACATTCCCAGGCTCCAGAGGTAACCACAGCCACTGCCCAGCCCATTTTAATCTGCAGCTTCTTTGGGGGGTTAGGGGGTTACTTTTCACCACAACCGCAGACGGGATGAAGATGGAAAGCAAGCGATGTCTGCCAGATCCCCAAGGGAGCTGCCATCCAGCCTTCCGTGCAATACCAAATGCAAGTGAGTTCTGGAGTGCAGCTAATAAGCTGCGTGCCAGGAGTGGAGGCTGCAGACTGCCCTGACTTGGAACTTGAGGCAGGAATGGCCTCCCGCACCCTTCCCTATTGTAAAGCCACAGGAGCCTGTGGACTGAGTGCCCAAGCCAGCAACAGGGCTGGGGATGAGGAGCCAGGGACCAGACAGATGTTCTTATTCTTCCCTGGAGTGTCTGCAACCAGCTAAAGGCAAGCATCGGGTCTGTCCCCACTACAGATTATACAATGTCTTGAGTCCGTGGTCTCCCAAGAAGTAACCTCTTAACAGAAAAGCAAATAAGCTTCTTGTCTCTAAAGCTCCAAGTGGCAGAGGTTCAGGCCGTTCTGAACCTGATTGTGCTGAAAGGGTAGCCCAGGAATGCCCGTATGGAAAGTGTGACAAAGTCACTCTAGACTGCCTGTGTGTGGTTAGATGTGTAGAGGGTGGTCTCAGTGGAAACAAACAATACCCCCTTGTAAGCAGGGTTGCCAGAAGGCATGCGAGGGAACGCTTGCTCTGTACCCTCCCTACAAATTTGGTTTGGGACGCCACAAGAAGGCCCATAGGGAAAATGGTGTGACTACTTTAAAATCCAGTCTGTTCCTACAAACGACAACTGGCCTGCCTGATAAAGAAGGACAATCAAAGCCCCACAAAGCAGTCCCATAGCTTGGCCATAGCACAGTGGTGTGGGCTAGCGATCCCACCTTTCCCACTAGTGTGGAAGTAGACACTTTATGCCAGTAGCCCATTAAGCAGGGAACTGCTGGGACTTGGCAGGGTAGGGGTGGTTAAAAGTACCTAAATCTCCAAATCAAACAAAAACCCTTGGCCTTGATGAACAACATCAGCAGAGCTCAGGGAACTCAACATCTGGCAAATTTAACTGCCAAGGAGCCTCAAATCAGCAACAGCGTCTATGGCCTGGTTCTTCTTGCTTAAATTTCAAGCCTTAGATTAGAGCTTAGCAGTCTCTATGAGCCACAGGGACCCAACTGTGACATCACAGCATGGCTGGGGCTGGCCTGAAGCACTGCATGCTATTAAAAAACAGTTGGAGCAAGAATTTGCAAGAATTTCATGGCTTGGTATTTTTAAAAAGCAGCAAGATGTGAAACTTGAGTCAAAAATAACTCTGCTGTTGGCTCCTGAAACAGAACCACTGAGCCCCTGGCTAAGCCTCTGCTGGGGCTGCTCACACAAGCCTCCCAGGCTCCCTGGTCACTGTCTGCATCGCCCCCCAACCCCCATGTTCTGAAGAGAAAACCAGAGAGTAGTGAGGCTCCACCCAGCAGTTCTTCAGGATTCTGAGCCCACAGTGTAACACAAGGGAGCCAATGGGGAGCTGAGCTTGACCAAGACGCTACCAGCCCACTAGCTGACTTTCCTATAGCATCAATATAGGGGCACAAGAGGAAAAAACATGCAGGTCTAGGGGTCTAGATTGAGTCCTCCAGGTTTTGCCATGAGGGACAAGCCTGGCATGGCAGCAGAGCAGATTTTACAAGGCTTCATGGGAAGACCTGGCTCTACCAGAGTTGCTGATGTCTGCTGTCTACCTCAGAAGACAGAAAGGTAGAAAGCACAGTGGTTACATCCATGTTTCTGAAGGACAGCCTGGGAAGTAGGACAGCCAGCAGTGCAGAGACAGCAGGAATGGTCACTCCACAGGCCTCAAGTAAAGCCAACCACAGTGGCCAGGCCTTTTTGCTCTTACTCCTGGCTTTTCCCTATAGGCTTCTGGGGTAGAACCAGGTTTGTTAGCAAAATTGGCTGAGGCAGGCCAACCGAGAGAGTGATGTGGGTACCACATCATGTTGTGGATGGAGGTGATGAGGTGATGAACTCAGAGCAGCATCCTTGGACACACAGCAGGATATGCCTTTAATTTTTAAGTTGAGTACCAGGCCAACAAAGGGTACATGTTGAAACCCTACCTCTCTGCCCCCCGCCCCCTTTTTAGGGCTAGAGAGAAGCTCAGCCACTAAGAACCTGGCTGCTCTCCCAGGCAGAGGTTTGGTTCCCAGCACCCATATGATAGCTCACAATAATCTATAACTCTAGTTCCAGAGGGCCTGACGCCTTCTTTTGTCCTCCACAGGCACCAAACACACGGGATGCACAGATGTACAAGCGGACAAAAACATCCATACACATAAAATAAGAATAAAAAAATCTTAAGAAGGAAGAAACACCCACATTTTCCCCAAGCCAGTTGCTGTTGATATCTGAGACAGAAGCAATAACTGCTGCTGGACCTCGCAGGCTACTGTGGTAACTGGAATCTAGGACTGTCATTAGAAGTGCACATCTTTGAAGAACTTCAGTCTTGGCCCTGGATGCTTTAGTCCAGGATCAAATACTCACCCGTAATTTTCAACAGCCTCACTCCAGTGCCACTGTCGCCTTCTGTACACCCCCCCCCCCCACTTCCCTGGCAGCTCACAGGACTCCTGGACTTGAATGTCCACTTCTGCTGTTCCCATGCTTTGCTCGAAGGGCTGTCCTTCAGTGCCACATATAACACTGGACTAACTGCTGATCTTTACCACAGTTTCCCCAGCCCAGTCTACCAGTCAGCCAAGGATCCTAGTAGGTTTGACTATACCCAGCACTCAGGAGGTAGAGACAGGTGGATCTTGGAGTTCAAGGCCAGCTTGGTGTACAGAGCAAATTCCAGGACAGCCAGGGCTACATAGGGAAACCCTGTCTGGGGGTGGGGGAAAAGAAAAAAAAGGAAGGAAGAAAGGAAACTATGGTTACAGAAATTGTACGAAGGTCCGAGATATCCAATTGCCCTCAGATCTAGGAAAGTGGATGTGCCAAGGAGGCATCTGATAGGCAGGCGGCTTATTCGGTAAGCTTCTCCATACTTGGTGGGTATGAATGAAGCCGAAGAATCCTGCCTACTCTAAGCATGGATGGCATCCAGCTAGGATCAAATCCTCCATGAGCTCAGCAGAGGAGCAAGTTAAGCCCCAAGTAGCAGTCTCACAGGGAATAGTAAGAATGAGTTAGTTCTCTCCTATACCAACAGCACATTCCAAGGGGGTGGGGGGAGAGACAGACAGAGTCAGAGAGACAGAGAGAATATATGGTATGTACGAGTGTGCTTGTATGTGTTCTGGGCAGATGGCCTCTTGGGCCAGCCTTCTGGGCTCCGATTACAGAGTTTGTTGTAAAGGAAGAGGTTCCGGTGGGCAGTAGAAGTTGAAATCAGGGTACTGTGAATGCTGGGCAGGCACTATCTATGTCCCCAGCATTCTTTATTTAAACTCTCTTAACAGCTAAGCCATCTCTCCAACCTCAAACTTATTTTAATTATTTATCAGTGAAGATGCACAAAGTCCAGTCTGTGTACAGAGGTCAGAGAATGACCCTGAGGAGTCAGTTTCTCCCCTCAGCTTTATGTGGGTTCCAGGGATCAAAGATCGGCAGCAAGTGCTTTACTGAGTGGGACATCTTGCTGGTTCTGCAGGAAACTTCTTGATGAAGACATTCCAAATTCCACCCGGACTGTTTAGCAAGGGATGCAGGGATGCTCTGCACACGGCGACTAAGATCAGGATTACCTGCTTCCTGCCAAAGCCACAGGCTGGGTGGACCCGGGCTGGAACCAGATGAAGCCATTATTGTTGAGGCCTTATCAGTACCTGGCAAGATACCAACTTCTCTGAACTCCGAAGGCAAGCTCAAAGTGAAGATGCCGAGGAGAGCCCAGGAAGAGCTGTCGGCTCCAGCCAAGTGTCAGCATCCGCACCCTCAGGGACTTTCCATCTAGACAGTTTGAGACCTGAAAGGTCAGGCCAGGCAGAAGACTGTGCCGACTAGAAAACACAGACAGGAGGAGGCAGAGCAAATGGTGCCACACCTTGCAAGGTCATTTTAAAAGTTGTGATCCTCTTGTACATGCCCCCTGCGCCCCCACCCCCAGACAGAGTTTCTCTATGTAGCCCTGGCTGTCTTGAAACAAAAATCTGTAGACTAGGTTGGCCTTGAACTCAGAGATCCACCTCCCTCTGCCTCCTGAGTGCTGGGATTAAAGGCATGTGCCACTACACTTGGCTCATAAGTGCACTTTTGAAAATTAGTGTGTGCATTTTATAAACATGGATGTCTCTAAAAGCTCAACCCCAATGTGGGGCTAAAGAACCAATTTCTGATGCAACACAAACTGCAAGGGCAGCTGGGAATCTGAGGACCTGCAAGGTCTTTTGACCCCAGGGGGCCACCTTGTTGGCTCAGGAGGCTAGAAGCTTCAGTTTTGCTGATCTCACCACCCACTTCCTCAACCTGCAGTGAAGTCTGGCTCCAAGGTTTTAGGAAGTTGCCTCCCAGGAGCAAGCCTGTGACAGCTCTGCCTCTTGCCTAAGTCTCCCCCAACAGAGGACCCAAAGCCTCCATGCCTTGACTGGCTTCTTATGCATGGCTCTTAGTGTTCACAATGGCCCCAGCTGCCTGCTCCCCTTAAAGCCTGGCTCTGACATCAGACTCAGTTTAGGAGACTTCTCAGGGATGGCACTGAGCTTCACACAGGGGCAAACAGAACGGGCTCAGTGAATGTGTGTTCACAGGGGGAACCATCACTGCTATTGGAAGGACTGAGAAGTGGCTCTCTTGGGCCCTGGGAAAGTCTAGCTTCAGGAGGCAGTAGAAGACTGGAGGAAGGCTTTGTGGTGCTGTCATACAGAAAGCTCTGGCCCCAGCAAGCCTTGGGCCGTAGCAGTGGGAACAGCAGGGACAGCTCCTAACAAGACAAGAGTACAAAGCCCAACTGGGCACTGCTTGATGAGCTCCATGGGTGGGCATATTTCATATTCCCAGAGGCCTGGAGAGTGGGTGCCGGAATAGCATTGCATCCCAGACCTATAGGAGGCTTAGGTTTTTCTAAGATCACTGCGGGAGGCTGTAGTGAAGCCAGACATCTCTGAGTCCCAAGCCGGGTACATGCTTAGTTTCCTGCCTTTAGGACTTTTCTTTATAGAAGGGCTGCTTGGGGCAGAGTGTCTCCTTGAGAAGGGCTGGGAATTTGTATCAGTCCCTCAGACTGGTGGTAAACAGACTACAAACATCCATTGAGGATGTCTTTGCCCCACAGAGCTGCACGCCCACACATCCAGACAGACTGTTGACTAAGAAGGTAGGTTTTGTTTGTTTATATTTTTTGTAGATCAGGCTGGCCTTACACTGTTGGTCCTCTTGCCTCAGCATTCCAAGTGCCAGGATGCTAGTGTGAACTACCATTTTGGCTTTAAGTACTAGGGCCCTAGCTGAGTGGCAGTGTTGCACATCTTTGATCCCACCACTTGGAAGGCGGATCTCTGAGTTTGAAGCCAGCCTGATCTACAGTGCAAGTTCCAGGATAGCCAAGACTACATAGAGAACTTCGTCGCCAAAAGAAACAAACAGAACAGAACAAAACAAGAAAAGAAAGAAAAAACCCCTAGGGTCCTTTGTAACGGGGTACTGGAGGACCCGTGACTCATTCAGAAACCACCCCTGTCCACTATCCAGTGCAACAGCATGGCTCTCCCTGGAAGCTATTCTGCAGGATAGAAGTGTAGGCAACCCAGGAGGTACCATCCCCCTCTACAAAGTCTTGAGGAAGTACCATCCCTCTCTACGAGGTCATGAGGAAGTAGACTTCCTTGAAGAGGAGGAAAAGGGCAGTAAGCTGCTCACACAGCACAACAGATGATTCATGTGACGTCACTTAAGCGGGAGGCAGTGCTGAGGCTGGAGCACAGAGAGCTTCAGGACCAAGCACATAGTGAGGAGTGACTGCTGAGGGGGGAGCACCTAAGATTAAACAGAGGGCCCTGCTCAACTTGAAAAGGAAGGTGGCAGTGGCTGCCTGGGCTCAGCCTTAGGAGGGGGCTGGTTCATTTAGTCCAAGGAACTCAAATGCACCATGTAGAAAATGGGGCTGAGCCTCATGGCCTTGTGTGGGGCTTTAAGGAATCCAAGCTTTCTCAAGATACAATGTGTCCAAAGGCAACACTTTTCACTTAGTGGTACCAATGAACACAGGGGCACCGTCAGAAGAGAAGACCACTATGGAGCTGCGAAGAGACCAGTGTCAGGTAGGACATCCAGACACCTAGCTGCAGGCCACTTCTACTCTGTGACATGAGTTTCTTACAAAGCTACTATCATACTCCTGTTAACATACAACAACCTTTCATGTGCACCCCTAAATCAGCAGGAAATGGTTTTGGTGCTATACTCCTGTATATTTTTAGCATCTTCTCAGACTTAATTTCCAATTTTATCCTGAAAAGTCCTAATGACTCCACCTCCCCTGACCTCTCACTTGAAGAGGCTGTGAAGAACATGAGGTAGTTTTTGTGGGGCTTGACGTGGGTTTTTCATCTTAAAACCCTGGCACCTTGCTCATGTCTCTTCAGAGAAGGCTTTCTTTCTTCTCAGGGGTTAACAGGCTTCTCAGAATGCCTGCACAGTGACAACCAGCCACTCAGCCTCTCCTGAGGGTACTTCCATCTGTGAGCCCAAGGCTGACATTCTACCATTGACGTGACAGAATGGAGTGGCTTTTCTGCCTTAGCCCAGGGTTTAGAGGGACATCAGGCTGCTTCAGCTCCATTTCTACTAGCTGTCCTTTGTAGTCCTTCTGTAGGACTGAACTAGGGACAGCCCTCGCCTGTCCCTGTTTTTACAGCCTGTCCTAGCAGGCTGTCCCATAGCCTCATTAACTACAAGCCAGCATGGGATGTGGAGATCTGTAGGGTCCCCACCAGGCACCTAAAGCCAAGGCACCAGGAAGACAGAGGGTCTTCCAACACTGACTTGCCCACTAGCCCCCTGTGCCACATGTCAGCTACCCTGGATTGATTCCTCCATAGCAGGCTGCTCTTCTGTCAGGACCTTCCTCAGATGGTCAGATGTGATGCTCCTCTGGGCAACCACAGTGCATCTGCCACCTCCTGCTGGGGTATTTTGCTCTTACTGAAGGTGCGCTGTTGTAAGCTGCAAGTTGTTAATGTAAGTTAAGTTCCAAAGGACCCACTTTTACCTCACTGAAGAAGACAATAGGCTATAGTAAACACTTCCTCAGTAGGTACTTAGAATCAGGTAAGAGCCAAGCACTCTGCAGAGATTCAAATCTGCTAACCCTTACCAAAAACAGCAAAGGTCAGCACCCAGACCACCTGTGCATCAGTCAGGGTGCGTGGGAAAAAGCATGGGCTGCACTGAGTTCAAGGCCAGGCCTGCAGAGATTCCTACTCACTGCCCCCAGTTCCCGGTGAGAGGACACATGAATGGACAGGATTTCTCTCAAAGTACTGTTGTGACCCTGCCATACCAGGGTGGACAGAGACCTGTGTGGTGATTTTGGAGTTTAGTGGCTGGGGCTTACATAGCTCCATCAGTCAGAATCCCAGGGAAGACACTGATATTTCTTTAATGTCAGTTGGAAAACAGGTCCATTTTTCCACTTCACTTTACACTCTCAGAAACACTTCATTTATTTATTTTAAAAGACAGTCTCGCACTATGTAACCTTGGCCAGCCTGCAACTAATTAAGACCAGCCTTAGACCAGGCTAGCCTCAAACTCCCAGACACCCTCTTGCTTCTGCTTCTCCAGAGCTAAAATCAAAGGTGTAAGCCACTGTGCTGGCTAGTTTTATGTCAACTTGACACAAGCTATAGTGATCTGGGAAGAGGGAACCATGATTAAGAAAATGCTTTCATAAGATCAAGCTGCAAGCAAACCTCTAGGGCATTTTCTTAGTGATTGATGAGGGTGGGCCCAGTCCACTGTGGGTGGAGCCATCCCTAAGATGGTGGTCCTGGGTTCTATAAAAAAGCAGGTTGAGCAAGCCAGTAAGTGGCACCCCTTCCATGGCCTCTGCATAAGCTCCTGCTTTCAAGTTCCTGCTCTGTTTTAAGTTCCTGTCCTGATTTCCTTTAACAACAGACTACAATGTGGAAGTGTAAGCCAAATAAATCCTTTCCCCAAAACATGTTTTGAGTTTTGGTTATGGTATTTATTCACAGCAATAGAAACCATAACAAGACAGGCACAATGCCTCTCTGATCCAGTGAAAGATACGGTCCATGAGGAACACTCTGAACGTGTCTTTAAAAACCTAGCAGTTGCTGGAGATGGTGACAGACACACACTTGTGACAGTAGTGCTGAGGCTGGAGTAAGGGGGTCTTCAGTTCAAGGTCCGCCTAGGCCATCCAAGGTGACCCTGACTCTCATTAAAACAATACCTGCCAACCAATGTCAAATGATCCAAACACCAAGCAATGCAGATGAGGGGTATAGTCCCATCAGGCCCTACCTGTGTGAGGACGTCCAGCTGGCCCACGATGTGCTCAAGTGTGCTGGTCAGTGTCTGGGGTATGCTGACGAGCTCCTGGGGTTTGCCTTGACTCTTGTCTCTGCCTGGTGGGATGGGCAAATCCATTTCTGGCTAAAGACAGAAAGAGACCAGGCCCTCAGTCTATTTAGTAGTTGAAACAAGGAGAGAGGACCATCTCTAGAGGATTAGCTGAGAAGCCAGAGAACTGAGGAAAGGGCTTCGACGTCAGCAGGGAACAGCGGTGAGACAGGACAAGCACCCCTTCCACACACCAAGGTCCACATGCCCATCTTTCACAGCAGAGACTGAGGAATGGAGTTGAGTGCCCGGCAGTCCATACTAGATGGGGCCTGGGTGCAGGGGCAGGTGGACCCCTGGGTGCTCAGCAGACTCTCAGATCTCCGAGGTCCTCAGGGAGGCTGGTCCAGCTCACAACTCTTTACTCTCAGGCACCATCCAGGATGCATCTTGGAGGAGCCAGAGACATGAAAACTGCAAAGCCCTGAAGTCCCTCTTCTCCCAGATAGCTTGATTTCAGTTCTGCCCTCCCAACGGCCTGGCAGCTGTGCCCCAGAAATGAGAGGGGATGTTCCTGCCCTGCCCTGCTCCAGATCCCCTGGCAAAACAAAGATCTCTGTGTGACTGTTGTGCCCAGATGGCTGGTAAGAGCCAGAATCCACAGGACAGTCACAGCTGGCTTGCTTCAAACAGGACTCCAGGAATGGGAGGCACTTGGGTTTTTATGACTTGAAGGGTGACTAAGCTCCCAAGTCATAACAGTTGAGCCCCTCTCTGTCCTCAAATGAAGGCTTCTCCTGCTCCAGGAGGCCGCCTACACATATGGAAAGGACGCCCTGAGCATGGGAGCTTGAAGGAGGCTTGGCAGATGCCAGTGTCCTGTATAGCTCCACTATGCAATCCTGATGGCCCGTGCTCTGGGTCAGTCCCCAAGCTTTTGATGACCTACACCTGCCTAATAGACACTCCAGATGTACCATGTCAGCCCCAGGGCTCTGTCCAGTCCAATCCACCTCCTTCCACACCCTCTCTCACGTGTGCCCTAGCACTCACACCACATCTCCGTCCCCATCAGGAGCTCTGCTGCCCCTGCAAACCCGGGCCTCCTTCCTGCCCTATTCCTCTAGCACTTCATCCTGAAAACAAGGTGAGCACACAGGCACTGCTGCCTGTCCATGGGCCTGCTATGTGGGCCGTACTCATCACTCCTGTTCCCACAAATCCTCAGAGCTTGTGGACCACCCATGTGCCACAGAGCCTCAGGCAGCGGAGTATACCGGGGACGCCTGCAGACCCACAATGAGCTGTTCACATCTCCCCTCAGTGCGTGGAGCATGGCCTGGCTTGGGCATGCTCACCTGCATTACATCACAGTCTCTGGGAAGAATGCACGCAGGAGAGGGTTCAAGTGACAAAGGCACGCAGGGCAAGGAGTTCTCATCTCATAAACCACAAACTCTCAAGGACATATTGATGTGAACTTGAAAAATACCAGCTCTGGTGGCCAAAGAACTTGAGGGTGAGAGACATGAGCCAGAGGGACATTCTTGAGAACAACATTGGTGTTGTGATCACGTGCCCACTGTTGACATGCCTGCTGTGTGATGTGGCCATTCCCTAAGCTCTTGGTATCAGGACCAGGGCTCTTCCAGTCCTGGAATCAATGTACTTCAGATCTCAGTGCCTACCCAGAAGCCCATTCCATAAGGAAACTCTTCAGAAGCCTACCAGCCTTGCCAAGACAGTGTGGACCCAGCACAGTAATCTCCAGGCTCAGGCAGTCTTGCCATAGGTGAGGAATGAGAAGCTGGAAAGCCCTTGGCTCCATCATTCTAGCAAGTGCCTCTACCTTCTCATCTGTAAAATGGGGTCAGTGAGTTTAGAGGAGTGAACCTGAAGTCACCATTGAGCCTTGTGCCCTCCCTGCCCACTCCTTTCAGACAGATAAACTCTTTGCCAAGGCAGTAGAACTGTGGATCCACCAGAGTAGACTACGGAGAAAAGGTTACAGGCGTCCTGTTCCCAGAGCAGCATCTTCCTGGGGACAGCCAGACTGGTGCTGCCTGCTGCCTGGGAAGGAGGGAATGGAAATTCTGAGTGTTTCTGCAGAGCAGCCCGGAAGCTGCCAATGCTGAACGGGATGATGAGGTGGGGGGTGGGGAGGGAGTGCCAACTTTAGCAATCTCCTTCTGAGCCAAAGCTGAGCAGATCCAAGGGAGCAGCAAAGACTGGAGCCGTGGTGCTCCAAGCTGGAGAAGTGGCTTCAGGGGAGCTATGTGTTCCCATGGATACCGTGGGGATGGGCTGTCTTCATGTCACAGCAAAGGAAACTGAGGAAAAAAAATGCAAATCCTGGCACTTAGATGCTAAGACAAGAGGGCTGTGAATTCCAGGGTAGCCTGGGTCACATGTGGAGTGCAGAATGAGGACAGTACTTACTGAGTTCAATCCCAACCACGGCAGGAGGAAAGAACAAGCAGGTGTTCTCCTCTACCCTCTACTCCATGCACGTTACACTACAGACTGGTGTACTCATGCACACTCAGTTTACACACACACTCACACAGTTTTTTGAGACAGGGTTTCCTGTGTAGCCCAGGCTGTACTAGAACTCATTCTATCGACCAGGCTGGCCTTGAACTCAGAGAGATCCATCTGCTTCCTGAATAGCGGGATTAATTAATAAAAGAAAAGGTAACAATAAATCTATAATAGGAAAACAATTAAAAAGGGTCTGGGGTTTCTGGAAGCTGTACACAGTTCCTGTAACCCAAGTACTCGGGAAGCTGAGGCAAGAGGATCA
Source organism: Micromys minutus (assembly GCF_963924665.1). NCBI lineage: Eukaryota > Metazoa > Chordata > Mammalia > Rodentia > Muridae > Micromys > Micromys minutus. The sequence goes on along the minus strand of NC_137956.1, from coordinate 37,195,989 downwards.
CAAACATGAGGCTAGCCCAGGCTTCAAAGTGAACTGGAGGCCATGGTCTAGGTCATCCTATCTCAAAGAAGGAAGTCCAGCATTACAGCACTGAGGCTGGCCGTGCTGACTACCTGCTGATTATCTACTGCAGGCCCTGCTTTAACGGCATCTCACTGAAGCCGTGAGGGAGGGTCCTTCACAGGAGGGATTGCTTTGTTATTTTTCAGACAGAGGACACTTAGTCTAAGTGTTCTCTCAGGAATGATCACCCTCACATGTTACATACTTGCTCAAAATCATTCGGCTGGGACCTAGCCTCAAAGCACAAATTCCTGGGTATCAGGCAGTCTGTGACAGACGACATGGCATACTGGCTGCAGCTGGACTTGTTTGTGCATTTTCTCCTTAGAATCTCTGTGGATACTAAGGCTCCTCTGAGCCTCACAGTTTCTGCATCACTGTTCTCCCCTGTCTATCCTGGAACGCCTGTCCAGATGAAAACAGAAGCCCTCCACAAATACTTGATGCCTTGAAGGGCCCAACCCACAGGAGCAGCGAATTCCTGTGACAAAACCTCTTCAGCATCTGCACTGCAGCAAAGGGCTGTGGGCCTGGCCCCCACAGCCTGCAGTCACTCACCTGCACTCCAGTATTCAAGAGCTGTAACATTCATTTCCCTGGGAAGCCCCGTGAATAAGCACAAAAGCAGAAGCAGGAAAGCTAAGTGCCAAGGTAGCAGAGGCCTGGGAGATGCAGATGCAGATGCCACAGCAGCGACAAACAGCAAAGATCACAGCAGTTTAACATGAAGCAGCCTAGGGGTTACAGTGGTTCTTGGAGTCATCAGGGCACACCTTTCTTTGGTCCTGACTGTCAGGTGTTTTCACAAGTTTAACAGAGGAGGAGTGACCCACCCTGAGTGTGAGCAGCAACCTCCCACAGGCTGTGGTCCCAGGCGGATAAGAAAGGAGAACTGAGCGGAACACCAGCACCCATGTCTTCTTTCCTGACTTGCAGCCACAGGCTCATGCTCTGCCACCACACCTTTCCAGCACGATAAACTGTATCCCCTCAAACTGGGAGCTGAAATAAACCCTCCTTCCTTACCTCCTCTGTCAGGTACTTTCCCACAGCAGGAGGAAGGAAACCGATAATCCAGTGCATCATAAGCTCCCACCAAAGTCAGTCCACGTGTATAGTTCCATACTATGCCATTTACATCAAGTATTATTTTAATTCCCAAACCACAAGACAGACATAGGAACTCCTCTTGGGACCTGTAGGGGTCCCTTCTCAGGCAACCCAGGAGCCGATTCTAGGCTCTTGCAGCATATTTACAGGGTGCCTGCCTGGGTCCTTTCCTTCTGTCAGCTCCCTGTCATGTGCCACCATATGGCTCTGCCTTCCATACACAGCAGGGATGCATTAAAATAGCTATCTCAGTCATCCAGGCACACGAGGAGTCAACCCATGAAATTTCATTAAAAACAAACCTGAGCAGCCTGTAGGTCTGTTGTCAGAGACATCACTCTGGGCAGATTTCCTGGCTGGTCTCTAGGTTGGCTGACTATACAGTGGGCCTAGGATACTGGGAGTTGGGGGGAAGCAGCAATCTTACCCTAAGGGGGAAAAAAAAAAAGGGATAACCTAAAAGAACCAAGCTGTTTTCTCTTCCAGAGAATCTGGATTCTGTTCCTAGCACCATGCAGTGTGGCTTACAACCACTCTCATCTCTAATTCCAGGGGATTTGACACCCCCTTCTGATCCCCTCGGGGAAAAGGCATGTCTATACATGTAGGCAACATGTCATACACATACATTTTTCAGAGAAAGAAAGAACTGTTCCAACAGCCTCCAAAAGGGCTAATGTTAGGGATTCAGCTCGGTGTGCTTGCCTAGCATGCACAAGGCCCTCAGTCTGACCTCTGTACCATGTAAGACTAGCAAGAGCAATGGCTCCGTGGTTAAGAGCACTGACTGCTCTCCCAGAGGTCCTGAGTTCAAATCCCAGCAACCACATGGTGGCTCACAACCATCTGTAATGGGATCTGATGTCCTCTTCTGGTGTGTCTGAAGAAAGAGTGTACTCACATACATTAAATAAATAAATAAATAAATCTTAAAGAAAAAAAACAGAAGCATATATCCATAGAAAAATATGCACATGAATGTTCGCTGCAGCTTTGTTGACACTGCTGTTTGTAAAACCAAATGTTTACCGCAGGTAGACAGACTGATGCATCCACCCCATCGAATCCTCCTCAGCAGCAAAGGCATGACTACTTACTTATACATGGAACAACACGGACCAACCTCAAAATAATTAGGCTGGAAGAAACCAGATGAGTAAGTAATTGTATGATTCCACTTATATACATTTTAAAAGGTACAAACTAACTTAGACAGCAAAGTCAGTACGTGGGGTTGGGAGAGGGCTTAGTGGGTAAGAGGGCCCAGCAGGCAAGCCAAGGACTGGAGTTTGTATTCACAGAACCCCATAAATCTGAGCAGTGTTCTGCCAGCCTGTAATCCCAGTACTCTGGAGGTGGGGACAGAATTCTAAGAGCAAGATGGCTAGCTGAATCAACAAGCTCTGGGTTCAGTGGATAATTAAACGTCAGCCTCCACAAGCATGTGCACACATAACTGCAGACACATGTACCCACACATGTTTACATGTTACTCACACATATATGCAAAAGCAAAAACAAAAACCCAAAACCAACCAAACAAAACCCCACCTCACGACACCTGTGCCATGATGGCTCATGCCTTTAACCTCAGTAGACACAGAGGCAGACCCGTCTCTGAGTTTGAGGCCTGTCTGCTTGTATAGCAGGTCCCAGGCCAGCCAAGTCTACCCAGTGAGACCCTGTCTCAAAAACAACCCGAAAAATCCTACAAGAAAGTCAACTGCTCTTGTTTGTATATACAAAGAGGCAAAAGGAAACTTTTTGAAACAAATGCAATATTCTGTATCTTGTGTTGGGGTGTGACAAAACTCAAAACTGCTCGTTTCTTCAAGGTGATTATTACTATTGTAATTACAAAACTGTCAACTCCCTCTGAAGTTACCATTACATCTACAATGTCCCTAGGAGCCCAGCTGTCCAGCGCAAAGCACACTGGACGGCCCATCAGTACCATTCTGCACTCAAGGTATAGAGCACCCCCCACCCAGAGCAGCGCCAAGAAACTACGCTGCAGGCTGATGAATCTAGTTGAGAGGCCCATGAGGCTTGCCATCAACGTGCAAACTATTTTCCACACGTGTAGAGCAGAGCATCTCATTTCAGTGTAGTATCCTCAGTGGAATAGAGGAAGAAGCACACTCCCATGGGCACGGTTCCCCAAGCAGCCCTTAGCTCCACAGGGATTCATGCAGAATCAAGTAAGGACCGTACACAGTGGGCAAGTAGCCAGATGTGCCTGCCGTTTGACTGGACGATGCTGAGCTAACAGAATGGAGCTGCAGGTGGGTGGATGGGTGATGATTAATGTTTGCCCAGAGTACACATTTCTCCTTTTCTTTTAATTGTTCACCCTGGACCTTGTCCTCTGTCTGGCCTGCTCCTAAAATAAAAACTCTGTAATGGACCAGTGTCTAAGAACTGACCCATGGCTTCATACAGGGCCAGAGTGGGGAGGCTGAGGTGACCCAGGGCTGGGGTCTCACTTATTTCTTTCTTGCACAGCCTGCCTGGTCACTGCCTACTTAATATATAAAAGTAAATCACTGAGTTTCCAAAGAAAGTCTGAGATTCACACTGAAAAGACTAGATGAATGGACATACACACACACACACACACACACACACACACACACACATTAAATCTCTTTCCCTTTTTTTTTCCACTGAAGTCTACTCACTTAGCAAAAGGAGCTCAGAGGTCTCTGTCCTGACCTCAGGCCACTGGCTGCTCTCAGAAGTTACAGTTGCCTTCATGTTTGCTAAACCAGGCCCTGGGGAGGGAATTAAAAGGTAGAGCCAGCTGACTTGGACTCAGACTCATACCCAGCTTCTCATGTGGAAGAGGCAGGGCTAGCTTCTTAAATCACACACATTTGCAAACTAGATATACTATACCCTTAATTGTCTTGTAATTTAGGGTTCCAGCCTGGAATCCAAAAAGGGAACAAACTTCTGGCTCTAAACATACCTCTGAAGCCACGAGAAATTCTGATTTCTTAAAATCATCTAATTGTTTAGCAGTCTGGCTGACGTTTGCCCAAGCGTGAGCCTAGGGTTTGCTTACAGCTGGCTTTCTAGACTTATGAACATGCCTGTTCCTCCACATCAGGCTCTGGGGAGGGCAGGGCACTGGGTCATGCTTAAGTTGAGGGACGAATGGGATACTCTACAACCAGGTCCCAGCCAGGTCCCAGCAAGGTCCCAGCCAGGTCCCAGCCAGGTCCCAGCCAGGTCCCAGCCAGGTCCCAGCCAGGTCCCAGCCAGCTACACCTTGACTCTACACAGGTTCTCACTGCTTGGAAATTAGTCTTTAAAACAGATAACAGATCTACAGGCCAGATCAACACGCTGATGCCAGGCCCTCCCTGCCATGCCACACAGACCAGTGCATTCTGGGTTTTGGGACTAAAGGCCATGTCATGATTCCCGTCAGAGAGACAGCGAACGCCAGTGACTCCATTACATCTGGGCTGTGAGCATGGGGCAAATGACAAACAGGAAAAGCACAGAACCCACTCTGCTTGCCCTAGAGCTGAGACAGCCACTCCTGGGCCGATAACCAGACTGGATTCCACAAAAGGTTTTAAGCATTTTCCACATAGAGTGAAGGGGTGTCTTCAAAAGAGGAGAAGAGCATGCCCTGGCAGACAAGGTTCACCCTCTTTCAGGAGAAGTGAGGGATGGGGGAACAAGGTGAATCTGAGAAAGCCAAGCACTTTGAGCCAATGGAAGCCTTGAGAAAGCATCTGCCCATGCCCATCATATAACCACAGCATCCCTAGGAGGTCCCCAACCTTCATTTCTGAGGACAAGAACCAACCACCAGCCTTTGGCATTGAAGCTTTTCAGGGCATCACAGCCATAGCACAGCTGGACACACACATTGGTGGCAGCATGGTAAGGCGGGGTCAGGAACACACACAGGAAGAGGGCAGACAGGGAGGATTACAAAAACCTCAGGATGAGGCAGGGCCGTTCTGGTGAAGCCCACTTTCCTCACATAGTCAGCTGGGACTTACGTGAGACGTGCCTCTGGAACAGCCTCACATGCTCAGCTCGCCACCGAGCTGAAGACCTGAGTTAGATCCCTGGGATACACCTGGAGAATGGAGAGAACTGACTCCTGCAAGTTGACTTCTGACCCCCACAATCAAGTGTGGCAGACCATACGCATAACTAAGTGTTTGCCAGGCATGATGGAGTGCCACCTCCTTTAATCCCAGCACATGTGAAACAGAGGCAAGTAGAGCTCTGAATTCAAGGCCAGTCTGGTCTTCATAGGCAATTTCAGGCCAGTTGTGGGTACTTAAAAGAGACCATCTCAAAAACTAAACAAACAAGAAAAAAACCTGAACCAAAAAAAAAAAAAAAAAAAAAAGTCTTAAAAATGAACTAATATTTAAGGAAGATTATCAGAATAAAGGTAAGTGGTCAGCACAGGAACCTTTTTTCTTTTTTTTAAAGATCATATATATATATATATATATATATATATATATATATATATATATATATATATACACACACACACATACATATACATACACACATACATATATATATGTAGCTATCTTCAGACACACCAGAAGGGGGCATTGGATCCCATTACAGATGGTTGTGAGCTATATCATGTGGTTGTTGGGATTTGAACTCAGGACCTCTGGAAGAGCAATCAGTTCTCTTAACCACTGAGTAACCACTCTACCCCCCCCCCCTTTAAAAAAAAAAAAAAAAAAAAAAACAATGTAGCCAAGCAGAGACTCCCTCCTGAGAAAGAGTGTTCCCTTGGGACACACAGGAGTCCCAGTCAGGACAGCTTGTTCAGGCCAGTCCCAGGAACAAAATGTAAGGTCCACTACAGCTACACCGAGTCTTCATACAGCAAGTACCTGGAGGGCAGGGAAGGAGGAGATGAAGAATTCTAATAAAGCCTTAGTATTGGCTGAAGTTCGTTTTTAATAAAAGATCAAATTGCTTTGAACTAATTTTAGACTTATAGAAAAGTTGCAAAATATAGTACAGAGATTTCCCTTGCTCCTGCCCCCCCATGTTAGCATTGCATCTTACATAACCACAGCATAGGCACTAGATCAGGAGCCTGACACTGGGGAATACCACTACCCAAAGTTGTATCAGTCCTACCAGTTTCTGCAGCTGGTATCCTCCAATCTCCAGCTAGACACACTATTCTCTAGGATTTGTGTGTGTGTGTGTGTGTGTGTGTGTGTGTGTGTGTGTGTGTGTGGCAAAGGTCAATATTTGTTGACTTCCTCAGTTGCTCTCCACTTTATTTTTTGAGATAGTGTCTCTCATAGAACCTGAAGCTCGCTGATTCAGTCAGCCTGGCCAAGTGAGCTGGGACCTTCCCGTCTCTGTCGCTGTCACTAGGATTATAGATGTGAGCGGCCACACCTGGCTTTCTACGTGAATGCTGGGCTTCCACACTCGGGTCCTCAGGTTTGTGTCTAGGCTTTGCCAGCCACCTGGTCCCTGGCTCCCTCACCATACTTTACTATTTATTTAACTCCCTGCATTCTGTGCCAGTTCTCAGGGCCTCCTTTGTCTTTTATGACTGATACTTTCCAACAATATTGGTCAGTTATTTTCTCAATTTGTGTTTGCCTGATATTTCATGTGACTGGATTCAGGTTACACATTTTGACACTGCAGGGTCTGTGCAGCCAGGACTTAATGCTGGTGGCTCTTTGCGCACTGTCCCCTTAAATTTCTCCAATGCAAAGCTGCCATTTCTCCCTCAGTAGTTAATTTGGGGGGAATTGGATTTTTAAAAGGGAGCGTGCTGCTGTCTTTACAAACTCCATGTGTCAGCCCCACTTGCTGATGCTGCAGCTGCCCTACAGATGAGAGGCATCTAATGAAGACGAGCGGCAGAGACGTCTCTGGAAGACTCGGAAGCTTTGGTGACAAAGAGGAACAGTAGCAGTTTATTTATAGATCCACTTGAAGACAGATCATTGTAACTACTGGGGTTGAATTTTAAAACTCTGGAACAAAGGCTAGCCTATTTTAAACTTTCCTTGCACTTAGTTCAATGGAGAGTGTCAGCGCCACCGACCATGCCCCAGGCACCACTCCCAAGCTCAGTTAATTCATATTTTGCACAGCATAAAAGTATGTGAACTAGGCCTGCCGAGACAGATGCCCAGGCCTGACTCTAGCCAATCAGCAGAGGCAGCTGGCCTCAGATTAGCTAGAGTCCTTTGCCAGTTCCCCATTCTTCCCAGAGAGGCTGTGTTCCATGGGGTCTTATGGCCTCTCTTTTCCTAGAAAATGAATTTGCAGACAGCAGAATGAACTATAGTTATATCATCCCTCTCTCCCCTCCCTCTGCAGGCTCCAGAGAAGGCCAGTGTATCCTATCCGGTGCCTGGCCCAGGTCACCTAGCAGTAGCTTGCCTATGTAGCTGGGTTCAGGAGGTCCCCTTGTTCCTGGCCTGACTCTGAAGAACAGGCAGGGTGGAGAGGAGTGCGCAGACTGCAGGATGGTATACATGGGCATGCGAGTTTTTACATACTTACGGGTGAAGACATGCCCTCCCTATTCCTCACCCCTACCCCAGGCTTATGTAACCCAGGCTGGCCCTGAAATTGCTATGCAGCCAAAGATGACTTGAACTTATGATTCTCCTGCCTTTGCTCCCAAAGGCTAGGATTGCAGGCATATATCACCACATCTGCTTTTATTTGGTGCTTGGAATCAAACACAGAACTCTGCCAACTGAGCCATGTATCCTCAGCCCCACAAAATGATGTTCTTGATCCAATGTGGGAAAATGTGAACGTGGTCTAGGTATTTGTTATGAAGAAATCATTAATGTTGTTGAATGTGACAAGAGCCTTACAGTTATATAATCAAGGAAAATCCTTATTTAGAGTAAAATATTGTATCTGGAATTAAAGAAATGCTCTGAGGGCTTCTAAGAAGTGTGGAGAAGATGTAAAGTGGGCGAGTGGGGAACCCAGGTGAAGGGTTGGTCTGCCATCTGCTCCACTCCAGTGCGAACTTGAAGGTTTCTGTCTGTTCTGATAACAAGTGCTACGGATGACGCCATGCTGGGAAACTCCAGCCGGAAGGAGCCACGGGGTCACCACTGGAGCCACAGGGTCACCACCGCCTTCAGGGTCTGCAGGCATGGGAGGCAGATGGCTCTGCCCAGAGAAGGCCCTGACGGCTGTGCCAGTATTCACTGAGCCCACAGCAGTGTCCAGACCTTCAGGGAAACTAACTGAAGATAATCTCCATGGAAACCATCTATTCTGATTTTTTTCACTTTGCCATGGTAACCAATAAGAACATAAACATAAGTATTATCCAACACCCTTACACCACATGGTCAACACTACTAGCCAATCTGGAAAATACAAAATGCAAAACGGGGTTTTCCATTTCAAATGAGAAGTTCTGGAGTCTAGTCCAGACACGAGGCTTCTACCTCTCTTTGTGGCCTGAGGGCTGCCTGTACCAGCCCATGCCATCAGCTGCCAGAGCAACAGACAGAGCCAGAGAGTTACTTTCCTCATTCAGTCTGGGACCATGAAAAGACAAAACAAAACAAAAGCCAAAACAAACAACAACAACAACAAACCACCTTAAGAAAGCGCCAAAGCCAGCTAGCCACTAGGGTCACACCCTTAAGCACACTGCTCAGTGATCCCAGGCACATGTCCTCCACAGACTCCTCAGCATCCTGTTCCAGGCACACACTGGCTGCTTTGGGGAGAACAAAGCTCAGTCCTTGGGCTGTGAATAACTGATGGTGGGAAAGGGAAGCCTACTCTGGGAAGGTGGCTGCTCTGGGCAGGTGTAATTGGAAGAATCTAGGGCTGGTGAGATAGCTCAGTGAATCAAAGTGCTTGCTACCAAATTTGATGATGAGTTCAAGACCCATATGGTGAAAGAGAACTAATTCCTGAAAGTTGTCTTCAGACTCCCCCCCCAACTTTATCTAAAACACATAAAAGGTCAGACTCATGGCCTTTAATCCTAGTACTCAGGAGACAGACAAACTGATCTCTGAGTTCAAGGCCACCCTGGTCTACATAGTAATTTTCAGGACAGCCAAGGTATGCAGAGAGGTCCTGTTTTGTTATAAAAAATAAAAATAAAAATAAAAAAATAAAAAGGAAAGAAAGAAAGAAAAGAGAAAGAATTTCTAGTCTCTGAACACCTGGGAAGATGACATGAAGCAGGTGCCATCTGGAGGAGCCGAAGTGGAGGTCAGAGCTACTGGGAACAGGTGTCAGAGCCCCAGAGAAGCAGAGCTAGGCTCATGCATCTGGGCTTGTTTCTACATGTGGCTTGCTTCTCACACTTTCAGCTTTCGGAGTTTAAAAAATAGAATAGAGCCAAAAGAAGAGAAGAGAATGAGCCTCCAATGCCTGAAGCCCCAGTTCTCATGCATTGTTTTGCACCACAAAGCTGGCTACATTCATCTGTGGCATCTGCTGGCTCTTATGCAGAGAGGGGGTTTGCAAGTGTGGACTGACAGGGCTGTAGGTGGCTTGTCATCACCATCAGCAAGATGGCAATGCCACAGGAGTTGCTGAGATGACAGGTGCTCAAGGGTTGTGTGTTCCTTACAGCAAAGCACAATGATTTGGCTACCCCATTGTTGTCTGACTTGGAACCATCTCTCTGAAGGCAAACATGGAGCTACCGACAGTCCTAAGCCCTCAGTGAGATGGAAGATCTCTCAAAGAAGTTACCAGAACTAAAAAAAAAAAGGGCGTGGGTGGTTGGATTTACATGCTGGGTGAATCCTGATACATGCAGAACTGAACCTGAGGCCGTTGGGCTTCATGCAGATTTGAGAATCAGCAGGCTCTTGAGAGGATGGGGCTGCTGGTCTAAGTATAAACATCTAAGGGGTTGGAGGTGGGAAACAGATACACAAAGGAGGTACTGAGGACAATACAGAAAGCAGTGGCTGGAAATGGAGCTTCAAGAACAAGCCACTGGATTACAGACAAAGCATTCAACAGCAGCCAGGAGGCAAGAGGGAAAGACAAGGCTGACAGAAGCCCTTGCCAGGGCAGCCTCTTCCTTATAGTCTCTGCTGATGAGAAAGCTGTAGGTCTACAGGCCTAGTTCTAAGCCCAATGATGGGTGCTCATAGGCTTAATGGCTCACAGGACAGCACTAGAATCTTTTAGAATACTAAAGATCCAAACCAGAGCCACAACCCTCCCCCGACATGCGCTGTCCTCTGTAGTGGGAGGAGAGGGACAACCTATTCTTCAATTGCTTCTCCCAAGCTGTAACTTCTATAAGTCACAGAGATGTCTAAGATGGAAAATGACTCCTTCCTTCCTTGTCAAAGATGTCAAATGATGTTTTCAGAGTGGGTCCTGTACCGGCTGCATCAGCGTCTCCTGGAAATGTGTTAGAAGTGGAAACTCTCTGGCAAATCAGACACCCTGGGGACAGCCCAGCTGGCAGTTAAGTTTTAACATCCCCGTGTGTGCTGTGAACACTGCAGTTGGAGAAGCTTCTGACAATAACTAAATGTCACATGTTAAAAAAATCCTGCCTTGGCTGGGCAGCTGGGCATGGTGGCACACACTTTTAATCCCAATAATGGGGAAGCAGCAAGAACGATGCAAATCTCTATGAGTTTGAGGCAGCAGCCAAGATTTTATAGTGAGACTCCAAAAAAACTAACATGGACTCCGGCAAATGTCACCTTGTGCAAATGCAATCAGTCCATCCTTGTAAGATTCCCACTTTCACAGCAGAAAGGCATCTGAGTAACCTGACCCCCCGTCCTGTGCCCAGATCCACAGCATCCATGTCTGCAGAGTAACACTAAGCAGCAGTGATAGACACGGATGATTACACTTGACCAAAGATGGTAGGAATGAGGCCTCACAGGCCCCTAAGACACAGGCCCAAAGATAGAACTCACAGGTTCTACATGTGAGTGTCTACTCATACACACACTGAGCCTGGGTACTTGTCTTAGGTCTGAGGATGCTGAAGAAGAAATGGGGAGACACCTTTTGCTTCTTCATTCAAGGCCCTCTTAGTTTTGCTGTACCCCAACCCAGGGGCCTACACTTGACTGGGTCTAGAACTATCCACCAGAATGTCATATGACCTAGTCTAGGTTCTTCCTCTGCATGCAGAAGGCATGAATGAATTGTACCAAAAGCCACACAGAGATGTACAACCAGGTAAGTTTCAATATCCCCATTATCCCTAAGTCACCCCTAAAAACCCTCTAAGATCTGTAGACTCCCAACACCAAATGGAGAATTGGGGCCCCTCAGGAGAGAGTCTGACTACCTGTTTCCCACCAAGCTATCACCCACAGAGATGAGGGCACAATGGACAAAGCTGGTCACTCAGCCAGATGTACAACATATACACATGAAGAGATACTGCTCAACAGCCAGAGATGCCCTGGACCCAGAGGCAGGGGCAGTGCCATATGATGGGGCGATGGGTCCTGCAAAGCCAACCTCTTTCCAAGCTGTGCAGCTGCTGGGCATCTGATTCACTGGGAGCAGACAGAAAGCCAAGAATTCCCTTTAACAGTCTTGAAGAAAAAGAGAAAAGAAAAGAAAAGAAAAGAAGCCAGAAATGGGGTCAAGTGGAGAAGGGAGAAGTTCCTTTTTAAGACACATAAATCTAGGGTTCATTCTGTTTCAAAGACCCTCAATGACCCTCCTGCTAAGCATGCCTTCCAATTTGAGTTTCCCTTATTTTGTGTTTTGTTTTGGGGGGCAGGCTCCCCTGTAGCTCAGGCTGGCCTCCAATCTTCCTCCCACCACCTTCCAAGGGCGGAATTACAGGCGTGTGCCATCATACCCAGCTTGAGTCCTTATTTCTCTCTACAAAGAGCAAATGCCAAAAACAGAAATTTATATTCTGGGAAACAGACCCAAGTAGGAAAATCAAATTGCTAATGGTTTGAATATTTGTATCCCCCATAAAATTTATATGTTTGAATCATAATCCCTAGCATATTTGGAATTAAGCCTTTGGGGGTAACTGGGTCACAAGGACGAAGCTGCCGCGATTAGGATTAGTGCCCTTATAAAAGGTTTTAGCCACCTGTCTACTGCGGTAGGACACAGAAGAAAGAAATTACCTCTGAACCACCACACCCTCACCAGTGCCTCCAGAACTGTGAGACGTGACTGTCATATGACATTCCTATGTTGTTTAAAAGCTCCCTAGCCCACAGTATTTTGTTACAGTAGCCAAAAGGCACCAAGGTGAAATCCTTGAGACAGATGGAAATGGGTCTCTGGTAAGGTTCCTGTAGGGAAAAGCTAGGTTTTGACACCCACCCCTACCCCCCGAGCAAGCATTGAGGACCCTCTAGATCCTCAGAGTAGGAGTATCTATGGAAAAAGAACCCAAAATTAGAACATGGCAGAATCCAAAACAAAACACAGGCATAGCAGGTGAACTTTGCCCTCAGAACCTAAGGCACAAGGCGAAGAGGAGGGCCTCAAGGAGGCTCAGGCTAAGGGCAGATATTCTTGACTGAGCCAATCACTTCTCTGAGAAAAGTGTAGCACTAAGGTTCCGAGGTTCCTGGGAATTTTGTCCTAAGTTGGGGGGGGGATGAGAATGAGTGTATGTGTGTGCGTGCATGTGTGGTGTGTGTTTGTGTGGTGTGACGGATGGCTGTGGTGTGTATACATGTGGTGTGGTGTGTAGGTATATATGTGATTTGTTTCCACCCTTCTCAGAGGTTTACTTTCTTATCTGAAAGATTAGAGGACTTTGAATCTGTCAGCTAAAAAAAAAAACAACACAATATATGTTTGAGGGGGTCTAAAACCCCAGCTAAAAAAAAAACCCAACACAATATATGTTTGGAGGGGGTCTAAAACCCTCCCTGGTCCTCTCAAGAATCATCTGAGGGTGAAAACCCAGAGAGCAATGTACTCACACGCTTGTCCACTGTCCCTCACCCTAGAAAGTCTGAACACCTGATTACTCTGACTGGCTCTCAAAAGCCTGAAGAGAAGAAACAATCTTGAAATAGCTATGCTTTGTGAGCACCATGTGCCAGGAAAAGGGCCAACTGCTGCTTGGCAAACCACCTGTGAGATCTCGCAAAACGAGGAGGACCCAGTGTCTCCCAGGTTGACAGAAGAGGAACCAAGACCTCAGAGACCCAGCCACTGGCTGGGGTCAGAGCCCAAACAAGGCAGGGATGAGATTCAATCACTGGTTGGTCGGAAGCCAGAAGCCAAGCACTTAACCACAGGTAGCTTGTCTCCTTCAAATGCAATCTTGAGAGGTGAGCAGAGAAAGCCCTCAACCCAGAGATCAAGGTTAATGTCTAACCTGGAGCAGCCAACCTTGAGAGTTCAGGAAGTGGGCTGGTTTTTTCCTCTGTCAGTTTCACTGAATTACCTAGAATGTGGCGTTCTTCCTCTCCCACCCCACCTAGTACAACTTCTCAAGTGCAAAATGGGCTTCTGACTGCAGCAAAAGTAGGTTAGATCCAAATACATGCATTCTTATTAAAAATAGATTAAAAAGCTGGGCATGATAGTGCATGCATTTAATTCCAGTATGCAGGCAGAGGTGGGAAGATCTTTGAGTTCAAAGTCAGCCTGGTCTACACTGTGAGAACCTGTCCAAAACAAAATAAACAAGAAGTTTAAAAGTACTTCTGCAGCTGCAGTAGAAATTGTCCTGGAGATTTGAGGTGGGCAAGATGCTAACTCTGAAATCAGCCAAGACACCAGGGTCTTTCTGCTTAAGGAATAGACCCACAAGTCCAGAGAGCAGAAGGGTGGGCAAGAACAGAAGGTGGGCGGGGCTGCAGCAAGGAGAGGCTAAGCAGTAGTTCCCTGAAGCACCAGTACAAGTGTCTGCTACAGAGAAGCCCTCTGGGTACCTACAGGTGCCCTCCCGGAGGCACTCATCTGCCCAAAAGGAGCCCTTCCAGCCTTCTTCCAGAGCCTGGAACCCTTCATGTGCAACCTTCTAAGCAGAGAGCGAGCCCCAGCCATGAGCCCTGAAATCCCTCCTCTGTACAACTCAGCCAGGAACGAGGGAAAATGGCACCCATTATTCTCACTCCGAATGGCTGGGAAATGGCTTTTGCTTTTCAACATGAAATGTGCCTAAAAATAAGTTGTGAATTTCAACCAGAGGTTGAAAATAGCTCCACAGTGAACACAGCTCTGCTTGGAGTGAGTTTAAGGACAGCCTTCCTTCCAAGATCTGAAAGCTGAAACGTCACATTCAGAGACGAGGTCACAGGCAGGGGGGGCTCTAGGGTGAAGGACCTCCACAGGCTCACAAGGTCTCCTAAGGGGGGGGCTGGGGGGAGCAGCACGGAATCCAGACAAGGTCTGTCCCTCTGGGGAAAGCATGTGGTCAGAAGTTCCTCACGCACCTGGCCCTGTGAACTCCCTGACAACCCCAAATGCCTAGGAGTGCGCACCTTGTCTCAGCTCCTAAGGTGATCGGGAGACAGAGGGCAGCACAGCTGAGTATGACTGGAGAAGTAAAGCGCCCTGGCCACCCACAGGCTCTCATCAGCTATAGCCCCTGAGTCTGATGGCCTTTGGGCAGGAAGGGCAAGACACAGCCAATCTGAAGAAAATCAAGTTGCAAAACGTGAAGAGTTTCTGATGGTTTACCAGCATCTCTAGGAGAGCCTGAAATCCGATTGGCCAAACAGCATTTCTACAAAATGGACTAAGAGCTGAAAGCTCTAATCCACATCTTCTGGTGGGAATCCAAACCGGACCCAACTGAGCAGAATCCTTGCACAGGCTCCTAAAGCTCCTCCGCACTTCTCCCACAGCCTCACCCACGCCTCCCAACCGCGTTCTTTCCGGCTCCTCCTGAGAAAGGCGGTTTTGCAGTGATTCTCAATGTGACCTGACAATATCTGAAGACATTTCTGGCATCACAACTGGGAAGCAGGATGCTACTGGCATCTATTGGGTAAAGGCCAGGGATGCTAAAGGTGTCACAGTGCATAGAACTGCACTCAAAGACTATCTGCCCCAAATGCAAATTGCTAAGGTTGAGCAACCCAGAGTTACTGGAAGCACAGGAGCCTGTCAGACCTAGTTCACAGGACAAAGCAGTGCGCCTGGGCTCCCCTGAGCAGCCAAGCTCTCTGGCCATACAGGAGATCTGAGAGCCAGGGAAGAAAGGAACTCACTAACTAACCAACTCCCTTCCTACCTTAGGAGAGAACCTAGTCATCCCAGTTTTGCAAAAACTTGCTGTCTTCAGCATAGAAGAGTTAAAAAGTTGTGGAGGTAGATACCGATGGCTTACTAAGACAGACACTGAAACATGGTTAAATGGTCAATTTTATCACACACACCCATATGCCCCCACAATAAAACCAGGCAGAACAATAATACCCTGGACCATTCTTTTCCTCTTCAGAGAAACCCTCAGGCAGCATTCGATGATTGTGTGTGGGGGTCCTGTTCTCTCAAGACTCTAGAAGGGACTTATAACAAGAAGTTCCTACCTCAGCCAGGAATAACTCTAAGATTATTGTGTCACTCTAGGTGTCTCCATTACACACCTGTGGAGTACTCTGAACCCCTGAAGAAATAAATGGAAGCTTGGGAAGATGTCCAGGACTACCAAGCAGGGCTCAGAGGCAGCTCCATGATACCAGAACTCATATCCTGTCCCCTGCTTGAGTCCCACTGGTAGGACTATAACAGCCCTGATATGGGCTTCAAAGTAGTTTGGGGACAACTGGCTGCCATGGGTTCTGCTAAGCCCTTCACCTCCAATTCTCCATCTTGTCATGCTGGCTTCCTCTACCTGAGTGACTGTACCCTAGACTCTCAGGCCTTGAATCCCTGGGAAACAAGGCGGGTATGTTTCCCATTCTGAGTGCAGCTAAGGGATAACAGGCAGTTTGTCCAAGTTAATTTCCTAATAACTATAAAAAAAAAAAAAAGCAATCTCAATAATCATCAAAACTACAATGAGATTTCACCCAGTCCTGCCAGAACTGCCATTAAGAAACAAACAACAAATGCTGGCAAGGACGAAGACAAATGACCACTTAGCTCCGTTGGTGGAAGTGTAAGCTAGTAGCCACTGACCTCAGAGGCATCTCAAAAAACTAAAAGCAGATC
Organism: Micromys minutus; assembly: GCF_963924665.1. Taxonomy (NCBI): domain Eukaryota; kingdom Metazoa; phylum Chordata; class Mammalia; order Rodentia; family Muridae; genus Micromys; species Micromys minutus. Next base: position 37,179,696 of record NC_137956.1, on the reverse strand, counting down.
TACCGTGTGGTCCAGCTTCATCACTGCTCGGCACTTACAAAGGAGGAGCCAAGTCAGCACATCCCAGAGACACCTGCAGCCTTACTCACAACAGCTAAATTACAAAAATAATGAAGCTATGTCATCCGTAGGCAAATGGATGCAACCAGAAATGTCTGTATTAATAAATCAAGGCAGTCTCAGAAAGGCAAACACCAAATGATTTCTCTCATTTGTGGTTCTTACATTTTATACAGATTCATAAACCTGTGTACATACATGAGACATGGAAGTACAAGTTACACTGTAGGAGACAAAGATAACAACCAGGATGGGAAGGAAGAGAAAAGAGAGGGCAGGGAGTGGGAGAGAAGTAATGTCAATTTTTCTTCCACCTGATGGATGCTAACCGTTCCGCCGAGACAGATGGCAGGAGCCTCCTAGGATAGGAAGGGCTGTCAAGCAGGCCCCTGCAGCTGCTTGCATGGTTACTTAGCCTTGCTCAGAGGAGACAGCATGGTTACAGCTGAGAGTCTCACCTGAGAACTAGGACAAGAACCACCCACTCACTCTGCAGGCAATGAGCACATGCAAAGGTCTTGGCAGTGCTGGTCTCACTGTAAGCGCCCAATAGTCAGGGAGCTGCAAGATAGGGGGCAGGATCCTTTCTAGGAAGAAAAGGGACCGGCAGCAAAGAGAACTAGGGTGACCCAGAGAGCTCCAACTAGCCCATAGCTCAAGCACGAAGCTGAAGCAAAGCCTCTAGCCATGGTGGCTAGTGAAGCAGGAGATTCTTGGGAGAAAAGTGTAGGCACAATGTGGCTACTCCAGAGGCAACTCTAGTGCACACTGGTGGCTGTGGTAGGAGAGATTCAGCCACAGTAAACCCAGGACAGACTAGGAGGCTTCCTGGTTCTATTCTGAGTTCCAGCCTTGACTTGCTGGGGGGTTGGGCGAGCTGCTTCCTGTTGCTTGGGCCAGCTTCCTCCTGCCCAGGAGGCCACAGTGTTTCTTTGGTTCAGGCAGAGGAGAGGATAAAACAGTCCATGGCCATAGAAGCTTAAAGCCTTTGGAATGTCAACCAAAGCTGAAATAAGTGACAGGTTTATTTAATGAACCTTTATCAGTTACCAGTTTTCACCCAATCATTTACTTTACAAAATTAGATTCTTTTTACTCAGGAAAACTGAATGTCCTTTTACCAACAAAGGTACTAAAAATGGTTTGTGGCTAAGGAACTTCCTCTCTATGGTTTAAGGGTTAAAAAAAAAAAAAGAAGTGAGAATAACCAAACCAGTGTCATTCCCATTCGTCCCAGCTAAGGCTTTGGGCCCTGAGCCCTCTAGGAACCATGCACGTGGGCCTGTGATCGAAGGAAGGCCCGGCATGGGACAGGTGCTTTGTGTGCCTTGGCCTCACACCAGCAGCAGCACATGCCCCACAAAAGTACCCCCACCAAAAGGGTGGGCATCTTGGGCCCTAAAACTAACCTGCAGCCTTTATGTTTCGTCTGTTCATTCTGGATTGGAGTCGAGGCTCAAAGTATTATTTGGTAGACCATGCCAGGGCTCCTTTCTCATGACAGAGAAGCCTCCAGGGCCCCTCATCGCAGAGCCTTGTGCTGATCACTGTGACTGTCTCAGAGTAACACGGCTCGAGCCCTAACTGCCAAGCCACTTACCAGAGTGCCAGTAGAGCTGGCTAGAGGTGGGGGCCTCCGTGCCTTCACGTCTCCGTAATCGATGATGTCAAAGTTACTCTTCCAGACCATCACCTGCCAAGAGCAATAGGCAGAAAACAAGAGAGGTAACTGAGTCAACCCCAAAGTTCTCAGACATAGTGGCTCCCACCAGATACAACTCAACTCTGGGACCTGCCCCACATCCCTGAAAAAGAGTCTCTAGGGACAGGCCTGGTGCATTTGGCACCAGGATGGGGTATCACCACATAGTACAATTAGATCTTAGCACCTGCTTGTCCCTCTACCCAAGTGTCATAGATGTGTCAATGTCAGAATCACTGTTAAATTCATTTGTTCCTTTCCCTTGTTTATCATGCTGATCTGGAAAGGAAGACCTGAGCGTGGTGGCTTGCCTATGACACTAAGGGAAGTGGTGACATAAATCCAGACTACACTACCGGATTGCTGTCCTGGCTCCAGCCCTTTACTGTGAGGTCTTAGGTGAGGGATTCATATGCCTTACGTCCTCCTCTATGAAAGGATCCCAGAGCTGCTAGGAGGCTCACAGGACACAGTGTGACACAGTCACTGGCACCAGGAATGGAGAGTAACACACTCATTATCCTAAGCCCAGTAAGTTTAACAATAAAAAAACAAAACCAAAAAGCCCTCTTAGCCAGCTATGATAGCATTTACTGGAGATAAAGGCAGGTAAATCTGTGTGTTCAAGGCCAAGCTGGTCTACATCGGCCACCCAGCATTAAAGAGTGAGATCCGCCTCAACACAAATAGACAGATAGTTTGACTCCGACATAGCAGCTACTATAACCTCTGAACTCCAGTACCAGGGGATCTGACGCCCTCTTCTGGCCTCCACGGTCATTGCATAAATATGATACATTGACATACATAAAGGCAAAACACCTATTCTCACACACACACACACACACACACACACACACACACACAAAGTTAAAGATACAAATATAGATGCACCCCCCCAAAAAAATTCCCAAATAAATAACTAACCACACTCAGGATCTTCCAAAACAGGACAATACCTAAAAGCGCCTCACAATGCTCAGTCACCCTGCCAGGAAGCAAGAGCACTCCCTAGTGGTGGCTAGACGCCATAGGAGGCTGGGTGCTGCAGGCTGATTTTCAGGGTGGGTAAGGTAGTCAATGGCGGTCACAAAACTAAACAAACAAGAACCCACCACTCTATCACCCAGTGAAGACTTGACGTGCCCTAAATGCCACCCCACTGGGACACAGCAAAGAACACAGAAAATTCCTCTGGAAGCTCCTCATGGTTCCACAGTTTATACCTTCCAGAAAGATGGGCACATGGGTACCTCACCTACCACTTTACACACAGAACGTTGGCATATGCACAGCACATGCACAAGGTCCTTACATCACTGTGGAGACCTAACATTACCAACAACAGAGAGGCTAGTATAAATGCGACATAATACCAATGTCACCCCAGAAAAACATGAGCGAATTGTAAAAAGTTGAGGGAATTTGTCAGCCTCGCTGTCTGAGGAAGGTCATAGCAAGCAGGTTGCCTCTTGTGCCGGGTGACTTTGATTTACCATGGCTTTTAGCATGTACATCTCCTACACAGTTAACATGAGCATCTGCCATACAGTTTCTGCTTTCACACTCACTGGAGGCTCATTACCTTCCTCTTTGGCTGATAGCTAGGACCTAGGGATGAGGTGGGAAGAAACAAGCTGGCTCTGCTTTACTGGAAACCAGTACATTACTACAGCTGGGACATGGCAGGCCAACAGGACATGTGTAGGCTGAGCACCCAGAGGATAAACATTCTCCGCAGCCCACCAGATCAAGGGTGTTCCTGACCACCACTGTTTTCCTCCACAGTGTTTGGACAAAAGAGATGTGTATAGTCTGGGAAACTGCTGACAGGTGCATCCCTCAGTGTTCCACACCTTTCCTGGGCCAGGCTCTGAGCTAGAAACCAAGGTCAGAGTACTTCCCTCCCCCAGGAGATAAGCCTGTGGCATTTAGCAGTCTGGGCAGAGGCACAGGGCTGACAGGATGAAGCCTCAGCGCAAGTGATGATAAGGTGGGACAGGGCTTCCTCTTGGAAGCTAAGGATACAGAAAACGCTAACCCTTTAGAAAACAGGAGCTGGGAAGCAAAAGGCCACAGAGAATGGAGCAGAGGCTCCTGGGATAGAAGGAGCCGAGTCTCCCAGGATAAGATGAAGCAGAATCTCCCAGGATAGGAGGCCCAGTAGTCAGATGGGCTCAGGACCCGTCCTGTCTCTGCCGCCTGCTGGGATGTTTTCTCTTCTATAAGAATAAAATAGGAAGATTCTCCCCCACAGGACCCAAGAGACCTATGAGCTATGAAATTCTTGCCACACTGATGACATTACCAGGTCTGCAGTAAGTATCCAGTAATTCTTCACTGTTTATGCAATCAAGAGGAAAAAAAAAAAAACCTAAAAATCTTCAACTTTTTCACCATGATAATTAGCTCAAAGTCCTTCCAACCCATTCTAGTCTAAGACACTTCCACAGGTCATCCGTGAAGACGTGTTGGGGAATAGCCAATACCTTGGACCTTGGTGCCCCCACCTACATTCAGTCACTATGCTCACCATGGGAATAGTCACCAAAAGCCACCACAGCCCACCTCCCTCTGGTCTCCAGCCTCCTGTGGGGTTCTGATTCCTTAGGCCATTCTTTCTTACCTGCTCATCAGAGCCTCCAGAAGCAAAATATTCCCCCGTTCTTGAAAAGGCAACGGTGGTAGCAGGCCCCTAGCCGAGCAAACAGAACAGACATCAAAGGTCAGCTGGACAGAGTGGCACACCAGTGATCCGAGTACTGGCAGGTGGGGGCAGGGAGATCAGGAATTCCAGGCCAGGCTGGGGTACATAAGACCCTATCTCAATGCACACCCTGCAACCCCCTCCCAAAAGGTCACTCTGAGTCTAAATGCTTAGTTCCTGAATGGCAGCGGTGACGGGACAAAGGTCTGAGCACTCGTTTGGCATACAATCCTCCTTAGCCTCTGTCCAAGAAGCCTGCATGTGTCCAGGTACAAGAAGCACAGCTGAGCCTCAGCTTCCAAACATCTTAGCAGAGGCCAGGCTGCAGGATCAAGGGCAGGCAGAAGGGAGGGGGCGGGACACTCATGCTGGCAATCTGGCCAGGCTGGCACCATTTCCATGGCTTCCCCAGTGAGAAGCTCAGATCAGCACTCACCTCTCTGATGTAGGCCTAACAGTGCTCTGCTGCAGCCCAGAGAAATGGGAGCCAAGGAGAAGACAATGGCTCAAATGAACAAGGCTAAGTCAGAGGTATGAACAACAGGAAGGAGGCCGACAAGAGAAACAGGGAAGGTACCTGGGTAGTGGACCAAATGACACCAGTGTCTCTGCAATGCACATGCATTCCCTTAAGTTTGGGCCTTAACACTGGCTGATATGCTGCTCTGGCTTCCTAGGGACTGAAGGTCAGAGTGACCATCTTAAGGGGAATGTCAAGTACATGCTACGCAGCACTCTCCAACAAACACGCCCAGGTTGGGTTGGGGGGAGGATCACGATCTCCCAGTAGAGAAAGAACATTTCTCCCCATATGCCTAGAATCCCTTCCAGGACGATAAGCCACGCAAGGATCTGGTCACAGCCACGGACACAACCACCTCTCCTCCAGCTGAACATTTACCATGGGCTGGTGCCTGGCATTCTGCAGGCAAAACCAGGTCAAAGGTTGTCTTTTCCATCTGTCACAAAGGTCATCTCAGTTCCTCTAGACGGCCAGAGTGTAACAACTGCCCACTGGAAAGGCCTTCAGCAGCAGAGCCTGGGCTAAAGGTAAGGGGAACCGAGGAAACTCCCCGCATTCAGCATGGCTTAGTTGGAAAGAGACCTTACAGCCACAAGCAGCTTCTCCTCCCCCAGGAGACAGGCAGGTTCAGCAGAGACAAGATGGTAGATACCTGCTCACACTTCTAGTTCTTTCTCTCTGAGGTGCTCAGAACGGAGTGAGAGACAGAGTCCTACATCCGCTAGTGATGGCTCAGAGCCCTGCACCTGCATTAATCCATTTAATCCGCAGAGGACAGTGTGTACCTTCACTACTCCAAGCTGGGGAAACAAAGCCCAGTGGACACAATACAAAGACAATGCCTTCCTGTCACCTCCCTTCTCCATACAGGTGGAACCACAGACTCCGGTGTACTCTACTCCTGGCAGCACCAGGAACTCTAAGCCACCATTAATCAAGATAATGTGGACCCATTTTTACTGATAGGGAACAATGCCCACTCACATCCATGAACAGTGAGTATCAAATACCAGGTGCAAGGCATCCTGGACCATGTGACTACATTTTTGAGTACCACTGGCTGCATGCGCAGAGTGGAGGTGGGGACTGTCCCTTCCAGTGGACAGGTGGCAAGGGGTTACACAGCTGATGGAGAGAGCTGTTAAAGAATGGCTACGTAATTCTTGACAATCTTGGCCATTTCATATTTGGAAGTTTTTAATGAATGTATGGCAGTGGTACAATAAAAAATGCTTTTTCATTTTGAGGGGAAAAAACAGAGGAAAGAAAGAGGAAGGAAACCAGAACACAGAGTTCCAAAAGCAGGCAGGCCCCATTGCCCACCCAGAGCTCATGGGAAGAGCTCCAGGAAGGGCCAGCAATGAAGGAAGCAAACACACAGGTGGCTCACTCCCCTTGCCTGTCATCACTCCCCCAGCAGATGCCAAGCTGGGAACAAGATGTCAGCAGCAACAGCAGTGGACTCACTGGAGAATGTACCCAGCTTACAGGGGATCAGGGCCAGAGGCCAGGTGCTGAAGTTCTGCCCACGCTCCTCCCCAGCAGAGCCTGTCATCTAAGGACTGCAAGACACCTGCAACCAGGACCCTCTGCATTCTGAGAGAGGGCAGTGCCATCCAGCAGCTGTGAGCCTGCCCAGAGCCCGAGTATGCAGCCTGGGGCGCCGAGTGCAGCCTGTACTCCTATCAGACTGCATCATCGGTGCCATTGTGGCCACCTTGGTCTGTGAAGTACAGGCTACAGTGTTTGCTTCATAACAAGATCACATGATGATCTATTGTTCAGATTGACTGCAGACCAGGCTCTCCATGCTGATGTGCTCTGGGCCTCGGCTCTCAGGCATGACAAGCCAGCCTCTGCTCTTCTTGCCAGGCTCCTTTCTTCCTTCACCAACATTCAAATCTTGACTGCTCGCTGCTCCTCAAAGGCTGGACCAAAAAGGCATTCTTTCTCAGTACCCCTTCTAGAGCACCCAACTGTGAGCTCTTCAGTCATCTTCCTTCATCTTAAATAAACTTAAGGCTACAAATCTGTCTATGACTCCACCTTAGCCAGCTCCCAGAAGTCTCTAGTCTGTAACGCTTTCACTGACATGCCCTCCCAAACTGCCACTTTGGGCTCAAATTCTTCTTCAGACAGTCAGTTATTAGGAGGTGAATGAATCTCCCTTTCTATCCATGAAACTGATCAAATACGGTATGTTCTAGCTTTGTGGCAGCCGACACTTTCCATCTGATTAATCCCTCCTAGTGCACTGTGCCCAGCTCCAGGCAGGGAGGCTGCTGAGTTCTTCCCTCCCAACGACAGGCCTGTCCCTGGTCCCTCCACATCGAGTCCTAAATGTGGCCTGAGCACCTTCTCTTGCTGGGCTCTCAGCAGTGTAGATGCCACTGCACTGCATGTGCTGGCAACCCTGTCCCTTGTCTGATTGCTGACTACATCCTTGTCGATGCTTCGCAAGCTCAGCTACGGCCAACGCCTCTCCTTCCCTGAAGTTGTTTTATTAGGTGATGCTTCTTAATCTGTCATGAACTACACACACATGGCATCTATGTCTCCTCTCCTCACCCTGTCTTGCTTGGCTGAACTGACACGGTCACCTCACCACACAATTTCCAGACTCACAGGATCTATACTAGTCTGTTTTTTTCCCTCTACACTTTATTTAACTGTTTAGCAAGAACATGTGTGCACCATGGCACACATGTGGAAGTAGGAGGACAACTTGCAGAGGTTGGTTCTCTATTTCTACCACATGAGTCTGGGTATAGAATGTAGGTCATCAGGCTTGGCAGCAAGGTTCTTTACCCACAAGCCATCTAGTCAGTTCCCTGTCTGTTTCCCTTACACAGCCAGCATCAGTGAAACAAGGAAAAGGATGGGAGGAAGGAAGGACAGAGGGAGGGAGGGGGGGACAGCAGACAGGCAGGCAGGACAGCCCCATAGTGACTAAGTTGGACTCTGCATACTTTGCTACCCTTAAGCAGCCGGTCCAGACCTCTGCACTGTCCTCACACTCCCCAGACTCTGTGGAGCTTGGTTCCGACCATGGTGCCCTAAGTGCTATGCTGGCCGAAGTCTAGCCAGGTCCCCTGACACACCATGTACCAATAAACAAACAGGGCTGTCACACTGCACACTCCTTGAGAAGGACAAAGAGAAGAGTGGCCATCAGAGATGTGGTGACTAGGAGGTCAGCAGACTTTTGGTGTGGGTGCTCCGGCCTCTGACCCTGTGCTGAAATTCAGTCCAGCTTACCAGGTGTTTATATATCTAAGTGGTGACCCACAGGGACATTGCATCTCTATGTAGGAGGTGCTGCCCAGGGACAGCAAGTCTCTCTCTCTCAACCCTGACCCAGGACCCGGCCCCCAGTTCTCAACTCTAGGTTGCTAGAAGGTGACAAAGGGCCAGGCTGACTCTAGATTTCTTACAGTGGTGCACGTTGCTACTCCCCGTCTACATGGCTCCTTACAGAGGAGTCTAATCAATCCCAGGTAAGACCCTACTGACTACCGACATACTCCAAAATGAAGTGATTGGAATAGGGCTAAGTGCACCCAAGACATGGGTACACAGACATGTTCCAGAATCTCACCTCCACTGCTGAAGCCTCAGGAGCTACCCAAGCACTAAAGATTCCTCTCTCCTCCAGTTCCCCAAGTCCAACCTAGGCTCTGGCATGGCCCATGTACCCAGAACACATTTGTGGGTCTCTCAGGAGCCCACTGAATAAGCTAGCAGCTTCTATCCAGTGCAAGCGTTCCCACCCACATTAAGCAGACGTCTGTGTTGGCCGGATGGCATGTAGCTCAGTCTCTCCACAGTAACAGTCTGCAGTAACACGCATACCAAGTGCACAGCCACTAATGCCAGATTTAACTCCGCCCACGCCCACCCACCATCCTCTCCCAAATAGCTCTAGGGGATTTAAATCAAAAAGAGCGTGGCTCAAGACTATGTTTCAGAAAATACAGAAAAATAAATCTGTATTTCTAGCATCTTGCCCCCACACTTGCCACACGGCTCTGTGAGGGCCCTGCTCAGGGCACGAAGCTTTAAATGACAGCTGCAGTCAGTGGGAAAGCCCTTCCCTCTCCTGCCGGTGTTCCCTGACGTAAAATGAGGGGGCACATGGCAGCTTCTTTACAGCTCTCAATTCCCTAAATCTGCACTGTGTGGAGAGACAAGCTGGGAGTCTTTCCTTCCTGTTTAACTGCCACCACAGAGGCAGACCCCCAAGCTTCAGACTCAGAGCAGGCCCCCCTCTGGAGCTGACCTGATCCAATGAATGAAAGAGTGACAGGAGTCCCCTCAAGCTTGTAGAGAGCCCACTGCCTCCCACCATTGCTGAGAGGCTCCAAGCTAAGGCAGAGCGATAAAGGTCCAGGGCCCATCCAAGTCCAAGTCAGCAAAGAACTCACCCAGCTCTCTGGCCTGTCAGCCATGTTGTTCAGTCACCCAGCTCCCTGGCCTGTCAGCCACGTCACTCAGCAGCGTTCCCAAAGAACCTCAGAAGAACCACGCCCCAGGTGCAGGCAAGCAACGCAGACTGTAAGATGGACTATGGAAATCTGAGTTCCCAAGCCAGGCCCACACGACACCAGAAATCTCATGCCTATACTAAACTTACCAATTTCTATCTCTGATGGTTTGAATGCTTTTGTTCTTCTAAAAATTCATGTTAAAATTTAGTCCCAAAGCAGAGAGTGTTCCAAAGTGTGGTCTTTGAGAGAAAACCCAGTCATCAGGCGCTGCCTTATAAATGGACAGGGAATTTGGCGTTTTTGACCACCTATTATCTGCCATGTGAGGTAGAACACATGGCATGGGACTCCTCTCCAGAAGGAGGAGGTAGTGTTGAGGTACTACTACTTTGAAAGCAGAGAATAGCAACAACCCTCACCAGAGGCCAGCATCTTGAGTTTGGACGAGGAAACACCTTTCTATCTTCATCGATTTCTCAACTAGGAACACTTTTCTATTTATTGGTGTTGTTTTAAGGCAACAACTCACTATGTATTTCAGGTTGTCCTTGAACTTGTAAACCTTCTGGCATTGGCTCCTCAATGCTGGGACCACTATAGTATGCTACCATGCCTGGAGGTATGGTATTAAGGTTATAGCAAACACGGCGTGGGGCTCGGCAATCCTGCTAACCCTGAAGTGAGCCTCTGCTCACTCTACACACACACAGTGAGAGCCTCGGAACCCACAGAGGAAGTGCTTAGCTCAACAGAATCAGTCCCTTACCCCAAAATGAGGCCCTCCCGCACAGAACAAATTCCTCACCAAGAGTAAACTCCTCAACTCAGAGTGAGCCTTTAGCTCAACAAAGTAGGTCACTCATCCAAAACTAAGTCCTTCTGGGTCTTACACTTTGCCCCACAATGTGAGTCCCTCACATTACAGTGAGACTCTAGTCTCACAATGGGGGTCCTTTACCCTATATCAAACCCCTTACTGCACACAGAATGCCTTTCAAGTGGGCCACTGGGAAGTCTGGCCCATCATACACCAGGGAATGACCAAACTGCCACATGGTCAGATTCCTTGGCTGATATCTGCCTTCCACATCTGCACATGGGTCCAATCTAAGAAACCCAAAGCTGACTGAGTAGATTTTGAGCTCATCCTGGTGCTTGGCAAGTAACTTCATGCTAATGCCTTGTGCCCAAGGAGACAACAGAAAGACACTCTGAGGCAGCTGTGACCTCAACCCAAATAAGAAAATCACCCAAGGCATAGCAGCCCTGGCCCTTCTTCCTATGTGGGACCCTCCCCTACAGTCTCCCCAAAAAGGGCTTGCTTAGGCCTTGCCCAGACAGGACATGAAAGCACAGCTCTCTAGCATGCATAACCCCCTCCCCCTCCTGATTAAGGGCTGCTTCCTGGTAAGACTCTGAGGTGGACCTCCCCCAAGCTCCACCCTCAGCCCATGCTGGTCCTCTTCCCACACACATGAAATGGAAGCAGAAGGGAGTTACTTTACTCAGTGGACTTCCTTGTGACAGTCTAGGGATTATGCCTGGGGACTGCCACACAGTGAGAGCCCCATACCGCCTGCTTTTACGCTAGTTTCATGGAGTATCCCTCCTACTAGGCCAGCACTGGGTCACACAGCAATAAAGTAGGGATACAGCAGCCACCAGGCTTGCTGGCATTTTATCCAGATCAGTGATGCAGAGCCAAGGGTAAAAACCACAACGCAAATATCAAAGCCATATGTGACAGGCAAGTGGGTGCGGAGAGACTGTGATGTGAGCACCTATCAGCTCTGCTGTCCTGAGAAGCTCATGAGGCTCTCTCAGTGTCACCTGTCCTCAGAAGTGATTCCAAATCTGCCACGCTGCTTATCAGCAGGGCGGAACCACTTGCAAGCCCTAGAGCTTCTAAGCCATGTAAAGCTGGGGTAGGGCAACAGCTGTGCTTCATCTCCCATCATGCCACTGGCCCCTGGAACAGGATGTGAAAGCTTAATGCACCAGAGCCCACCTGCACTTCTGCTGGAAGATCAAAGCAGGGAATGGATCTCCCAAGTGGAGTGCTACTTGGGACTGGAACCAGTGGTCTAGAGCCTCTTGTGATGTGACTCCCAGCGAATCCTCTCTCAAGGACTCAGCCAGAGTACAGAGAACTTCTTCCTGCAGCTAAGCCAAACCTGCTTGGCAGCAGCTGACAAACTCTCAAGTCACAGGCAGCCCAGACTAACCTCCAAGGATGAAGTAGATCAGACTCTATTCTTGACCACAGCTCTCCATGTCCACAGAGTTCTATCCAGCTGGTGGGCTTTGTTTTAACCAACTACCCAGATAACCAAGGCTGTTCTCCTGTAACATTCTCCCCTTTGGGAAGCTGATACTGAACCTCCAAACAGGGCAGAGCCAGGACGGTGAGTAGGACTAGGCTGGGATAAATAAGTAGCCTTGTTAGGTCTCAAACCATTAACAAATGGCAGAGGTGCCTATTTAACATGTCAAATCAGACTTAGAAGCCAGGTTCTCCCAGCATCCTCAGTCCCTACCTGTTACAGGGTATGGCTGGTTGCCTTTCCCTATATAATCCAGCTGGTTTTCTTACCAATACTTTTTGTCTACTCTCCTGGCTCTCTCCTCTCCCTCTTTAATATGGCCTGGCTTAGGATCATGTTCACTCTGGACTCTCCCAGCTGTGTCTGCCTCTGGCTGTGATCTCTTTTATCTACAATAAGCCCTCCCCCCACTGCACATATGAGCAGTCATGTCCTTCCTGCTCTCCCTTCAGCCCTGACCTCACATTCACTGCCTTGCCTTAACACTGACACTCAATGTCTCAAACCAGAAACCACTTCTACATTAGCAAGCACCTAAGAGAAAGCTCAAACAGCCACCCTATGCTGAGAGGACGAGGACACGAGGTGTGGAGAACAGCACTGAGTGGCCGCCACCAGCTGAGTGCACAGGGCTCTCACCAAGGGCTTAAAGAGGAAGGAAGCAGACAAAGAGCAAGTATCTCTAGAAAGAGCAGAAATTCTAGGAAACATGGGCATGGCGCAGAGCCAGACAATCCCTGGCTTCCTGGCCAGTTTGCAGAACTCTGAAGAAGCCAAACCTAGGATAACCTGGCCCTGCAGTACCACAACAGAGGGCTGGACATCATAGACCTCATGAAGAGAAACCTGTAAAACCTGACATTCAACCCTGTTTCTGTATTGAATAGGGAACTTAGAGGATGAATAAAGAGAAATCCTTAGACCTTATATTCTGACTATCACCTCCATCTGAGCTACATCACGGGAGACAGGCAGGTCTGCCCAGTCTTACCCAGGCCCTTGAGTACTTTCTAAGACTCAGCCTGCCCTTCTTAGTCCCTTAAGTGCAAACCTTCACAGCCCAGACTGAAAGCATCAGCAAATAGGACAACCTTCATTTTGTCTCCCTCCTGTGTGACCCAGTGAGCAGGGTGCAGATGACAGACAGATGCAGGGAGAACAATGTCGACAGGTTTGCCTTTGTGTGCTGAATAATGCACCAGAATACTGGGAATGCCATTTGCAATCCACACTGAAGTGTCCCTGGGCTGAGAGAAGTCCACAGTTTCAAGGGCCCTCACAGAAAGAGGGAAAATCAGGACTATCATTTGCTATGAACCTGCTTACATGCTGTTTCTGAGGAGTGCTTTTGTTTTGCCCACGGGAAGCTGGAGAGGTGGCGTTCACAGGCCCTCCTGTTCAAGACCCAATTGGCTTGCAGTCACCACACTCCAGGCCACTGCACAAAGGCATTGTATCTGCCTTTGGTGGCCCAAGGAAGACAGGGCCTTCAACTCCTCACAGGGAAGACAGGCCTCACCACCACAATAGGGGTAACAAGCAGCTTTCAGTCCCAAGAAAGAAGAAAAGCCTATGTCCTCACGAGCTCTGAGCCATGGCCAAAAGGCTCCATGTGCCCTAACAGCAAATAACAGGTTCCCAAAACAGCTCAGAAGCCTTAGGCTAGATCCTCCACACCTGGCTCCAGGGCCCCTTAGCCCTTGAGGACGTGACCTACTCTTTATCCTGCCTTCCTCCAGCTCACAGATGGAGAAAAGGACACACTTAAAATCCTGGACCAGACCTGCATATAGTGACTGTGTTCCAACAGATGACACTTTGATGACTGATGTGTTTAGCAGAAGACAGCTACATCACAACTTCCTCATAGGAGGTGCAGTTGAGGCCTGTCCCCAGCCTGGCTGCTGTTGAGAGCTGCATGCAGCCCAACTCCCATAGGTGACCACAGGAGCCATACACTGGCCACCACCCGCCAGAGTTCAGAGGGCTAACGCTCTTTGAAGCCACTCGGATAGAAAGCTTCTGCTCCCTTGATTCAGTGCCAGAAATCCTTAAACAAACATGCAGATTCCCACTCTTACCCCAATCTCTGATGTCTCTGAGGTCATTGGACACTCAACCATCAGACCAAGGAGCCTAAGCTCTTTAGGGAACTGATTCCATTCAGTCCACACCTCCCCCAATCTTAGCTCCCTACTTCTTCCTTAGGCACACCAAGTTGAACCCCAGCAATCAAGCAAGGTCACAAAAAAGACCTCTGTCAGCTCCTGCTGGTGCCAGGCCTATCTCTGCATCCCTCTCCACTATCTAGGTTGAGATGGAACCATGGTAGACTCCAAAGGAATGTCCCTCACATGAATCCCTTTAGGTGAAACCTAGCCCAGCACCTCTGCCCCATGCCATGCCAATGCCCCTCACCTGGTGTCCATGGAGCGTGTAGAGCAGCCGGCCCTCCATCAAGTCCAGGATCTTCAGGGTTGAGTCACTGGAGGCTGTGATGAGGTAGTTTCCCGACGGGTGGAAGGAGAGGGCATTCACGGCTGCACTGTGTACTGGATAAAGGACAGTCATCAGGCACTGGCTGAGAAGCCCCCAGAATACAGCTGAAGCCTGAGACAGACACGGTAAGAGTCAACAGCACTTCAGCGTCGGCCACAGGGGACCAGACTAGGATGGCCATTGATGAGCAAGGTAGGGAACCCCACATGGATTTTCCAGAAGAGTGGCACAATTTATAGACAGGGACCAAGGGTGGGCACTGGGAAACACATGGAAGAAACATACAGTAAGCAAGAGGATCAAATGATCCTTCCCCTTTTCCCACAGTGCTCAGCAGTGAAGCTGGAAGAGAAGAGGACACAGAAATATAGTGCTGAATTCTGTTACTGCAGGGAAACCCTCAAAACACTAACACAACATGCTGTCCTCACGGAGAGGACCTGGGTGGGGACAGGCAAGCAGAAGATGCAGAGATTTTCAGGAGCCAGAGGGGCCTGGACTCCCATCCTAGTCTCCTCACTGCTTGTGACCCCGAACTATCACTGCTACTGAACTGAGCAGTGTCTTTATCAGCACCCTAGCAATGTTGGGGCTACCAGTGAACCTCAAACTGAACTCTCTGCCCCAGTGCCAGCCTGGGCATCCCTCTCCTCTGGCCCCTGTGCCCTTCTCCTCTACCCATTCAAGACTCCTTTCCCACCAAGGCATCTATTCTGCTGTCTCTGACTCTCCAAGAATCTCTGTCTTCCCAACTTTGGTGGTTCGCCCATCTGTTGCACCCTCTGTTCCCAATGGGTCTAGAAGTCTCTTGCCCTGTCTGTGATCATAAAGTTCTCCATTTAAAGTCACCTCCCCTGGAAAGCTCGCTGGGGAAGCTTGCTGGGCCCCCGTCACATGTTCTACCAAAGCACCACAAGTTCATACCAGTCCACTCTACTCACATCTGGGTGTCTCACAGCATCACAACCTTTATCAGACAGAGGCTAAGCACAGCCCTTCACTACTAGCTTAGTGTCTCCTACCAAGTGGAACTCAGAAAATGGAGAGGAAGCAGCTACTTACAATAGTTGTTGAGAAGCTCCTGAGGGCTACACAGCCCATTCCTTGAGGTTGAGAGCATGCTGTGTATGGAGCTAGAGAGACAAGCAGACCCAGTGGTCCACAGAGGAAGGAGCAACATCCTAGCAAATGCATAAAGCTGTCTGTCATAGGCTGCAAAGGCAAAGACCAGTGCCTCCCTAGTCACTACCACTGATCTAGTGAAGCTACAGTGGAGCTGAGGTAATCATGACCCTGACAGGCAGGCATCACCACAAATAGAGACAAGTTCAAAACCAGGCTTTCACCTGGGCTCTGAGAGCATTCAGGAGCCTCTGAGGGCCTTAACAGAGCCCACAAGAATTATAAGGAGCCTCTTAGATGCAAACCACTTTGGTGTATGGATGTGCGGGGAGTGTGCAGACATGTTCCCAGGAACACTTAGGGAAACAGCCAAGGCTTTATGTAACCTGATATTTATATCAGAACAACAAGTTCCAATGACACAACTCCGGGAAGCAGCATGGAAAAGATCTCAAGGTTTCTGCAGCCTACTCCTGGAGACAGAGCAGAGACCCCTCAGCCTGTCCCGGAGTGAAGTTCACCCTGACTCCTGCCCCACTCAAGACGAAGCAGTAGAGGTACAGCCAGTGGCAGAAAGGTGGAGCACAGTGAGGCATGCTTGGGGAGTCCTGGCTTCCTCAGAACCACCAAGACGGCAGTCCGTGTAGACACAACACTGTGCGCCCCACCCCTTCTGCTGAGGCAGTGACAGGACCCACCTAGTCCAGCCTCATCTTACAGGCCATCGCTGCATAATATTCCTATTCAAGAACTCAACTGCCCACAAAGGAGTGAGCCTCCCCCACAATGCCTTGAGCAGTGACTGTCCAAGAACAACTTTTAATGAAGTCCTGAGCTGTCTGCGTCACCTTGGCTTTGTGGCAGATATTAGGGACAACACCGATTATCATTTGGTAGCCGTGTGCCCCTAGCTGTGATCTAGAGTGGGAACTGTAACTCGTGCCAGAGAGGCACAGTGGCACACTGCTACAGGTCAGCCAGGAGCCAGTGGGGTCCTGCAGCCCCTGTCCCTAAGCCCCAGGAAATGGCTAGTTTATGTGCAGCAGAGATCCTGAAGAGAGACTTATGCACACACAGTCCTTTCCATCTACACTATTTTGTTGGCAAACCTGAGCCTAACAGAGCCCAGGGTTGCCAAGGGACCCAGAGAATGCCTGGTGCCTGACAGGATGGAATTCCCTGAGGTACATGGTGCTGAGGCTGAGCTCCATTTCCACGTCCTATCACAAAGGGGTCTGCTCACTTCCAAGTAACCAACACGCTCCTCATGATGCTAACTCGTATTCCCAGTGACTCAGTGGCCTCTGGTCTTCAAGGAATGTTGACTATACCTAAATGTATCCTGACACTAGCAGCAAGGACACCTTAAGTCTCCTTAAGCAAGGTCACATAAATGGCCACTTTGGGATGGCAGGAAACAGTGAGGTGGGTTGGCCAGCATTGCTCCTGACCAATACATTAGTCTCAACACCCCACGTAGGACTAAAAAAATAACAAGTGCTTGCCAAACCTGACAACCTAAGTTTAGTCTCTGGGTCCCACATGACAGAAAGAGGACCAACTCCCAAAAGTTGTCTTATGACCTCCACAAGGATGCCATGGCACATTCACATGGATGTACATAAGCATCCGCACACACATGCACACGTCCTAAATAAACAAACATTTAAATAAATTAATGTAATTAAAAAAATTAAAACACCAAATAAAGGGCTCAGTATCTTGCTAGCTGCAAAGCTATTTAAAAGCCCTTCATGATGCTCTGGAGAGATAGCCAATGGTTAAGGATGTGTAGAGAGGACCTGAGTTTAGCTCCCAACATCTGGGGGATCCAGTATCCCATTCTGCCCTCTGCAGACACCAACACACACACACACACAAAATTTAATAATAAAAAACAAAACAAATGAGAAAAGGCTTTGTAACAAGACTGGGGTATATAGCTTGTTGTCAGCATGCTTGATGTCCTAGGTTCAATTCTAGTACCACGTTAAAAACAAAAACCTGGTGAGATGGCTCAGTGGTTACAAGCACTAGCTGCTCTTCTGAAGAACCCTGGTTCAAGTCATGGCTCACATCCTTATGGTTGCCCATGAAAATGTGTAACTCCAGTCTTAGGGGTCCCAAAGCTCTCTTCTGGCCTCTTTGGGCATTGTATACCTTTGGCACATAAACATATGTATAGGCAAAACACTCACACCTATAAAAATAAATAAAATTAAACAAAGACCCCTTGGGTAGGGTAGAGGTACATAAATGTTCTCAGGAGCCAGTGACCAGAGAACTCAAAAGACTAAACAACTCACGTTTCTGGAAATGACCAAGCCAAGCCTCCTGACAACCCGTCAAGAAAACCCACCTCTCCCAGGAACTTTGTAAATAAAACACTAGAGTGTGTAGGACCCAGCGTGGGAACAGTGGGCAGATTCCCAGACCCTTCCTCCTGAAGAGCTAGATTTGGCTTCTAGTTGCGTGACTCTAGACAAGCTTCCCATTACCTGTGGATGAAGCAGGGAGTGGCCATGCCTTGCTGGCCACCCAGACCTGTGCCTGGGTCATGGGCCTGCATGTTTGTAAGCCTCAAAGCACATTCTGGGTTTCGGGGATGCGGGGGCTGCTGCTCAGATGTCTGAACAGTCTTCACGTGGGCTCTGAGCATATGGCGCTTAGCCCACCTCCATGGGAACTGGCACTGTCAGGGCTCCACCACCAGCCCATCGGCTCCTCACTGAGTTAGGAAATCAGAACTGCTCCGTGCAGTGATAGGCAGGAGTCAAGAGACACCATGCTTGGGAGGGCGCTCAGCCAACCTTAGACAAACAGCACTAGCTACTTACTATAGCTCAAAGCTGAAGCAAGCTTTACTCCAACAACCAAGACGAGGGCAGAAGCATGAGCAGGGGACGGCTGGGTGCACACTGCAGTAGCACTAGCCACACTCTATTAGAGGAGCCCGTCAGCCTCTCAAACCAGAGAGCTACTCAGAAGTGTCTGGCAACCAGTCTGCATCACCAGGGGAGACATTTGAACTCTCTGTGTCCTTAAAACTTTCCCCTGGGGTTTCTTAGGAATCTGGAACAGAGGAGAGATCAGAGGTTTGCTACCACAGTGCTGAGAGCCTCCAAACAGACCCATGGGTGCACTGAAGAGGTGTGATCCTCCCCAGCAGTGTCTTAGCCACGGAGCTCTCTGCAAAGGCCCTTGACTCGAGCAAACCTATCCAGAGCCCCGCCATAAGAAAGTACAGCGAGATGTAATTCTCCCTCCCCATCCTGAAAGGTGATCCCCAAAGCTAAGAAGTGAGTTTACTCTCATGTGAACACCTACCAGGTGCCACAGCCTTGTGCAGGAAGCTCAGGAGGAAGCCGTCTGTGTTTATAGGCTGCACAAAGTCCCCACAAGGCTCCGACACACAGCAGGACAGCCGAGAAACATGACCCTGCAGCCTTGCTGAGGAGTTCCATCCCAAGAGGCAAGGACAGCAGCCAACGCCCACTGAAAGCTTTCAGAGGAACCTGTGGGTTGCAAGCACTCCCGTCCACTCGGAACTTGGCCTTGGTGCTCACCAAGTCCACATACCTCCTGGCCTGCTAGCCCCAAGCTGCACTTCTGCCCATAACCAAGCCCACTCCCTTGAAGCCCAGTCCTCTCCCTCACCTCCTCTATCCTCTTCCCCCTCCTGTCGGCCCCCTCCTGAGATGTCCTTCTGCGGGATCTGCCCTCCCCAGCTACCTCATGGGTCTCACTCTGGCTGCTGTGGGGACCGTTTCTCTTTAGTGGTCCTCGGCGCCATAACAGCTCAGAATATAGCACTGGCCCTTCTCATGTCCCAGATCCTAAGGCCCAGGTGGCCCCTCCACCGACACAGCCTCAGCTTCTGCCTCTACTCATTCTATCTAAGCAGCCCCCTTGGCCTGACTACTCTGATACATGCTACACTGGGCATGGAAATCCATGCACCAATGGCCAGGGTCTATCATCCACACATCATAGCAGAATCTCACTCAACACTTATCCTCTCAAATGCCCCTCCTCCATTTGCTCAAGTGTCAGGCCCCAGAGTTACCAGCCACTAGGATTTAAAGGTGGCATTTGAAGTTCTTCTATGGGTACAAGCTGCTACAACTCATAAATACCAGGCCCAGGCCCAATCCATCAGAGACTTCAAGAGACTGCTAGAAATCCTTTCTCCCAGTGTAAAGGCTTGTGTGGCACAAGACACACTAAGCACTACACTGTAATACCTATACATACTCTCCCACCAGATTATCACCTCGTGGCAAGAGTCACAGAACACAGCCTGCTCTCCCAGCCACTGCACTACCTGGTCACTTTCCTGTCTCATCGCTCCCTGCTCAGACCCTCCTTGCTCTGTCACCTTCACTAGTCAACATGGAGATAGTGCCCAGTCTCCAACCCTAGACCTTAACTTGGACCTGGGCCAGAACAGAAAAGTCTCTGAGCCTGAAGGAAGGACCACAGCTCTCCAGATGGAAGTCCACCCAACTGCTGTTCTGTTCTAGAAGCCTCTGAAAGAACATCAATGGTAGATGCCTAGGCTCTCAGAATAGGAAAGACCAGGTTCTTGTGGCTAAGCTCTGCCACCTGCTGGTGGCACCATGGGCTGTATGCCTCAGCAAGTACTGGGGGATTCCTGAACACTTGGGACTAGCAGCAATAGCATCTTTGTCACTGTTCCCATGTTGTGCCAGCCACTCTTCATTCTTAACGAGAGCTAAGTCCTGTCTTACCACCTGTAAGATGAACCCTATCATTGTCCCAAGAGCTCAGAGGAGTCCAGTGACCCACCTAGTGTCACACAGCTGATAATGCTGAAGCTGGCTTCAGAATCCACACTCCACTCTGTCCTGTCCCAAAACAGGAACTTCTCCCAGTTCCTGGAGGCCTGCTCACCTCAGTTCTCCAAGAAAGTACTTATGGGAATACTGGAGTAGGGCAGAGAGTGCTAAAGACTGACTCTACCCCAATGTCAACTCCCTGCTGCTCTGTATCTGCAGGCAGCAGTTAAAGAAGGGGCCATAGGCCTAGGCTTGGTACCAGGACCCGGCCCCCAGCTAAGTCAACTTTCTATGTGGTTCATGGCTCTAGGCTGACCTGTGGAAGATAACATGAGGCCAAGGTCCCACAGACCTCTATGCAGCCCTGTCTCCTTGAACCTGGAAAGTCATCTGTCACAGGGAGATGAGTTGTACAGGGCTCTCAAGAAGTAGGCCTCAGGAACAGTCCTAGCCAGAAACTCACCAAAGACTTCGCAGCTACAGTGTGTGTGAGACTGTGCTATCCCATAGCAGGTTACCTCCTGACCAACATTCCAAGCCTAGATGGCTACACCATTCATCCTGGTGAATCCAACAGCCATAGGAATCCTCCCAGCTCAGGGCTGTCCTTGGGCCTACTTAAGCACCACAGAAGTAAAGCAAATGCCTGGCCCTCGCACCGTCTCCGCAGTGGCTGCTTGTGGGCCTGGGACACTTCTCAACACTCACACTGATAATGCTGCAGCAGCCGGTGAGTCCGCGCATCCCACACCTTCACCGTGTTGTCCATGCCAGCAGCAGCTATGCAGGTGCCACTGGGGTGGAAGTCCACGTAGGTGACAAAACTGGAGAGACACAACAGCCATCTACCGTAAGAGGTCTTCCCTGGTAGGACGGACCCAAAGTGCTCCTTCCCCGTGTGTCTGCTCACACAGTTCCCTCAACCTGGAACATGCTTCCTTACCAGGTGGCTAAGAGACCAAAAGCAGGTGACAACAGTGAGCAGTAGTGACGTAAAGTAGGCTTATCAGGGACCATGTCCCTCCTCCTCCCTCCCTTCTGTCTTTAAGTTTTTTGAGACAACACTTTCCTATTCAATATGTTGTCCCAGCCGGCCTTCCCACCCCCGTGCCTTACAAGTGTGTGTGTAACCACATCCCACCCACTGCTGGTCTTTTAAGTGGAGATAGCTATCTTCAGACCAACAGGTCAGCCAAGTTGCTCTGGGGTTCTTTGCCAGGGCTAGCTTGAACACAGGTCCCACCAACTAAGGTGTGGGTGGAAAGATCTAGTAGGGCTACAAGGTCTGCTCACCCGTCTGTCTCTAGGAGACAGGCCAAGAGCCTTCAATGCATGCATATAATACTCAGCACTCTGAAGGGACCCCTGCTGGTGAGTCCCAGCTTAAGGAATGGGGAGTGAAGTGCAGTCTGCTTAGACATGTAGAAAAGATAAATCCCTGCTCAGAGGCAGCCCCTCCTACTCTCCATGTGTAATGTGGCCCAGGATGAAGAGACACTACCAGCTACAAGAACCGGGACTTTCATCCATAAATCATCACCATGGGTGATGCTAAGTTTTAACAAGCAGTTTAGGGGGTTGATCCAATGCTCAAAGAGACACATTACAATTTTGAAAACTAGAAACTAAAAGGAGCTGGGGAGAGGCCAAATTATTGTGACTTTAGGTAAAGGACTTCTGCTGTCTATGGGGTAAGGATGGGACTTAATTCCCCATGCATAAAGGAAAAGGTAAACACGCATGTGAAAGGCATAATCAGTGGAAGAGCAGCAAACAGGGCTGATACATGCACAACTTCAGCCCCTAAAGGCCCCTGGGCCTCCTCATGCCCTGACCTACTCTGTGCAGGACCTGCAGAGGGAGGACAACAGAGACTCACCCGCCATGCTCACAGTATGAGTGGACACACTCCCGGCTGGTCTTGTCCCACAGCTTAACAGTTTTGTCATCACTGGCAGACACGATGAGCCGCCCGTCAGGAGAGAACCTCGGTTGACAGAGCCATAAGTCACACTACTTTGAATACCACACCGTGTTCTCTACCACCACTTCCTCTAGCGTGCTCTTGCCTGATCCAGGAACTATGTGGGCATTTAAGACTTTTTAATGTTGTTGTTTTGACATAGGACCTCAATATGTAGTACTGGCTGGCCTTCAACACTCTATATGTAGATCAAATTGCCCTTGAACTGTGGCAACCCTCCTGCCTCAGCCTCCCAAGTCCTGAGACTATAACTGTACCACCAGCTGCCTGACCCAGGAATCACCTATGGTTACATGTGCCGCTCAGATATCCTGGGCAAGCAGTCTCCCTCTCTGTGAGATGGATCCTCTGCAGTGCCCACCCACAGTAACCGCACGGCAGCACAGAGCACCCAGGGGGCATATGGCCTGTAGCACTACACAGCTGGATGCATGGCAGTGGTCAGGAGCTCCACATGAGTACCTCAGCAAAATATCGGTCAACAAAAGCACACGGAGGTCCTGGAACCTACCATTAAAGGCCTACTGAGGACATAACACCCACTTTGCTGGCCTGCTCTTCCCATCAGTACCTGCTCTTCCCATCAGTACCTGCTCTCAGATCAGGGCCCTCCCAGAATAAAGAATGGTTCTGTCATAGGGATTAAGAAACTTCCAGAGGAAGATAGTTCAGTTGTGTTCAACCTCTGACTCTCATGGTTTTTTAAGTGTTCCCTGGACACCTTAACCCCCTCCTCTGGAGCAGAACTGTGACATGAGAAAGCTGTTGAAAGAAGCTGACAAAACCACAGGCAGGAAGATCTGTCTCAGTAATTCTTCAAGTTACCTGACATCCCACATCACAGCATTGCCTCCCACACCAAGGCCAGGGCCTCCAGACCAAGTCCTTACCTAGCAGGCTCTGGGGCATAATTAAGCCCTGAGCAAAGATTCTGTTCTGTTGTAAGCCTGTTACTTTCTTTGCAAACTGAGAATGATGCTACCTAGCTGGCAGAACTGTCCTGAGGAACAAGGAGAAAGCACACAGTGGTACTGAGAGGACTTTGCTACTGCAGCTGCTGTCTGCTATCCTGGGAGCGCTCCACACACCTGGCAGAGGGTCATGGCTGACTAACATGTATCACACATGAGCTCAATGATGCTCCCCTACGAGTTCAATGTAGCCACCACTATTGATATATTACAGATTAGAAAACTAAGACTCAGGGATACACTAAAGGGAGGCTAAGCAACTTGCCCAAGGTTACAAGCCGACACCTACAAGTCCTTCTGACTCCCAAAACCCTTCATCCTCCCAGGTTCTCCAGATAGGAAATTCTCACTTGGCACATCGGACCCAGTTGATGTGCTGGGTCAGGGAAAACAGGAATCTCTGGCGATGAGTTGACCACACCTTGACTGTCTTGTCATCAGAGGCTGTCACGAGCGACTGGCCATCACTGCAGAAGTGGACACTCCTCACTGTGGCCGTGTGTGCACGAAACACAGTTGACTCACCTTTGCTATGAGGATAGACATCCAGACTCAGGAGACTCATAACAGACATGAGAACCTACAAGGACACCAAAGTTCTCGCCACCTCCCTAGGCCTGACTGTCCCGGTCTCACCCCAAAGGGGCCAGAACTTCCCAACAGAAACAAAGAGCTTTCCCCACCACCTCCACCCTCATGTGAACAGCAGCACCAGGTAGCAGTCCTTCCAACATAAGGAGACAGTCCCAGTAAAGCTTCCGCCTCTGATGGCACCTCAGAGGTCACATGTCCCACTGTGACAAGCTCAAAGCTAGGATAAGGACCCAAGGAAGGACAGCTCTTATACCAAGTCCCTTGATGCCATCAGTCCCTTGAGGTCCAGAACTCACACATTGGGTACCCAGATGCGAACGGTCTTGTCTCGGGAGCCTGAGGCAAGCAGGTGTCCCGACGGTGAGAAATTCACACAAGTCACAGCATCCTTGTGGCCCGTGAAGCGGTAGGCACGTGACTGGGGCTTCATGTGCCAGATCATAAGGGTTGAGTCCATGGAGCCACTGGCTGAGGAGAATAGTAACATGATGATTCTGAGATCTCAAGAACCATGAGCACCCACTTCAACGCTAGGGATACAGGAGAGCAACAGGCCCAGCTCCTCCTTCACAGTTGTTCCCAACAGGACAATGGGAGGATCCCATTGGGATGGCCTGCATCTCCTGTAACTACTGACCTATGGTTTGGACAGTTATGGCCTGGCAGTTCTCCTTGCAGCAGGCCAACACAGGACATTTACATGACATTTCTGTACTGTAACCCAAGGTCCTATGAAATTTAAACCTGTAGTGCCGTGGTTTCCTCATTGATACTCTAAGAGTTCAGGGGCAAGGACTCCCAACACTCAGAAGCCAGTCAGATATGAAAGGCCTTTAACTACTGGAAGGACCCAATTTAGGGCTGGAGAGATGGCTCAGTGGTTAAGAGCACTGGCTGCTCTTCCAAAGGTTCTGAGTTCAATTCTTAGTACCCACAAGGTAGCTCATAACCATCTATAAGTGTAGTCACATGGGATCCAATGCCCTGTTCTGGTGTACAAATGCACATGCAGGCAACACACCCATATACATAAAAGAAAATAAAAGAAAGGACCCAACTTGGGGCTGGAGAGCAATCGGAGATTAAGAGCACTTGATGCTCTTCTAGAGGAGCTAGGTTCAATTTCCACATGGTGGCTCACAACAGTCTGTACTCCAGTTCAAGGAGATCTGATATTATCTTCTGAACTCTGGGGCCACCTGGCACACATGTGGTGCACAGATGTACACACAGGTAAAATATTCATGTGCATAAAATAAACAATGTAAAAATAAATTAAAAATAAAAGAAAGACCAGGTGTTGGAAGAGGCAATGCACACCTTTAATTCCAGCACTTGAGAGCAAAGCTTAGCCTGCTCTATGCGTGAGTTCCAGAACATCCAAGGCTACACAGAGAAATCTTGTCCCAAGGAACCAAAAGATAGATAGATGATAGATAGATAGATAGTTAGATAGATAGACAGACAGATAGATGATAGATAGATAGATAGATAGATGATAGATAGATAGATGATAGATATATAGATAGATAGACAGATAGATGATAGATAGATAGATAGATGATAGATAGATAGATAGATAGATAGATAGACAGACAGACAGACAGACAGAGTAAAAATAAAAGAACACAACAGCGTCTGGCAGAAAGCCTCAACAGTAAGATAAGGAGGCAAGCTTAATCCATGCAAAGAGCAGGCTGCAACCAGGAAAACTGTTTAGTAATCCAATGTGTACAAGGAAGAAGCAGTGGTGTGGAGGTAGGAGACAGACCCTATTCAACATCTTTTTCACTTGCAGGCCTCTGAAACAAGAAAATGTGCTGTATTACTGTGGGCAATCAAACTGAAGATTCAAAATAAGCCAGTTTGAGGTCCATGCCACAGAATAGACCCAAGAAGTAGCCAGAATGTTTAGGGGAAAATCTACCCCCTAGTCTCAGAGTCTGTCTCTTTGCTTTTTGTTTTTTAATTTATTTATTCATATTATGGGTATGAGTACACTGTTTTTGTCTTCAGACACACCAGAAGAGGGCATCGGGTCCCATTACAGATGGTTGTGAGCCACCATGTGGTTGCTGGGAATTGAACCCAGGACCACTGGAAGAGCAGCCAGTACTCTTAACTACTAAGTCGTTTCTCCAGCCCAGGGTCTCTGATTCTTGTGCCTTCTCTTGGGGTCTTTTCCTTTTGTTTGTTTGTCTTGTCCAAATCTGATGTGATAGTTTTTGTTTTATCTTATTACATTTTATTTTGTTATGTTTTATTATCCCTTAGAAGCCTATTCTTTTCTAATGAGAAAGAAAGGGGGCAGATCCCGATGGGAGGGGAGGTGGGGAAGAAATGGGAGAAGTAGGGAGAGGGGAAACTGTAATTAGGACATATTTTTGTGAGAAAAGAATCTATTTTCAATAAAAGGAATAAATGAATGAATGAATGAACGAATAATCAAATAAATAGCTAAATAAAGAAATAAATGCTGCATGATGTTGTCAAGGCTCCTAACCTCTCTGAACATTATACTCTTCTCATGCAAAAGGAGCTTATGGAGCCTAATAAGCCCAGTGCCCAGAAGGCTGGCAGCAGAAGCAAAGCCAAGGACTAGGGAAAGCCGTATGCCCTTGCTGTACTCTGGCGTTCCCATACTACATCTCCCAGTGAGAAACTCAGCCTTCTCAGTACAGAACCCAGAGGCCCTCTCTTACCCAGGTGCTTGCTGTTGAGACTGAAGTCCACACAGGTAACTGCATCTCGGTGGCCCTTAAAATGTCTCTCCAGTGAGGGGTCCTCCTGGGAGAGTGTAAGGTCAAGTGGTTATAACCAGAAAAAAGGCTTCTCTGGACCAAAACTTCCTATAACCAGGACATGTTAAAAGCACTCAAATCATGATCTCGTACGTAGAAAGTCCTAAGAAATCCACTACAACCTACTAGAATAAACGAGTACAGCAAGGAAGGGTACATGATCAGCAAACACACGTCTACAAATGAACAGACAATCAATCAACCTACAACTAATGAACCGAATATGGGCCCAGTGTAGGAGCAGACACTTTTAATCCCAACACTTGGGAGGCAGAGGCAGGTGGAACTGTGAGAACTACACAGTAAGTTCTAAGATAGCCAAGACTATATAGTAAGTTATCTCCTTCCACCTCAAACACCAAAAATTAAAAACCAGAACAAAACAACAACAAAAAGCAAAAACCAACCAACCAACCTTAGGAAAGGATATTTCTATGACAGCCATTGCTGCTCCACAAAGCTACACCCCAAACAAAGGTGAGGCCCAGTGCTCAGCTCCACCCCCAAGCACACCTGCAGAACCACGCCTTTCAACAGATGGCTTGGTAATTCAGGGGACCGCTCCAACTAAGCAGCAAGTGCGCATTCTGCCTCCTGTCCTCACCAAAGCCTCTCAGAAACGTAAGGGTGAGGTAGTATCCATCCTAGGCTCAGTGGGAAGAAGCATATTCAGGTCCGACCCTGATCAGTGAGACCCCTCTCCCCAACGCATTCTTCCCTGAGCAGTTTCCTGTTTGTAGAGCCTCCTCTCCCCTAAAATCTGTGTGGGGCTAAATGTAAACAAAAGATCAAATTAGCAGTCAAAAGTCTGGGTCCTATTTCTATCCAAGTCTTCTCAGGTGCATCAGGGCCTAGCCCCGTGGAAGCAAAGTCTTACTTAAAAGACCAATTTGGAGTCTTTTTCTGGACTGGGAGAAGAAGGCTCAGAATCAAGCCCAGGTCACATTGCAGGCCTCCACCATACCAGGCATTCCAATGGCCTACTTCTTCTACTTGTTGGAAAAGGATGCCACCTACAAAAAGACCTGTTGCTCAGAAGAGGACGACTTTACAAGGCTCACCCGGGCCACGTTCCAGGCCACGACGAGGGTCGGGCCTTGATTGTGTCTTCCTCGATAAGCCGTACATTCAAAGAGGCAAGGACTTGTTTGTTCGCCCCGGTGGTCCAGCATCTAGCTTGGCACTTGAGGTGCGAAGTCAATGCCCGGATCCTCCCCATAATCTTGGATGAGGAGGTCACCCTAGAACCCCGCGTCACCACCCGCTCCTCTCGCGGCCATTGTTCCAACCAGCCAGACTCTCACTCTCCAGGGACTTACCTGGCTGGGAGCAGCCATGGCGGGGCTAACGGGGGCTGGCAGAACCAGCGGCGCCCCAAAAGCCCGAAATAGCTGGGTCGGCAGTTGTGCCAGTTCAGTTTCCGCGCCCCCAATCGCCGCCAATAGCAACGCCGGTGGCGTCGCCGCGCCCCGCCCACCGCAATTAAAGGAGATGCACCCTAGGTTTTTGCCCTCCGACCGGAAGTTGGGTCGCTCGATCGGCGCCACGCTCTTATCCTTCAGTTCTGCTAAATAAGGTAACCCGCCGAGCAGCCAAAAGCTTCAGTTCGCTGTCACACTTTTCTCTTGAGAACTTAAAAAATCCTAGATGAAGGTTTTGGCCTTTCAGCTCTAGCTCAGGTAACGGAGCGCGCAGCCATCGGGGAAATGAAGTTCTACATAGCATTTACCCCATAGTCTTAGTAAAAGTAGAACTACATTTCCCGAGGTGCCTCGGGACGGGCGGAGTCTTACCATTCTGAGTGACGGCCTTAAGGATCCCGGAAGAAGGATGTGTGTTGCTCTTGGCTTAAAGCTTCCGCCCAAAGCGCCATTGAAAACCAGTTATTT
Organism: Micromys minutus; assembly: GCF_963924665.1. Lineage (NCBI taxonomy): Eukaryota > Metazoa > Chordata > Mammalia > Rodentia > Muridae > Micromys > Micromys minutus. Next base: position 37,151,234 of record NC_137956.1, on the reverse strand, counting down.
GCCCTTCGGGACCCCAGAGTGGTTCTTTCCTGCGAATGCGCTTAAGTGTCTGTTTTTAAAAAATTGGAGTCACTCAGAGTAAGAAGTATGGAATAGAGAGGCCTATGTTCGATTCTTAATTCTTTACTGGGTGACCTCAGGAAATACGCGTCTACTCTGAGGACTTGCCTCTCCAGTTTTTCTAAGAGGAATGTGATTGTGGCCCGTCTTGCTCAGAACTCTTTAGCTTTAAGAAGCTTTTATAAACTGTACATCTGGAAGTCGATGTATTCCCATCACTGGGTAGTCTTTTTAAAAAAAAAAAAAAAAAGGTAAAAGAAGCAATTCTCGGGCCCGACCACCAGAGGCCGTCCTTTCCTCTTTCTGCAGTGAAAGCGGCGCAGGCTGAGAGTGACCTATACATCTGACCTGAACTGGATGTTTTGTAAAACTCAAGAACCTCCCATCACTTCTGGGCAGGCCAACTTATCCATAATCAAACACTAGTTAGGATCTGGCTGTGTTCTGAGGTTTCTTACCACATGCCTAGGCTTGAAACCCAAATCTGCAGGGACAGTAAACTCAGAAACTGGCGTGTGGGGGAGTGTATTTGGACCTAAAAGAATGGCTCATTGGTTAAGAGTGTATACGGTTCTCCCAGAGGACGCAATTTATATTCCCAGCTCTCATGTCAGATGGCTTACAACTGCCGGAAACTCCAGCTCTGAGGCAATTCCACAACTCCTGTTTCCTGAGGCACACGAACGCAGACACACACAAACATTCAAAATAATTTTTTAGTGTTTTGATGAGAGATACAGAATATATTTGATCCTGTTTTAACTATGTCGGCATAGAATTGGTTCCTCTACATTAGAAATGTTGGAGCTAACTTAACATAGACATTGTGAAAATCCGAAGACAAAAATGGTTGCTCCCGTACACAATACACTCTGGATCGTTCAGCACTGTTGAGAGGACAAATTCCCAGTCTTCCCATAAGCAGTATTAGGTTTGTCTCTTGTCTATAAGTGTCATGAGCACCCCACGCCAAAAACATGATGGTCTTGTTTGTATATTTCTACAACGTCAAAATGTATTTTATCAATAAATTCACTAGCTGTATCAGTTTGGTGCTGTTGTTCTGGCTTTGAGATAAGATCTCAATTGTGGTCCTAGCTTTCCTTCCTCGAGCAGCCACAGGTTCTTCTGTCTTTATCTTTTTCATATGTAAGAATGCTTTGCCTACCTGTATGTATATGTACCACGCTTATGTCTGGTGTCTTATGAAGACATCAGGTCCCCTGGAACTGGAGTTACAAACAGTTGTGAGCTGTCATGTGGGTGCTGGGAGGGAACTGAAACCAGGTCCTTGGTAAGAGCAATGGTGCCTGTTGGTGTTTCTTCAGCAACCAGCCATAGGCTCTTTTACTCTTTTTGTCTTGTTTTTTTGTTTGTTTGAGAATGTTGTGAAGTAGTCACAAGCTAAGATATGGATTTAAGCCAATAGAAAGTCTTTATTAGCCAGACAGCAACCACACTGGGTGTTCAAAATCCCATTGTAGCCACGAACGTTTCTCAGGGTGAGCTTTTAAGCATAAAAACCATGTTCTGGGTTGGCATACTTAAGTTAACAAGAAAAGTTAGTTAGAAGAGGACCCACAGAAGCCCAAAAGTTAGTACTTTTAGAGAGTTTCCCATAACTATGGATTTTGATGGGTTAGGCCTTTGTTTTAGTTTTGGCAGGTGGTGCTGTCTGTGTGCTGAGTTTTACTGCCTACATGGTACATTCACCATTGAGTCAATTGTGCTAAGGTCTGGGAGCCTGTTACAAGAAAGATTTCGTATAGCCCACGCTAGCCTGCACATCACTACATTAGCTGAAGAAAGCTTTGAACTTCAGAGGATCCTGCCTCTGTTCTAGAAATACAGGTTTATACCATCATGTTTGGTTTACACACTGGTGGGGATTGAACCCAGGCATTCATGCATGCTAGGCAAAGCAAGGTCCTGTGTGAGCTAGGACTCTAGTTTCATGATTCCAACCATAATTACTAATATTGCTTCCAGATCTCGTACCTTTACATAATATGCATGGGAATATGTGCACATAAAAATATATATGTATACACAATGTATTATTATGTAGACTACAAAACGTCTACAGAGAAGTTTAAGAGGCTACAGAGTTCAAAGAAACCTTGCTGGAAGGAGAGATGGGAAACGGATACAGGGGCAGAGAGGTTGTACATTATACAAGATATTAGAGAGCACAGTTGAGAGCTGCCAGAGTTTCTCAGGGCCACCCTGCAGAGACAAAGGACATCTCAGATATAGATGGACAGACAGAGGAATTTGAATGGGCCAAGTTAAACAGAGGGAGTTGATCTGAGCCTTGACTGAATTCTGTGGACTCTTTGACACATTCACTTGGTGACTGGGTGACTGGTCACTGAAAACAGGTTAGTGGAGCTGTTACCATGGTGGCGTTAAGTGTTCTTTTTTGTGGCACCCAGAGGAGGTTGCACCCTTCATTGGTCTAGTCTGTTCCCAGAAGGTCTCAAGGGGCTGGGCTTGGCAGCACATGCCTTCAATCTCAGCTCTTTGACAGCAGAGACAGGAGGGTCTCTAAATTTGAGGCCAGTTATTTCCAGATCAGCCCAAGTTGCAGAATGAGACCCTGGCACAAAATGACAATATAGTTCTCAGGCCTGGAGTTTCTGGTAAGGTTTTAAAACACCCACGTGCCTACATGTTCCCTCTCTACTTGAGGACATAGGTGGTGACTTTTCACTTGAGAGATGAGGTGTTTATTAGTCTGTAACAAGACTGGTACCTAGACAGGTGGTAATGATAAGCTATAAGCACACACACACATACACAGAAAAAAAAAAAAAAACAGGTCATTCTGCCTCTCTGTTTGCATTCACTACAAAGCCAGCTGCTGCTGTGTAATGAGGAGTCACCTAGGGCAAGGCATAGCTGATAAGCCACTGTTTCACATGTAGAGTAACTTAAAACAGGGCACAACTTTGTCTCCATAGCTAGATAAACATTCAAGGCACAGGGGTAGACGATGAGAGGTTGTGAAAATGCAGAAAAATCTGTCCAATAACTTCAAGATTTTAGCTGAGTGTGGTGGTGCATACCTTTAATCCCAGCACCCTATAGCCAGAGACAGGCAGAGCTCTGTGAGTTCATAAGCTAGCCTGGTCTACAACGTGAGTTCCAGGACAGCTAAGGCTATACACAAAGAAACCCTGTCTCTAAAAAAAAATAATAATAATAATAGTAAATAATAATAATAATAATGATAATGATAATAATAATAATAATAATAATAATAATAATTGGAGGTGGGAGATGGATGGTAGTGGGGTTATGTCTGTGATTACCTGTTAAGTACCCTTGGTTAGAGGACTCTTCAGTTCAGAAGACTAAATTTAAGCAAGACCTGGGGCTCAGCTCTGTAATCACAGTTACTGGAGAAGCTGAGATAGGGTGGTCACAGGTTCTTAGCCTGCCTGGGCTGCAAAGTAAATGTGAGGCCAGCCTGGGGAACTCAGTAAGACCCTGTCTCAAAAGAGTAAAAACGGAAAGTAGCCCTTTGCTTGAACTCGCTGGTTCACTCCCCTTTTCTGGCCTCCATTTTCACACAGAGGCTGGTACCCACACACACATACAGACACACACTAAAACAAAGTAAGTAGGTAGGTAAATAGAGGATGGATAGATAGATAGATAGATAGATAGATAGATAGATAGATAGATAGATAGATATTTTAAAAAGGAAGGGGCTAGCAAGATGGCTGAGCAGAAAATGAGCTTGCTGCAAGTTGAGTTCAGTCTTGAATTCAATCCCCAGAAGGTGTGTGAGGCACGGAGGTCCTTGTGCTCACAGAGAAACAGTAAGGGATGAGGAACGTTAAACACAAAGAAGAATGCACAACAGGAGGCTGGGGCGGATGTGGTTAGTAGCCTGATGACCTTTATCACACATTTTTGTGTGGCCGAGATCACACGGGACCCTCCCCAAGACCTTTAGTATGAGCTGAGCTGTGCTATGCTTAAATATGCCCAGAATAAAGTACTTGGGGTTGGGGTCCACAAACTCAGACCAACACACTGGCTACTTAGTGGTGTTGAACCGAACTATCAAAATCTCAGGGACACACCCTCTCCCACCACCACCCCACCCCAAAGGACGGAACCTACAAGGTGGAAAGAGAGAACCAACTCCTTCCAGTTGTCTTTTGACTTCCACACATACTCTGTGGCACATGTGCCTACACGCACAAAAGTAAATTAAACAAATGTTTAAAAAAAATAGTCTGTAAAAATGGAAACTGAGACTGTAGCCACATTAAGGCCCCAAAGCTCATCTTCAGTGACACAAAATAAATTAAAAAATGGAAAGTGGAATTTGGAAAGACTTCTGAGCCCAGGTGTGGTGGTGAACACTTTTAATCCCAGCACTTGGAGGCAGAGGCAGGAAGATCTCTTGAGTGCAGGGCCAGCCTGGTCTACAGAATAAGTTCCAGGATATCCAAGACTACATGGAAAGACTCCATCTCCAAGAAAAAGAAAAGAAAGTAAAATAGTTTTCAAATGTCAGTTTTGTTCCGAGTGTGGGTCATGGGGAGATTTTGCTCGGTCTCCATTTTGCTCGGTCTCCAGGTCTCCGGAGCTTTCTAAATCTGTCTTCTATCTCTACCCACAGGGAAGAGAGACAAGAGAAGCCCCACCTCAGTGAGCCACCCTCCTACCTCCTCGGCTCCTTTCGATTGGAACTGCAGCTCTGACTTGGGCCTCCATGTTGTGTCAGAGTTCAATGTTTGAGGAGCTTCCATGTTGGGGAAGCTTAATGTTAAGCGGGGCCCTGCCTTTTCAGACCTCTGTCCCTGGAAAGTCTCTGTCTCAGTCTGAGGCCACAGGGGTGTCCATCTTCGTGAATCTCTCTTCCCATCCCCATTCCACGACCCCAATTCTAAGGCCATCCAGGACAGGATGGAGACAGACAGGGAAGGCAGACGCCCCTCTCCTCAGCCTAGCCCAGTCCAGCCCAGCCTGGAAAGTCCATCAGTGCTGCTGGGCAATCTTGTTCTGTTTGAAATTCTGTGCCAGGGCAGCTCAGGGCTTGTCCCCAGGGTTGGGCTGGTCTGGAGATGCATCTGGCTTTGGCCACCTGCAATCTGGATAAGCTAGTAAGAGTCACACCACCCCTCCCAGCTCACAAATATAGCATAATCATAGAGAGGACAGGGAAATCCCGTGAGCTATTAATTCATGTTGGAGCCTGATACTCCTCTGTCATTTAATATGAAGTGTGTGACTTCATACTTCCTCTGCTGCAACAGTCTAACCAACACCTCCTGTCCCTATTCTCAGCCCTCTCTCCCCTCTCTTTTCTCTCTGTCTGTCTGTCTGTCTGCCTGTCTCTCCCCAGCTCACAACTTTTATCCTGGATTCAGTAACAGTGACAACTTGGCTCACTTTCCTCCTGTGACTTATTACCATCTGGCACTGGGTTGATTTCATTGTTGTCCTTCATTGTCGAGATAGGGGTTCATTATGTAGCTTAGGCTAGCCTAGAACTCACTGTGTAAACCAGGCTGGCCTCAAATCCAAGAGATTTGTCCAGCTCTGCTTCCAGAGTGCTCAGGCATGTGCCACCCCAACTAGCCTTGTTTTTGTTTGTTCGTTTGAGATGAGATCTCATGTAGCTCAGGCTAGCCTCCAATTCACTATGTAGTCAAAGGTGGCCTTGAACTGCTCTTCTCTCGCCTCTGTGTCCCAAGTGCTGTGATTACAGGTGTGGGCTGCCTTACCTGGTTGAGGAAGGACAGTTTGTAGGGAACGCTCTCAACAAAGGTCTTGAAAAGAGAACTGAGCAGAAACATAGGGATCAGGACAAAGCAGATGAGATCAGGAGTAAACCAGATTGTGAGGGCCAGAAAGCAGACTAGACCCTTGGGAACCAGTCTCCAGTAAACCTGCCTGCCATATGTCCCATGCCCCTGGGATGAGACTCTGGCCCAGATCCACCTACTGTGAAAATGATTCTGCAACATTCCCTCTGTAGGGAATCCCACAGTGGTCTCAATGGTACCTTTACAGAGCTGACATGACCCTCTGAGTCAACTTTCTCTAAAATTAGGCCATATGCTAGAGAAAGAAGAGAGCCAATAGGGTTATAGGTCTATAGTCTTGCCTACCCGGGCTCCTCAATTCAGCAGCAACTCTAGTTTAAAAAAAAAAAAATCCCTTACCAATAGGGACGTTAAAGAGGGTCTGTCTAGATGGGCACCTAGCTTTGGCTCCTCTTCCCACATCGAAGGTCTAAAACATGCCTGGAACAATCTTGTGCTTCCTGGAAATAAGAAATAATGCTGGCTTTGAACTGTGTGTCCTTCAGTCAGCTTCTAAGAAGTGTGTGAATCCTAGCTGACTATTAACCACATTGCGCCATCTGCTCAACTCAGACGGGGATGCCTCTGTGTTCCAGGTCTTCTAGCTGAATCCCCTAAGCCTGACCTATGTGCTTTCTCTCTTCTCCCCAGAAAGTCCCAGGCCAATTTCACAACGCCCAGAGCCAAGGGAGGAGCCGGCAAATCCCAGCTGTGATGAATGCAAATTTTTCAGCAAGATTCTCTGCTGTGGGCCCTGCAAACAGGGGCTGAGAGCAGGGTGTCAGGACACAGGGCCTGAGTTCAAAGTGTAGATCTTTCCCAGTAAATAAGGTGGCCACAGATTTACAGCAGCTGCACTCAGCCTGGCTACTGCGCAGAACCTCTGCAAGGGCGAGCAGCTCGTGATGTAGTTTTTGTTATTTTGTTGTTACTTTAAACTTCTCCCTTACACTTGGCTAGCATCAAATTCAGCACGTAGGTCTTCCTGCCTTTGCCTCCTAATCACTGGGATCAACAGGCATGTACCACCAGGGGTTTGTGTGGACCTGGGGATCAAACCTAACACCTCACTATGTCAGAACCCCAGCCCTGGGGTGGGTTGAGGGTTGGGGGCGTGACTAAGACACCATACTCAAACACGAGGCCTTGCACATGCTAAGAAAGCACTCTACCTAGTGAGCTACGTGTGCAGCCTGACACCAATGATTCTGCTTGTGCCATGGTCTTACTATTAATCCCTGGCCATCCTGGAAGTCATTCTGTAGACCTGGCTGGCACTGGACTCATGTATCTTCTTGCCCAGTGAGTACAGGACTAAAAGCATGCACTGTCATACCTGGTCTAACACCAGTGTTTTTAAAGTTCTCCAGGTGAGTCCAGTGAGAACCCTGCTCTAGACTAGTGATGACCAAAAGACTTTTTCAGGGCTATGGAAATGTCCATATACTCTGTCCAACGTGGTATACACAGGTCACATGTGAGTATGGAATTCTTAGTGTGGCTGAAGAACTGAATTCCTCACCTTATTTTACCTTAATTTGTTTAATTATACTTAGCTGTGTGTGGCCAGTAGCTACTGTATTAGCCATCACAGCTCCAGAATGTGACTTGGCTCTGTGGATTCAGAAAAGTCATTGGCCACTTGGACTTCAGTCTTCTGGTAAGGTCATGAAGGGGTATGGGGTCCAACATATGTGTAGTGGCTAATCCTGGTTGTCAACTTGACTCTATGACAATGAGTCATATAATGAACCACAATCCAGAATTGGGAGGCTCACCTGTGATCCTGATCTTGAGGCATAGAGGCTATATGAATCTTAGGACACTAAGGCAAGGAGATCTCTGAGCTCAAGATCATCTGGAACAAAGCAAGTCCCAGATCCAGGTGTGGTGGTCCACACCTTTAATCTGGGACACAACCTTCTGTTGAAGACCTACATGAGGACATTGGGAGAAGAAAGGCTCTCTCTCCTCGCCTGCTTGCCTTGTGGGACTGAGCATCTGCTACATCCTTGGACTTCCACTCACAGCTGATGCTGACCATTGTTGGGGAGTTGGACAACAGACTTTAAGTCACCAACAAATTCTCTTACTATATAGAGACTTCCATAAGTTCTGTGAGTCAGAGAATGCTGACTAATACACTATGGTACCTGTGGAAGTCGTTTGGCCTATGCCCTATTATCCAGTTGAAGCCAAGGGGTCAGGGACAGACCAATATAGATACCTGGAGCAGGAGAGAAAAGGGTTAGCCATAGCTCTGTATGCCCCATGACAGGGCTTCTTCAGCTGTGTCCAGAAGACCTAAGGATGTTGAACACTGATACCCAAAGAGGTCAGAGCATAATGGGACTTGAAGAAGTAGCCTAAAACTAGATGGTCAGCAGAGAATAACTCTCACCTACTGAGTGGATAGAGAACAAATGCAAATGAAGTCAACCACGACCCAAGAGCAGTGCAGAAGTAAGCCCATTTTATTGATGGAGAAACTGAGGTACAGAGCTGGTAAAGGTGCTAGGATTAGAATTCATCTGTCTACAGACCCGACCTCTTAACCCTGTTGTGTTTAGGGAGAACGACTAAGAGGTCTGAACCAGTTTGGGTTGCTCAATATTTACAGGGTGGGGTCTCGAGACATGCTTGCCCCCACAGAAGAGATGGAACTAGAGCTAAAACTCTTCCACGTCAGCCAGTGCTAGAAAGTCCCAAGTTATCCTGTGAAGGGTCACTGTCACTCAGATATTCATATGTGTGTGTGTGTGTGTGTGTGTGTGTGTACATATATACTGAGACAAAGTTTCTCTGTGTGGCCCTGGCTGTCCTGGAACTTGCTCTGTAGACCAGACTAGCCTCTAACTCAGAGATCCACCTGCCTCTGCCTATGAAATGCTGGGATTAAAAGTCTACAAAACTACCACCTGGCTTCAGAAGGTCAATTTTTTAAATTATTTCTTGCATGTGTATGGGTGTTTTGCCTCTACGCATGTTGGTGTACCATGTATGTACCTTGTGCCTATAAAGGGCAGAGGAGAGCCTTGGACCCTGGAACTGGAGTTACAGACAATTGTGAGCTTCCATGTGGGTGCTGGGAATTGAACTGGGAACTTCTGGAAGAGCAGGCAGTGCTCTTAACCACTAAGTTATGGTGTCATTTCCTGGTCATATATTTTAAGACTGTTTTTATTTTCAGGGGAGAGAATTCAAACCTTGCGTGTTTTAAGCAAGCTTGCTACTGCTGAGTCACATCCCTGGCCCTTTTCAGTGTGGTGCTTTGTCACAGCATACCTGTGGAGGTCTGGAGTATGTTTCTACCTTTCTAGGAATTCATGGGATCAAACATAGAGCATCAGACTTGCATCACCGGTTGATGGGACCTTTGCCTGCTGAGCTGTCTCACCAGTAGCCCTTGGAGGTTTTTATGTTGTTGTTTGCTTTTGGTGTTTAGTTTTCTGAGACAGGGTTTTTCTTGTATAGCCCTGGCTGTCCTGGAATTCACTGTAAATCAGGCTGACCTCAGAGATCTACCTGTCTCGGCCTCCCCAGTGTTGGGGTTTATAGGCATGCACCTTCACACCCAGCGTAGGACTTGATTTTACATGGGGAGAGGATTTCTCTGTGGAATTCAGGCTGACCTCAAACTCAAGATTCTCCTGCCTCCACATCCTGAATGTTCAGATTACGGATGTGTACCACCATTTCCTGCCTGACTACTCAGCTGGTCATTAAATAGGGTGAGTCTGCCCAGCCAGGCCTCCAGGGGATGTAGGGTATGGCCTTAAAGAATCCATAGAGGGCTTGCTATAAATGTCAGTTCTCAGGCCTGCCAGAGTTGGGTTTTGTTGCGAAAAGAGCAGAAGCTTGAGTTTTCAAAGGTCCCCATGTGAGTGTGATGCAGTCCTCCAGCCTCACTGCAAAAGTCATCCCTGTCTTGCCCTCACAAAGCAGGGGGACCCTCACCTGACCAGGGGTGTGAGAGTTGCAGCAGTGACCTCATCCTGCTCTATGACCCCATCTGCTTCCTCACTTTCTCCATCTGTAAAATAAAGACACACAGCTTCTCATGGTGTGAATTAGCATTTCCTCTAGGTTCCGCCACCCAACAGTTACCTAGCAACAGCCAGGTCTGAGTCTGGCTCAAGTATAAAAGGACTCTCCATCTATTTCCTCTCACTCTCTCCCTCTCTCTCTCTCCCTCCTCCCTCCCCCCTCCCCAACACTCTTTCATCCCTCCCCCTTTTCCCTTCTCACCAATAAACCTTCCTTATATTAGGTCTGTCTCATGACTTAATTCTCAGAGGAAATGTTTTGGCGTGGGCCTGCTCAGGCGATCCCTTCCGCCACTGGTTCCCCACAGGTGTTTTTGGAACACTGCTGTGTTCTCAGCCAGGTGACAGGATCCACACAGCTAGGGAGTGGCACTGTATCTCAGCTCAGCAGGGCAGGCTGGCTGACTAACACTGTGTTTAAGCGAGGGAAGACAGACAGGAAAAGGGCCACCAAACAGGCTAAGCTTGGTGAGTGTTCTCACTGGAGTTCAACCCAGCATGGGGGCAGGAAGGTACTCCAGAGGCAGGGTTGGGGCTTCTGGGAACAGAGGAAAGCATCAGCGAAGGGAAGATAAAGGAGTCACAGAGGCAAGCAAGAACAAACTCCCCCTAGACAGTAAACTCACCCCTCACAGACAGTTAGTTCTCAGCCCAGCTCTAAGAAGCAAGGGGCTCACCCAGGTGGCAAAGCCTTCTCCATGAAGGGTCATTTGTACATCCACCCCTGCCGCCCCAAACAGGCCCAACCGTGAGTCACAAGGCAAAGACTGAGCTCCAGAGAGAAAGTGGACTGGTCCTTGGGCCATGGAGGAGGAGAGAGGAAGCCCTCGTCAGCCTCCCTGGGGCTCACTGTGTGGTTCCTTAATGGAAGCCCATCTGTGGTACCTCAGGATAAGGCTGATCCACCACCTGTTCAGTCCCTCTCACCTCTCTACCCACGCGTGTGCTCCACCCAACTAGGACTAGTGACTTCACCAGCCAACTCTCCCACCTTTATTCTGGCTCTATGTCCTTTGCCTGACAAATACCATGAGAAATTTGAACTTGGTCTTAAATGTCTCCATCCTTTATAGTTGCCTTATCTCTGAACATGAACTTCCTCAGGCCAGATTCATCTCCCCTGGGGCCCCATCTTGTTCTGGCTGAGGATCTGAACTCCTGGCCGAAAGACTCATGGATGTCCTCTCTTCATCGTATACAGTGGGCGGAAGTACATGGGCAGTTACATGTGCATGTGTCACCAGTGACAATGTGTGTTTGTGTCTGTGTGTACCTAGTGACAAGTATTCTGGGGATGTTTGTCTTATGTATGCATCTATGACTGTGCATCCGTGTGCATGTGTGAGTCTATGAACTTAGGTGGTTGTGGTATATGTGTGTGTGTATGTATACCTATGTGGGACTGTGTATTTTAATCTTGACTTTTCTGGTGTACCTGGAGAAAGGCTTAGTAGCAATTCTCACCCTACAGATCGTGACCCCTGCAGCAAACCTCTAACTCCAACGATATTTACATTAAGATTCATAACAGTAGCGAAAGTACGGTAGCACTAGGGAGGCTGAGGACCATTAGATTACAGTCTTCCCTTTACTGGGAGAGTGACTGGAGGAAATACAGGAGGATTAGAAAACTGAGGCAGAGGAGGAGAGGGACAGGTCTATTCCTATGATGAGTGGCAAATACTGTCACTGGAAAGCCCCTGGGGTGTGCCACACAACGATACCCAAGGCTGTCTCTGAAGAGTGAGCCATTCCACTTGTCCACCCATTCCCAACAGGAACAGTTGGGCTTGGCCTTTCCCTTCTGTCCCACACACGGCCTCAGGGCTCCTAGGACAAGGAAAGGCCTGAGCCATAGGATCTCCAGTCTGGGTAGTTGGAAGTAAGCTTTGTCTAGGCAAAAAAAAAAAAAAAAAAAAAAAAAAAAAGACAAGAGAGAAGGAACCAGATGCAGTACCAATATAAACCATTACACTGTATGTCCATGTTAATGAGTGTTCTGCTGCCCTGTCATGCTCATGGGCACAAGGACAGAAACCTCTCTTTGACAGCCTCTGTGAATTCACAGAAAAGGGACAACAGTGAGCAGGCTGTGGCCTTGCCCTTTCTTCTCTGCCTTCCCTGGCTCAGGGTCTGCCAAATCATGCCAAGCTTCCACAAATGGGACCAGGTCGTCCTAGTCCTGCTTTGGGAGGTGCCAGCAGCTCCGTCCTCAGTCCAGAATGAAATCTGGGGTCAGAGTGCAGTGGGTGCAGGGTGAGAGGGTCAGGACTCCTATTGAGAAGATACTGAGTCTAGACCCTGGGCTTCCTCCCTCTGCCCCCCTCTCTGAACCTTGTGGTCCCCAGAGCCTGGACAGTAGCGAGGGAGGCTTTGAATGTTGTGCAGGGGGCATTAACCTCCTGTTCAAAGGCAGTAGGGTATGCTGGACATGACAAAGAGGGGCACCTTCCCACCTCCATCTAGATGCTACCTGTCTGAGTAGTATTTCTCTATGCTCTGCCTCCTTTTTACAAGGCTATCTTACCTTCTTATGATCTCCTTCTTATGAGCCCAGTCTCATCTAGGATGAATTTATTTAACCTGATATCCCTGACATTTGCAAAGCCCCTATTTCAAAATAAGATCAGATTCACAGACACCAGCAGATGCAGTTGGGTATATCTTTTTAGGGCTGCTGTAACACCTGGTACATACTTACCTGTCAACAGGTGATGTCTTTTTTTCATTTAAGAAAAATATTTGTTTATTATATATGAGTACACTACACTGTAACTGTCTTCAGACACACCAGAAGAGGGCATCAGATCTCATTAAAGATGGTTGTGAGTCACCATGTGGTTGCTGGGAATTGAACTCAGGACCTCTGGAAGAGTTTAACTGCTGAGCCATCTCTCCAGCCCCTTTTTTACATTTTTAAATGACTCATTTATTCTCATTTTATGTGCACTGGTGTTTTGCCTACATGTGTATCTGTGCAAGCATGTCAGACCTCGGAATTTCAGAGTTGTGAGCTGCCATGTAGTTGCTAGGAAGTGAACCCAGGTCCTCTGGAAGAGCAGCCAGGACTCTTAACCACTGAGCCATCTCTCCAGTCCCCAACAAGTGATGTCTTAAACAAGAAGAGCAGATAGGGGAAGCTGATAAAGCTCAGGCCGACTGAGTTTTTGTGCATGTATCCACGTATTCATAAGAGGATCTGTGTGTGTGCCTGAGTGATTACGTATGCACAGGAAGCAAAGCCCTACTCAGAGAGTTACACCCAAGAGGTCTAGGTCAAGTGACTGGAGGACCTCAGCTTACAGCCAGGCCCAGGGCATAATATCAACTTCCTCTGTGAAAGGGCCACCAAAGTCAAAGCTTTGCTCCTCTGAAATTTTCTAAGGAATGCTAAACAAGGCCACCACTAACATCATGTGCAGACATGGGAGCTGCCTTGTACTTCCAAGGCTGCCCAAACCCACAGCTCTGTCTTACTGGAGGAGGCATGTGTTGGGGAGGGGAAGGGTGCAGTCCAACTGGCATAGCCATTTGTGGAGCTGGGGACCAGGGAACCTCAGTGGAGATTATAGACAACTACCTCTAGGCAAAGAAGGAGTATATTTGCCCCTGCCTAGCCCTCCTTGTAACTCTCAGACATCTGGAATCAGACTGGCTCAGTTAATCCCTTCTGCCCACAGGTGCCCATGGGAGTCCTCCTGGGCAGGGTGGGTGGGTTGGGATGGACAGGCTTGTGTCTCTCTAGTTCCTATTCCACTCAGAACCTTCTGGCTTCTGCCACAGGACAGCCTGTGAGCTCATTGGGTTCCAGATGGAGAGCCAGGTGAGCTGAGTTCATCTGTACTGCCTTGGCCTGTGTGTGTCGTCAGGAACATGTCATGCCCCAGGGTTTAGGACACAGGTTAACATTGATAAGGCCCATGGAGCCGGTGCTATGACCCACAGGGCCACTCCCTCTGCCCAAGTCTACACACTTTTCTCATTGTTAGACTGTCCAAGGATTCCAGACCCTTCATGGGCTCAGAAAGCCCCCCAACCTTTCCCCAATGCTCCCTCCTATGGGAGAATCCCACCTCCTCCAACCTAACTGGCCTGAGAGGTCCAAGCTCCAGGATTATAGGAACTCCTTGGGCTGCTCCAGGCTCATTTGACAGCAGCTCCTTACCCTCACCCCTGAACTGGACACTATGGGGTGGAGCAGTCAAAAAGCCTTAATTAGTCTCCTGGAGTTGACAGAGGTTAAAGAGATCAGAAAGTTCAGGTGTACAGAGGGACCTTGAGAGCAAGGTGGGGAGGGGCAGGGATGGCAAAGGCTCTGGAGATTATAGAGGAGTAGGCACTAGAACAGGGTGAATAAGGGGAGAGAAAGCCAAGAGGTTAGTGCACTAAGCCGGAAGGAACATCGGAACATCGAGGACAGAAACGCAGCAGTGGCAGGGGCCCCAGGTAGGGATTTCTTGGTTGGATTTAAGGGATAGAAAAATAAGGGGCCGTCGACAAAGTGGCTAGGCTTTGCAGATTCCTATTAGGAAGTTACTCCTGGAAGGGAGTTACTAGACTGCTTCAAGCTGCAGAGGGACTGTGCATAGTTTGGACTTTTAACCGGGCTCTCTGATCCCACTGAGACATACTACAGATTTCTGACACCTCAGGTCTGGTGGGGAGAGACGTTCTGGCTGAGTCAAGAAACCTAGGACCACACAGAGTTGTGTATGTAAATGCCCTGGGAGGGGGCGGGTTAGGAGTGCTGGGGGACCATCACTGTGCTGGGAATTTCTAGGGCCTTTTGTGTTCTGTTTCAGAGCACTGGGGACCAGGTTGTTAAGCACATTAACAAATGTTCTGTCACTGAATTAGGTCTCCAGCCCTTAAGTACTTCTTGAGACCTTTGACTCCACTAGACCTCACCAGAGGCTCTGAGGACAGTCCAGTGCTCAGCTGTGTGGGAAACAAGGTGCACTTGATTGACTCCCCCACCCAACATCTCCAACACACACAGCTTGCTCACAACTCCTGCCAAAACCCACAGAAGTGAAACCAGCTCACCTTTCTTCAGCACTTGGGAATTACATAACGTGCCAACTTGCCAGGCCACAGAATGCTCGAGAACATCCAATAAACATCTTAGTCACGTGGAAAGAGATTAGTTCAGAATGTTTGTGTTCTCTGGCTCCTGTTGTGTACCTGGCGCTCAGTGGTCACTCAATTGCTCTTTGAAAAAAAAAAGTCTCAGTTGTCTCATGGTGGCCCTGATAGGACTTGGGTTAGGTACATATTGATTGACCTTTCCCCAGGCTCAGGGACAAGGGAACTTGGTTACAGAGCCTCAAAAATCAATTCTCTAGTCTGCCTGTGGAGGTTGAACGTCTGGAAAGATCCAGAAACAAGAAAGACTGCAGTGAGAGCAACTCCTGTGGCCTTCCCAGAACAGTGACTATCTGTGGGTGCTACGTGCCCACCCTGGCTGAGTTCATTGTCTGGTCTCAAGGCAGCTTCTCTTGAAGACTTTTTTCTTTTGTTCCCTAAGACCAGTCCTCTGAGCACAGACAACATTATTTACAGAAGCTTTAGATGGGTACCAGGGGCCAGCTCAGCAAGCTGGAGAATCACTCTTCCAGACCTGGAGGCAACTGCACACCAGACCTGCCTCAGCAGCATCTCCAAGGCCTCAGGGATGGCTGGATTGTCCTTGCTTCCAAGAATACCTTGCAGGGACCTTCATTAGCAACAGGCTGTGGGGAATGGCATTGGAGTAGACACTTAGGGAATGCCAGAGTAGCCAAAGAATTGGAAGTGCCCTTTTCAGAAGAGCTAGAAGAGACTAGAGCCTTCCCATTCCCGTTGGCGGGTGGAGAATTGAGACCCAGAAAGAAAGGGGTTTGTTATGGTCATTCAGTTTGATCATACTATCCCAGAGCCCACATGCTGGGCAGTTTAGACTTTTTAGGAGTATTGAGAGCCATCAGGACAGCTCTGAGCAGGGAGCTACTGAAGAGGTCACAGGAGGATGACAGGCAGGTCTCATGATTCCCCTGAATTCATTGAGAATGCAGTTGACAACATCCCAGCAGACTTTGGGGAACAACAAGGTAGAGGTGAAACAGTATAAGATTGTGACCCTGTTCATTTCAGCCAAAGTGACATACAAACCATGGCATTCTATGACTATCCTGGGGCTCAAATCATCATTTGTAAGGATGTGACACTGTGACTACTTCAGAAAGCTGGTGTTTGTGATGTCCTCCCTGTAAGCAAGGGCTTAGGAACGTGGACCTAAGTGATAGGTGTTTGTGTCTCTGAGTACGTGTGGCCTGAGTCTGGACATGTAATCAAGAGCCATCCGGGACAGCGCCTGAGAATGTAATCCGAAGGTTATCCTAAGCAGGAAACTGACCATAAGATCTTTCAAACCTGAATTGTCACTTTGGAGCTGGCCAGGATTTTCTGCCTGGTAAAACACAGGTAGACTGTGGGAAAAGTTTCTGAAATGCAGTTACCCAATATGAAGGGACTTATATAACACACTTCCCTGGCCATAGAACATTCAAGATCACGCCGTGGCCATCTAGTCATAGAGAAAAAGGCCAATTCAGAGTGTTAGACTTGTGGCTTCTGGCTCCCATACTGCACCTGGTGCTGAGTGACCTCAGCTGCTCTTTGAACAATACCTCAGTTGCTCCATGGTGACCCTGCATGGCCAGAGAAGAGTATGGGAGAAGGGTCTACAGGGGATGTCAGGGTCTGAGGTGAAGATCTGCCACATGTGCCGTGGTCAGTCTCCAAACCTCTACCCTAAATTCATTCCAAGGGGTTTCTATTGCTTTCATATCCACAATTTGCTGAACAGGCCGAGAGTTAGAGCAGGCCTGACCCAGGGTCAAGTATAGCAAAGGTGCTGTTGCTGCTGCTGTGGGCACACCGGGAAACTTGGATGAGCCTACATACCTGGGTGGCATGTGGTGGCAGGGTATCCAGACCTGGTCACTTACGAAACCTTTCAGGGCAGACTCTTGAGGGTGTCCTAGCAACTGGGTACCTGGTAAATGATCTCAGCTCTGTTCCCCAGCTTCTCTTCAGGCCCCTCACTGACCAGCCATTGGCTTTTAGCTTTTCACATTGACTTCTTTGCTGACACAATATGTCCAAAGACTCAGGGACCTAGGGACTTCATCCACATGTAATCCTCATTCATTTATGTACTGCATTCATCCAGACATTCATTTATTCATTCAATGAGCACTTGTAGAGCGTCCTGGGGTGGGTGGGTACACCAGTTTGTTGTACCCCCAGGTCAGGGTAATGAAAGCATGGCTCAACAGATCTCTGTGTGGGAGAGCAAAAGAGGAACCTGGGGCTGAGGCCGTTAGCTGTGGGGAAGCACAGAGCTAGTGTCACAACCAGGCCACTGCACCAAGCCGGATGGACTCTGGAGGTTAAGTAAATGTGGAGCAGTCCCCTCCCACTGGTAGGTCCCCCATGACTGGGTCTAACATAGTTACTCTGCAGAGTCCCAAGGCCTGCCTTGTACAAGGTTGAATCCCAAGGCTACATAGTTGTCTTCCCATCCAACAGAACAAGACCCATCTCTCGACAGGACCCTGAAATTAAACCATTGTTTGTGCTGGGTGCTAGAAGCTGAAAGGGCCTGAGCCTGTCCTACTATCAGCCCATCCTCCAATCAGCCCACCCCCAACCCCACTATCAGCCCACCCCCAACCCACTACCAGCCCACTCCCCACCCCACTATCAGCCCATCCCACTAGATCTACCTTTTTCCACCATCTTGTTTTGTTTTGGTTTTGGTTTTTTTGAATAGTCTGACTTCCTGAGGTGACTTCAGGCAATTTCATCCTGTCCCTAGAAGCTGTGTCAAGCTTCCCACCATGGCTCTGAAGAGAACCCACGGGAATGGAATGACCAGCTCCCCACCCCAAGGTTTTCAGCAGGTCCTGTGGTGATAAAACTGTGGGGCCACAACCCAGCCCTTAGCCTGTGGGCTGATTTTCTTGATAATTCATTCCCAGATTATCCCTGCAAACCACCTAAGGGCACCTTTACAAAAAGAATTTACCATCCAGGATCTGGGGAGATTGCTTCATCTCCCCAGATTAAGAACACTATCTGCTCTTGCAGAGGACCTGGGTTTGGCTCCCAGAACCTACATGATAGGTTAGAACCAACTGTAACTCCAGTTCCAGGGCATCTGAGGACACCAGACACACAGGAGCTGCATATACATGCACACACACATTCATACGTATACATACGATTAAATAAATAAATGGGTAATTGATTAAAGCATTTATCATCCCTCTGGGGATATGACTCAGTTGGTAGAGAGTTCGATTATTAGGAAGAAGCCCTGAGTTCATTCCTGGTACTGCATAAATCAGCTTTTAGATAGCGTCTGAAGATCAGAGTTCCATGTCATCTTCCACTACCTAGGGAAATCTTAACTAGAAATCCTGTATCAAAAAAAAAAAAAAAAAATGCTAGCCAGATATTAACAGTAGTGGGCTTTGTTTTGGTAATCTATTGTTATAGGGTCTCAATCACTATTTCTTGAAGTTTTTTAAAAATATTATTGTGTGTGTGTGCATGTGTATGTGTGTGTGCATGGTGTAGGTGTGCAGGCATGTGTGACAGTCAGAAGACAAGTTTGGGGAGTTGGTTCTCTCCTTCTCCTTCAAGTGGGTTCTGAGGATCGGGTCACTGAGCCTGCGTGGCAAGTGTCTTTACCCACTGAACTGCCCTCTCTCCGTTCCAGGGCTACTTGTGCCCATCTGGTCTTTGTGCCCAAGTCCCATGATCCCCCAGTGCCTGAAATCATTCCAATCCAAAAGCAGGCAAGTACCAAGGAGGAGCTGGGGAAAGGACTGAGAATAAGGAACAGAGCTAGAACTCTGAAGAAGTACCTCGCCACCCCTCAGGAGCACCACCAAGAACACCACATTCAGAAACTCTGAGGGCTGGAGGACTAGGGCCTTCCAGCTCCTCCACTGCCCTTCGGCCCCAAAGGCTTTCTGCCATGCAGATCCCAGGTCTGTGTTTCGAAGATCTTAGCTTCCTCATGCTGCAGAGACCTCCTGGGCAAAGCTTCCTGGCTGCCACTCCTTCGTTGCTTCTAATCTAAACCTCAAAGCCACAAGACAATTCTGGAGCAATTAAGTGCTGGTATACCACGACCCCCTTCTGGTCTTGCCTAATAATCTGTTAGCTCAGTACCAGGAGTGGCAGTAGGATTTCTGGTCGTATTTCCCCCATCAGGACTCAAGGGCTTTCACTGAACCCAACTGCAAGTCCTGGAAAGAGAGATAGCTTGTAAGGAGATGGGTGACAAGGTAGAGAGTGCAGCTCTGGCTGGAATCCTGATGGCAGTGCTGAAGCTTCAGCCATTTTCTGGGCTGCAGAGATGGCTCAGCAATTAAGAGAACTGACTGTTCTTGCAGAGGACCTGGGTTCAATCCCCAGCACCCACATGGTAGCTCATGACCACCTGTAACTTCAGCTCCAGGGCATTCAATATCCTCACACAGACATAGACGCAGGGAAAACAATAATGTACATAAACTAAAAATAAGTAAATCAAGTGGGGGGGTGTCGATTTCTTAATTCTCTATTTTGTTTTCTGGACCCAACAACTGACACTTCCAGCCTGCTGCTCTTGCTGCAGTTGAGCCTAGAAAGGCTTTGTCCCACTGAGCCCTCACATCAGTCTTGTGTAAAGACAGTATCAGTGAGGAGTCTCCTGAGAAATGGGAACTGGTAGGAGGAAGGGAAAGGGAGAGATGGACTGGAGTGATTTCAGAGACTGACAAATAGAAGCGTGGTTGGGCTGGATGCCTTGGCCAGACTTCTGCCTCTCATCTTGTGATGCAAGACTTACTCCAAGAAACCTGTTTGCTCCAGGAGCCCAACCCCCTTATCCAGGACGATCTCCTTCATTTAAAATCAGCTGTGCATTGAGGAATTGGTGGTGCACACCTTTAATCCAGAGACAGGTAGATCTCCAAGTTCAAGGACAGCCTGGTTTACAGAGCAAGTTCCAGGACAGACAGAACGATATAGAGAAGCCCTATCTCAAAAACAAAGCAAAGCAAATAAACAAAATCAGCTGGTCACAGGTGTTACAGACACATCTAGACTAGTGTTTAAACAGTGGGCCCAACAGCAAAGCTGAGTTGACATGGAATATTTGACCATTATTACATAACTCACTTTTTGTGTGTGAGGAAATTGAATCTCAGGGCATCTGTTGACTGCTTGAGGCTGGAGGAGGGAATATAGATAACTGAATAGGTGCATATGCAGGTCAGGCTCCAAACACACTCCTGCCTGGCTCTCTCATGTCTGTGACAGGATGTGACTGTCAGCCCTCTGCTGTAAGAACTCTAAAGGGATGGAGATGTCCGACCTAGGCAAAGAGGCAGAAAGAGGAGGCTCCAGTTTCCTGTCATTGGAGGAAAGTTTTGTGGTATGGAGCAAAAGAGCCTGTCTCCTTCCAGAGACTTCCAAGACGGGGAAGAAACCCAGAACCCTTGACCATACACAGATGGGGAATGGGTGGTGTCTCCAAGTGTGTGGGATCTGGAAGGAGTCCTGGCTACGGAGTGATCCTGGGATCCAGTGACCTCTGTGCAGCCACAGCATGGCTCCTTGCAGCTTCTCTCTTGTTTGGGAAAACTGGTCTTAAAGGCAGAGACTAAGAATTAGCTGTACTCCCTTCTTGCTGGCTGTATATAAGTTATCTATCCTGGGAGTAATTGCGGCATTGTCCTGTACAGTTTCTTTGAGGGGAACCTGAAGTTAGCAATAGTCACAGCATCTGGCCAAACACTAACATATTTGCTAACTGCATTTTTAGCAACTGTCCAACTGTCCTCCCTGACCGTACACACCAATATATCTACTTCCCTTCTGAGCTCCTAATCTCTCCCTCCCTCCCTCCCTCCCTCCTTCCCTTCCTTCCTCGCTCCCTCACTCTCCCCCCACTCCGAGACAGTTTTAGGTAGTACTGGCTGGCCTGGAGCTCAACCTGGCCTGATCTCACAGCAATCTGTTTGCCTTCGCCTCCTGAAGGCTGGAATTAAAGGTGTCTGCCACATTACACTATAGCCTTTGCTCACTTCTCTTTTTGCTCCAGGGTCCCTCTTTTTTCACAGAAAAAATATAGCATAGCTCTTTAGATGCCTACAGCATCATAGACCAAGGCTCTAGTTGTGGGTGATAATCTCATTGCATTGGACAAAGAGGGAAATTAAGGGGAAGGGGAGGGAGGTGGTAGGCCCAGAATCTGGCCAAAGTCTAGCACAGGGCTGATGAGTTAGCTCATCAGGTAAAGACACTTGCTGCCCCTGATGATCTGAGTTCGGGCTCTAGAATTCACAGGGTAGAAGGAGGGAACCAATTCCTGAATGTTGTCTCTCCCAGCCTCCACGTGCATGCCTTGATATGTATGCCTTCTCCTAAAACACGTAAGAATTTCAATATAACTGATGGCATTTTTCTATGAAGGTTGCCTACACAGAGACAAGACTCCTTTCACACAAAGATTTTAAATAAAAATGCCGAGTTGGGTGTATACATGGCTTTACTTCTTTCTGCCTGCTGCAAACCTATTTTCTAGAAATCTCACAAGTTTCTACTTACAGTAAACAACAGGTCTTAACACCTTGTGAGGCTCTTGTGACTCTCTGCTTTTATCTTATCAGATCGTAACCCTGTCCTAGGCACCTCTAGTCCCAGCCTACCCTCTCATTGATCAAGGAGTCTGGTAAGCTTCCGAATACCTTTGAACTCAGAGGCATGTAGGTCTTGGGGAGTTTGGGACCAGCCTGGTCTACATAGTGAATTCTAAGGCAGCCAAAGCTACACAGTGAGACCTTGTCTCAAAAAAAAAAAAAAAAGAAGAAGAAGAAGAAAAAGAAGAAGAAAAAGTCATATGTGGTGGCTTACACCTTTAATCTCTGCACTGGGGAGGCAGAGGCAGATGGGTCTCTGAGTTCAAGGCCAACTTGGTCTACACAGAGAGTTCCAGTATTAGCCAGGGCTACATAAATAAACAAAAGATAAAATAAAAAGAAGAAAACAAAGAAAGAAAAGAATTAGTTTTTTAGCAACCATTTGGGAGGGACTTTTAAGAGCTCCCAATCAAATATATGGCTTCTACTAAGATGGTTAGACACTATTCCCAAAAGGTTCATACCCATGCTTGGATGTGTCTCATTCTCTCCCACCCCAGTGCCCCCTCAACCCCCACCTCAGCACTGTTTTCCTACCAACTTTCTATTTAAAGCTATGTTAAAACAGCACACAAAACAACATCAAACTTTCTCCTTCATCTAACTGGTGAATGCTGAAACTGTTTTCCTTATCAAAATCAAGAGTCTCTTTCTCTCTTTCAGGCTTTTGGGGAGTAGAGGTCTCTGGAAGATTTCTCAGGCTGTTGCAGCCAGTGGCTGACTAACAGTGGAAATCTGGCTACAGCTGGTTGGGACTGTGCCACCTTCTCATCTCTGACATACATCTGTTTTCCACCTTTGTCTAATAGGCTCACCCCCACCCTCTCTCTCTCACACACACACACACAAACATACACACACTGTCTCTCTGTCTCTGTCTCTCACACACACACAGTCTCTCTGTCTCTCTCAAACTCTCTTTCTCACACATACATACCTGCACACACACATACACGCGCACACATACACACACACACACACACACACAAGCGAGTACACACACACCATAGCAACACCTGTCTCAAAAAAAGCAGGCTACGGAGGTGCTTATCTTTAACCCCAGCACTTGGAGAGCTGGGGCAGAGACAGGCAAGTTTCTGCGTTCTGAGGATGATTTAGAAAAGGGAAAAAAAGTTGACAGATTTGACAGTTTTGTTGACTGTTTTTCACTTACACATCATTGAGCCAAAGGAACTCACATTAGTGATAAAGGATTCTTTGCTAACAAACATGAGAAGAGACAAAAGGCAGCCAGCTCCTCATTAGCCCTGGTGCTGAGTTTAGAGTTCTCCTCCGTGTTAGCCCTGTTCAGCACTCCCCTAAGTGTCAGCTCCAAGCACCACCCAAGTTAAACAGCCAGCACTACCCGCTCCATGCAGCTGTCTCCTGTCTTTGAAGGAGACAGAAAATTAATGTCCTTGAAGTGATAAGGCCCCCACTCTTAAACTATGGGAAAGAGATAACCAAGCGTTCCCAGACTGCTGTGGCCAGCTTGTAAGAATGCACTGGTCACTGATAACGGAATGCGTTCGTCCTTCCCAGGTCAAAAAGGTCCCTTTTCAGATGTATGGCTTCTCCTTGCTGTCTGAACAGACTTTATCAGTTTGAAGGATAGCATTCTTTACCCAATCATGTAATACCAAGGCTCGAAAGCCCCAGATTGTGCATTCCCAATATATAAACCCTGAGCCCCTAGACGGAGCATCACATTCCTAACCTGCAGAGTAAGGAGGCTTGTGTCCCTTGTTGGAACTCGAATAAAAAAGACTCCTGTGTTCTTACATCAGTGTTGTGGTCCCTGGAAGTCTCCTGGGGTTCTCTCAAACTGGGTATAACACATGTATCAGTCTGCTTTACATTGCGTAGTTGACATGCATTTGTTGGGACTCCATAGAGAGAGAAATTCACTAAAAAACAACTTCTGGTGGTGTGCTGCAGTTTCTCGCTGCTTCTGTGAACTCGAGGTGATTGGATGCAGGTGCTGAGGCAAGACCCATGCTGAGATAACAGTGGTGGTATGACCTAGCAGAGAGCCAGGCCCCAAGCTTGAGTCAACAGGAGGGACCCGGAGGAACAGCAGAAGTTCTCAGCTGTGCTTCTCTCAGGGAAGCAAAGATCAGCAAAGACTTGAGATCCACAAATGTTACACAGCTAGCTGTACCAGCAAGCGAAGCTGTCTCCATCGCTGTCCGTCCAGTCGTACTTATACCCTCCAAACATCAGGCCCTCCACGTGCCTGGCCGCAGCACGGGTCCTGTCTCAGCACGTGTATCCAATCAGTCGCAGAAGCAGGACACCACCGGAAGTTTTTTTTTTTAGTGTGGTTTCTCTCTATGGAGTCCTAACAAATGCAGCTCGACTTCACAATATAAGGAGGACCAATACATGCGTGTTGTTAGCAAAGAATACGTCACATGTCCTTTCATGTGCTTGCTTTAGCAGAACTCCATGTCTGCTCTGTTTGCTCACAGACCCTGTCCTGTGTCTGCTTCAGGGAAACATTCCTTCAGGAATCAGCCTTAGCCTTTCACACCAGTGTCTCCTTCAATGAAATGTTCCTTCCCGTGAGTGTCCCAGCAAAACACCATCCAACCGACTTTCCATAGAACCCTCAAGTTTCCACTTCAGGCATGGGTTCTATAAATTACATTTTTGTTCATTTACCATGAGTTTGAATGCATGTGTGTGTGTATGTGTATGTGTGTGTGTGGGGGGGGTGTCAGAAGACAACTTGTGGTTACAGAGCAGAGAGAGTTAGGACTCTGCATCCTGGCTCTCACTGCAGTCCATTGAGCTCCACAGAGACAGCACTGGGCCAAGCGAGAGCCGGATGGGCACCGGGTGACTCTGTGCCTTGTGGGGGAAAACCAACTAAACATGGGCAAAGGAGATCCTAAGAAGCCGAGAGGCAAAATGTCCTCATAGGCATTCTTTGTGCAAACCTGCCGGGAGGAGCACAAGAAGAAGCACCCGGATGCTTCTGGCAACTTCTCAGAGTTCTCCAAGAAGTGCTCAGAGAGGTGGGAGACCATGTCTGCTAAAGAAAAGGGGAAATCTGAAGATATGGCAAAGGCTGACAAGGCTCGTTATGAAAGAGAAATTAAAACCTACACCGCCTCCCCCCAAAGGGGAGACCAAAAAGAAGTTCAAGGACCTCAATGCACCCAAGAGGCCTCCTCTGGCCTTCTTGTTCTGTTCTGAGTACTGCCCAAGAATCCAAGGTCAGCATCCTGGCTAATCCATTGGTGATGTCGCAAAGAAACTAGGGAAGATGTGGAACAACACTGCCACAGATGACAAGCAGCCCTGTGAGAAGGCCGCCAAGCTGAAGGAGAAGTACGAAGAATATTGCTGCCCACAGAGCTAAAGGAAAACCTGATGCAGCGAAAGGGGGGATGGTCAAGAAAAGAAAAAAGAGGAAGATGAGGAGGAGGATGAAGAAGAGGAAGAAGATGATGAATAAGTTGGTTCTAGCATAGTTCTTTTTCTTGTCTACAAAGCATTTAACCCCCATGTACACAACTCACTCCTTTCAAAGAGAAAAACTGAAGTGTAAGGTTATGTAAGATTTGTTTTTAAACTATACAGTGTTGTTCTTTTATAGTTAACACACTACTGAATGTGTCTTTAGATAGCCCTGTCCTGGTGGTATTTTCCATAGCCACCAACCCTGCCTGGTACAGTCTGGGGTTGTCAATCGGCACTGAAATTTAAAGCTCGTTGGTGCACAGCACAAATTAGTTATATATGGGGACAGTGGTTTGATTGTTTTGTTTTTGTTTTGGGGTTTGTTTGTTTTTTTCCATTTTTTTTCTTTTGGTTTTATTTTATTTTTTTCTTCAGTTGTCTCTGATGCAGCTTATACGAAGATAACTGTTGTTCTGTTAACTGAATACCACTCTGTAGGTGCAAAAAAAAAAAAAAAAAGACAACTTTCGGGAGTTGATTCTCTTCTACCATGGGACTCCTAGGGTTATCAGGTTCTGCCACAAGCCCCTTAATCTGCTGAGCCGGCTTGTTAGCCTAGCACTCCTTTTTAAGCGAAAACAAACAAACAAACACATGTTACATAGCTTCTCTAAAAGTAAACTAAAAACAAAATCAAAACAAAATACAACCTGAGCCAAACAGATATCTAGGCCATAATCTGTGGTGTGTGGCTGAAGGGTTAGATTCTGGGAACCCCTAGGGCCCTCCCGACATCTTATCTCTAGGACCATGTGGGAGGTGGGCAGTCCTGTGAGGACCCCAATCCAGATGTCCCTCTGGAAGCATTTAAAGCCTTGTTCTTTGATGGGGTATAGAAAGGGGTGATTAGCCTGTCAGGACTACTCCAGGTATTCGGGATCCCAGTGCGTAACTTTCTTTCTTGGTGAGTCTTTCTTGATGTGAGCTTTGAATGACACGCCCCAGTTAACAAGAACAGTAAGCAAAACTGTAGAAGCAAAAAAAAAAAAAAAAAAAGCAAGATTAGTACATTTTGAGACTTTCCCATAACTGTGGATTTTGATGGATTAGGCCTTTGTTTTAGTTTTGGCAGGTGGTGCTGCCTGTGAGCTGGGCTTTACATCCTGAAGGCGCTTCCATCACGGAGTCTGTATGCTCTGGTCTGAGGACCTGTTACAGCTTTTCTCGAGCTGGAGCCCCTAATCCCGCCCTCAGCTTCGTGAACAGAAGTCAGGGTCTACACTATGTCCCCTGCCCCAGGTCAGCTAGGGCCTGAAGTCATTCCAAAGGCAGGGGCAAGGCGAAGCAGGTGCCTTGCTCTTCCCGCTCTCCTGGGCCCCTAACCTCTCGCACATAGTGGCTCCTGAGTCCTGACACTGTGAACCTGAAGTCAGTGCCTCCAGGCGCTCTTCAGGGCAGAGCTGAGCTGCCAGGCAGCCCTCGCCAACCACTGCACATGTGGGCCGTGGTATGAGATGCCCCTCTGGTTCAAGGCTACAGGAAAACAGAAGCAACCTGGGCTGGACAGCTGTGTTTTTCTTTTTACTTTAGTTTTGCATTTTTGGGAATTGAATGCAGGACGCTGAGCCAGCTAGGCAGCACTGTCCCCTGTCTACCAGGGTCTCCTTGAGGGGAAACTGAGGCTGAAAGAGTGGTAATCAGTAAGATTGGTAAGCAAGCTTGTCATGTAGGGGGGCTGCTGAAAACAGCTTGTGGGGCCCAGAGTAAGGAGAGGACTTTGGGGCAAGGCTTGACATTTTCTTTCTGCCTTGACCGCTGGCCTGGTGTGATAGGCAGCAGCCCTTGACTGTGGCGGTGACGCAGACTAGCTGAGAAGTAGAAATGTCTCGGCGTCATTTCCAGAATGAGGGCTGACCTTGCTTGAACTCCAGCGGTTTGGACACCCAAGCTCAGGGCCAGAACAAAGGATAAGAGCAGTTTATACTGACGTTCAGGAGGGGTTGGAGGAGGAGGAGGGAGTGCGGCGGAGGGAGGGGAGGGAAGGATCCTTGGAGAGGGGAAGAGTGAGACTGAAGGACTTAGACCAGAAGCAGCAGCAAAGGAGAAGATGGAAGCTAGACCAGCACAGAGCCCACCTGGGTACAAAGCAAGGCAAGTAAACCCAGGGCAGCTGAGGCCACTCCCACTTCACAAAGATGCTGAGGAAGTGGAGCCTCTACTCAAGAAGCTGTAATGCAGCAGCACTAGGATTAATAATTCTTAGATTTAACTTTGTCCTTCGAGGTCTTAAACATGAACCACTGGAGTGGCCTATCCCAACACGTGGACCCAACACCCACAGCACCAGAAGGGTGGTCTGTTTAAAATACAGATTCCTGGTTCCAAAAAGAAAAAAAAAAAAAAAAAAAAAAAAAATCAAGGTGCATAGCCTAGAGACCTATGTTCTGAGGAGAACCTTGGTAGTGAATGGTCCTTTGGGTTCTGATGCTGTGGCTCATTTGAGGGCTCTCTGGTTTAACCTCTTGCCGCAGCTCCTGGCTGTTGTACACATGTGGCCAAGTTATTCAGGCTGACTCACTAGCCATGATCCCCTCCCACAGGCCTGGGACTCTCCACTCCTGATTGTACCTACCAGTCTCCCAGCAACACGTAGACCCACCCTTCCAGCTTCTCTTCGGGGAGCCTTCCTGGTGGCTGGAATCTCTCTCCTTCCGGTTGATGTAATACAGATTCTCTATCAGGGATTGTTTACAACATCCTATTTTACTTTCCTGGTAGGTGGGCCTCCTAGCCCCCTAACCCTCCCACCCACACATTAAACAGGAAACTCCCAAAGAGCTGGACACCCAGTTTAAACAATAAGCCTCTGCAGTCACGATTTCACCCTGACACTCTGACCAATGACAAGTGGAGCTGGGACAACGTTGCCAATGAGGAAAACCAAGCCCTGGCTGTGAAGGCTATAGCCGGCTGAGATTCGGAGCTGAATTTAGAACTCATGTCTGCTCCAGAACTCAGTTTGGTCTGCATCTGCTCAGCTACTACTCATTACCCAAACAGCTCCAAAAAACAGCTAGGCAAGGCAGCAGGCATTATGATCCCAATGCCCAGATAAGGAAAGTGAGGCCCAGGGCAAATACAGTCACTCAGCACCAGTGCTGGCCTTCTCTCTCTTCCCTCTGGCTGATAGGTGCTACTCCTTAGAAGGTGGCAGGCCTTATCTTGGCCTGCCCACAGTGCCACTTTGGACTCAAGTGCTTCCTCCAAAGTACCAGACTCACCACACCCGTCTTACAGCTAAGCGGGGACTGGAGGGAAATGAGGAAGCACCTGGGCACGCCTCCATCTTTATCATTCTGGACTTTGTCCTTCTTATTACTGTCCAGCTGGGAAAGACACAACCAGAACGGTTCTTTCTCCAGTTGCAGGCGGGCATCTCTGGGCCTGGCACAGGTCCAGCCTAACCCAGTCTGGGGCAAGCTGAGAAGGGTGTGGAGTGAGGAGGTCAGGTTGGTGTGCCTGAGAGACTGCCAAGCCCTATCCCTCAGGTGAGGTCTCAGGAGCTTCAAAGGAGGTAGAACTAAGCTCTGCACTCCAGGTGACTAACCAGCCTGCCTCCACCTTACGCTTAAGAGCCACCTTATAGGAAAGACCAACTAGGCTCATTCCTGTTTACGATTAAACCTCGGTTTCTCAAGGATTGAGCTATGCCCCTCCTATAACCTTAACTACCAATGGTTTTGTATTGCCTGTTTCAGGAAATGGCAACCAGGTCGTTGTTTCAAAAAGTTATAACCATCCTGCGACCCTACCTTTGTTTCAAAAAGGTTGTTAAGTCTATCTGTTGTCATGACTACCTTAGGACCACCTTGCAGACCCGTCTCTGTTTCAGGGGATCCTTAAGATTAACTTGTGATGCCTGTGCTCTGTTCCTCTGAGCTCACCAACTTTGACCGCCAATTTTCCCATTTGGAAACACCCTACCCCTGAGCTATAAACACGTCATACCTTTCTTCTTTCCAGAACTGACCTCTCAGTGTCTTAGGGGAAGGCAGCCTGTATACAAGAATAAGACAAGCTTGCTTTCATTGCCTGCTTACTTTAATACATTTGGCCATGCCGATTTGGGTCAGTGGTCTTTCTCCTGTCCTTTTCTGAATGAACAGAGGACGGAGAGCTAAACCTTTCAGATGGTGTACATGACAACCAACAAGGACTTTGAACAATGCTCCAAATAAAAACAAAACCAAGAGCTAATTAAGTGTTCTGGTACAGGATATAAGCATTTGAAACAGAAGCAGGAGAATCTGACAAAGTTGGAAGCCATCCTGGCCCACAAAGCAAGGCCCTGATTCAACAAAACAACAAAAACGGGGTCAGCGACGCAGCTCAATTAAGGGAGCCTTTGCCAAGCATGCAGAAGACCCTGGATTCAATTTTCAGTGTTGTGTCCTCTAGGCATGGAGGCTTATTCCTGCCATCCCAGCACTGGGGAGATAGAGGCAGGATGACTTCAAGGTTGGGTATATAGTAACTTTGAGGCCTGATTACATGAGACCTTGTCTCAAAATAAAACCCAGAGCAACAACTTAGTTGTTCAATCCTGTGACAGGCCCTGTGCTGTCATAACACCCTTACCATCTGGGTGAGCTATGAGCTCCCATCTAGCCAGTTGCTCTGTGCCCAGTTCCCTCTTCAATTCGGACCAGAACCTGCCACCATTGGGCTCTCTTCTGTGGCTGCCTCTTCAATCTCCGCAGCTTCTGAGCACATCTTCGCCACAGCCAATCTACTCTTGGGCCATCCATCCAGTAAAGAAGCAAGCCCCTTGTTGATCTGATCTTAAGACCCTGGCGCAGAAACCCCTTCCTATATGCCCAATAAACCCTTTTTTAGCAGGTAGGTTTCCTTCCAGGGTGGGGTTGGTTACCGGGGGCGCGGGAGTTTGATGCACAGGGCTGTTCGTGGAAGGTGACAGAGGGACGAAGCGAAGGGATCCAAATTGGGACTTGCCGGTCCACTGCCCTGCGTTCCAGGCTCCGGATGTGTAGGCCTGAGACACAGTCACAAGAAATGGAGCGGAGCCCACACAGAGGGACCTGGCACCCTGCCGGGCCGACTCCGGCGCGCGCGCGTGCGTGCGCGCGTCAGGCCGCACCCACTGCGCATGCGCAGTAGTCACTCCGGCTTTATATTAGGCCAACAGCGGCAGTGGCTGAGGTTGCTCGTGAACAAGGGCACTGGTCGGTTTAGTGTCCTCTGCTCGAGTGCCCACCGCCGTCTCGTCGAGAGCCCACGCAGGTGAGGGCCATGCTCGGTGATCGCGGGAACCCGGCGCGCCCCGACACCGCGGCCACATGCCCCATCCCCCTCCGGCCATCACCTTGGCTCAGCGTCCATACTCCGCTCTTTACCGCCTGGGCTACCACCTCAGACGCCCCATTACGTCCCCTTCTGACATTCGGCGTTTGGCAGACGGCTTCAGAACTTCTTTCCTACCCTTTCCATTCTGACCCCAGGAAACCTCTGACTCACTGCTGACCCCTTCCACCAGTCCGACTCTGCGTTGTCTAGCCCTGCTCCTTCTTGACCGAGTCAGCCCTGCCCCTACCCTTCTTTCTTTTTGACTCCTTTCCCTGTTCTAGCTGTAGGGGCATGACCTTGTCTCAGGGACTCAGGGCTGATCTAGACTTTTTTCTCCTTCCTTGGGTTGCTAGGATCCCTGGGAGTCCTCCCTACCTGGATAGGTGACAGTGACTTCTCTCCTGGCCTCACTGTTGCCGGGTGTGTGTTAAGGTCTCTTAACCTACAGAGTGCACTCTTCGAGGAGTCTCTGGCCTCCGACACCAGTTCTTTCTTTTCCTTCGTCTCTTCTACACCCTTGGTTATTAGTCGTCCCTACTTGCTCTGGTATACTTGCTTAGGGGTTGGAGGGTTTCTGTAGAGGTAGAGAATGAAGAAGTTGTTGACCTGGGTGTATGTTGGTTGCTGTGCTGAGTTCGGTTTGGCTTGGTTTTGAGTGGGATGTGTGTCTGGGCCTCCCTTTGACGTCACTCATCACGGACTCTTCTACAGGATCCAGGATACTTTGCAGACATGGAGACTGTCGTTCGCCGATGCCCATTCTTATCCAGAGTCCCTCAGGCCTTTCTGCAGAAGGCAGGAAAGTCTCTGCTGTTCTATGCTCAAAACTGCCCCAAGATGATGGAAGTTGGGGCCAAGCCAGCTCCTCGAACCCTGTCCACTTCAGCAGCACAGTGCCAGCAGGTCAAAGAGACCCCTCCAGCCAACGAGAGTAAGTAGCTGGCAGTGAAGGAACCCGTCCTTGGTGAGGGCCACTCTGAGGGAGCCTTACTCCATCAGGATCAGCCCTTGTGTATGGGGAGTGGGGGTCATCTTGTGTAACCGTCCCTCTGACCTCTGAGTTAGGGGCATCTGGCTTTAAAAGTAAATAGTACAGGTTTCTGTATTTCGTGTCAGGTCTTCTGAGCCCTAGCATTTTCTCATTGTCTGGTATAGTAATGACTCCCCACCCCTTTCCTCAATAAAGATTTGGCCTCTGGCATGTAAAGTAGTCTTTTAAGAAACTGTCCAGTATCTTGAGGCAGAGTCTCACCTTGTGTCCTAGACAAGCCTGGAAAACTCACGGCGTAGTCTTGGCCAGCCGTGAAGTCACGGCCTCCCCTCTGCCTCCCAAGCGCTGCTATCACAGGCCTGAGCTACCCTGCCAGTTTGTTTCTTGTTTTAATTTCTTAAAAGATTTATTCATTGGGTTTTTTTGTGTATGAATGTTTAACTGTACTGAATGCATGCCTTGGTGCCCCAGGGGGGCAGAAGAAGGGGACAGACCCCCTGGAACTGGACTTACAGATTTGTGAGCCACTATCTTAGTGCTAGATATTGAACCCAAGTCCTCTAGAAGAGCAACAAGGGCTAACCACTGTGCCATCTCTCCAGTCCCTGTTATTGTTTTACCCCTTTAAGCAAAAGCAAAAGAAACAAACAATATATATTGCAAAATGCATATAACATTACCATTTCAGTTTAATTTTTTTTCATCAGAGTCTTATAATATAGCCCAGATTACCCTCCAACTTATGGCAACCCTCCTGCCTCAGCATTTTAGGTGCTAGAATTGTAAGTGGCAGTGCCCGTTTTAATCATTGCAGCGTATGGTTCTCAGCATTGCATGCACTCACGTTGTTCTGCCGTCACCATCCAATTCCAGAACTTTCTTCATCTTCCCAAACTAAAAACAGCCATTAAACATTAACTACCATACTCCTTCCCCTAGTGCCTGGCAGCCGCTCCTCTACCACTAGGGCCATTGCCTTTTAAGTAAGGCATGGCGTCTGGTGGTGTTTAATCAGGGCATGAAGCTGTCTCATACAGATGGCAGGCCTTTCAGAGTCCACTCATTCCTGGTGAGCCTTCCACCTTTCAGGCTTCTCTTCTGTGTGGGCCTCTCCAAAGGAGTGTTGGTTCTAGTGATTTCCTGCTGGGAGTTCATCGTCTCCCTCAGAATGTCCATAGTGACCATGTTTTGAGGTAGAATGCTCCCTTCCATTGTCTAGACTTTCCATAACAGATCTGCATTCCTTGTAAAATTAAGTTAATTTCAAAATACCATTTCTTGGCTTCCCTTTATAGAAAATGTTATGGAAACTGTATTGAGACACCTTATCCAAGTTGTAGAAAGAGCAGCCAGTGACTCATGGGAGTGTTCCAAATTGATGAAGGAAGACTTTTCTAGAAGGAAGGTGAGCACATTGCTCAAGGGCTCCAAGAGTGACTGTAACTTAGAGCACAAAACTAGCCTGCTGTGCTAGGTCAGCAGCTTCTATTGATGAACTTAAGATGAGAAAGTAGGTGAGCTGTGTGTGAATGTAACCTGCCTGGGTCTTTTAATAGTCCTAAGAGTTTGATGACAGTTTGAAGACTTAGGGACAGCCTGTTTTTACTTTTTTTTTTTTTAGAAGTCTTTTAAAGATTTTTAAAACTTTTATTGTATACAAGTACACTGTCGCTATCTTCAGACACACCAGAAGAGGGCTTGGGATCCCATTACAGATGGCTGTGAGCCACCGTGTGGCTGCTGGGAATTGAACTCACAACCTTTGGAAGAGCAGTCAGTGCTTTATTAGGAATTTGCTTAGAAATTACGAAGAGGAAATGACTCTGAGACTACCCCCAGTTGCCTCAGAGAGCATTAATCTTCTGAAATATGCTGAGTGTCCATGGGAAGGAAATTATTGACAGTGATCCATGTCAAGAGCTTTTGGGGCTAAGCTCACACATAATCCCAACATTTAGGAGGCTGAGGCAGGAGGATTGCCAAGTCAAGCATCATAGGCTACATAGCAAGATCCTGTCTTAAGCAGACGATAAAAGAGTGTTGGATTGATTGAAAATATAAAATAGGGCTCTTGGAGAAGTCTTGTGGGTCTGTAACTTGGATAGGCCAATCAACCCTTCAAAAGGCCACTGTCATAGTGAGGCAGATGAGAACAGATGTTAGCGGTTTAACAAAGGCAAACCTGGGTGTGGATTATAGATCAAAGTGAGTATGAGGTTTGAGGTGATAGGGAAGGACTTGGCAACTTGCTATGCACTCCATGAGCAGGGCTGGGGCCTCATTCTTTCCGTTTCCTTCTTCAGAAGAGAAAACTGCCAAAGCCGCAGTCCAGCAGGCTCCTGACGAGTCCCAGATGGCACAGACTCCAGACGGCACACAGCTCCCGTCTGGACACCCCTCACCTGCCGCAAGCCAGAGCACTGGGAGCAAGTGCCCTTTCCTGGCGGCACAGCTTAGCCAGACGGGCAGCAGCGTCTTCCGAAAGGCCAGTCTGGAGCTTCAGGAGGATGTGCAGGAAATGCATGCTGTGAGGAAAGGTAACAACTGACTCCAGTGGGAAGAATGAAGCAGTCCTTGCGGCTCCTGGGACTCTCCAGTTTATATGCGAGCTATTACTAGGCCGGGCAGTGATAATGTGAGCACCTTCCTCTTTTGTACCGGAGAGGAAGGAAGGTTCTCAAGCTAGGCAGCCCAGTCGGTATTGCAAAATGTGAGGGTGTAGGAGGTAACCAGCTTCTCAAAGTCATGCCCACTGTCTGGAAATAACCTGTAGTCTTGAACAGATACCAGCATTGGTTTGTCTCTGGTATTACCACGGTAGGTGCTATCCTAGGACTCCCAAGCTATGTGTCCTGCTGATGGTCATGGAGGGACAACCTTAATCCCATCTGGGCTCCCAGCAGCCCGAAAAGCCTCAGCATGCTGAGCATGGTGGCACACACCTTTAAGTCCAGTACCTGACAGGCAGAAGCAAGGGGATCAGTGTGAGTTCTTGTCTAAGTAGCCAGTTCCAGGACAGCCAGAGCTGCATAGAGAGACCCTATGGGGGAAAAAGAAAAGCTGCCTCAATAGGTGTTGTTTTCTATGCAAGAGGGATGCAGGAGGGGAGCAGACTGTGGAGTCCAGGAGGCAGTCCAGTCGGCCGGGGGCCTTAGGCTCTAATTCACGTCCATTGGAACTGGCTGGTAGCAGTGAGAACAGAATTGTCCTGAAGCCAGGTGGTGCACTAGACATGCCAGGCAGCAGAGTCTCGAGCTCCAGGTCATCCTGGGCTACAATAAGGCCCCATCTCAAAAAGCCAAAAAGAAGCCAGGTACCAAAAGCCTATGTGAGACGCAGGCTGAAGAAAGAGACGTTTCGTACACTTCGTCACATAACTTTGGTTACGATTGGCCTTTTTTCACAAAGTAGGCAATAAGCTAAGCTTTGATTTTGTTTTTAGACAGGTCTGTCACTATGTGGCACACTCTGGACTCAGGTTTACAGGGACCTGTCAGACCCTGCTTTTCAAATACTACAGGTGAAGCCATGAACCAAGACACCCAGACAATAAGCTATGTTTGAAAAAAAAGTGATTTTAGTGTGTATGGATATTTTGCCATGTATATCTGTGCACCAGTGTATGCCTGGTACCCAAGGAGACCAGAAAGGGGTATCAGATCTCCTGGAGGTGAAGTTACAAACAGCTGTGAGCCTTATATGGATGCTGGGAATTGAACCCAGGTCCTCAAAGAGAGCAGCCAGTGTTCTTAGTCAATAAACTGTATCCAGCTATGTATGCACCCCTTACCCCCAATAAGCTCTTTTTAACAGTATGCCTAGAAGGTGTTGTGAACCAAGAATAAAAGGTCTGTCCTCTGTGCCTCCTCTTACTTTGTTACAGAGGTTGCTCAAAACCCAGTGCCCCCTAGCCTGGTTAATGTGAAAACGGATGGAGAGGATCCAAGCCGGCTGCTGAAGAACTTCCAGGATATCATTCGAAAGCAAAGGCCAGAAAGAGTGTCTCATCTTCTTCAGGATAACTTGCCAAAGTGTGAGTCTTGTTTGTGAGCTGAGTGTATGTCGGGTTAAATGTAAAGTGGTATGGTGAGGCAAGAGTTGAAGCCTGTGGCCCTTGCTTGAGTAAGTTGGGCTTGGTGGCAGTGAGCCCTGCTGGTTACTGGCCTTCATTACCCATCGCCTGTGCACTGGACAATGTACCAAACACCTTCCAGACGCAGTCTTGTTATTCTAGTCCTGGATACAGTGCCCTTGAATGACCAGACTGAGAAACAAACAAACAAAAAACGAATTCTCTTTTGTTTGTTCCCACTTTAGCTGTTTCCACATTTCAGTATGATCAATTCTTTGAGAAAAAAATTGAAGAGAAAAAAAATGACCATACCTACCGAGTTTTTAAAACTGTGAACCGGAGAGCACAAATCTTCCCCATGGCAGATGACTACACGAACTCCCTCATCACCAAAAAGCAGGTGTCAGTCTGGTGCAGCAATGACTACCTAGGCATGAGTCGACACCCACGGGTGTGTGGGGCTGTCATGTAAGTAGCTGTCGGTTTTCAGATACCACAGGCTTTATTGGGCAAGACAGATGGTTTATACCACTAGACCATTAACGGGAGAACGTTTAGTCACTGGGAGTGGGCCACAGGAATATACTGCTGTTCTTCACAGAGCCAGCTTTCTCTCTCAGCCATTATTCTGGGCTTCAACTCAAGCTGCCAGGCTTCAGCGTAGCTTGTGAAGCCCCTTTACCTGCTGAACTGTGTCTCACTGCTTGGTATTCTTAGCCTTGAGAATCTCTACAGACAGTCTCTGGGGCAGAGGGTATCTCAAAAAACAGACGAAAAGGCTGTGGAGGAAAAACCTAATGCTGACGTAGGTCCTCCAACTACACATCCACCCCACCCTATACTCACACAAGGATACAACACACACACTCGTGTACACATGAACACTTTGGGGCTGGGGATGATGTAGCTCAACTATTTCTAAAAAAAATCTCTGTGTTTTTAGAGAAACTCTAATGTGTGGATAGTGGTTAGGGCTATTTCAGTAGGACATATTAAAAAGCATGAAGGTACCATCCTTGTTCTTCAGGAGGACCGCCATGGCTTGGGACAGTTGCTCATGGAGTTCTCCAAGAGGCTTGCTAAAGAGAGCCCCACATGAAGTTGAGCATAAGCTTGTATATGTCCTAATGCTATATAAGTGCTTTGCAGTCTTCCAGAGTCTGCTTTCTCCTAACATACTACTTGGCCTGCATGTCTCCATGTGTGTGGAGGTTAGAGAGAGTGTTGGATTCTCTGGAACTAGAAACTGAACCTGGGTCCCCTGAACAGCAGGTCCTCTTAACCACTGAGCCGTTGCTCCTTCCCCTAACAGTTCTTAGCAGTTCCTTTAAGATTTATGGCCCCAGGTCTCACAGTGAGAGAGATACTAGATAAGACCAACATAATGTTCATTCTCCAGTTCTGGGAAGAGGACTCATGTATACGGTGTTTAGAACCATGAGTTTCAAAAACAGTTTCTTTAAATAAAGTAAAAAGCTGGGCAGAGTGGTGCATGCCTTAATCCCAGCCCTGAGGGGGCAGAGGCAGGAGGATCTCTGTGGGCTCAAGGCCAGCCTGGTCTGCATAGTAAGTTCCAGGATGGCCAGGGCTACATAGTGAGACCCTGTTTCAAAGACTTTTAAAAAAGAAAAAAGAACTATGAGTTTGCTTGCTTGCTTGAGACATGGTCATAGGTTTTTTTGTTTTGTTTTGTTTTGTTTTTGTGCTAGGGTTACAGGTACCTACTCCATGCCTGTGTGTGCAGTATTAGGGATTAAACTGAACTCAGCATTGTGTAGACTAAGCAAGTACTTTATCAGCTGAGCTACATCCTCAGCCCTAAAATATGTGTGTGTGTGTTTGTATATGAGTGTATGTGTATGTATTATATATCTCTGTGTGTTATGTACTTGTAAGGGTGGGGTGGGGTGGGTGGGTGTGTGCCCTGAGGTCAGCATTAGGTTTTTCCTCCACAGCCTTTCCACCTTTATTTTTGGACACTCACTCTGCCCAGTGCTGGGTTGTAAGGATGAGAGCCCTCTGGTTTTAATGAGTTGTGGGGATGTGAACGCTGGAGTTTCTATCGTACTTGTTTTTAACAGCGAGACCCTGAAGCAGCACGGTGCCGGCGCTGGTGGGACTAGGAATATCTCTGGAACAAGCAAGTTCCACGTAGAACTGGAGCAGGCGCTGGCCGACCTCCACGGCAAGGATGCGGCGCTCCTGTTCTCGTCCTGCTTTGTGGCCAATGACTCCACCCTCTTCACCCTGGCTAGGATGATGCCAGGTAAGCGCCGTCGGGGCCTGGCACATTTGAAGTTTCTGCACAATGACAAGGATGTTGACTACAGTGAAGGCCCACTCAGGTTCAGCCCGACGGCCCTGTGTCAGCATTGTCCTGAGCATAAGGCCCTGGCTGCGTTGTGAGTTCTGGCAGAGCATGGCTCGTGATGATAAACACATAAGAGGCCCTGTCCTGAAGCTCCCGTCAGGTGTACCCTGTACTGTAAGACATCCCTCTAGCAAAATGCTTCATTGCGTTTAGACACGTGTGTCTTCATGGAGTCTGAAGCGAGGCTCCCACATTTACCACTCTTACCCATGTTTAAAGGCCATTTTTGTTTTTGGAAAGTCTCACTGTATAACCAAGGCTGGCCTCAAAATCTCCATCCTTCTGCCTCAGAATTCCGGGCTGACAGGCATGTGACGTGGTTTTGGGGTTTTGTGTTTCCTAATGCTGAGTGGAACCCAGGGCATCAGCTCATGTGCATCTAGTGCTTTGCCATTAAGCATCCTGAAGCAGCCACTGGGTGCATCTGCAT
Organism: Micromys minutus; assembly: GCF_963924665.1. Classification (NCBI taxonomy): domain Eukaryota; kingdom Metazoa; phylum Chordata; class Mammalia; order Rodentia; family Muridae; genus Micromys; species Micromys minutus. Next base: position 37,112,923 of record NC_137956.1, on the reverse strand, counting down.
TTGTATCTTCCCAGAGGAGACGCATGAGCTAGTTACTGTGTCAGGACACGGTGTTCTCATAGTGGACATTTCCAAGGTAGTATCAGCAGGAAAAGGTCTGTTGCGTGGTCCAGGACATCACTTGTCTTGATGCTTCTGCCACTAAGTAGCACGTTTCTCTTGTCAGGCTGTGAAATTTACTCTGACTCCGGGAACCATGCCTCCATGATCCAAGGGATTCGTAACAGTCGAGTGCCAAAATATATCTTCCGTCACAATGATGTCAACCATCTCCGAGAACTGCTGCAGAGATCCGACCCCTCGGTCCCCAAGATCGTAGCATTTGAAACTGTCCATTCAATGGATGGTAAGTATGTGCTGAAGCCTGGGATGCAGAACTAGGCTTGAACTGTTTAAAAAGTATGGTGCGTGGACCCTGGGGACATAGCTGGTTGATAAGCTTCTGCTTAACTGTGTGTGAAGTCCCGTACTCAACTCCAGAAACAAGCAAAGAATGTTGTTCCCTTTGGTTTTGCATTTTTTCTGCACTGAGACTCTGTAATTGAGAGATGTTATACCAATGAGTAACTGGGTTTTCTGCTCTGGCTGTTGCTAGATTATATAAATTCGTGGGGCAAGGACTTGGAGAGTTCATTTTCTACTAAAAATGACCCCTTAGAATGAATGGCGCTTTGCTTTGGCTCTAACCATTGTTACTAACATTTCCGTTGTCTTTCCTCAGGAGCAGTGTGCCCACTGGAAGAGCTGTGTGATGTGGCCCATGAGTTTGGAGCAATCACGTTTGTGGATGAGGTCCACGCAGTAGGCCTATATGGTGCTCGAGGAGGAGGGATTGGTGATCGGGATGGAGTCATGCCAAAAATGGACATCATTTCTGGGACACTTGGTATGTACATAGCCTTTGTTACTCTGTCATTTCACACTGAGCTTCAGGTATGCTGAGACCAACGACCAGCTTGGTCTAGCCAGCACCAGGACCGGAAGCAGTGAGGTACCCTGCGAAGCCTGGGCTCTTTCTCTTTGTGGTGAATTTTGTTTTCTTGAGACAGGGTCTCAGCCTGTAGCCCAGGCTGGCCTTACTTCAGGTTCTCTGGTGCTGGGTTTGCAGATGCCACCACTTCCTTCTTGCAGTGAAGTTTTCCATCCGAGTGGATGCTAGCCCAGCTTTGCCAAATCCCTGGGGACATGGAGGCTCATAGACTCCCACAGTTAAATATGACAGAAATTACATTTTTTTGTGATCTGAGGTTATTCCAACCATACTTGACTCTTAACTTGCCACTGTGCCGAAAGCTTTCGCTGTGTAATCTGGATTCGGAAAGAGAACGCCAGTGCTTCTCTAACGGGCACCGCAAAAAGCGGGGAACACCTGCTCCTCTCCCCATGCTGGCACCCTGAAGCCTGGGCTTCAGTCCGGGCCGCACGGCTCACTGCTTGTGTGACCTTGACTTATGAACTGACCTCATGCCTGGTTCCCCATCTATAGGCTCTAGATCAGAGAAGGTGAATGACCCGTTTGCCTGTGGGAATGAATCATTAAGAGGTAGAAATTCGAAGGTTCTTTTTTTAAAAAAACCATCCAGAAGGACCAGCAAGCACAACCCAGCATCTTCCAGCCCTACCAAGGGAGTAAGAGGTCTGCCTCCCACAGACCCAGAGATGCCAGGGGAACGCCACCTACCTTTCTAGTGCCAAATTCCAGTTTGTGATGTAGGCTTGTTGGAGGTCTGCTGCAGTGAGCTGGAGAGTGCTAGGCAGAGTAATTTTCCACACTAGGAGTTTGAACCTACCTACCTAATCCTCTTGTGGTTCAGCAAAAAATGTTCTCTTCAGAACACAAAGTTAAGGTTCCTGAGAACCCTTCCAGAGTCCTTAATCCTGAAACTTGAGATACAGATTACACAAGGGCCTTGGCCAGAACTGAAAAACAATCCCGGTCCTAAGTCAGCCCTAACAGGTTCTGAGTGTTTGTATTCATCCAGCAAATGCTAATTGTCAAGAATCTCTTGTTTGCTTGAGTAGCAAGTAAGGCCTCAGTACTGCAGCAGATGCCTTAGCCCGGTGACTGCGTCCAAGTCAGTGCCTGGAGGCTGTGCAGTGCTGCTCAAGCGGCCATTCTAACAGAACTTCTCCTCCCAGGTAAAGCGTTTGGCTGCGTGGGAGGATACATTGCCAGCACGAGTTTGCTGATCGACACGGTCCGGTCCTACGCTGCGGGCTTCATCTTCACCACCTCCCTGCCACCAATGCTGCTGGCTGGAGCCCTGGAGTCTGTGCGGATCCTGAAGAGCAATGAAGGGCGTGCCCTTCGCCGCCAGCACCAGCGCAATGTGAAACTTATGAGGCAGATGCTAATGGACGCTGGCCTCCCAGTCATCCACTGCCCCAGTCACATCATCCCTGTGCGGGTAATGACCTGTTTGTGATTGGACCACAGGAGGCTCTGCCTCCACACATGACATGACAGTGTTCTGTTTCTGCCTTCCTGAAGGCAGAAGGGCTTCGAGAAGGGGTTGGGTAGAGTGATTGCAGGCTGGAACTGTGTTCAGACTGTAGCCAGTGGCCCTCTGCTATGTATCTCTGTCTTCATCTGCCTGGGCTGACCTCATAATAAGAATGAAGACTTTGAACCCAGCAGGCTTAAGCACAGTTTCCCTCCCCAGAGCACTGACCTTAGCAGGGTAAACAAGAGCATGTGTGTAGAAAACTCTAGAAGCCTAAGCATGGGCTGCTTTGAAGCATGACTTTCCACTTAGTAAATTTCAAAGTAGGTCTTGCCCTTCCCTCTACAAACCATGTCCCCGTTGATGTCACAGTTAATATAAGAAAATAGCTGGTATAACCAGAGTAGGCAAGTACCTCATGGAAACAAGGACGTGTGGAAAAAAAAGTCACCATGTAAGGTCTGGAGGACAGCCATGTGACAATTCCAGTATAGCAGCCCACTGTGCAAATGCCAGCTCCTTTAAATTACAGGTGTTCAGGGAGCACACCTCCCCTCCCCCAGGCTTGTACAGTCCACTGCTCACTGACCTGCAGCCTGAGCCTCGTTCATGAACAGTGTGTTCTTGACGGTTTCTGTCAGATTAGCATGTCTCATTCTGACTACTCTTGCTGTGACGGATCCTAGGTCGCCGATGCTGCTAAAAACACAGAAATCTGTGATGAGTTGATGACCAGGCATAATATCTACGTCCAGGCCATCAACTACCCAACAGTGCCTCGTGGGGAGGAGCTCCTGCGGATTGCCCCCACCCCGCACCACACACCGCAGATGATGAACTTCTTCCTGGGTGAGTCCAAGCCGAGTGACAGGAATCTCTCCCTCACTGTAACCACACTCCAGGGAGCCCACATGAAGCTCATGCAAAGTTCCTGGTAGTATTTATCTGAATGCATTCAGATAAGATTGGTTTCTTCTTGTTCCAAGTGGCTAACCGTGCCCTCAGATGCCACACAATGAAACTCTAAAATTAGACAGTAGTGACTCACTTTAAGAGTATGCAAGATGCATTTGGAAGCTCTCGGGAAACTTGCTGTCCCCGTCTCATCTCTCCTGTCTCCTGCGTGCACAGTTGTGGCTGTTTAGCCTCTGACAACACAAGTCTGCCCTGTCCGCTAGAATCCAGCTCATGCTTCCCTGTGCTGCTCTTTCTTGAAGTCATCCGTGCTGGTGACTGGACTACCTCCCCACCATGTCCATTCCAAAGGCAGAGCCTGGGGGATTTTACTGTAGGTTGTCATTGGCACAGAGGAACTTTGCTCTCTCGGGCCCTCTCAAGTCAGTGTAACTTCCAAAGGCAGATTTGATGTTCCAGATGCTCAGTGTATTTCTGTTTGGTTTTGGTGCTGGGGTTGAACTTGTGTGGTCTTGGCACACTACACGTACACTCCACCCCCGAGGTCCACTCCCCCAGACTCTCCCACCCCACCCCCAAGTGTTCAGGTTAGTGCACTGATAGTGCAGCAGCTAACTGAAGCTGGTTTGTGAAGTGAGACCCAACTCTTAGAACAGCGTCCTTGAGATTAATGGACATACCATAAAATTGACCCTCTTAAAATGCAGGGTTAAAGGGGTTTTACATACATGCACCCTGCCTGGTGAGACGCCATCGCCTCTGCTATGCCCTCATTAGCATTCAGTCCCCTCCACCCCTGGCTGCTCTCATTCTCCGGGTGTTTAGTATATTGGGACACGTGAGTGACGTGAGTCACTACTGCTTATTTTATTTACATACTTATCTTTAAGGCAGTCTAGTTGCATCTGCAGCCTAAGCTGGCCCAGAGCTCAGCCATGCCCTCTCACCCTCCTCAGTGGCAGCTCTGTTCTTTCTATTGCCACATAATCTTCCACATGTGGATTTGGCTCATTTCAAATGTGTATCAATGGATGGGCATTTGGGTTGCTTCCACTGTCGAAGTCTTAGGAATGGGCGCTTCTGTGAGCATTCACGTGCAGAGTTTTGTGTGGACGTGCACTCTTATTCTCTTGGGCAGCAGATCCCTGTGATGTTAAAAAACAAACCAAAACTGTCTCTCCCCACAGAGAAGCTGCTGGTCACGTGGAAGCGAGTCGGGCTGGAACTGAAGCCACATTCATCAGCTGAATGCAACTTCTGCAGGAGACCCTTGCACTTTGAAGTGATGAGCGAAAGAGAGAAAGCCTATTTCTCAGGCATGAGCAAGATGGTGTCTGCCCAGGCCTGACTGTGACTCAGTTACTCACAAACCCCAGGCCATTACCATACCCAAATAGTAACCAGAATTGTCTTTATATGTGAAATAAATTATATATTAATCTTAGTCTACAGTAAAACCATAGTCCTGATTTTGCTATAGAATAAGTTCTAGTGTGTTAGGTATTTTTGCTGTTGAGCACTGAATGAAGGGATAACTGATGTATGAATGAAGAGATAACTTATAGTATGGCTATATAAATTGTAATGCCTGCCAGGCCCTCTGCTGGGCTTAAATCTGACCTGGCAGAGGCAGCTGGTACCCCAGAAACTACAAGCAGTGATAGCACCTGTGGGGCTCCCTTCACACTTCCTGCCTCAGACCCAGAAGAGGCAGTCAGTGTGCCCACGGTCCTGTCACAGCTCTTCCCTGCTTTCCCTCAGCTGCTGCTTCAACCTCATACTTCCTACTGAAAGTCAAGTTACCAAGGTTGGCAGCCTGCTAGCTCATGGCTCCTTGTCATGTCCTCTGCAAAGGATGGGGGGTGGGGGTTTGTACACCCCTTCCACCCTCTGCACTTGCTCTTCTCACACAATCTACAAACACCTCTCGTCTTGTTATGAGTTTCTCCCCTCTGGTTTCTCCCGCAGGCCTGCAGCAGGCATCACCATTCTGAGCAATAGTGAAGGTGTTACCCAAGCTAGGCCCCTCCCAGCCGCAGCTGTCTCCGTCCTGCCTTTGTACAGCCCTGGCCAGTCAACCTGTCACCCCTGTTCCCTGAGGAGGTTGGTTTTGGCTTGCCACATTGTGCCTGTCTTGCCAAACCCAGCCGCTGGCTCTGCCACTTCTCCTTAGACCCTTCGGTGGTATCTGAGGGGTGGGCCTTGGGCTTTTTACAGCTTTCCCATCAGAGTCTAAACGCGGATCGCTGCCCCCAGGAGTGCTCCTGCTGAGCCGGGTGCTTCTGTGCATGTCGATGGGCCTGCTTCACTCAGTGCTCCACCTTACATGCTCCCTGAGCTCTCCCAGGTCCACATGGCATAGAAATCACCCTGCCCTGCCAACCCCATCCTGGACCTGGTCCTTATGTCACTGGCTCAGATATTCAGCCTCATCTGGAGCCAGCCCTATGTTCTCTTATATCGATAGCAGCAAAGCATTTCAGGCCAGGCCACTACTGCCCTCATCTGCCTTTGCTCCACCCCAGCAGCAGTCTGAGGGGTCTTAGAAAAGCACAGATGGCAGCTACGGATGAAGCTCAGTTGGCAGACAGCTTTCCTAATTACACAAAGCCAATCGCACCATGTTTTATACACAAACCTTTTGAGTTTTATAATTGTGCTGAGTTCTAGACTCCTCACGCTGACGGGTTGGGCTCCTGACAAACCCCATTAGTCATTTCACCCTTATGTGTCCACCCTGTTTTGTGCTGGGCTTCACTCCTGTGCCCAAGTCCTCTCTACTGGTCCTTTGCCTCAGCCTTATTGCTCTGGGTCATAGTAGAGCCACTCTTGATTCAAGACAAGTTTTTGTGCTGAGGTGATACATGCATTTGATCCCAGCACTTGGAGGCAGAGACAGGCAGATCTCTGTGAGTTCCAGGCCAACCTGGTCTACAGAGTGAGTTCCAGAGCAGCCAGAACTATGTTGAGAAACTCTGACTCAAAAAAAATTTCCCCTAAGGACACCTCCCCAGGCATGCTAGCCCAGGTACCCACTCTGTTGCTAAAATTCCTTCCCTTGGGAAAATGTAAACAACCTTTCCTCTTACAGTTCCAAAGATGGACTGGGGAAACAGTGAGTCCCTCAGGCTTCCTTACAGAGCAATGGACTAGGGTTTATGGCCAGGACTGTGAGTAACAGCCTAGACACACTAGGAAGTTTACACCCAGCTGGGATGATGGATTCCACTAGGCCTGTGAAGATGGAGTTTCCTCCCCTTGTCCTTCCTCACCTGCATGCTTTAGCCCTTCTCAAGATACCCCCAGGCCACATGTAATTAGAATTACATATAACAGGTTAGGAGGCTGGATACTTGGTGAGGGTCCCATGAGTCTCCCCCCCCCACACTTACTGAGGGTCAGCAAGCCCAGCCATGATGCTCTGGCCAGCGGGCCCAACTGACCTACAGATGGCCACAGCCTCTGAGCTTTTCTCTACCTTCCACTTCAGTGCCCTTTAGTACCCAGGTCTCCACCTGAGGGTGCTTTCTCCCCATTGTAACATGGCTTTGAGGATAAGTGCCTCATCTTCTCCATCTTGTCCCCTCCAAGTCCCACACAAAGCCCACCATTCAGTAGATGCTGATAAGACACACTGATTGAATGGAAGGGAGTCTTAATGACATCCAAATCCCATAGGCTTAATAGGTGTCTGGGGAGAGGCCAGGCAGCCAGAGGTGAGAATTCCAGCTATTAGGACTGTTTCACAGCTGTAGGTAGGACAACTGTACATCCTAACAGGACAGGCTTGTGCTGAGGCTGCACCTCCTGGTCATGTCTCTTTCACAGTACTGTGTGGAACATGGCGGCATCATGGTCCTATCAGATAAAGGCATCATACCCAGGCAGGGCACCCGGTATGAAGGTAGTCACATCACCTCAGAATCACCTTACAATCTCTTCCTGACCGGCTTTCCCAGCTTTGCTGCCTCACTCCAGCTTCCAGAGCTGTTCACTGTTCCTCACAATCCCCCGCCTGGAGCACCCTGCACCGCCTTTCCTTCAGGGGGTATTGTTGTCTCTGGTGGGGTAATGTCTGAACACTTGGGCGGACCCACTCTTCATAAGACTAAGCCAGCAGGGTGAACACAGTTTGGAGGTGTATTTCCCCCTCCCTGTTTCTTGGGGTTATGAGAACACAGGATGGAAGGATCTGTAGGTAGCAGATGAAACATGGGGCTGTTTAAAAACATGACAATTAAGAGCATTTCTGAACCAGTCTAGTGTGGAACTGTATGGAGCCATAAAAGCTTCATTTGCAGGAATGTTCCGATTTTAAGACACAGTGCTAAGAGGAGAAAGGTTGTTAAGACCCTAGGAGACCAGCAGGGGGCGGAGCTCAGTAAAATCTATGTCTCACAAACATAAGGACCTGATCTGACCTCCAACCCGCTTAAGAATGTCACCTATGACAGTGAGTTCCTGTTATCCTGGTGCTGTGGAGGCAGAAGCCAGAGGACTCACGGAACTCAGTGATAGCCAGTCTAGCTTAATTATCAAGCTTTAGGCCAAGGAGAGGCCCCGACTCAAAGGAGTTAAAGAGCATTCCTGAAGATGACACCTGGGGCTGTCCTGTATCCTTCATGCATGCTCACATGTGTCCCCTCACATGCACACAGTCACAGACTGCTCAGAGCTACATGGGAGATGGACATATATTGTACTTGGAACTGCCGGAGAATAGTCTTGCTATTCTGGGAGATAAAAAAGCCCTACGCTGGAGCCTGCTTCCTACTTCTGCTTCTGACTGTGGTTGAAACCATCTCAGAGTCACTCAGCAGGGAGTTTCCCAGGCTTTCAGGCTGCAGAGGAAGGCTCTTGTTTTGTTTCATATTTTCCCCCAGGCCATCCAGTTTAGAGCCTTCGTGGGGCTTCATAGGTAGGGAGTGTATTGTCTTTCATTTAAGTACATAAGAGGGGTATCATGGCAGAAGCCCCTGTGCTTGAGTCAAAAGACACAGCTCAGCGGCAAGGGTTCAGACAACAGCAGCACACACACAACAGTAAAGAGGAAGGGGTTGTACTTCCTTCGTGACTATACCCTGGAAGTACAGGGGAGTAAGGACAGAGCAGCTGGCAATCAGGTGCAAAATCAGCAGTTTGTTTGTGGCTAGCTCCAAATCTCTCTCCCATCCCCCCACACTGCACTCCCAGTGGCTGGCCACTGGCTTAAGTCAACCAAACTTGGTTCAGTTCTCCTCCAGCCTCTACACCTTTAATCCCAGCACTCAGAAGGCAGAGGCAGGTGATCTTTGTGAGTTAGAGGCCATCTTGGTCTAGGTAGCAAGTTCCAGATCAGCTAGAGCTACAAAGAGAGATCCTGTCTGAAAAAGACAGAGAGAAAAGAAGAAGAAAGAAAGGAAGGAAGAAAAGAAAGAGGGGAAAACACAGGCAATGAGACAGCTCAGTGGTAAAGACCCTACAATAAATAAACAAACAAACATAATAAAAATGTTTTAGGAGCCAGTTAAAAGACCCATCAGTTGAGGCCCTTGCCTCTGTTGACACAGAAACACAGGTCTTGACTTGAAGGATAAAAGGTGGTTTATTCTGCAGCCACATAGAAGTGACTTCAAACTTCGTGTTCCAAAGTGGTAACCATTTGATGAGAATTTTGTTTTGTTTTTTTTTTTTTTTTTGTAGTAACAGAACAACAACAATCACCAGTAGAATCCTTGAGCACACACATTTAATCTCAGAGGCAGGTGGATGTCTCTGAACTGGAGGCCAGCCTGGTCTGCACAGTGAGACTCAGGACAGCCAGAGCTATATTGTGAAACCCTGTCTTAAAAAAACAAAACAAAACAAAACATAACACTACAAGCCCTGGCACCTTTCAAATACCCTGGTAGAAATGGTAAGTAGGTGGGGTCCAGCAAAGTAAGAGGCAGGTGCATCTCAGCTATTCATGTTGGATGCTATATGATAACATTCTTCACATTTTTGTTGTCGGAGACTGTTAAGTGATTTATCCATTCAGTTGGACAGAGAGACAGGCAAGGAATGGCTGTTCCAAGAACTAAAAGCAGCCTAACATAAATTATAATTAGATTCTGGACCTGCGGCATTCCAACCTCTGCACGATTGATGTTTTAATGAGCTTTATAGGAGGTTCAGTGACAGGGGAAGCTCCTTTCCTGGAACGGATTTACATCTCCAGCTGAGTGAGTTCAATCTCTGGGCCTGGAAAGCTGAAGGAGCTGAATCCTTTGTCTCATGACCTCCACAATCCAGTCCTGGCACTTGGACAGTGCCCCCTGTCCACACACACACACACACACACACACACACACACAAAATAAATGCAACTTAAACATTTTAAAACAAAATCTGAGCATGGCAGTACAAATTTTTAATCCCAGTACTCAGCAAGCAGAAGCAAGTGAATCTTTGTGAGTTCCGGGCCAGCCTGGTCTACATAGAGTCCCAGGTTAGCCAGGGCTGCAAAGTGAGTCCCTGCCTGGCTTTAAAAAAAAAGAAGAAGAAAAGAAAAGAAAGAAAGAAATGTATATATTCTATCTTGATCAGATGTGAAAAAGCCTCAGCCTGAGTGTAAGCAGCCTGAGCTAAGAGCATGGAAGAGGCCTCTCTCTGGAGCCAGATAGCAGCTTACTTAAGTATCTTTTGATATCTGAACAGAGTGACCCAGGATGACCCTTTAGATAGAAGTGGGAGGGGACAGATTATGAATCCATCTTAATAGGTGAGGTGTGTTCAATTAGACACAGACTGATATATCCCAGGATAGGTGAATACAGCCCAACACAAAGCTATACATTAATTTTTTTTTGTTATTTTTTTGGTGTGATTTTTGTTTTGCTCTTAACCCATTACACAGATCTCAAATGTAAACTCTATGTAGGTGACAGTGTCTGCCATGATGCCGAGGGGTTGACATAGGGCTGGGAAGACAGCTCGGTTTGTAAAGTGCTTGGCATACAGGCATAAAGAGCTGAATTTGATTCCTAAGACCCACGTGGAAAGGCTGTGTGTGGTGCATGCCTTGTAATCTAGGACTGGGAAGCTGGAGAAGGTGGATTGTTGGGGTGCTCTGGCCAGCCAGCTTAGGTTAATTGGTGAGCTCTAGGTCATCAAGAGACTCTGTCTCAAAAACCAAAATGTATAGCACCAGAACAATAACATGTGACCAGGTTGACCTCTGGACCCCCACAAGCACACATGTGTACATGGACTCTCATACATGTGTACACACACATACACCTGCATCACTCACTATACACACACACACACACACACACACACACACACACACACACACAGGTTGAACACACCTTTGGATCTCCCCTGGCTCTCAGCTCCTTGCTGCTACTGGCACTGGCTCATCTCTAATCAAGGCTGGCCTTCTTTGCCCAGCATAGGCGTGCCCATCAGAGCCTGCAGGCATCCCTCTTTTTCTACACACCTGGTAATGAACACTGCCCTGCACGGGAATTTTCCCAGGACCTTAATGAGGGTCAAAACCATACTACTCTTTCATCTTCTCTGCCCTTAAGACAGGCTAGTAGGTGAGGAAGGCAAATACACTAGGTCACTACAAGATAGAGAGTTGCTGATCCATGCCTGCAGGGCAGGGCATTCAGAGAACAGGGGAGGGGGGCAGAGAGGGAGAGGGACGAGGGAGGGACGGGGAGGGAAGGACAGAGGGAGGAGGGGTGTTGGTGACTATCTTCACTCTCCTGGAAGATGCATGGGAAGAAAACTACCCTTTACAGTCAACCTGTGCTCTGTGAGCCTGATGGCTTTTTAGCATCTATTGCACACTTGCCAGATCACGTTGTAGTAAGAGCAAGGCAGGCAGAGCAACCCGGGGACCAGGCGTGAAGATGCCAGCTGTTTCCAGCTGTCGCTCTGCGCTATTCTGCTGTAGGTCCTCGGCAGAAGTTCCGGTTATAGAAGTGGCGGTTGTCCCTAGTCAGGGCTGTACTCAGCTGGGCCCAGAAGCTGCCCTGGCCGCTGGGCTGCTGGGGCCAGAAGAGCACACTCTGGCGGCACAGGCGCTGGCGCAGTCGCACATATCGGGAGCGGTGGGCATCCGGGCGCAGGATCACCAACACCACCACGTCCTTGCGGTCCTCCAACAGGCGCTGCTGAGCCAGCAGGAAGCTGGTGCGCAGGAGACCACTGACCCGGTCCGTGTGGGCCAGCACAAACAGAGTCTTGCGGCTGCCATAGATGGAGGCCCAGAGGTTCTCGAAAAGTGTCTGGCCAGGCAGCCAATCTCGGTCCTCCAGACACAAGCGCAGGCCTCGGCGGCCACGCCGCTCCTCCAGCCTCACCCGCAGCTCGTTATACACCCAGTCGGCAACCGCGCCCTGCGCCTTATCGAACACCACGAAGGCATCATAGGGGAGAGCCTGGGCGCTGCGCCGGCCACGGGCCAGCAAAGGTAGCCATGCCAGGCACAAATGGAAACAGTACCAGACGTCCCAGCCGCAGAGATGATGCAGTATAGGCACCACCATGCCCACAGCCACAGCCAAGAGTGAAAGGCCAAAGCAGTCCCAAGAGAGGACTTCATCCAGGCACAGCCGCAGGTCCTGCGTAAAGATGCTGCGGCCCTGCAGCTGGCCGGGACTGCCACACTTCACACCGTTAGCCAAGCCTGGCACCTTGGTCTGTACTTCCAGCAGTAAGTCTACGAAGGCTGCCCCACAGGCACAGTGCAGAGGGTTGCTCCTCACATCTAGAACTGTCAGGTTCATCACAATGGGCCCAAACCAGGAGCGATCCACCGTCTTGAGAATGTTGTGGCTGAGGTTGACCTCTTTCAGCCTTACAGCCAGAGCAAAGAAGGCTGGGACCACAGAGACAATTCTGTTGCTACTGACATCTAGTTTCTGGAGGAGAGTGCCATGAGGCAGGGTACCATTAGTCAGGGCCTTTAGATGATTGCCTGCCAGGTCCAGGACTTCCAGGTTGGGCATGAAGGCCAGATTGCTCCAGTTAAAGAAAGATAGGTAATTGTCACGGAGACTCAGCAGCTTCAGGCTCTTGGGGAGGTAGTCGAGGCTCTGGGGCAAGAGGATATGCAGATTGTTCTGAGACAGGTCCAGCTGGAGCAGGCCTCTCAGACCTTGGAAGAAATGGAGGTAAAGGTCCCCCTCTTCCCACATGCGGCCCACACCGTTGCCACTGAAGTCAAGAAACCTCACTGAGGTGCTATAGAGATGTGAGGACACACGGCTATGGATGTCATTGTGTGCCAGGCTAAGGCTGTGTAGCATGGACAAATGGGTCACGAAACTGAAGTTGTGGCCTATACCCTTCATGCTGAAGGGTTGGTTGTTGTAGCTCAGGTCCAGGGCCCGAAGCTGGGGTAGCTCACTGAACGATTTCCAATGGTACAAGTCTAGCTTGTTATGGGACAAGTCGAGCACCTGCAGATTGGTCAGTGGCAGAAACTGAGAGCCGTTGACCGCCTGTGCAATGCAGTTGTGGCTCAGGCTCAGACACTGGAGGTGTTCGAGATTGACAAACATCTCTGGCTTGACAGCCACCAGGTTGTTCCGAGACAGGTCCATGGTGAACTTGAGATTCTTACACCTGACCATGAAGTTCTTAGAGTGAGCACCAGGAGTGCTCAGTAGGGCTGGGGCCTGCAGTAGGTCCTCAGTGGGAACTGTAGACCACAGGTTCCTCTGCTCCGCACCATCTGCCTCTTCAGGGGTGGCTTCTGACAATGTTGGAGGCCCGCTGATGCGATTATCTGACAAGTCCACAAAGCGAAGGGCTCGGAAGGTACCAAAGATGCTGAGCTGCGCCTGGTTGATGAAGTTCATTTGAAGGTGTAGAGTGTGGAGCTTGGGCAGATTAGCCAGCCACCTGAGTGTGTTCTTGTTGAGCAAGCGGAAGAAGATGCCATTCATGTTCAGCTCCTGCAGTGACACCAGGCTCTTGAAGGAACTTGCCAGGTGGAGGCGGGCAAAGGATACCTTCTTGCAGTAATTGAAGGACAGGTTGAGCTTGCGCAGGCGGGTCAGGTTCTGAAAGGCACTCGTGTTGGTAATGCTTTCGTAGAGAAAGTTCTCGCTTAGGTCCAGCACTGAGAGGTTCATCAGACCTTGGAACCAGGAGGAGTTCAGCGTGTGGAGAGAGCTGTCCTTCAGCACCAGGCCTTCAAGGTGGCTCAGGTGATGGAAGGTCTCAGGGTGCAGACTGAGGGACTTTTGCCCACATTCTATACAGGGGTTGGGGGCGTGGTCACAGCGCCGGCAGTTCCCGCCCACATCAAGTACTCGAAGGGAGGTCAGATTGGCTAGATCTTCAGGCCCCAGTTTGACAATGTGGTTATAGGACACCAGGAGGTACTCCAGGCTGGGGGGCAGTTGGCGGGGCACCTGGGTCAGGTTGTTATACTTAAGGGACAAATGAGTGAGGTTGCTCAGGCCCAGGAGGGCGCCTGGGGTCACGTTCACTGCCCCCACGCAGGGGTTCTTGTAGTAACAGTTCCCGTCCATGAAGAGGGTGCGCAGGCTGTACAGGCCGGCAAGGCTGTTAGCATCTAGTACCAGGATGTTGGTGTGGCTCAGGCTCAGATTCGTCAGGGAGCTGGGCAGTCGGGGCACAGTGGTAATGCCATTATAGCTCAAGTTCAGCTCTTCTAGCATACGCATAGCCAGGAAGGTTTGGGGTTCAATGGTCATGTGGCAGGAGAAGTGCAAAGGGCTAAGGCCGGTGGGTGGGCAGTTCCATTTGAGGTTCAGCTGCCGCAGGTTGGACAGGTGGACAAAGTCGGAGTTATGCAGGTGATGGATACGGTTGGCGGTCAAGGAGAGGCTGGTGATATTGGAACAGGGTGCCCCTTTAGAGAAGTGTGGCACAGACTTCAGGAAGAGCCAGTTGCAGTCTACCAGACCGTGAGGCTTCAGCTCACAGGGTAGGAAGGCAGGCAGGGTACCCAGGGCCAGAGCCTCAGCCAGCACTGTAACCTGTACCAGAAGAGACAAGGGGTGCAGGGTCCTGCGACAGGGAGCCTGGGAAAGCCAAGACCGAGAGAGTGTTATTTTACCTTCTCCTACTCTCTCTTCCACACTGGGACTTTCTTCAGGGCTTCCTCTCCAAGTGCCTTCCCTTGTACCCCCAACCCCCAGCCTCCTCTCAGCCCACTCAGAACCACTATTTGTTTTTAGGCACGGCCACTCAGAGCAAGGACACAGAACCAGGACTAGGCTGGAATCCAGACCCCAGACTTGGAGCTTTTGCTCAGAACACAACCCATAGCAGGGCTGAGAAAGACTCCGACAGGCCCACTGGGGCTCTCCCACTTTCTCTTCCTCTCCACTGGGGCCTCAACTCTTTCCTCCTGACCACAGCGGGTGCCTGAGATCTGAACCTCCAGCCCCCTGAAGCCTTGCTCCCCTGGACCGTCCTTGAAAAAAAAAACCCGCAGGGAAGACTGAACCCCTACTGAGGTATCGATTGGATTCCATCTAGGCTTTGGTGGCACTTAGTGGCTCTTTTTACTCTCTGTCTGACTCCCCGGTGTGAGTTGAGAACCCTCCACCTACTGAGGATCTGAAAGCTCGAGTGAACAATGGGCGGCAAGTCTACAGGCCAGGAGCCACCATTGGCAGAAGTCCGGGGCTTCAGCCTCCCCGTCCACCTAGCAGGTCCAGCTCTCTCTGCTCAGGGAATGGCTTTTGCTCTAGTTCCCTTAGGGTTCCATGAATGCCCCAAGGGCATGGAGTGGACAGTCCTTTCCACTGCTGTCCCTTTCCATGGTGGCCCTCTTCCCGGGGGATAAGAACTGGGGTCCTACCATGCTGGGAAGTGGAGGGTTCTCCGGAGGCTCTCTGACAAACTGGACGACACAGAATAATGTTCCACACCAAGGTCCCTCAGAGAATTGAGGAAGTGGCACTTTCACTACAGCTTAGTAGCTGTTTTATTCCTGCCCTGCAAGAGCAGGTGGCACAATGAGTCACATGCCATTTGCATAGTCCGATGGCGGACAGGCAGCTCCCCCAACCCCTTCCTTTTTCCACTCTCCTCCCCACCCCACAATCAGCCATGATGAAGGCGTCACATCTTTCCCCTGGGAGGTGTGGGAAGGAACCAAAACCAAAAGTCCAGCCCAAGGTCAATGAGAAACTAGATTTAAAGTAGGACCAGAGCTGGGCAGAGCACCTGACACCCGTGAGGAGGGTGTCACTTCACCTTCAGGCCTCACTGCCTGTCCCACGGGTACTCTCGAAACAGTGGTTCTCTCACCTGCTCTATCTCCAGAATTCTACGGAGGGCATCTGTGTGAGCCAGAGGCTGGAGCCAGCATCTGCTTTACCACTGAGGCAGCCTTCACATCTCCTCCAGCAGTAATAGAATCTCACACTCTGCATCTCTTACTTCCTGAAACGCCCAATCAGACCTCAGACCACAGCAAGCTGCTGGGATTCCCGAGGCCAGGCTGTGACTGGTCCAGCCGAGACTCTGGCCGGTTTTGCTGTTGTGTGACGCTATTCCTGGGGAGATGTGAGCAAGTGTGTACTCACCCAAGAAGTGGAAGCAACAACAGACAAAAATCGAGAGCACCACTAACATCCAAGTTGATTAACCAACGAATTTGATTGGAGTTATTGGCTTTAGGATGGATGAGGGGTTAAGTAGCAGAAATGACTCAAGGACAGCTGCATCACCAAGGCACAGGTCATGGATCCCACAAAAGCTGGAACAGGGGGCTCATGGCAAATGTTATCGACAGCTCAACCTTGGACGTTGTGGGAACTGGGGAGCATGAATTGTCCGGGCGTCCGGGCAACTCAGTTGTCAGTTTGAGCCTTTTTCAGGCAGCTCAGCTGGTCTCTGCTTCTTTCAGGCTCCCCCTTTGTCTGAGCACACCTCTCATCAGTCTCTACTGTCCATACAAGCTTAGGGAGGTCGGACCAAATACACCAGGTCACTTTCAGAGACTTCCTGAAGCTTTTCAGTTGTTTATATCCTGAGGGTTTTTTTTTTTTTTTTTTTTTTTTTTTTAAACATGAGTACACTGTAGCTGTCTTCAGACACATCAGAAGAGAGCATTGGATCTCATCACAGATGGTTGTTGAGAGCCACTATGTGGTTGCTGGGATTTGAACTCAGGACCTCTGGAAGAGTAGTCAGTGCTGAGTCATCTCTCCAGCACACATACCCCACCCCTCCTTTTAAGACTAGTTTTTTTTTTTTTTTGTTTGTTTGGGGTTTTTTGTTTGTCTGTTTGTTTGTTTGGTTGGTTTTTTTTGTTTGTTTGTTTGTTTGTTTGTTTTTTAGCCTTGGCTCTCTGGAACTCTATAGACCAGGCTGGCTTTGGACTCAGAGATCTGCCTGTTTCTGTCTCCTGAGTGCATGTACCACCATCCTAGCTATATCCTGAGATTTAAGGAGCTTCCCTGAAGGATGGGATGGTTTAGTCACCCTTTGAGAGCGTGGCAAGGAGGTGCTTGAGCCTACAGAGATCTCCAGAGAAACCAGGACTGTAAGCACACTGGATTGCTTTTCTAATGGGAAAGATGAAAAACCTGTTCTTCCATATAGAAAGCCGAAAACAGAAAGTGATTAGCCTTCTGTTGATATGTGCTGTTGGGCCAGGTCACATCAAGAAGCTCCTACAACCAAGACCAGAGGTGGCCAGTGTTACAAAATATATAAATTGTGGCAGGAGTAAGGGAGTACCTGGCAGACCCCTGCCAAGGAATCTGCCAAGGAAAAATCACAATCATGTGACAGACCTGATTTAAAGGAAGGTTATTGGGGGGGGGGAGTGGGGACCTGGATAGGAGGTAGGGGCAGAGAAAGGGAGGACAGAGAAAGAATGAGAGACTGGCCAGAAACACATGGAAAAGAGAGAGAGAGAGAATGAGAGCAAGAGGGAAGAGGGAGGGAAGGAGAGGGAAAGAGAGAGAGACGGAGAGAGAGAGGGAAGAGAGACAGAGACAGACGGAGAATGGAGCTGGAGTAGTCTTTTTTATAAGCTGTGCCTGGGAAGTGGCAGGTGATGACAGAAGCCTAGGTCTTTGGGAGGAGCCTAGTGCAATCTGTTAACCAGCAGCCAGTAATCTGAAGGACTGTTGCAGCCACGGGCTCTTACCAGCTCCCACAACCAGGACCAGAGGTGGCTAATAGCACAAATGACCTTTGTGCTATCTGTGTGACTGAGACCAGACCAGACCCTTAGTACAGGAAGCGTATTTATAGAACCCATCTCTGTGGGAAAATGACACTACCTTGAGTTTCAGTGTAATTATGCACATCCTTCTGCATCAGGGATAGTATTGCACCAGGAAACCTTTTTTTTTTTTTCCTTCTCCAGAGGTTTTCATTCTTATCTCTCTTCATGGGGTTCACTTCCCTGGATGACACCTTCAGGAGTCTCCTCAATTTACCATGGAAGTAAGTGCTACACACACTAACCTATTTGGCTTTTCATGTTCTCCTTTGGCCCTGGTGACCAGAGCTGATTCTTCAAACTTGAAGCCCAGAGACCTTGGAGACTTAAGCCCTGATTCTGTTCCTTCAGAAACTGCCCACTGCTCATAACCTACATATACCTGCCTACCTGAGGTGACATCATCTCTAATCTAGACACTCTGGACCTGCTCAAGTCTCCTGCAGCCTGTTTCCACTGAGCCCCTGGAAAGGCCTGTTTAAACCTCTCTCTCTCTCTGTGTGTGTGTGTGTGGGGGGGTGTGTGTGTGTGTGGGGTGTGTGTGTGTGTGTGTGATGGTTTGTATATGCTTAGCCCAGGGAGTGGCACTATTAGAAGGTGTGGCCCTGTTGGAGTAGGTGTCACTGTGGGTACCGGCTTTAAGACCCTCATCCTGGCTGCCTGGAAGTCAGTATTCTGCTAACCGCCTTCAGATGAAGATATAGGACTCTCAGCTCTGCCTGCACCATGCCTGCCCAGATGCTGCCATGCTCCTGCCTTGATAATTATGGACTGAACCTCTCAATCTGTAAGCCCCAATAAAATGTCCTTATAAGACTTGCCTTGGGGCTGGAGAGATGGCTCAGCAGTTAAGAGCACTGACTGTTCTTCCAGAAGTCCTGAGTTCAATTCCCAGCAACCACACAGTGGCTCACAACCATCTATAATAGAATTTGATGCTTTCTCCTAGTGTCTCTGAAAACAGCTATAGTGTACTCATATAAATATAATGAATAAATCTTTTAAAAAATTAAAAGAAATAAAAGAGTTGCCTTGGTCATGGTGTCTGTTCACAGCAGTAAAACCCTAAGACACTCTCTTTCTCCAAATAGATACACACACAAATATATGGAAATACACAATATGTTTAAATGTGTGTATCCTTACATGTGTGTTGCCTGCATGTATGTCTATGCATCTCTTGCTTGCCTAGTATCTGAGGTGGTCAGAAGAGCATTTCAAATTCCCTGGACTGGCACACACAGCTGTGAGCCACCATGTAGTTGTCCGGAACTGAACCCAGTCCTTTAGAAAAGCAACCAATACTCTTAACTGTCCAGTCATCTCTCCAGAACCCTCTGTTCAAAAACTTTCATTCTGGGTCCTTCCCCTGCCCAGATCTGTAAAAAATAACATTTATTCTACTCTAGTAATTGTTGTCTTAGAGGCTTACTGCCTGTCTGCTAACCTATGCCTAGTCCCAGAAGCTTCTAGCCTCTGTACAATCTTGTCTGGGCCTAAAAAATGTTTTCAGCCTCCAAGACTTGCTGCTGAGTAAGCTCATCCTATATTGTTCTAAGCACTGGCTGGCTAATTTAACTCAGCTGTTCTAGCTTTAACTCCTCCTCAAACTGATTGATCCCATCTGCCTTTTCTCAATCTCTGACTGAAACGCTTTGCTTGGCTTTATACTAACTTTGGCAATATGTTCGAATCTTCTGGCTCCTTCTCTGTCTCTAACCTGCCTCTGTAAAACTCTCCCCATGAAACTGCCTTTCCCCTTTTCTCTGCTCAGCTCCCTCTTACATAGTTTCCCTTTCCTCTCTCTTCTCCTGAGAGTTGGGCATATCCTATTCTGTCAAATCTTTCTCTGATTTGTCACTTTGTCTGTCACTCAATTAGACATTTTCAAATGTGGCTGCTTCCTTCTACAAACTAATTTACCTTCATTGTTTGTGATTAACGGTATGTACTAAGGGTGTGTCTGTATCTGGGCCAAAGAGATTAGAGTGTGTGCTAAGAGCTGAGCCACACCACAACTAGAAATAGTTTTTTTTTTTTCTTCACAATCTTAGGGTTCAGAGTGTGATCAAATATCCAGCAACACAGATCCCTCCATAACTGCCCTAGTCATTGTCCAAGCAGTAGTCACAGCCCTGTGTACCCTGGACTTCTGCTTCTCCCCCTTCTGT
The DNA here is from genome assembly GCF_963924665.1 of Micromys minutus. Lineage (NCBI taxonomy): Eukaryota > Metazoa > Chordata > Mammalia > Rodentia > Muridae > Micromys > Micromys minutus. The sequence goes on along the minus strand of NC_137956.1, from coordinate 37,093,193 downwards.
TGACAGCCACACTGGCTTCTTGTCTGGACATACCTGGGCACTTTCTTGCTTTGGGGCCTTTGAACATATTCTTTCCCTCTGCCTGGACTTGTTTTATCCCCCAGATTTCCTGTTGGGAAATCCTGCTATTAAGGTTGTAGTTTACCATGACAGGACAGCTTCCTGAGCTCAGGGCAAAATGGAGGACTCCCTTTCTCAGTGGGCCTTTTTCTTCCCTGCCTGACCTCTGGAGAATGTCTCTAAGCACAGGTGTCTTGGCTTATCTAGAGGATGACCCTGCAGGAAGCTTCCTGCAAGTGCTGCATTACCTAAGTCCTGATCAGCCCTTCTTACTGTGTGATAATTCGGTGCCGTATTATGACCAATCAATCCTTCCCACCTGTAACCCCAAGAATCCTCTGAGGAAAGTGGGTTAGCCTGTGACCAGATTACAGGTTTAACTTTCTCTCTCCAGATAAGAACCTGCCCAGAAGGTTCTTGGAACTCCTCTTTGTGTAAATGAAGTATCTCTGCCCGTAGCCAATAATGTATATGCTGGCATTAGGACGGCTCCTACCCCCAGCGATGGCGCCACCCACAGGTGACAGGGACCCATCGAATCCGTCGCCATGGAAACAGCCAAGCATTCCCATGATACACTGGTTCAGAAGTCCACCTTCACCTGGTGTTCTATTAAAACTTCTCCACTTGGAACCGTATTGGTTTGGTGTGGTTTCTCTGGACTTGAGCCGAGAAACCTATTCCCAACAGTATATTCACCCTGAAAATCCCTACCCACCACCCAAACTTATATATAACCCTTGCTCACTCCAATAAAGCTGAGCTGTCTCACTGAAGCTGATCCTGGAAGTCAATTCGCTCAGTATATCACCACCCTCTGAACCCTACTCCCCACCCCCAACCTCTTTCCTTTGTCCTTGAAGCCAGTGGCTAACAGTCCCTGGGCAGAAGGAAGGTCACAATCCCCCACATTTGCCTTCTGCCTTTACACACTGCACCCATCACCCTCAATCCTGACCCTCTGATGAACCCCTCAGCTACACACTCATCATCCTTCCAGCACAATGAGGGTGATACAGGAGAGTGGAGAGTTCAAGGGCGGCCTGGGTTACATAGTGAAACCCCGACTCAGAAGTGAAGAAACCTGCCAGCCCAGATCTGCCTCTCCTGAGCACTGTGGCCAGGTTTTCGGTCTGCATAACATCTTTTAACAGCTACCACTCTATCCCACCCACCCTTCCTGCTCTGTTGTAGACTGTCTCACTCTCCTGTGGAAACGCTGACTTCCTGAAGATACAGACTTCCATTTGTGTCTGCAGTGCTGCTCTGTATAGGCTGAGGTTATGGACTGCCCACAACACCCAGCTTTGGATAGGCAGCCTGGGTATCTTTGAGTGAAGTTTGAAAGAATGGATGAATGAATGAATGACCATTCTCTTGAAAGGGGCAGGGTTCTACACCAGTCTCCTGGCTCTGCCCAGACCTTCACTGGAGTGACTCACAACAGGCAGGATCCAAGGTACCAATAATGTATCTGTCTCTGTGGCCTGAAAGCCATCTGTGCCATCTTCTTGCCCTCCTGAGAACCAGTATTTGGGCTGAGTTTCCTGTGGAATCTTTGCTAGGGCCCCATCTTTTTTGTCCACAATCCTAGGGGCTTTAATAGGGGTTAAGAAGGCGTCCTGCAATGTGACAATATCCTGAGCCAGGAAAAAAGACAGTGTCCACCCAGGAGCTGAATGTTTCTCCAGCTACGACAGGAGGTCTTACTCTTCAGAGGCATAGACTAGACCCCTGGCTACTGCTGAGCGTCAAACTTGGGCACTTTCCCAGAGGCGAAGGGACTCTTCATGAACCAGGGAATCATCTGTTCACTCATGACCTGCATTCCTTAGGGATAGGAAAATAAGCCTGGAGAGGGGTACAGGGCACTGACAACATGGTCAAGAATAGACACAGGACTGCAGACCCCAAGATACGTGTTTCCAGAAAACCCACCATAGCCCCAGTGCCTCAGCGCCATGAAACCCCAGCTAGAAGAGCCCTTACCAGGGAGGTGGGAGCTAGGTGCAGTGCACATACCTTTCATCCCAGCACTTAGGAGGCAGGAGGCTCCTACTTAGGAGGCAGGAGGCTCCTTATGATTTTGAGGCCAGCCTGGTTTACACAGTATAGCTCGGAGCTAGCCAGGGCTACATAGTAAGATTCTGTTTCAAGAAACAAAACAGACCAAAAAAAAAAAAAAAAAAAGTCTTCTTAGGGATCTATCTCCTAATTCCCTCAATCCTACATTATTTCAGGGGAAATGGGAACAGGAAAAGCTTGGGAGGTAAAATGTTCCTTACAAAGCAGAGCCAGGGACTGTGGATGTAGCTCAGTCAGCACTGCTTGCTTAGCGCTCTCAAAGCTTGGATTTGATCTCTGATACTCCATAAACCGTGGCACAGGCCTATAGAGGTTCAAGATTACCCTCAGCTACAAAGGCAGTTCGAGGCCAGCCTGTGGTACGAGATTCTGTCCCAAAAAATTCACCCTACCAATGAATAAAACAGAGACAAAGTCAGGTACGATGACGGCGATGCATGCTGGCGTGACCAGCGTTGCAGAGTTTGAGTTTGAGCTCAGCCACAGTAACATAACAAGACCCTGTCTTGAGATATTAAGAAGAAAAGTTGAGGATGGGAAAATATGACTCCAGATCAAGGCACGAGCCCATGGAAACAGAGGTTAGCAGCATCTGGTCCTTCTAGTTCAGAGTTAAGGATACTGCAAACTTTGCCAGGAGCCAGCTCTGTGTGCACTGTGGCCTCAAGATCTGTAAGAATAAATCTGCAGCTTTTTTCTGTGTTTTTGAAACAGGGTTTTGCTCTGCTGCTCGGGTTAGGCTCAAACCACCAGTTTTTTTTAAGCCACTGAGTTTGTGGTGACTTGTCACAGCAACCACAGGAAACAGAGACGCCCAGGTCCTCATAACCTAACGGGTAGGGCTTCTGTCTTTCATTTAAAGCATCTCCCACACACCTGAGGCCAGGAGGCCATCAGATCCCCCCTGAACAGGGAAAGGCACCCAGTTCCCAGGGTCAGGCTCAGTACTGATTTAAAAATATTTTATTCTTTACAAAATACAGCATTCAACCATCCCTTCCTGTGACATCTGGCCCCTGCCAACCATCCGCACCCTCTGTGGCCAAAGGCTTTTGGACTGGGCTGGAGCCATAGCATAGGGTCTTCTGGAGGCTAGGTTTGTACCAGGGTGGGGTTCCCCAGCCACCCTGTGCACACAGGTGAGAGCCGGGGACAGTGACAGGGCAAGGTCACGAAGTACTGGTCCAGAGGCCCTCAGAAGTAGCAAATGTGTTCAGCCACCTGCCCTCCTGTTCCACAGGAAGCAATTCCTTAGAGCCCAGGCCGGGGAGGAAGGAAGTGCAGGGGTGGCAGGGTGGCAACCCTGCAGTCCACGTGCCGGGCCCTGTTCCCAGTCCAGACACCTAGCTGTCTTCCCCGTTCTCCCCGGGGCCCCGGATGAGGCGCTTGTGGCCCCGCTTGCCGCCGGGGCCTTTGGGCTTGGCGAATGCCTGCTTGAAGGCGTGCTGCTTAGGATGTACCTCATCGTAGAGGAACTCAGCTGTCAGCTCTGCCCCGTCGCCGATCTCAATCTGCATGGGTCAAGACAGAAGTCATCACTGTGCTGAGGGCCCAACACATACCACTCTTGGAGAACCCCATTTCTGGAGTCACCCCTGATACCTGTCTTCTCTTAGGTCACTACAGGATCTACAGTGTAGGGTCTGTTTACCCTGATGGCCTGAGTCACCTTCTCCTAGCCCCCTCCCCACCAGGCCTAGGAAAAGGAGGTGGCAAGGAGGCCAAGGCTTGGGCTTATGTGTGCCTTGGGTTGCTCTGGACCTTAGGGTTTCCACCCATCCAATATTGCAGCAATGAGTCGTGCACGGATGTAGGGCTCCAGTGCCCCACACAGAGTGGGGTGATGGGGCCCTGGGAACAGGCTGTACCTTCTTAGCTATCTCCAGCTGGAAGTCTTGCTCTACAGAGTCAAGGAGGCGGCTCTTGCAGCTGGAGTAGAGCATGCGCTCCTTAATACTGCACTTGTACCCCGGCATGGAGTAGATGAACACTGTAGGAGACAGGCGGTGAGCCCACGCAGGCTGGACCACCTGCAGACCTCCCATAGCAGGCCCAAGCAGTGGCTTGTTCCCTGCCCAGTCCCTGTCACAGCTACTCACCCACAGATTCGAGGGGGTCGCCCTCATGGGTATGCTTGTACAGGAAGAAGTGGTAGCGGGCAGCATCTCGGGGGACCCGTGAGGGCAGCTGGGCCACATTTGTGGGATCTGTGTGCACCAGCTCGATGGTCTCCCGTTCCAGGTCCAGCTTCTGAGGAGGAGCAGGGGAGGTGTGAGGGCGCCACTGTACCCATTAGGGAGCAGGACTGGTTGGTGGGCAAGAGTGTTTAGGGTTCCTATTCCTGGGGTCTCCTTTTCAAGGCTGGACCTTGGACTACAGGGGTTATTATAAAAGTCCTTCCAGGTCTGGCCCCAACCCTGTCCCTTTGAGGATTCTGATAAAAAAGGCTTCCACTAAGACCCCTGTCTGAGGTGGCACAGAGGGGCATTGACCTCAGCAAGGCATTGCCACAGGTCTACTCTCAAAGGCGGAGCCCCAGGGAAGTGTTTGGAAGGGAAAGCCATTCTTCTTGGACAGGGGGAGATAAGAACTCTACCTGGGAAAAAGATAAATCAAAGGAGCCACAGAGGTACTCTGGGATAGAACAGGGTCAGTCCTGAGGACCAGTGTAAACCGTGGGGTCTATGTGTTAGAAAGGCCTAGAGGGCCGCATGCTTATAGGGTACCTATTGTGGTCAACACCCAGGGACAGGCAGAGGAGAAGAGACTAGTATTTTTTTTTAATGTTCTTTTTCTCCCCCCAAGACAGGATTTTTCTGTGTAGCCCTAAAACTCGTTTTATAGACCAAGCTGTCCCCGAACCCAAAGATTCTCCTGCCTCTGCCCCTTGAATGCTGGGGTTAAAGGCATGCACAACCATGCCTGGCTTAATTTTTATTTTAAAAAGAAGAAATAGAAACACGGTCTAGTATAGATTAAGTTGACTTTGAACACACTATGTATGGATGACTTTTGAGTTTCTGATCCTCCTGCCTCTGCCTCCCGAACGCAGAGATTACAGGTGTGTGCCACCACACCCGACTTTTTGTGCTGCTGCTGAGAGTCAAATAGAGCCTGGTGTGTGCCAGGCAAACGCCCTACCAACTGAGCTTCATTCCAAGTCTAAGAACAGCGTGGATTAGCAGAACAGCCCAGGAGATGGGGACAGAACTCTGCCCGTTTGTGAATACACATAACCAGGAAGTTGGAGTCCGCCACGGTGCCTGGTTTGTTTGTGCTGGACACCATGACTGTGTACCCACCATCTGGATATAGTTGACTGTCTTCTGCTTGAGTTGCTGAAGTGCCCGCTGGGCCTCAGGCTGCAGGGGGAAGGCCAGGCCCTGCAGGGTCTGGTGCTTACTTTCCACGCTGATCTCCGTCTTTACCTGGGGAGTGGGGCAGCCATGAAGAAAAGCTTTACCTAGTCACATTGCAGCCTACCAAGTTTACGGTCTCCCAGCCCACACTCCTGCACACACACCTCATTGATTCGGATCTGCTGGAGCTCCCTCTCGGCTGAGGTCAGTGGGGCAGGTGCAGCACAGGATGACAGGTGCTTCTGGTACCCAGCCAAGGACAGGTCATCCTGTGGGGCAGGCTCAGAGGTGTAAGTGGATACCCGGGGCAGGCGGGCAGGCAGACAGAAGTCTGCTGTGCACCTCAGCCTACAGCTCCCAGTCTCTCCATCCTCCCATTTCTTTTATTGGAGACAGAATTGTATGTAGCATTCAAGCTAGCCCCAAACTCACTACACTGCCAACAGTGACCTTGAATTGCCAATCTCCACTTCCTGAGTGCTGGGAGCTAAACCAGGGTTGCATGTGTGCTAGGCAAACATTGTATCAACTCTAGCACATCCCTGTGCCCAGCCCTCCTCTATCACCCCGAGCCTGGCAGTGAGTTGCTCTGTGACCCTCACACAATGGTTCACTCTGGTCCCCATCCTGCATTCTGCCTGGCTTGGGTTGACTAACCTTTACTGTCCCGAAGAGCTCATCCTTGATGTGGCCGCCTCCGAACTCCTTCTTAACTGTGGCTCGTGTGGCTGCATACAGCATCTTCAGCCGCACCTGAGATGGGGCAAACTGTGAGGACCTATGGGCCAGGCTGCTGCTCCAGGAGCCAACAGGAGACCCGGAAGAGGGAGGCAGGGCACGGAATCAGGTCATTTCACTGGGCCCAGGCGCCCAGCAGGGGGCGCAGTGAAGCTGTAGGAGGCAGCTTTAGCCAGCAGGAGGAGCCTCCACCCAGCCCAAACTCAGTACGGAGTCAGGCTCTGAATAGACAGAAGCCCGTGCTCCCACCACAAGGCTCTGCAGGGTTTGGGGCAGAACCTAACATTGCTTCCCTTAGGCCAGGGTCTCCCGTCTGTTCTCCCCACTTCCCACTGGCCCCGGAGCAGGGTGACATGCAACTATCGCTAGGGACTCACAGGCGAATTGTCAGGTGACCAGGCCAGGAAAAGCCACTCGAAACCCTGAGCATTCTGCGAATCAAGTCGGAAGAGGAGGTAGCAGGGCTCTTGGGCATCCAGCAGCGGCAGCACAGCTCTGTCGTAGTCCTGGTCCCAGCGTCCCACTGGCTCCTGCGAGGCACCCAGCACGAGCTGCTCTGGGGGCAGAGGCCGGGTGAGCCCATGTGGCACATCCCACCTCCTCCGCCTGTGGACCTCTGTTCTCTGGATGTAGCTTTTCTGAGTTTCTGGCCACTTCAACCCACTTGCCGGTGACCCGAAGTATGAAGCCAAATTGCCAAGGGAGGAAAATGAGTCAATGAACTAGGCCCTGTGTGCCAGCTATGGGTGGCTTCCTTTGTACAGCCCCACACCTGCAAATACTTGTAATCATGTACAGTCACACATTTGTGCACACTCAAGCACACAAGGGAACCTAACTGTGTGCTCACTGCCAGCAACAATGTGGTCCTCTTAAGGAACTCCTACACAGGAAGCTGCATGGTACAATCTCAACTGTGTACGACTTCCTGCTCTCAGCTCACACAGCGCCTGGCTCCACCAAACCCTCTCAGGACAAAGTGCTAATTAGGCAAGAGGCTGCCACCCCAGCTCCAGCCCTCTACTCCAAAGTAAAAAAGCAACAGTAGCCAACTCCTTTTTTTAAAAAAGGCGGGGTTTTATTATATGGCCTCAATTGATGCTCAAATCTTCCTGCATCGGCCTCTTGAGGGCCTGGGATTGGTGTGGGCACCATCGCGCCCAACTTCTACTCGGTTTCTTTTGCTTGCTTGTTATCTGAGACCGGATCTCATGCTGTCCAGACAGGCCGAGAAGTGCAGGATCCTCAGCTTTCTACCCCTAACTGCTGGCATCCTAGTCATGTCCCACTGATCCCACTTTTTGAAGTGCTAAGGGTCAAACCCAGGGCCTTGTGCACACCAGTCAAGCACTCTACCAACTGAGTCACAAATCCTACACTCTTGTGGTTATTTTTGATACAGTTTTGCTATATAGCCCAGGGTAGCTTCAAATGTGCAATCCGTCTCAGCTTCTCAGGTGCTGGAAATATAGGAGTTAGGTCACTGGTTTTAGCTAACAACCAACATGATGATGAGGATGAATGTGTGTGTGGCGTATAGACAACTTTTGGGACTCAGTTCACTGTAAGTTCCAGAGACTGGACTCAGGTTGTTTGTTAGGTTTGGGCAGCAAATACTTTTACCAGATCCATCTTGCTGGCTAGCCTGAACCTGACAGGCCGACCATGTGTCTCTGGCCAAGTAGGTCATCCAACCACAGTTCCAAGTTGAGACCTCATCTGGTCACCATACATGTACTTGGCCACATAGCCCAATCCAGAGGAAGAACTGGGCAAATAATCTAGCTGCCTGAGACGCCACGTGCAAAGCCACCAGCCTCACCACCCTTGGCTTCCTTTCCTGCCCACTCGGAACTCAGACGGGAATCAGGGTTGAATGGTAGCTGCTCTACGCTGGTGAAGTTGGGAAGAAGGCTGAAAGCTGTTCGTACTCTTCGTTTTGTTGTTCATACTTTTTTCAGGTTTTGTTTACTTGGTCTCTGAGTGCTTTGCCTAGATTTGCATCTGTGCATCAATGTCTGTGTCTGGTACCCACGGAGGTCAGAAGGTGGCGTAGGATCCCCTAGAACTGGTGTTACATACAGTTGGGAAGCACCAGGTCAATGTTGGAACCAGAATCTGGGTCTTCTCTAAGGGCAGCAAGTGCTCATGACTGTGGAACCATCTTTCCAGCCCATTGTTCACATTTTTATGTCCCAGAATGTTTGGGACAGGTAATATCTCAGAGGGTAAAGGTGCTTATCCCAAGTTTGAGGGTGTGAGTTCAATCCTGGAGATCCACGTGGTCAAGTTGTTCTCTGATACACACACACACACACACACACACACACACACACACACACACGAGTTTAAAGATAATAAACAGCCGAGAATGACCTTGAACCTCTGATTCTCTCCTTTGAGCCTCCCAAGGCTTCATTCTTATATTGGGCGACAAGTTTACATAGTTTTGACTGGCTTCTAACTTGACCTCCTCCTGTCTCAACCTTCTCAAAAGCTGAGATTATTGGCATATACCATTATGCTGAGCTATAGTAGGAACTGTATATGAGAAGTGTGACTTGGGGCTGGAGAGATAGTTCAACTGAAAGCACTTGCTATTCTCCCAGAGGACCCGGGTTTGGTTCCCAGAACCCGTGTCAGGCAGCTTACAACTACCTGTGACTACAGTTCCAGCAGATCTGATGTCCTCTTTTGGCCTCCGTAAGTCCTCCATGCATAAGCACATACCTCCACACAGACACAGATGATGCATACATACTTGTTTGGTGTTGTGGTTGTTTAAAAAATAGATCTATAATTGAATTTCTTTAGAAAAATCAGGTGTTCCACCCACACTCAGATAGATCGTAGACCTCCAACCCCAGGTATTCCCAGATACACCAACACTTGGAATGCAGAATTAGAGTGAGTCTACTTAGAAATCCCCCATGCTTCTGGGAACCACCTACAAGGGGTACCTTACCTGGGAAGTTAACGAATAGGGCTAAAAATGGGGGCATATGAGTTCAACTGTTTCTTTAAGGGTGAGGAATCCCAGGAGACTCTATCCATCACCTCTCATAACAACCCCTACCCAGCCTCTGAGGACATCTGGACTTGGGGAGCCTGGACAGAGCCCAGCTTAGCTGTGGCCCTAAAGCCTGTGGTGAATTCTGAGTCCACCAGGCCCTGCTAAAGTAAATAGGACACTAGGCTCTTTCAGGGAGTCCGTGACTAAGGGCTCGTGACAGCGTGACTACTGAGGAGGCTAGAAGAACCCTTGGAGGGTCTGGCCTACGCCTACTCCCAGACTCTACACTACTCCCCGTTAGGGGAGAGCCTCCCCACCCCTAATTCAGACTCAGACGGATCCTCTGCCTCCTTAAATATTTCTACTTCAAGCCTTGGCTCAAGCCCCAAACCCAACCCGGTAAGAACCTAGGGTCAGCTCAAGGCTCTGTCAAACATGGAGTTACTCTATCCTGCTCTCAGAATGAGCAAGATATAAGCTCTTTCTTCCCATTCTGGGGACATCAAACATGGGAAAATTCATAGCATCTTAGTCCTCTTACCGCCAGCAGCCCAGCTAGGCCCAGCCAGGCCCAGCCAGCTGACTGAACACACACCACACACACACACACACACACACACACACACACACACACACACAACCTTACATACACACATCATGTACATTACATACCATATATACACACACCACATACACATCACATACACACATACAACACACACACATCTCACACACATACACCTCAAAACGCACACCTACCACACACACCACACATACATACTACATACACACAAACATACAACACACATACCACATACAACACATACACACATACAACACACACACTGTACACACACACCATACAGACATACCATATACACACACACATACAACACACATATCACACACACCATATACATACATACAACACACAAACATACAACACACATACCACAAACACATACACACATACAACATACACATACCCCCCACACACACACCACACAGACATACCACACACACATACAACACACACACACACCACACAGACATACCACACACACATACAACACACAATACACACCACATAGACACCACACATACCACATACACTCACAAAACACAATACATGCCACACACATCACACATACACACACACACACACACCATACATATAATAGGGCTCACTGGGTCCCTACCACCTACCTAGCACAGCAGAGCCTCAGGCTGAGGTCAGACAGAAACAGGATAGGACTGTGTACAATATGGTATCCACCACCCCCACCTGCAGGACTCCAATGAGACCCTCTGTGAATGGCCTCATCCCAATCTCAGATGCAGAAACTGAGGTCTGAAAGAAACGAATACCCATCTCTCCTATCCCCAGAGTGACTGGGTTCAGCCTCCATTCCATCGTACCTCAGCCCGTGGGGGACACTCACCGTCCTCAATGACGACTTTGATAAGTCGGATGGAGCCAGCCCGGGCCTTGGCAAAGAATTCCTTTAGTTCTTCAGTTGCTATAAGCACAAGAAACATAGTTGTTGGTGGTGAGCAGGCAGAGTGGGCAGGGAAGAGTTTGGGTCTGCTGCTGTCCTGTGGGGTCTGGTGGTGGCTAGGCTGGGAAGTGGGTTAAATATGGTTTCCCCATGTGACTGGGAACCTGAGATGGCCACTGAACATAAGCTCCCAAATTTAGCTAACGGGAGTGGCAGGTGGTGGCCTGCTGGCTGGGATAGCTCTGATGACAGGAAGGACATGCAGGAATGGGACAGCCCATTTGAAGATGGACCAGCTTCTAAGACAAGTCAGGCTTGCCAGAATGAAGGGCACACACTTGTCGCCTGACACTAGGATGATCCAGCAGTAATCAACACACACTCAGCTGGTCAGTATAAGAGGATTGAATCTCATTTAGAGATTCAAACACACACACACACACACACACACCACCTGCACGAAAAAGCATGCACAAGTATACATACAAGAGCACACACAAGCATGAATGGACACATGCACACACACACGCATTTACACATCACACGAATGCACTCGTAGTTCAAACCCCCAGTCGATTTGTACCAAAAGAGGGTCCACCAGCCCCAACATAGCCCTATCAAGAGTCAATAAAGCCTCAGCCTCCAGGCAGTAAGGAAGGAGTGGTGCCTAGGAGGGAGACTCCATCTTGGAATTTGGGCATCAGAAGTGGGAGGTGACTAATGACCAAGGACACAGTGCCAAGGTGAGGACTATGGCCAGAGCTGGAGGACCATGAGTCATCTCAACTCCATTAGTGGTGGTAGAGAGGGAAGACACAGTCCAAGTGTGTAGGAGACCTGCTTGGAGTCTCTGGGTGTGACCTTGGGGCTGCCAAGGGTCAGAAGAACCCCGACAGGAACACAGTTGGAGAACTGAGATCACAGAGTATTTATAGGCCTTGGATTGGGCAGCTGATGGGCAGCTTAGGGGCGGGGTGGAGGGGCTTTAGGTAAACAATCTCTTAAGGCTGTCCTTAGGTGCTCCCCTTTCCTTGCAGAGTGACCTTATGCCTGAACCTAAGGCACAAAGGTCACTGTGTTGCCAGGGGCCTGAGCCTAACAAGCCCTGGGGACAGAAGCATGGCTCCGTTCCGTACACAAGGGGACAGGGCCTCACTGGGTTTGCACAACTGATTAACCATGTGCAGATACCTAAAGCTTTAAGCCTGATCTTTGGGGGCCCCAGCACCCCTAGCTGTGTGACCCCTGACCTCTCTGAACCTCAACCTCATTTATAAAACATGGCTAATTCCCTCAAATGCAAAGGCCTGTGGTGAGGAGCAAAAGGCAGAAAGAGCTGAGGAGCTGGACTTTCCTGGAATTTTTTTTTTTTTAAATCTAAAGGGAGCTGTGTTTTTTTTTTTTTTTTTTTTTTTGCTCCTCCTACCTGCCTAGACCTTGAAAGAGAGGCCAAGAAGTTCCCCAGAGGGAGAGGCTGACAAGCCCCTTCTACTGTTACCAGGGCAAACTGAAAAGCCAGCAGGGAAAGTGACATCTCTTCCTACCCCAACCCAGTCACCATCAATAATCTAGAGGACAGGCCTGGGACATCTGAGCCTCCCTCATCAAAGATTCATGCCTCCCCGCCCCCACCTTGCCCACCTCCAACTCTAGCAAGCCTCAGGTTACTGTCCCTCTTGGGCCCCAACTCTGAGGTCAACAGGCCTACTCCTATGGCCAGGCCAAGGCTGGCACCTGATCCTCCACAGTGGTCTTTCTTGCCACCTCCAGCAGGCCCAAAAGAAGGTATATATCCTCATAGGCAGGAGCTCAAGACTCTCCCCTGGGCAGGCCTGTCTCACTTCATAGGGAATGGATAAGGCAGAACCTTGGCCACAGGGTCTGTATGTGTGTGTATGTGTATGGGGGGGGGTACTTTGTAGCACCTCCTCCCAGTTGGAGGCAGCAGCTCAGACTAAACAAAGAGGAAGGAAGGAGTAGGCCAGGCAGTTTACCCTGACAGTTCCCCCACTCTAGGGCTGACTCAAGAAACCTGTCCCTCCATCTCCAAGACAGGCTGGCCCACCTGTAGGTGGCCAGGCTTGATGCAGGTCCCTGTATGCTCAGGACAAGCATGGTGGGGATGGGGCAGGGCCAGGAAGAGCCTCTTGAGGCTGTCCATCCACCAAGTGGCTATGACCGCAAGCCGGGATTCCGGCTGTTGGGCTGGTCGATGGCGGTAGCCTGGTCAGGGGATTATGATGTGGTGGTAGGAGTGGCTGATGGCCAAACCAACAAGCTGTCTGGGCAAGCAGCCTGGCCTTCCCTGCTGGCCAGGGAAGCAGCCCTTCCAGGCCCACAAGAGATGGGGACACTGAGACCAGGTAGGGCTATAATACCTGGCTCCCAGCTACTGCTTCTTTCACAAGTCTCTCCCAGGAGAAAATTGGGCCCTGGAGGGGGCTGTGGGTGTCACACCCTGGGCTGTAGAAGCTTCCTGTGGATGAGGGTGGAGGCAGGAGGTCCCCTATAAAGTCTGAATCCTGACCCTTTCCCTTGCTTCCAGCTTGGATTTGGGGCTTTGAAGGCCCGGCTGAAGCAGAGGGAGATCACAGTGGAAAACGGAAGAAGTCAGAGGCCAAGGTCAGATGTGCAACTCGGACAAATTCTACTTAAGAAGGAGGGCTCTATTCCAGCTTCTGTCCAACCTGGTCTGCAAGAGTTATGGGGGTCCTGAAAGGAGAACAGGTCAGGATAGCCTACACACACACACACACACACACACACACAATCCATGTCAGTCACAAGACAAACATGCAAGCACCCATGCTAATACACACTGAAGTGTGCCTGAACTGTGCACACATGCAGACACCCACAGTTTGTGTGCATGCTGCCAGAAAACACTGATGTCTGAGATGGAACCTAGAGCATCCAAAGCCAGCCACTAGTGCATGCACAGGAAGAAGCCTGGAGAGGCATAACCAAGTCTCATCCAGATATGCATATACAGGACTGTATACAGAGAACATGTGCACACCCATGTACACTTTTCCAGATGTGCACATCCGGGTACACCCCACCACCAAAAAAGAAGAACACCCAGATCAGTATACACAGGCACATCCGCCCCCAGTTGGGTACACAAGATACTTCCACCCTCGCTGTGTGCATTCATGTGCACCCATTCCCGGTTATGTACAGCAAGCAGTCTGTTCTCCCCCAAGACGTGTCCATACCAGGGACTCACGGCTGCAAAAGAGAACAGGAAGCTTCCCGGGAGGGTACAAGGAAGAGGAGGATGAAGGGACCAAGCGCGGAGACCCGGCGCGGCAGAGCCCCTGTCCGCCCTCCATCCGCCCTCACCGTGGATGCCGGTCTGGTGCGCCATGGCTCAGCGTTCGTCTAGCCCGTGCCGTCGGAACTCTCCGCTTGGTTCTGGCCCGGCTCGACTCGGCTCGCCTGGACCCAGAGCTCTGGAGGATGTGGCGACGACGCCGAGCCTCGCGCAGCTTCCCGGGCGGTGCCGCAGGACCCGCCCCCAGCGCGCCCCGCCCCCGGAGGGCGAGGCCGGCAGAGGCGGGCATTGGTGCCGCGCGTGCGCGCAGCGGGCGCCGGGATCCCGATGGCTCAGGGGAGGGTCGCTACCACCTTCAAAGCCAAGAAGGGGCCCCGAGGGGTGTGTGGGTGGTCACTTGTAGACCACGATCCTGGAGGCCTGTGGGCGGATCCGCACTTGGATCTGGGAGGGACTGTGCGCTTGCCGCCGAGGAGGTTTAGGAGGGCCGATCCCGTTTGTAACGGTGAGGTGATCTCAGAGTAGATGAGCACGCGCTTTGTGGTCGTGAATTTGTGTGTGTTCTTGATTCTCAGGCCTTTCCTCTCAGGCGGAAGTCTGGACCGATCTACCAGTCATCAGGTGCACGGTGTCTGGTGGCTGGATGGAACCCAACGCTGAGAAAGTGAGGGGTTGTAGGAGGGATTGAATTTAGGATGGAATACAGTAGCGGAGACTGTGGTGACCTAGCAGAGCTGAGAAAAGTTATTCAAAAAGAAGGCGCATGTGCTAAGTATGACCCAGTGGTTAAAGGACTGGAGCTCAGTCTGAGAAACTTCCCAATTCCTAATGAACTTGTCTCCATTCCCAACAGCCTTTCCTATTGCTCTTACTAACGGCCGAATAGTAGCTAGTACCCTTTAACTACAGAACCACCTCTCCAGCCCTGGACCTTGTTATTAAAAAACAGATAAATGGGACTGGACAGATGGCTCAGTGGTTAAGAGTTCTAGCTGCTCTTGCATAGGACCCAAATTTGGTTCCCAGCACCTTCTGGCCTTCTGGTATTAGACACAGACATTGTGCACATAAAATGTGGACCAAACACTCAGACATAAATAAATAAATAAATAAAACTGAAATAAATAAAAACTTTAAAAAACCAAAATTAGATAAATTAGTAGAGGACGATGGCTGACTGGCTGACATCCACCTCTGGTTTCTACATCACAACCTAACACACAGTATATGTATATAACACACACACACACACAAATCGGTGAGAGAACTCAAGCGACATCCTTGGGCTGGAGATATGGCTCAGCTGATAGACATTCTAACATGCATGACACAAGTGAAGTCTTAGATTCGACCCTTAGCACTACATAAATCAGGTGTACTGGAAAATACCTATAATCCAGCACTAAGGAAGCAAAGGCCTCTGCATTCAAGGCCATCCTAGTTTGTATAGTTAGATTCTATCTCATAAGTAAGTAAATAGGGGGCTGGAGAGATGGCTCAGGGGCTAAGAGCACTGACTGCTCTTCTAGAGGTTCTGAGTTCAATTTCCAGCAACCACATGGTGGCTCACAACCATCTGTAATGTGATCTGATGCCCTCTTCTGGTGTGTCTGAAGACAGCTACAGTGTACTCATATAAAATAAATAAGTCTCTCTTTTTTAAAGTAAGTAAATAGAAAGAAAAAAAGGAAGAAAGAGAAAAGGTTCAGGATAAATCTGGGCTATATAGTGAGTTTCTGGCCAGCATGGGCTACATAGGACTTTGTCAACAAAGAGGTTAAAGAAAATAAAAGTAGTGAGGTAAAAATCTGGATAAAGGAAGCAGGCCACCCACAAAGATAAAAATCTGTCCCATCAGTCTACACGGAGCTGCTTGCCGGGTCAGTAATCACTAAGATAAATGGAAACTGAAAAATTGGGAAAACAGGCTATGCAAGCTTATGTAAAACTGTGATAACTGATCTTGACTGTAAAATGAATTATCCGGGTGTGGAACCTTTGAGCTTGTCTGTGAGAGCGTTTCCCAGAAAAGTTTAAGAGGGAAGACCAGCCCTGAAAGTCACCCCCCTGTGGGCTGGGGTCTGACACACGTGACCAGCCTCATATTCCTCATTACCTTCTGCTGTGATGGACTTAACAAGCTATTCGTTCCTGCAGTTGCTTTTTGTAGATACTTTGTTACAGCAAGAACTAAAGTAACTAAGGCGAACTGTGAACCAAATTCTATGTATCCTTCTCACTTTTGTTGGAAGCAAGGGTTGGGGTGGGGAGTGTCTGGGTGTAACTTTCTGAGACCTTGTCCGCATTCACAGCTGGGTCAGGAACTACCTATCAGAACTACTATCACATTCGGGCTCAATAGTCCCTCTACTAGCATCCTGCTCCTATGACCAGTGTGTGGCTCTTACTGGGTGGGCTCAGTAGGTTAGCCACTCCGCCCCCAAGTTACTGGGGTGCAGCTGTTTCCTAAGAACCTTCCTCCTCAGGCAGGAGGAACTGCTGGCAGAACCAGGCTGACTGACTAAAGGAAGAGAGGCCTAGTTCGCATTAACCTGGGCTTAGGTGCAGAGCCGGAAGGAAGGGAACGCCTCATCCATCCATCCTTAGGCCTTAGAGATTTTGGTTTTCTGGAGGAGAAAAGAGGAAGTGAAATCACTTGAGGGGTGGTCTGACTCAGCTACACTGTCATACTGGAAACCCTGGGCATCTAACACTTCCCCTCTGTGGGCCTGAGTCCTCCCTTATAAAGTGAAAATTGTGGCCTTGCAGAGGGGCACCTAGCCTAGGTGACAGAAAGTGACAGGCACTCTCCTCTAGTAGTTATAGCTACCTAGGGGTTAAGAGACATCCTGAACCAGAGGATGACACTTGCCTGTGATTGTAGTATGCGAAAGGCAGAGGCCAGCCTGAGCTACACAGCAAGTTCAAAGCCGGCCGGGGCTACATGGTGAGTGTCTTCTCAAAACAAAAGAGATGTTGGTGAAATTCTTCACTTCTCTTAGTCCAAGGTTGCACCTTCGACCAGCCGAAGAAAGGAACTACACTTCCCCTTAAATTCCCACAGGTTCCTCTTGTCCGTCCCTCACTCCTGGGAGGATCTTGTGCAGTTGAGAAGCCATCTTAACTGTAGGGGCAGACATTTGGGAGCAGGCTTCTGAGGATGAGGACCAGGGTGAACAGAACTCCGGAGCACTCTGATCACGCTCTTACTCAGTATGTCAGCCTCACACCTCCAAGGACACTGTGTTCGGTCCTCCCCTTGCATAAGACTGTCACCAGCAGCCTGTGCGTAGCACCTGCTCAGCACCCATTCTGGATGACCCTTCACGGTTCCTAGAGTAAAGGGAAAGGCCTCCCCTTTCAGAAGATCGAGTCCCAAAGGTGCGGGTGAGCCTTTGTGCTGACGCTGGCAGGAGGCTCTACTTCGCTAGGTCTCAGTTATCCTGCCTATAAAGTGGATGCGTGGCCACATTGCCTACTTAAAGATGGCCAAATAAACTGGCCACACACACTAGGGCGGATGGGCGGGAGGGGCGTGGCCCCTCACCCCAGGCTCCACCCTCGCGCCCCGCTTCCTCCCTGTAGCGGGCGGGACCCTGGAGTCCCGCTGTGCGCGGGCAGCCCCCCGGCCGCCACGCAATGTCCGCCGGCTGGTTCCGGCGTCGCTTCCTACCCGGGGGTCCACTTCCAGAGCCACGGTCACCTGGGCCGCGCTCCAGCCCGGTGCCCTATCATCGACCCCGCTTCCTGCGCGGCTCTGGGTCCAGCCCCTGCGCCACCGACGCCTCGCGCCGCCCAGATGCCCGGCCGGTGCGCAGCCCTGCACGGGGCCGCACGCTGCCTTGGAACGCAGGCTACGCTGAGTGAGTGTTCCCTCCCTCAGCCCCCACTGAGTCCCCTCCGGGACCCCCCCCCCCCCCCCCCCCCCGCCTGATCCCGTCTGGTTCCGTGCTGACCTGTAAAACTGGCTGAGTGTGCACATCTCCGCTAAACCTCTTGTTGTCCTCACTCTGGAACTCTTGACAGCGTTCCTCCCTTTTCTTACTTTTGCATCTTCTTTTGGAGAAGGTTGGAGGTCCCGGGAAGGCTCCCACTCGACCTCATTCTCTTTTCTTTTGGACTCTTGGAGATGTATGTCCCACTTCACACCTCACTCAGGGTTTGGCCTATGCTTTATGGGATAGGGTTGGGTTGGGACTGAGATGGGACTTCACAAACCCTGGGCCAGCACAGTGACTCTAAAGGGACAAGCCAGTGAACAGTTAGAAAACTTCTATGGCTTGCAGAGCAAGCCTGAGGAGATGGAGTTGGGATTCCCAGCAACCTTGTAAAAAGCTGGATGTGGCTGTTGGGGCCTGTAATTCCAGCATTCTGGAGGCAGATATAAGAAGACTCCTGGACTTGTCCAGGAATTCTAGCTGAATCACACACACACACACACACACACACTCACACACACACCCCCAAAGTTGTCCAAGTGTGTCAGGACAGCATCCAGAAGCAGTTGTTCCAAGTGGAGTCTCTGTGCCCACAATGACATGGATAAGACATCCCTGTTGATTTCATGGCCCCAGGATTATTAATGCAGAGAAATCTGAATTCAACGAAGACCAGGCTGCTTGTGGGAAGCTATGCATCCGGCGATGTGAGTTTGGGATTGAAGAAGCTCAGGAGTGGCTGACAGTGTGCCCAGAGGAGGTGAGTACTACCGCTTTCAGGCTGAGTCCAGGATGTGCAGGTTGAGACTCCTCCTGCCTCACTGTCCCTGGGGAAGCTTGGCGATACCTGACACAGAGCTCTTCCCATGCAGTTCCTGACGGGTCATTACTGGGCACTGTTTGATGGGCATGGTGGACCGGCTGCAGCCATTTTGGCTGCCAACACCCTGCACTCTTGCCTTCGCCGGCAGCTGGAGGCTGTGGTAGAAGGCATGATGGCCCCTCAGCCCCCCATGCACCTCAGTGGCCGCTCTGTCTGCTCCAGTGACCCACAGTTCGTGGAGGAAAAGGGGATCCGGGCAGAAGACTTGGTGATTGGGGCTCTGGAGAATGCCTTCCAGGAATGTGTGAGTGGGGCCTATGGGGAGAAGGGAAGTTTTCCCCTAGGCACTTAAAGAACCCCGGGGTATGAGGGCACATCATAGTCACCATTCCCTGGACTGTGGGGAGGTTGTGTTGATTCTCTCACTCCTATGGTCTTGAGCTTGCCCCTCCCACGTATCTAGTTCCTACCGTGGGCTAACTGCTCACCTGTACATGCTGTTGGCCTTGAGTGTAGGCAGCGGTTTCTCTTCCTGTTTTGAATTACACTTCCCTTGTGTAGTTCTCTTTTGCACGGGATTCAAGAGTTAATTGGCCAAGCTTTTGAGCCAAGATTTGTAGGCCTGCTTGTGGGGATGCCAGTTGTGAGGAGTCGGGGCACTGGAGGTGGCAGCAAGTTCAGGCAGTAGCTGTAACGGGCTGCAGAGATGGCTCAGCGGTTAAGAGCACTGACTGATCTTCTAGAGGTTCTGAGTTCAAATCCCAGCAACCACATGGTGGCTGACAACCATCTGTAGTGGAATCTGATGCCCTCTTCTGGTGTGTCTGACAGCCACAGTGTACTTATATATAATCAATAAATACTAAAAAAAACCAAAAACAAAAACAAAAAAAAAAAAAAAAACAACCTCGGTTTGCTCCAGGATGATGTGATTGGGAGAGAACTGGAGGCCTCAGGCCAGGAGGGCGGCTGTACAGCCCTAGTGGCCGTGTTCCTGCAGGGGAAGCTCTATGTGGCCAATGCTGGAGATAGCAGGTGAGCGGGCCGTTGGAGGGCAGGCAGGGTTGTGGGCAAGAGGGTATTGGGGGTATGGGGGGGGAGTTAAGACAATAAAAGGAGGGTTAGAAATGGGGAGAACTGGCTGACCAGATGCATTTGTACTTAGCATAAGCCAACGCTAAGGGCGGACAGTGATGCCGAAGCAGCCAGAGGCCATGGGTGCCGTGCTAAAGGGTCCTAGAGTCCCAGAGGGGTTTGAACAAGGGATCACAGTGGCCAGAACTGAAAGGTGGCCATGGGTGAGTATAGAGGTCCTTCATAAAAAAGCTCTTCTCTCCCTCCAACCTGTTTAGGGCCATCTTGGTGCGGAGAGACGAGATACGGCTGCTGAGTTCTGAGTTCACCCCAGAAACAGAGCGGCAGCGGATCCAGCAGCTGGTAGTGCCCTTGGCAGGGGGACGCCCTCTGGGTAGAAGGTCCTCTGGGGCCCTGGGAGGGAGCATGATCTGAAAGTGGCCTCCCTACCTAGGCCTTTACCTACCCTGAGCTTCTGGCTGGTGAGTTCACCCGACTAGAGTTCCCACGGCGGCTGAAGGGGGATGATGTGGGGCAGAAGGTTTTGTTCAGGGATCATCACATGAGAGGCTGGTGAGCTGGTGGAACGAGGGGCATATGTGGGCAAAGGGGCCAGGTTCAGGCTCAACCTGTGTGGCCTGAAGCAGTCTTGCCTGGGCAAGGAGGGCATGTGAAGGCTTGGTAGCTGGGCTTTAGGGTGGGAGAAACTGCAGTAGTGTGTAGGTCTTCGGCTGATTCCAGGTCTGGTCCTGCAGGAGCTACAAGCAGGTGGAAAAGTCTGATCTCAAGTATCCGCTGATTCATGGACAGGGTAGACAGGTCAGTGCCCTCACCTCCCAATAATCCCTCTGTAGTTGTTCTTTGAAGGTGGGAGCTTCTTTGTTCCTTACTAGTGGCTGTGGCTAGTATCCTGGGGTACGTTCCCTCATGGTGTTTCCCCCTTTTGTGTTCAGCAGAGCCTGTCCTTGAACTTGTGCTAAGCTCATTATCGTCTCCACCCTCCTTTCCCCCAGGCTCGGTTACTGGGAACACTGGCTGTCTCCAGAGGTCTCGGAGACCATCAGCTTAGAGTCCTGGACACCAACATCCAGCTCAAGCCCTTCCTGCTTTCCATCCCACAGGTGACAGAGTAGTGACACCCCAGCTTCCATCTGCCCAGAATCTGGCAGCAGTTGGGAAGGGAACACTGGAGGATTCTTAGGTTTAACTTGCAGGTGACTGTGCTGGATGTAGACCAGCTGGCATTGCAGGAGGAGGATGTGGTTGTCATGGCAACTGATGGGCTCTGGGATGTCCTGTCCAATGAGCAGGTGGCACTGCTTGTGCGGAGCTTCCTTACTGGAAACCAAGAGGACCCACACAGGTACTGTAGCTGAGGGAGACCTGACTGGACCTTGGGTCAGTGCCAGGAGCAGCACCAAGTAGCTCCAGCTGTGAGGACTACTAACTCAGGCGGTCTGATCAGGCTCTTAAGCTTCCCAAGGGAGAGGGATATGAGCAAAAAAACCCCAAGTCCAGTTGATATCCTAATTTATGGCCCTTTCAGGCGTGTTGCTTGTCCTACAGTTTCACCACATTTAGGGGGTCTCCCAGGTGTCCTGCCCTTTACACTGTTTTAGAAGGCTAGCTTTGGTCTTCTGCTCTATCTTCAAAGTACATCTGCAGGGTGGTCTTTACAGGTTCTCAGAGTTGGCCAAAATGCTGATACATAACACACAAGGGAAGGACAGAGGTGCTTCTGGAGAAGGGCAGGTGTCCTATGATGATGTCTCCGTGTTCGTGATTCCTTTGAGCAGCCAGGCCCAAGAAGGCAGTAGCCACTGAGGATTCAGATACTGCATTCTAGAACTTCTTCAGGACCAATGCAGACTCAGCATATGTCCACAGTGGCCAAAAGCAGGCCCTGCCTGGCCTGTTCCAAGCCACAGCCCAATGCTCATGAGGTCTCATCTTCTGCAATGGCAACATTTCCTCTGGCAGAGGTACTTCATAGCAGATGGTTTCCCTGATGGCTCTTCTGCAGGATAAAGAATAAAGGGCACTAAGAAGCCTTGGGGAGCAGGCAGCTTGTTTGGTTCCAGTCTGTGAAGTCTGGTTATTCATTTAACCATCCATCCATCATTCCATCTATCCATACAAGGCACCTTCTTAAAGCCTCTGAGCAGTCTCACATTTGCTTAATTTGAGATTAAAGGGATCTAAAATTTTTCTGTCTTTTCTCTCACTTTTTTAAAAAGATGGGGTCTTTGTTATGTGTAGTTCTGGCTGTCCTGGAACTTGCTATGTAGACCAGGCTGGCTTCAAACTCAGAGATCACCTGCTTTTGCTTCCTGAGCACTGGGATTAAAAGTGTATGCCTGGCTGGATCAGCCATCTGGAGAACAGCTCCTGAAACCTGTTCAGATCCTGCCTTGCTCTCTGCCTGTGAAGGGCACAGGTCCCAGAAGTCTGTAGAGTAAAACGGTGAAGTCTGCCGCACTGGCAGGGCTGACTATCACTGCCTGGAGCCTGGCTGCCAATCATTGCTTTCCCCCAGTCCCAGGCCTGCCCTATACACTAACCGTGTCCGTGCTGTTCTCTAGTCATGCCAAGTACAAACACTTCTCTGCAAGCCAGTTCTCCGTGTTTCTAACCTTCCACTTTTAGCCAGCCTACCGCTCTCTCTACGAACTCTGTTCTCCTGTCCGCTCTACTGTACCTAGCTGCTACAGACAGCATTCTCTTCAGGGACACAGCAAACATGTTATTAAATGTTTGCATGCAAAAGCCTCTCTGAGTCATGCATTGCTCACACAGCTCTGGCTGACAATTTTGCAGTTTGTGGCCTCTCAGTGGATTTTAGTTCTACGATGCAAACTTGCACACAATCAGGACTGGTCGCATGCTCAGCCCCCTCACTGCTGCCAGGAAATGAGAAGACCGTTAATTACCTGTGAACTCTGGATTGGAGGCACCAGAAGGGCTGCAAAGTGTTTTGCAAGAATTTCACTAAGTAGCCTTGTTGGTTCTGTATTGTGTCCTCAACCTTGTGATCCTTTCTTTGGTTTTTGCCTCTAGAGTGGCAGGTTTCTCACTGTAGTCCTGGCTGGTCTGAAAGTTACATAGCCCGACGTGACCTCAGTTTGACCCTCCTTCAACCTCAGTACTGAGATGGCAGGTGTGGACAACCAGACTCACTCTTTCGGGTGACCTGGTGTAGACATGTGAGGGCTGACGTAAGGCTGCTTCACTCTTCATCTTCCCCTTAACTTGCCAACGGGCAGTGGTGGCACATCCTTTCTTTAATCCCAGCAAACAAGAGGCAGAGGCACGCAGATCTCTGAGTTTGAGGCCCGCCTGGTAGTGAGTTCAGGGATAGCTGAGGCTTCACTGAGAAACCCTGTCTTTAAAAAATCAAAACCAAACCAAACCCTCTGTCAGCATCTAGAACTTGTTGAGGCTCAGAAGTATCTGTTGAGTTTTACCCGACTCTCTCCTAATGTACAACCAAGAGGAGGGCTTCAGGCAACAGCTCTAGATTGTAGTGAGGGAGCTGGTGGAAGGTTTGTGCAATTAATTCCTCTGGGATGCTCAAGACCCCTATTTCCTTATCTTAGATTTCATTTCCTATTTATTATTCGGGGAAGACAGGACAGAGCACTGTTATTTTCCACTTCCCATGTAACTGTGGACAGACCCACACCTGGCCCCAGCAGCCCCAGGCAGGCAGCTGACAGATGCTAGAGCATCACAGTATGAGAATGCTGAGTTTGGCTTCCTCTTTCTTCAGCACATTCCTCCACATCCTCTCAGAGCAAAGTGTAGGTAACATCCTGTGTCTGCCTCTTGCCCATACCAGCTCAGCCCCACAGCCTACACTGTCTGTTCCTCTTGTTCACACAGTACAACCAGAAAGTGGGCATACCAGGTCCATTGCAAGCATGTCAGGGCAGTAGCTGCAGCAGGCTTTTCTTTTTAAAATTTGTGCCTTTGGGTATAAATGCAATGGCATGTGTGGAAACCTAAGGACAACTTTCAGGAAGTGGGTTTTCTCCTTTCACCAAGGGAGCTGGGGACTGGAATCAGGTTGTCATGTTTGTGTGGTAATTACTTTCAGCTGCTGATTTTGCTGGACATTCCCACCAGGCTTTGAGGGCTCTTATTCTTAGAGCAGTCTGAGCAGGAGAGCCAACATGGTCAACTAAACCCAAGCCAGAACATATTCTTCCAAAGTGGCAGGTCAAGGTTTTCTTCACCTTTTCTGGTTCAGTCAAGGAAGCAGATCCTAGAGGTCCAATGATTTCCAATGCATTAGCCAAGTAGTGGCTCAGCAGGTTTCCTACTGCCAGATGCTTGTCTTCCATCAAACAGGGCCTGGTAGGATGCCTCTTATTCTAACAGGCGAACAGTGTGGGACACAAAGCAGACAGTGAGGTGGGCTCTGGAGAACAGGGCTGAGTCAAGCTCACCTTTCCTAGCTGCCCATTACTGGGCCTGTGGTGATCTGGTTGTCGTCTGGGGTTAAGGGACTGTGCCTGCGAGGGGTGTGCGTTCCTGTTGCCCAAAGGCCTAAAGGAAGACCAGCATTTTCACATGAGCCAGGGCACTGGAACAACCCATTCTGTCAGACGTGAACCAGGGAATGTTACAGAAACTCAATGGAAAAGACTATAAACCATAAAATCCTGTTTAAGACTGGTAACATGGCAAAAAAAAAAAAAAGTTTATGTTAAGTACAAAAAGGGCAAAATTGTATGTACAGTAGAATAACAACTATGTAAACACCAAAATTTATGCACAGAGATATCTAAAGGAACACTGAACATCAAGATTAACAGTGGTACCATTTAGGTGGCAAACTGGTTCTTAAAAGATCTCCCAATTTTCTTCATAAGCAGTAATTGTTACAACAGGGAATAATTTATTAAAAAATACCCCAGTGGCTGGTGGTTGAACAGTGCAGTGTCAGCTGTCACTTATAGAGCAGTGGCTCTGGCTGATTTCTCAGAGGACAGTGAATTCATCCCAGGAACACATCCCCAAACTTCCATCTCTGCTTTCTCCCTCTTTCTTACTACCCTGTGACTATGTAAGTTCCAGTTGCACCTTCTCCTAGCAATTCAGAACTCAGCTCTGTGGCCGGACTGTGAAACAGTATGTCTTCTTCCAAGAGCATGATGCCTCAACCCTGGACACTCAGATAATCTCCTGCAGTCAGGGAAGCCGCTCTACTTTCAGGCTATGTAGCTATATTAATCTACATTTGCCCTCAACAGTTCTTTCAAACATGGACTTTTAAACCTTTAAGGTAGGCAGTAGCAGCTCCGATCACCTGGTTCCTACAGTGGGTCCATGCTGGGAAAGCAGAATTTTATAGCAGGACTGTTCAGCAGTACTTACAGACTTGAGTGTCAGTTCCCCTTTTCAGCTGGAATAACAAGTCAAAAGTAATTGCTGAAAATGTGGTGTTGGTGACTGGAAAGCTGTCTGCTGCTGAACAGAAGTGGCAATGGCCTGAGGGCCACTGCCCTAGCAGCTGGGTACTCTTGGGCAAATCACAACCTGCTGGGTCTTGATTTCTGGATCTGCAGGGATATTGCTTGCTTCGATGTCTGATGGCCATTTGTTTTACTCTGAGACTGCCATGCTGGGAAGGGAAGGTCATCTGCAACTCAAGTCCGGGCCTCTCAGGAAAAAGCAAGAAATAGGGCAACAGTGTAGACATAGCAGGTGACAGTGACTTATGGTTGGCCAACAAGTTCTGATAAACTAAAAATACTGTGGTTCCAGCACCCTGTCCCTAAATGCCATAAGCCAGGCACAGAAGCCATGCAAAAGTGACTGTCACACATATACAGGTGCAGACAGAGCATAATCAGGCAAAAAGATTCTAATACTGTAGAGAGGGCCCCAAAGTGTGGCTTAAAGAGCACAAGGGAGTTATCCCAAGGCCCCCACTTAGCTGCCATGAAACAGCAAACACTAGAAGCTCTGCTTCACGTTGTATCCCTAAGGTTAACCGAGAAGACTAACAATTGTGGCACACACTATCCACAAAGAGTCATTCTCAGCTGCAGGGTTCCCTCTCCTGCTGAATCCTTGATAAGCTAGATGAGAGACAGGCATATACACATATGTAATGTGCATGTCTGCACAAATGTATTTAAGTGGACACACACAGTGTTCAAATACAAACAGATCAAGAGTCATATATAAAAAGGCTAAATATAACATATAACACAGGCCTAGAACCAGCTCTTGGGTAGGAGCTGGAGAAGAGGGGGAGGGGTTTCATCTGCTGACTATGTACACAATTTGTGGTGGGCAGGGAAGGAAGGCATCAGTGTAAACAACTCAGACTCATTCCACAATACTGGCCCACTGGAAAACGTGATGTGACTCAGGTACAAAAATAAACTACTACCTTGCTTTTGTACAAGCCAAGCTCGGTAGGATCCCCCACAAAAAAAGACTGGGATTGTCCTGATAGGGGAATTGCACCAGGCTGCTAAACCTTTCAGCTCTCAGAATTTACCTGCTACCCCCTTCCCTCCCCTTCAGACGCTTGGGCCTTTTGTTAGCCAACATCTCAGCCCAAGATCTGCCCCACTCACCTATACAGGAACACTACACAGCCTCCTGACAAACAAGGTCCTTCTGTACTTGTCCCTTTCTTTGACCCCAAGGTATATGAAGACTTATTTTTGTAAATGTTTGGCACCTAAGAACATGATGGTTGTGGAATAACGCCACGATTAATTACACAGGGAGACCCAGTAACAAGACATGCAGGGTGAGGGCAAGGAGTGCTGAGCTGCCCTAGCATCTCAAAACCAGAACCGTGGCTTCCCATGCATCTCTGGGGTGAGAAGGATGTGCAGAAAGTGGTGACTTCACTGGCTCCTCAGCAGGAAGTACATTCAAAATTGAAGGGGTTCAAGATCCCCACTGTAACCTAATCGTAAGTCTAGTCACACTCTGAAGAGCTTGGCGCAGTGAGAGCTGGAAAGGCTGAGTGCTGACTGAGTCTGCAGCACCAAGAGTCCTCTTGAAGGTGCTCAGCAAGGTCATTCTTTAGAGCAGATGGACAGCACATCCCTGGGAAGGCCTGTGGAAAGATGTTCTCCAGGCCCAGTCAAATAATCGATCAATCCCACTGTCATCTCATCTCAGTCACCTCTGACTTTTCCTGTTGGCCGCCCTCACTGTACAAATAGCCCAGCATCGCCAGGATCAATCATCAATAGTGGGTAACCAGAAGGCCTGGAAGGAAAAACAATCAGCTTTTAGGTATCTCTCAACATGGAAGGTTCTTCTTCCTTATCCACATTATCAGTCAAGGGCCCAGCCCCACTAGTAAAGGAATTATGGTCTGGTGGCCCTTACTCCAGACTTGTACTTACACGTACACATACACAACACACACACCCATGGTGCATGTGTAGAGGCCAGAGAACAATTTTTAAGAGGTGATTTTCTCCTTCTGAGTTCCAGAGATCAAGTCAGGTTATCAGGCACAGCAGTGAACATTTCTATACCTTCAGAACTGTTTTCTTGTTTTCAGTTTGACACGGAGTCTCATATAACCCACGCTGGCCTAAACTGGTCCTCCTGCCTCTACCTCTCAAGTGCTAAGATAATGTCTGTTACTTAGCCTGACTGAATTTGATCCCTGGAACCTCATTGTGAAAGGAGAGAACCAACTCCCAAAAGTCATCCTCTGACCTCTACATGTGTACCATGGCATGTATTCAGCTAGGTCTACAGAGAGACCCTGACTTAAATGGGCAAAAAGAAAAACCAGAGACGCACATATAAACAAAACCAAAGTTAAGTGCTAATTATGAAGAATTTTTGAGGAATTCAATCAGAGAATCCTGGAAATAGAAAGGTCACCAGGTATGATGGCCTATACCTCTTTCTCTCCCCCATTCCCTTGCTCCCCCCTCCCCTCTTTTTTAGACAGGGTTTCTCCATGTAGCCCTGGCTGTCCTGGAACTCACTTATAGACCAGGCTTGCCTGGAACTCAGAGGTCCACCTGCCTCTGCCTCCCAAGTGCTGGGATTAAGGGTGAGCTCTACCACTGCCCAGCAGACCCCATCTTACTGGAGAATAAGTTAAAACAAAAGGACCAGCCTCGTCAGCTGTCTAAGATGCAGGGTAACAGGGAAGCCATCACTTGTATTATGTGTAACAATTTGCTGTCTGAGGTACCCACCACCCCAAATAAAGAGAATCTCTATGTGAAAATCATCTCTCATGTTCACATACCATGTTGGAACAGGCGCTGGCAAAGGTCATAAACTTGGGGTTGAATTGCAAACAGGTAATGGGACCGGTGTGTTTACCATCCAACACAGCTACTTTAATACCACTCTCTCCATTCCAGACATGGATTTTGCCATCTTCTGAACCTAAAAAAAAATGATCAAGACAATAATAATACTTTAAGAGAGAAATAAAGACAAGTGAGAAAAAGATCAACTACAATCTGATAAAAGTTTCAGGATGCATTCCTTAACAGAAACCAAAAGGACAATGGAGGGAAACAGAATTATCTTGACCTAATTATTTCTTCCCTTCTGAAACTTAATTTTGCTATATAGTCCAGAGTAGCCTTGAACTCTCTATGTAGCCCAAGCTAGCCTCAAATTCCCACCTTTCTTGCCTGTCTCCCAATATCAGTCCCCAAGGGCTGGTGATTAGCTGTGTAGGAGTTTCACCATTCCTAAGTCAGTTCCTATATAACTTCAGCATTTTCATCTAGAAAGAGGGGTAAATACCATAAGCCTGATGACATCTAGCCAAGACTACTGAATGCAAGGACTGTAGTACAGTGCTTCTAGAGCTTAACTCTACAGCCCAGGAAGGGAAAACCAGCACATTGCCAGTTCTAATAAGGAACTCATGCCAGTGGATGCCTGCAATCCCAGCACTTGGGCGATGGAGAATCAGAAGTCCAAGGTTATTCTTGACTACACAGCAAGTTCAAAGTCAGATGGCTATATAATGAGACCACTGCAAAAAAATGAAAAGAGCCATGAGATGGCTCACAAGGTAAAGTAGCCCTGCCAGGACCTTAGAGTTTGATCCATGGAACTCCAATGAGAAAACTGACTCCCAGAAGGTGACCTCCACATACATGGCACTACATGTATGCTATATGTACCAAGTAAAGGAAATTCCAAAATCTGAAGGTACTTTCCTTGATAACAAATAAATGTAGGGTATGAGAAAAATAACAGAGGCAGCTCACCAATCATAATAAACTGTGAATCTGGAGTAAATGAAGCTTCGAGTGTAACAGCTTTGCTGTTAGCATAACCCTAAAACAAAACACAAGAGTGTTTCTCATTCTAGGATAAGTAATGAAAACAGTAATAAAAACCAACCAACACACAGACCCTTCCCACCGACGGTCTTTGTGCTGTGTCACTAAGACCAAGTGTAGCTGTTCCCATATAAAACATTCCCAACTGTAACCCCATATTTAGGGAGGAGGGGAAAATTGTTTATTTTTAAAAAGCAAACACGGGTCACTTTGTGAGAGAGAAGTGAATGGCTTCAATCCAAATGACATAAATTCATGTTCAGGAAAACATAAGCCCCATGCCTCATCACTGACTCAAGTATAACCATTGATTTCTACCATCCAGCTAACAGCATTCCCAGCCCACGCTTTATGACCAAAGAAACAGCCCAGATTCAAAAGCTATCAGCTTACCCCAAATGTGTGCATCACCACACCCTTGAAGGCATCAATAAGACGGATGAAGCTGCCATTGGTGGAGATGAGAATTAGTTTGCCATCATTGCTGAACTTAAGTCCTGTCCACTCACAAGTCCGATCATACTGCATCTTAAAGGTTGCAAATGGTCCCTGAAAAACACAAAAATAGCAGTCCCCACACTCCACACAAACCAATACTTCCTCTGTTAGAACTCCTTTTCTAATCTTCTACCCATCTATTCTTCCTGAGGTGGACAGCAAAGGGCGAACCACTGCGACTGTTTTCCAGACAACTCTCACTATGTGTAGCACCTGCTGGCCTGGGAATCATGGAGATCTACGTGCATCCGCCCTGGAGTGCTGGGATTAAAAGTGTGTGCCCCCATGCCCGGCCCAGAATGGGTTCTCAAATGTCCAAGTTGCCCTTAAAATTTCTGCAACCTCAAGATAGCTCTAGAATTCAAAGATTTACCTTATCAAAAGAACGAAGGTCATAAAGCTTGACCATTTCCGAGTTGACACCTGCAGCAAAAATTAACCCTTCTGGATCAAAGGAACAAACGGGTTTGCCCTGTAGATGCATGAGGCCCTAAG
The DNA here is from genome assembly GCF_963924665.1 of Micromys minutus. NCBI lineage: Eukaryota > Metazoa > Chordata > Mammalia > Rodentia > Muridae > Micromys > Micromys minutus. The sequence goes on along the minus strand of NC_137956.1, from coordinate 37,063,023 downwards.
AGAGAAGACAGAGAGTTAATAAATGAAGGAGCCCACTACTCAATCACTGACTTTTTCCAATGAAAACTAAGGAAGAATAGGAACTGTACCCAGCCTACCACAAAAGATTAAAAAGTAAACAAACAAAATTCTGACTAAAATGTAAAAGGTCACTATACAACGGATGCGTTCCAATCAACCTTATCTGCAACATTAAAGAGTTCAAAGACAAATTTCTCAAGGATATAGGCTCTAGGCAACTTTTTTTCAAGCATTACACCACATTATAATGCAGTCTGGCTCTGGAGCAGGGTATCTGCTTATCAAGCAGTAGCCAATTAGTAAAAGGTTTTGCTGCCACATAACAAGACTCTGGGATCCCAAAATGGAACCACTGTTGTCTCCCTTAACGGAGAGGGAGAGCTGATAATGCTTTCCACAGAAAATGCTCAAAAATGTAACTGTGAGGTACCATTACCTGGCAGTTAGGAGACCGGAGATCCCAGAGTCGAATGGTCTTATCAAGAGACCCAGAAATGAAAGTGTCATCCACAGGTGACATGGACAAGGCCACCACCCTGCAATGTATCAAGATAAATAGGAGTTGAAGCAAAATATGAGCAAAAATTGGATGTGAGCCCTAAACCATTCTGTCTGCCTACATATACCTGTTTTCCCAAGACTAGCATCTTAGGAAGCATATTCTGAAGCAACCAAAAGCAGCTAAACACAATGAAGGAAAGAAAAATCAACATAAAGCCTCTGTGAAAGAAAAAAAGGATAGTTCTCAGGCTGGAGCTATACAGCTCGGTGGTAGTGCTAAAAACAAAATATGTGATTCTATTGAGAATCAAAAGCAGCGAGATATTAATCCACACCCACTAATGGCTGTCATAAAAGGCTGGCTCAGAGCTGGGAAAGAGGAGGATGGAGAGTTAGAACTCCTTATATACTACTACTGATGAGATAAGTTGTACAGACAGATATTCTACAATCCCTTTTCAGGATGGGTGCAGTGGTGCCTGGGAGGTAGAGGCAGGTGCAAGAATCTGAGTTCAGCATCAGCCTGATCTACATAATGAGTTCCAAGCCTGATTCCCTGACCCAACCATAGAGAAGCCAAAAGCAACCAACCCAAACAAATAAACCTTATTTTTTCTGAAAAAACAGTTATGTGGCTCAAGAAACTACATCTAGGTATATATACTTGAGCAAAGTAAAAATGTCTACACAAAAATGTTCACATTTTTATGGTAGCATTATAAATAGGAGTAACCCAAATATGCACTAATTAACGACCCAACAAGATGTTGACTACAAAAACATGGCACAACATTATTTGAGAATAAAGAGAAACCAAGTGCTAATTCATATGACAATAGGGATGAACTTCAGAAACATCATACTACATGACAGAAGCCAAACACAAAAGGCTACATGTTTGATGCCATTTATAGGGAAATCCAGAGACAGCACTTAGATGAATGGCCGCTAATGGGTAGGTACAGGGTTTCTCTTAGGGGTGATGAAAATATTCTGGAATTATAGTTGTGATGATTTCCTACTACACATATACATTCATAGATCACTAAATGTTTCTTACTTAGAGATAGGGTTTCATATTACTTATGCTGCCACATTAATAAAACTAAGCTAGCAGAATGCTTATAAACATGCAGCTTTGTCAGCAGTTAGCCCCAAAAGTTCAGAGAAGTTCTCAGTTGACACAAAGGCTGATAAGCGCAGGAAATGTAACCTGTGGTCCTTAGGAAACTTACCTGTCAGGTCACATGGTGCCAACACTAGAACAAAGCAAATGACCAGTAGCCTATCCTTTGGCATTACACAGTAATCAATATTCCCTGTCTTCAGCAACACAGAAATAGCCCACTTGCTTGTAAGTGCAATTTCTTTACTGAACTACTTTGAGGGGAAGGAGTTTGAGATAGGGCATTATGTATCCCAGGATGACCTTTAATTCACTATGTATCCAAAGCTGCTCTCTATAAGCAATCCTTCTACTTCACCCTCCAGAGCACTAGAATTACGGAATGTGCCACCATGCTCAGCTAGAGCACACTTTTTGTTATTTGCTTGCTTTTTGAGATAGTGTATCTCTGGGTAGTCCTGGTCGTCCTGGAGTTTGCTGTGCACACCAGACTGGCCTCAAATTCAGAGACTGCCTTCTGAGTGCTGGGATTAAAGGTGTGTGTCACTGCACCCTACAGAAGTATTTCTAACACGAAGCTCTCAGCCACCTCTCCTGTCATTCTTTAGGCATGGCATGGCCCTCCTGAAGTCATAACAACCATAGCTGCTATCAAGGAAGCCTCATAAGACCATGATCCTTCAAAGACATAGGAGTTAAGAATCACTTGGGAGAGGAGGGAGATGCCATTTCAGTTGCCCATGCTCCTATAAGGACCACAATTACACATACTGGCTCACAAAGTGAAGGCTTGGGGGGAACCATTTCTTTGGCTTATTGCTGAAGCCTAAAGGTGAACAGACAGATAGCAAAAGGACACAATACTTGTGAGGGCACCACACACAGCTCTGTAAGTCAGTCTACACAGTGAGTTCTAGGATAACCAAGAACCCTGTCCCAAAAGGGGAAGGGGGTGAGGGAGAAGCTGGAGAGATGGTTCAGTGTTTAATGACTTCTGGTGTGCACATATACAGGTAGACTAAACTATGTGTGTGTGTGTGTGTGTGTGTGTGTGTGTATGTATGTATCATACATAAATAAAACCAAACAATAACAACAAAAAACCCTTCATATATGGGACATTTTTCACGTATAGTCCAGCACAAATGATGGCCTCTGTGGTGGAAGGCCTCAGAAATGCAAATGATTCTTCTGTTAAGAGCTATCTGTGATCTGTTGTTGCTAAATATCAAATCTAATTTTTACAGCACAAGTTTTCACTAATAACTTCAGTCCACACTGTTTCTTAACATAACACACACAGAGAGACACACAGATTCTTCTATGGCAAGCATGGTCTTGCATTGAGCCATACTTAACCCCTCTTAATTATATTTACTTTCTTGGTGTGGAAAACTGAATCCAGAGCCATCCACATGCTAAGCATGTGCTTAGCCACCAAGTTATACTCCCAGCTCCTTACTTAAGCCTCAGCCCTCTACCCTACCTTTCAAGAAAGGGTTTCTCTGTGTTGACCACACTATCCTCAAACTTACAGATCCAATGTCTCTCTCTTCTGAGTGCTGGGATTAAGTGTGTACCACCACTGCCTGGCACTTTACTTAAATTTTAACAGATTCTATAGTTATCTTTGAAATCCCATCTCTTGCTTCCATAACCTCAGTAAACCAAGACCTGACTGAGATCAGTTAACAAGATGAAGAGGAATGCTGAGCAGCACTCCTTAGCAGTGAGGAGGGCTGGATTCTCTAACAAACCTCTCCTTTCTCTTCCATTCTGAGTTACTCAAGGGATGAAGGAATACTGCAATACTGTCTTACCTCTTGCTGTGCCCAGGAAAGTATCTGATGTACTTATTGTCATGCAAGGACAAGTAACGAATAGTATCTGTAAGAAAACAAACAAGGGATGTACTGTGCTATTTACATAAAATTTATGTTGCATTTTTACTTTTGAAAAGACAAGACCTAAGAATGTTCTATATTCTATCACACAAGCAAATTACAGATGAACAACTGCTCTCAGTAGCTTGAGTGCATAAACAGATTCATGTAACTCCAAAGCCTAATTTTTGGTTAAAAACATGTATACCAACATTTAATGTCACCATTTTGGGCCTAGGTGTACAATTCAATGGTGATGCGCTCACGTCGTGTAAAGCTCAGAGTTCAATCTGCAGCACTGAGGAGGCAGGTTTGGGAGACTCACAGTAAAAACTACACTAATTAAAAAAAAAAATCACCGTCTTGTTACCAATCTTTGGATTCTTTGTAAGTTACAATTCAACTTGTCCTGCATAAATATTTCCTAGCAAGGAAAAAACCCACTAGTTATAGATACCAATTTTGGTGTCTGCAAAGTGATAAATTTTACACTGAGCATCAGAAGAGCAAATTAGAGAGCTATACAATTAGTTTGTGAATAGTTGGGGCTGCTACATAGACAGACTCTGTCAAAGAAATAAGTCTATCTAGAAAAGTAAGTAATAGGGGCTAGAGAGATGGCTCAGAAATTTGGAGCGCTAAGCTTCCATCCCCAGAACCATGTGGTTTCACAGCCATCTGTAAGTCCAGTTTCAGGGGATCTGGCATCCTCTTCTAACCTCCCTGAGCACCAGACACATACATGATACATAGATATATATGCAAGCAAAACACTCATACACATAAAAGTAAAAAGAAAAAGAAAAGGGAAAGGTTACACTGACAGCAGAATGAAGTGAGGCTGGGTCTGCAGCTCAGTGCTTAGTAAATGCCATCAGAGGCCCTGTGGCTTAATCCACAGCACCACAACAGTAATAATAGAATGAGACGGTACTATGCTCCTAAAAAAGATGAAGAAAAGCTGGACATAGTGACTCTGTAATCTCAGCACAGAGGAGACAGCATGGGATACATTTACTGAAGCTCTGTCTCAAAACCCAAACTGAAACGGCAATGAAAACAAACAAAACAAAAAATAGCAAGAGAAACAATAGAAAACATGGCATCAAAATGCAGGAGGGAAAAGGCAAAAAGTTGATTAAGAAGGTCCAAAGTAGGGGCTGGAGAGATGGCTCAGTGGTTAAGAGCACTGACCATTCTTCCAGAGGTCCTGAATTCAATTCCCAGAAACCACATGGTGGCTCACAACCATCTGTAATGATATCTGATGCCCTCTTCTGGTGTGTCTGAAGACAGCTACAGTGTACTCATATATATAAGATAAATTAATTAAAAAAAAAAAAAAAAAAAAAAAAAAAAAAGAAGGTCCAAAGTATTAAGTGGCTTGCAAGAGCGGGTCCCTTCCTCCTTTCACCTATCTACTTTTTTTTGAGACAGAATTTCACTATATATAGTCAACGCTAGATCGGAACCTGCTATATAGCCTCAAAAAAGCAGTAATCCTCCAGCCTCAGCCTCTCAAATGCTGAGATTACTGGTGCTAGCAACAAACTTGGTTTGCAGGGCTGCTTTCTAATGAGAGGGTATTTACCCTTTCTATATATTCTATAACAGAGTTTCATATGGTTTATCTGAACAACTGCAAACCTCTTCACTTGACAAGCACAAAGCATTTCTGGTTATTCTGGTGTGAGGAACCACTCACCTGACCTAAAGAGAGATCCCCTCCTATTACCTGGAATCCCAGAGATGAGCAGGGCTTCACCATCTTCTCCACCCCATTTGGTAGCTGGTGCGCTGTTCCTGGCAAGGCAGTGGCCTGTACAGTTATCTCCTGTACCGGGTGGTATCATAGACCCTCAAACTGTACAAACTACTACCTCAGCCTGGAATCAGGCAAAAGAGAACGGAGCACTGGAGGAGCTCTGCAGGACGCCCTTGAGGAAGGAAAGGCAACATCCCCACAGCAGAGGCCAGGCAGCAAAGCTGCAAGCGCCACACATTTGCCTCATCTTGTACCAATTTGAAGAATTGTTTAATCACTCAGAAAAACAACCCAACAAAAGAAACAAACCAGTCATTTACACATATTTTTATATACCTCAGGATTCTAGTATTTATCCTTACCTATAAGCATCAATGGCATTGCCTACTTAGAAAACTACATTTGACACAGACATGAAAAATAAAGATTATTAGATATGTACTAAAATTAATTAAGTTCAGGCACAAAAGTCTCATTAAAGAAAGACTTCTGCCTTCCCATTTGCTTTGAGACAAATTAAAACAGCAACCTAAGTTATCCTTGTGAATGGCCAGGCATGGTGGTGCTAGTCTTTAACCCCTGCACCAAAGAGGGTTCTAAGTTGAAGACCAACCTGTTCTATATACAGAGTACAAGGATAGACAGGGCTACACAGTGAAAACCTGTATCAAAATAGGGAGGGTGGCAAAATAAATCACTGTGATTACAAGCACACACGAGGACTCGAGCTCCTTTTTCCAGTATCCACATCAGACAGCTCATAAGAGCCTATAACTCCAACTCCAGAAACTGACAGCTTCTGGACTCTGTGGTCACCTGAGTTCACATGTGCACATAGTACTTCCACATACATACATACATACCCAACCCCCCCAAAAAAATCTTAAGAAAAAAAAAAGTAATGCCAGAGGGATGATTGCTCAGCAGTTAACAGTGCTTACTGTTCTTCCAGAGGTCCTGAGTTTGGTGAATACCCATAGCACATGGCTCAACTGCCTGCAACACCAGCTCCAGGGGACCTGATGCCCTATTCAGGTCCAAGGGCACAGGCACACACCACAGAGATGCACACATACATAAGTAAAAATAAATCTACTGTGCCTGCCATAGTGGCACTGACCCATAATCTCAGTACTCAGGCATATAAAGCAGGCATGAGTCCAAGGGCAACCCAAATCGCAGTAATACTATCTCAATAAACCAAAATGAAGAAATCTTACTGCAAAAAGTACATTAGTAAACTAGTACTAATAAGGCTAAAATTAGATAAAATAACAAGCATGTGACAGTTCAATCACGAGACAGTTTTGTCAACTTAAGAATTTATTTGAGGGAAAAAAAAATCAGTCAAAAGCAGAGACTAGTTATTAAAAAGGAAGTTTCAATTCTTGAAAATAAAAATACCTTTACTCTAAAGCAAAACAAAAAATTACCCTTGGAATTTACAACCAGAGTCAGCGCACTGCATGACATGAACCCTAGAAGAGCTAACCTCTTCTAACTATTTGGAAGCCTTTTTGTTTCTCTGTTGTTTTAAAGACAGGGTCTACCTACAAAATTCTCAATGGCCCAGGGAAGGCTCAAACCAGGGCCCTGCACACCAGCCTCCCCAAGTGCTGGGAGTACTTCTACCATTCCTAATTCCACGCACTTGGTCTCCTTTCCATTCTGCAAACTGTTTCACACCAACTCCCTGTCTTTGGAAGATAAGGTCTCACCATGTGCCTTGGTTAGCCTGGTATCCCATCCCCCCCAGCCTCAGATTCCACAGTGCTGGAATATAAAGTGTTACACCTGATTAACCCACACACATTCTGAATGAGGCTGGTATTTACTAATTGCTGTGTCACGTATTTCTTCCTTTTGTTTTAAGTGTTCTTTCAAGTTTCAAGGAGCACAAATCATAATCACCACTGAGTTACTTCCTTTTCCTACTCCACGTTGCAGGTAATTTTTATTTTCTGTTTCCAGTCCTTCTGAAGTACTAGGCTTGTGTCCAGCATTTTCACTTTTAATAATATAATCAGCGCTGCTAACATTCTGAGAAAATATTTAAACCAACTATAACCAAAGTACAAGTTCTCACAAAGATTTTGTTAAATATTCCAAAGAAACCAACACTAAGATCTCCTAAAAAGGCTTGCTTACCATCTATTTTGTTAGAGCTGTAAACGACCGTGTTTGCTGCATGAGTGTATCTGATGAGGTCCACACCATATTTCTTACTGTACAGGGTTCTCTTTGGTCTGATGAACAAACAGAGGGAAAAACAAAAACCATTAGAATCCACTATCACAAACACCGAGCTCTCCATATAAACAGCAGCACCTGAGTCATATGAACAGGTAGAGTATGAGAAGACTCAACTGAGTCTCCTGCAACTGTAGTATGAGCCCTAACCACTGAACCATCTCTCCAGCCCCCATGTCTTGAAAATAAAAATTAACTGTAACTGCTATTCAAGAATAGTCTTTCATTTGTGAACACCAAAGCCCAGTTTAGAAAATAGCAAGAGATGGCTCAGTTGTTAAGAGCACTGACGGCTATTCCCAAGGTCCTGAGTTCAAGTCCCAGCAACTACATGGTGGCTCACAACCATCTGATGCCCTCTTCTGGTGTGTCTGAAGACAGCTACAGTGTACTTATATATAATAAATAAGTCTTTTTTAAAAAGTAAATATAGAATATTAATCTAATCTTCTACTATAATATTTAAAGGGGGCGGAATCTTGAGGGAGGGTCTTATCTGGCCTCTAAGTCATTATGTAGTTAAGGATGGCCTTGAACTTATGATCATCCTGCTTGGGCTTTTCTAGTACTAGAATTCTGAGAGTGGGCCACCATACCTGGCTTCATATATAAACTTTGGGAAGATTATGTACTTGAGAAAAAGTACATGAAATATCACAAACCATGACTCACATCAGAGGGATATAAGTACCTCAAAGCCAGTAACCTTTCCTAAGCCATTCATTTGGCAGCACTTTAAGGCAATGACTTATCACAATTAAAACCAGATGCAACACTGCTTATGCTCCTAACAACACTTGCTCTAGAAGACGCCCAGCTTTCCTATCCAGAGGTACAAAGTAGCAGCTGAGCCTCCCAGAAGACAAACTTAGCTCTTCCAACAAAACTATTTGATGCTTCCTTTTGCTTTGACTTTCATGTAAAAGTGCCTGTTTCCAACCCAAAGTTCAAAACTAAAGGCAAACCTTGATGATCAGATAAAGGGATCTTAGAAAAACCTTCAACCAAACCTTCTGCTGCATGCTAGTTAAAGAAGGCAATCTTTAAACTCAAATGTCTCTAGAAAAATTTTCAAGTAATATTATTTTTGTTTTTGTTTTTTAAGACAGGATTTCTCTATGTAGCCCAGACTGTCCTCAAATTCAGATACCTGCCTGCCTGTCTCCTGAGTGCTGGGAGGTGAGGCGGGCAGATTTGCCCAGCTTTAGAAAACAAAATTTGGATAGAACTCTTCACATGAACCAGGTCAGAAAATAAGAAAACCTCTTAACATGTTTTATACATTTACATCTAGAAGAACTTTAAGTAGACATGGTATTTCACATCTGAAATTCCAGTCAGAACTCTAAAGGCTGACAGGAGAATCACTACAAATCCAATGCTAGTCCCAACTACAAAATGAGAGCCTGTCTCAAAATCAAAACAGGAGGATCACACTTGAAGCCATGTGAGACCCTGTCTCAAAGTGTCCCCCTAGCAATATTGTATAAAAGACTGACTGGTATATACTAATCACCGAGAGTTTGAATTCATGTAAAAGAATGTTTACCTTCTCAATACCAAATTATTTTTGAACCACTGGGTTGAGCAATCAAATGACCCAGGCTTCCTGCAAGTCAATCACCTGTACTTTCACAACTGTTGAAGTCAGAGAGGATGAGGTCTTCTGCTTCATGAAACCTATCCTGAACAAGAGTTCTTTATGCCTGCCTTTTGTGAAACCAAACACTACAGTCTGAAGCTCTGCTCTGCAGTCAGTATTTAGTAAGAACTGATTAAGTGAAGCTGAGCATGTTGACTTTGCACCTGTCAGTGGTAAGATCAACTCCTAGTACGTAAGCCCATCCACAATGGAAGACAGGGCTGGGGATATGGCTCCGTCATAGAAGGCTTGCCTAGCATGCATGGAGCCCTGGAGCACATTAAATCATGTGGTATTAAAAAACCCCGGGTTTCACCAAAATATGACCTGTATATCTTAAATCAAAACAAGCAAGCAAGCAAACATAAAACCTAACAGATTTGTCCTAATGAAAGAAAACTATTTTTTATTTCAGTTCTACTCTGAGAGTAAGAGCCTAGTATTAATTACCTCTGGATATATCTTTTCGTGTACACTTTTCAAGTGTTTTGGCAAGCTTCTTTAAAACTATGATTCTGGAGGCAAGTATGAATAAAGAAAAAAAAATAGTAAAGCTAGCTGCTACTGGTGGGGTACACATGTATAATCCAGCACTAAGGATCAAGAGTTCAAGACCAGCTATGGACAAAGAATTAGCTTGGACTACGTGAGAAGGCAAACTAAGCATATTTGTGTGTGCGCGTGCATGTGTGTATACATAAATAGAAAAATTTGAAATGTTTTGGGGCAATTTGTATTACCAACCACAGCAATACCCCCTGTTTATTTCTTTAAGTTGCAGGAAGGAAGGAAGGAAGGAAGGAAGGGAGGGAGGGAGGGATGAACTGCATTGTAACATTTAATGGACAAACAAAATAAAACCCCTCAACCTCTTTTTAGGTATGTGAGATGGTTTAGAAGTTAAAGGTACCTGCCACCAAGATCAATAACCAGAGTTCAACCCCTAAGGACTCACAGGAAGAGAGGAAAACACCAAATCCTGCAAGTTGTCCTCTGACCTATACATGTATGGCAAGCTCATACACAATTAAATTGTAAACAGAGAAATATTGTAAAAACTACTTTCAATTAAAAAGAATTCTTTTAAGCCAAGCACAGAGGCAGTAGAATTGCTGTTGGAAGCAGCCAGCCAGCAAGCACTATAGCTACAACGTTAGAGTATTGGGGGGGGGGGGGTGCAGAGGCGGTAGTATCTTAAAAACAACAAACAAAAATCAAATATGTTTTAGCTATTTTCAAACACCCAAATTCTAATACTGGCATTATCTAATAAAGATATTACTTCCATAAAACCTTCTGTTGGAATTACTGGATTATTCTTCTAATACACACACACACACACATATTAGAATTACTGATTTTATGCATATGAGCATAAAATCTCATATGCATGTCTGCACATATGGGCACCCTATGCATGCCTGATGTCCAAGGAGTCCAGAAGAGAACTCCTGGAACTGGGGTTAAATGAGTTTCCACGTGGTGCTGCTGAGTGAACCCAGGTTCTCTGCAAAATTAACATGTGCTCTTAACCACTGAGTCATCTCTCCAGCTCCTGGATTTTTTTCCCTCTCTCAATTTATTTTATTTATATGGATACATTGTAGCTGTCTTCAGACACACCAGAAGAGGGCATCGGATCTCATTTCAGATGGTTGTGAGCCACCATGTGGTTGCTGGGAATTGAACTCAGGACCTCCAGAAGAGCAGTCAGTGCTCTTAACCACTGATCTCCAGCCCCTATCTTCTTTTGTGAGACAGTCTTACTATGCTATTCAAGTTGCATTCCAATTCTCACTCCCAGCCTCCCAGGTGCTAAAATTACAGGCACTGCTGAGCAGAATGAACCTTTCAAGAAAATTCTTTGGAGCATTGTAACTTTCTGTAAGTTGTAATCAAGCAAAAAGTTTACATATCCGAACAGTTTTATAGTCTTAGTTGTTCTTTATTTTGTATCTATTGGTGTGATGATATCAGATCCCCTGGAACTGGAGTTAGAGACAATTGTGAGCTGCCATGTGGTTGCTGGGAATTGAACTTGGTTTCTCTGGAAGAGCAGTCAGAGCTCTTAACCACAGAGCCATCTCTCCAGACCCTGAGTCTTAGTATTTTATTCATTTGATAAGGATATGCACTTCCTTACAGGTTTTGGGGCGAAGATTCTAATCTATGTACTGCACTAAATATTTCAAACAAACCAATTTCAAATTACTTGTAGTTGCAAACAGAATCAAATGGTCAGACCAGTTTATGATGATAATATATGAATATAGACATCAATTCGAATAACTATTTGTCCAGCTAGTAATTTTCTCTTTCCCAGATCACCACTGTAGGAAACTCTCCCACATACAGCAAGCAAAAGTCCAGAGATAGTTACATAATACTTTGTTAGCGCTCCAGTGAGGAAACCCATCAAGAAAAAGAAATTACATATATATCATTCTACAACAGCCTTAGTTAGATAAACTCAGAGACAAGTTCCAAAAGAAAACTATTATTTAAAAAAATAATAAACAAAAGGAACCGCTGGAAAAAGCAGAGAAAAAGCCAAGTTCAAAACCACAGATAAGTAACTTTAATAAAATGTCGAGAACAGTAGCTATTAAACCAAACATCTCTTGCTTAGGAAGGGCAGCTGAAGTTGACAAAGGGAAACAAATTTAGCTTCAATTGGTTTCTGCTGCAAAAGAGGTCACTTCATACTTATGGAGGACTTGGACTTCCAGAGGTGAGCCAGGCAATGTGTTCCTCGTCCTAGGCTATGAAATTGGCAAAGATACACAAATTCTCATTTTCATAACCACTTCTAGAATTCCAAAATTTTGATAATTATAAGCAAGCCACAATCTGGCAGTGGTTGGGGTTTTTTTTTGTTTTCTAAATAAATGTTTTGAGTCAGGGTCTGACTGCCTTTTGTCGCAAAATGCTGAGATTATTGGCTGGGCCGCCAAACTCCGGTAAACTTTTTTTTTTTTTTTTTGTAATGCAAAAGGAAACACTAAATTGCTCCTCCGGAATGCTTTCTTTGTTTTAAAGGGATCTCACATTCTGACCAGAATGGGGCGGCCAAGTTCTCAGGAGTCTGGCAAAGAAAAGTTTCCAAGAGGATGTTTAACAAGTTAACTGTAAGCCTGGGTATCGGACCTGGGAAAGGCCAGCAAGCTCACTTGGGAACAATCGATAAATCCTGACAGCTTAAAAACTGCATCCCGCGGGGCTTGATGGCAGAATAGCCGCGCGGGAAGCTGAGGGGCAGGGGGTGGGCACCGTGCCAGGGCTGAATCCAGGTCACCGCGGTGAAGGCAGAGAGCTGACGCCACTGATGGACAGAACAGCTCCTACCGTTCTGCATCGAGCTCAGAGTCCACCCGCACATTCTGACAGTCGTCAGAGGAGTGGAAAGGGCTATCCGTCCGGCCGCAGGGTGCACGGACATGGCGTTTAAAGGTCAAGGTCAAGGTGGGGTTTGGCAAGCAAGAGAAGCGCGCTCGGAAGAGACCAAAGGCACATGAAATGACAACCATCATCTTAAAGAGGTTCTCCTGCAGCACTGCGGGATGGAGGCGGCCCTGGCAAGAGCGTCTTGCACCACATGCCGGAGGGGGGGAGGGGGAGGGCTCAGTCGGGGACCAGCGACAGAGGGAAGGAGAGGGGCACTCGGAACCGAGCCACTCTCACACTCACTTGCCCTCCTGGCAGTCATAGAGCACGATGGAATCATCATCGCTGCTGGAAATGACCGTCTCGCCATTGGGACTGAAGTCAAAGCAGTTGATCTTGTCCGAGTTCTCGCGGAACACCTTGGCGACGCGGAAGCTCCTCAGCACGCTGTCGGTCAGCTTCATGGCGGCGGCTGCCGCGGCTGCTGCAGCTGAAGGCAGCGGCGGCGGCGCAGGGCCGGGGCGGGGCCGAGAGGCGAGCGAGCGGGCGGGCTGCTCAGGGCCAACCCCGGCGGTGCGGGCGCCGCGCTAGAGGCGAACGGAAAGGAGGCTGACAGCGGGATTGCCGCGTCCTCTTCCTCAGGCAATGCTCTCTCGCCGGGATGACGGGACCTCGCTGACCGTTCTTCTCCAGAGTCACTTCAGGGCCAACCGGCGCTCCGCCGGCTCATTGTGTCCGCCATCTTGAAGGGAGAAGCAAAAATCAGAGGGCTAGGAGCCTGTGCCTCGGCGAATGCCGGGAAAGGGGGCGGGGCGGGAACAGAGGCGCGAGCTGAGGGAGGCGGGACGATGACGTCAGCGGGGCGGGCTTTCATTGCTGTAGCTCCGGAGCGGGAGTGCCCTCCCCCCGCCCTCCCTCGTTCTCTTGGAAGAAGTGGGTGGCCTGCGGGCGTGGAGCAACTAAACCCTCTCTTGAGGGCCTGACTTGAGGTCGCCTCAGGACTACTTCCTTAGTGAGTGCTCTCCACCCCCTGGGAGACGCAGGCAAGTCTGAGGCTGCAGGTTCTGGCCGAGAGGTCTGCCTGTTTGTGTGGATGTGAATCTGGCGAGCCCAGCACCGAATGACTTAACTAACCACTACACCAAGCCTGGAGGCTTTTATTTGTTTTTTGAATGAAGTACAACATATAGTTGCACACATTTTAAGTGGAATTTTCAATTGGGTATATATTATGAACTTCAGAAGCTTGGAACTTCTTTTAAAACTCTGTGAGAGTCAAAGCACATGAAAATCGCTAATTTCTAATGCGGGAGGAGGGGAACCTTAGGAAGGGCTGTGGGATGTTTCACTCACTGATATAATTACAAGGTGTGACAACCAGAGTCCCTTATAACCGGGGTTAACAAACAAACCACGAAATGGAACACTAGAAAATATGGAGACTTCTTGAAAAATGTGCGGGCTGTATCTCAGGTCCTTCCGTAAAGAAACGGGGTATCTATATAGAAAGAGAAATTGTTGGCTCAGGGAATATGACAAGATTGTACGTTTGTATTGCAGTTGCCTTCTGACAAAGGTAGAGCTGGCTAAAATTTGTTCTGGGGTTTGAGGGAGGGAAAGAACTGGTTTAGGTGAAACCTGAATGGACCACAACTTTCCAAATTGCAAATCTGTTCTAGAAAAATCTTCCACAGGCAGTTGCACCCAATCCGCAACGATTGTTTTTGAGCTCAAAAAGGATGATACAGGCTGCTGTGAAGCTTGAGGTAGCAAGGACAGATCTGGTGCTATGTGTCCGACTTGCTGTGTGAACTGAAGTTTTCTGAATAGCATTTATCTATAGTAAAGATCCCGCAGACGGGCTGACTAGAACATTGCGATTGTGGACAGGTCAGATGTAGCCAAGAGCCAAATAAATGATCCCGATCTATTTTAGGCCTCTTTAAAAACCAGTGTGTGTGTGTGTGTGTGTGTGTGTGTGCGCGTGCGTGCACACCATGTGCTTTTACCTTCTGGCTTGCTTTAAACTTTTAAGAACCATTTAGTCTAACTTCTAACATTCTCTTAACTAATAAATTCCTTGAGAGCTATCATTTGCTTTAACTTCATCAACCCTAAAGCTAAGATGGATGTAACATCATACCTGACATCTATAATTTCCCTACTCTGCAGATTTGCTGTGTGGCCCATCTACTTGATATTTCCACAAATATAATTGGTTAACATATTGATTTTTTTTGGGGGGGGATGCTGTTCTGTGACTAAAGATTTGTGTGATTTCTTCCAGGTAGAGCCTGTCATTAAGGGTGAATTGACTCCTAATTCCTGGGCAAAGCTGTTCTATTATATCAGCAGTTAGAAAGCAAATATACCTAGGAGATGCCACTGTGTGTGTGGGGGGGGGGATCCATTTTAACATACAAAAATGACTATAGCAACAACCTTAATTTACCAAATGTTCTCATCCAAAAGAAATCCTTGAAAGGTATCTTCCAAACCTATATCTGTGCCTTCTTTAGATTTCACTTTCAGACCAAAGCTTCTTCCCAAGATTTAGCGACCCAGAGTAGCTAGCTAGCTCCAGGGCAGAGGGAAAATTAGATCTAGGAGTGGATTGTAGCACTTAAACAAAAGCTCGATGTTATGTATGGTGGCTCACACTGTTCATCCTAGTACTGGTCTACATTAACGAGGTTGAAGCCAGCTAGGGCTATATAGTGGGGTTTGTTTTGTTTTTAAAGACGAAACAAACAGGGATAGGAGAGATGGCTCAGTGATTAAGAGCACTGACTGCTCTTCCAGAGGTCCTGAGTTCAATTCCCAGCAACCACATGGTAGTTCACAACCGTCTGTAAAGGTATCAGATGCCCTCTTCTGGTGTATTTGAAGACAGCAACAGTGTACTCATACATAAAATAAATAATTCTTAAAAAAAAAAAAAGATGAAACAAACAAAAATCAGCACTGGGTGTGATAGTATACACAGGGAATATCAGCACTCAGGAACTAGACAGGGTTATCTTGAGGACAATTTATGATTCATAATAAGACTACTTTAAAAAATAAAAATTTAAAAATCAAACAAATCAAAAAAGGTACTAGGCACATGGCAGTTGTTTAGGTTCAGCATCCAGAGACATGTGCCATCTCTTCAGTTTTTTTTCTTTTAAGAACTAATGTATTTATTTTATGTATATGAGTACACTATCACTGTCTTCAGACACACCAGAAAAGGTCATTAGATTACTTTACAGATGGTGGTGAGTCACTGTGTGGTTGCTGGGAATTGAACTACATCTGGAAGAGCAATCAGTGCATCTTTCCAGCCCTTAGGTTTCTTTCCTTACAAATTCTAATTGAGATACTCTCTGAGCGAAAGTGCCCAGTAGGGCATCCTTAGAGTCTTGAAATAGTTAGTCAGGTGATTTCTTTGGGCCATTTAAAAGAGGGCGTGTGTCAGAAGATAAGTGGGCTGTTAGGACACCGTGGAATCCAGTGGTGATTTTGCATAGGAATTTTTTTGGTGACTTTTGTATTGGGAGACTGTTTTAGATACTGGATTGTTCACTTAGAACTGCAGCATTCCCCAGGAGTCTACTTGTTGGGATTCTGTAAACCTCACCCCTCAGTTACCTAGCAACAGCCAGGTATACCCCACCCCTCAATTACCCAGCAGTGGCCAGGTATGTTCCGCCCCAGTGACCTGACACTATAAAAGGAGCTGCTTGACCCCTCCTCTCTCTCTTGCCCTTGTGCACTTGCAGCCTTGCTCTCCCACTCCTACCCCTCCTCTTCCCTTCCCTTCCCCCCCTCCCTCCACGTTCTCATAGCCAGCCTCTACTCCTCTACTCTCTCTCTCTCTCTCTCTCTCTCTCTCTCTCTCTCTCTCTCTGCCTCTCTTAACTCTCCCATGACCTGAATAAACTCTATTCTGTACTATACCATTGTGTGGCTGGTCCCTCAGGGGAAAGGGATTCCCAACATTGACCCCCCAGAGGCATCCCCCTTAACCCCAGGCCTTGCCGCACCTCCATGGGCCATATGCCCCCTACTCTCTTCATCCTTCCCCTAACACTACTGATTTGCTAAATAAATGCTTCCTTTCATTCCTCAAGGGGAGCCCTTGAGGAAATAAATGTTCTATGGGAGACATAGAAGAGATAACATTTTATATCAATCTGAGATTATAAAATCATAATCTCTTCTGTGGCAACCTCACAGATGGTTTTGTTGGGTTTCAGACACAAGACAAAGTGGCTGAGGTTCATATTTAACATATCAAAGCAGACCTGGCCTTCATGTTCTTCCAGCATCCCTCAGTCCCCTACCTGTTGCAAAGTGTGGCTGGCATACCCTGTGTTCTGCCTTGAATTTTCTAGCCCAGGGGCTGGGCTTCCTTTCATTGGCAGAAAAGACCTATTAATTTTACCTCTCTCTGTCTCTGTCTCTCTAGCCTATGATGGGTAGATCTGAACTTAGTATGGAAGGACTTTCTTTTCTTTTTAAAGATTTATTTACTTATTTTATGTATGTGAATACACTGGTGGGCGCTATCTTCAGACGCAGCAGAAGAGGATATCAGATCCCATTACAGATGGTTGTGAACCACCATGTGGTTGCTGGGAATTGAACTCAGGACCTCTGAAGAATAGGCAGTGTTCTTAACTGTTGAGCCTTCTCTCCAGCTTATATAAGAACTTTCTTGTCCATGGTTGCCTCCTAAACAGTTCAGTGTAGCAAATGTATAGCATCTATCTATCTATCTATCATCTATCTATCATCTATCTATCTATCTATCTATCTATCTATCTATCTATCTATCTATCATCAATGAAATGAAATGGGTCAGGGGCGAAAGTGCTTGCTACCAAGATGTACTTGACACCTGGTCGTCCTGGAACCCACTGGCGGTGGGAGAGAGCAGACTTCTACAAACTGTCCTTTGCCTTCTATGCCTGAGTTGTGGCGTGTACACATACACAAATAAATATGAAATAAAAACTTCCTTTTCTCTCCTTCTTCATTCCTTCCTTCATTTTTTTCCTTGTGGATGACCCCAGGGTCTGATGAATGCTAAGCAATCGTCCTCAATTTCTTTTGGGCTTATTTTTATAAAGAGAAAGCCTGGGTTTCTGAGTGGTTAAGTAACTTCTCAAGGTCTTGAAATCAGCAGACACCCAAGACTGGATTCACACAGTCTCTAACTCCAGCTTTGGCCTTGTTCCCAAGGCAAAGGGCAAATAACCATTCATATTTAACAAAGTCCATTGTTGGGCAAACAATGCTGTCCTGTTCTGGGGCAAAGATGTGGACTGACCTGGGGGCAGGAGGAGCTGCCTAGTCCCTGAAACTCTTTTCTTCACTCCCACAAAATTGTCTCCAAAGTCTTAAAAAACAAAACCTTTCTGATAATTTAACCTACATTATATTCTGTGGATTCCAAATTTGCAGATGGACTCAGCCTACGATGGGTAGACCTGAACTGAGTAAGGACTTTCTTGTCCTGTGTGTGGTTGCCTTATAAGCAGTACAGCCTGCATGTTGTATTAAGAATTACAAAAGAGGCGATTTCAAGTATACTGAAAGGTGTGTGTGGCTTATGTACAAATACTAGTTTAGGGCTGGGTATGGTACTCATGCTTTTAACCTGGGGGAGGCTTTGAGTTCCAGGATAGCCAGAGCCACACAGTTAGACCTTGTTTCAGAAACAAAGCAAACAAACAAAAATATTATTTTAGGTGACTTTAGCATCCATGGGGTTTGGTATCCATGGGAATTATGTAATCTATTACTGGTGAAACTATTGTTTTGGCTGCATCTCTCTAGGCATGACCTTTTTTTTTTTTTTTTTTTTTTTTTTTTTGCTTTCTTCAGACAAAGTCTCTCTATGTAGTCCTGGCTAGCCTGGAACTCACTATGTAGACACCAGGCTCGTCTCAATCTCACAGAGATCCCCCTGCCTCTGCTTCTGGAATGCTGTCATCCAAGGCGTGTCCCACCATGCCCATTGGTAGAGATTATGGTCAGATGTTCAGAGACGACTATGAGCCCTGCTGGTTGTGTGGTGTAATTCTTACCCCCAAGGGACAACTGGGCTCTGGCAACACTTTCTCAGCTCTACGGTGGAGCTGCTTCTGTGAAAAGTAGCTTCTCACACTCACTGCACCTTGCTAATCCACTTCCTTCTGTGGAGCAGCTGCACTCCTGCACTAGACAGGACCTCAAGACAGACCCAGCACTGAAGAGCCAAGGGTGTCAGGAGGAAGACTGGTCCCAAACCTCACCCTTAGTTGAAAGTGTTAAAAGATGACATCCCGGGTTTTGGCACCAATGTTAGGAAAAGGATGAAGAGAGAGAGAGAGAGAGAGAGAGAGAGAGAGAGAGAGAGAGAGAGAGAGAGAGAGAGAGAGAGAGAGAGAGAAAGGGAGGAATAGAGGAGTGGAGGCCGGCCATGGGCCATGAGCTCTTGGAAAGAGAGGGGGGAAGAGGAGGGGTAGAGGTGGGAGAGCAAAGAGAGCCAAGAGGCAAGAGGGAGAGGAGGAGTCAAGCAGTCACTGAGGCGGAGCATACCTGGCTACTGCCAGGTAATTGAGGGGTGGGGTTTACAGAATCCCAATAGCAAGGGTTTTGTGTTTCTTTGTGTCTCCATGAATGTACGAGGGTAACTTTGTTTCCTTTTGGCACACAGCTCCATTTTTTTTTCAAGAACTGTAAAATTAACTAAATTGTATTGATCCTTTCCCTGTAGCTGTCCCATTCACAGGTTAAAGAAAGGTTTATCATTGGAAGGTAGTTGTCAGGAAGATACCAAACAGATGAGTTGGGATTAAAATCAGGCACATGGATCTTCACACAGGTCTCCCATCAATTCTGCTTTCTCTTTCCTTATTTTTTTTTTTTTAAAGAATTTCTTGTGACCTCACATTTGCTGTGTGGTGAGGATGACCATGAACTTTTGATCCTGCCTCCACCTGAGAGCTAGGATTATCGGCTTGCACCACTATGCCCAGCTTTATGTGGTGCTGGGGAATGAACTCTAGGCATCCATATGCTAAGAAGTGCTCTACTGGGCTGGAGGGATGGATAGCTTAGGGGCTAAGAGCACTGACTGCTCTTCCAGAGCTCCTGAGTTCAATTCCCAGCAACCACATGGTGGCTCACAACTATCTGTAATGGAATCTGATGCCCTCTTCTGGTGTGTCTGAAGACAGCTACAGTGTACTCATATAAATAAAATAAATACATCTTTAAAAAAAAAAAAAAAGAAGTGCTCTACTATAAAACAGTATTCTCTGCTCAAGAAAGGTCTTATTTGGAACAACTTGATACGTTGGAAAATAGGAGGCTAACACCCAGGCTGTGCTGCCACTAAGAGGTCTGGTTCTTTCTTCCTTTTTAAAAAATTAAAACATGGGCTGGAGAGATTGCTCAGTGTATAAGAGCACTGACTGCTCTTCCAGAGGTCCTGAGTTCAATTTCCAGCAACCACATGGTGGCTCACAACTATCTGTAATGGGATCTGATGCCCTCTTCTGGTGTGTCTGAGGACAGCTACAGTATACTCACAAAATAAATAAATCTTTAACAAAGATTTTAACAAAAAATTAAAACATGCATTTATTATGTTGTTTGTTTTCAGATAAAATCTCACTAAGTGTTAGCCCTGACTGGCTTGGAACTTGCTATGTTGAAAAGCTAGCCTCAAACTCACTATTGATCCCCCTGTCTGTTTCCTTGGACTGCATGGATGTATGTCCAGGCTTAGTTGTATGGGATCTCTTGTATGAGACCCAAGGTCCAGGATATCAAGGACAAATGTGGGACAAAATAGAGGTTTGAGGCAGCTTTAGGAGGGACAGCTACGAAGTTGATGATAGTCTGGGTTCTCTCAAGTAATCAATAAATTAAATCAGTGTGGGGCTGGTGAGTTGGCTCAGTTGGTAAGGATGCTTGCTGCACAGCCCTGGTAGCCTGAGTTTGATCCCTGGAGGCCATGTGAATGTCGTGGAGGGAGGTGATGCCGCAAAGTTGTCCTCTGGCCTCCGCATCTGCACTGTACTTGTACATCACAAACACACAATAATAAATGAACTTTAAAAATCAGTTGTGTTGGGCTGGAGAGATGGCTCAGTGATTTAGAGCACTGACTGCTCTTCCAGAGGTCCTGAGTTCAATTCCCAGAAACCACATGGTGGCTCACAACCATCTGTAATGGGATCTGATGCCCTCTTCTGGTGTGTCTGAAGACAGCTACAGCTGTGACCAGGAGATATGGATTCAAGTTGTTCCACAGGCACGTTCCACCATGGAGGCAGTTGTATGATCATTTTATAGTCACAGAAGAAAGGATGAATCAAGTTTATGATCCCACAAAACAGGAAAACCTCTGTTATAGGACTCAGATGCTGTCTGGTGGTATTCTTCACTTTTGGATTGGTAGAAGGTAATGGGCTATTAAATGAATAAGTTACTGCATTCCAGGAATTTTACTTCATGGCTAAAGTGATGTTAGTTCCAACAGAGAGGCAGATGATAAATGTCTAGTAAGGGAACTAAAGAGTTTGGTATGGTAGCTCACAGAAGAGGCTGAGGCAGAAGGGTTGCTAAGAGTTCCAGGTCCCACCTCAAGACAAAACAAAAGAAAACACTGAACTATGGGCTGGAGATGGCTCAGCAGTTAAGAGCATGTAGCTCCTCTTCCAGAGGACTCTGTTCAGTTCCAATCTCCCATGTGAGGCACCTCACAGCTGCCTGTAACTTCACTTTCAGGGGACCTGACACCTCTGGCCTCCTTTGCCACCTTCATTCATGTGTATATACCCTCACAGAGGCACACACATACAAATAACTAAAAACAAAACAAATATTAAGAAGCATCAGATCAAAGCAACGACAAAATTCAGGGGAACTAAAATTTGTCCAAGATATCAGCTCTAGATGTTACATTCTAATTCTTCAGAATCATAGAATTCCAGTCAGCAATTAATCTCCAGAATCTTCCATTTAGGGATAGCTTCAATTCATTGACAGCTGCTATTGTTGGAAAATTTGTATATCTCTAAAACTCCTGTTAAAACCCAATCTTCAAAGAAATAAGGTTAAGAAGCAGGGTCCTTAATCACTTGGGGAGATGCAAACCTTACACTCAGCACTCCAGAAACAGGTAGCCAGATCCCTGTGAGTTTGTTCTATACAGTGAGTTCAAGGACAACCAGGACTACATAGTGAGATCCTGTCTCAAAACAACAAAACAAAAGAACAAAAAAAGTGGAGACTCTGGAGATGGCTATGTCCATTGTATATAAAAATTAATTATATACATATATATAAATAAAAAAATTAAGGCCTCTTCTAAGAGACCCACTTGCCCTCCACCATGTGAAGTTGCTTACCTCCTCTGGAGGATACAGTGAAGCTATTTGATAAACAGAAGTAAGATCATGACAGACCTGCAGACAACTTATTATTTTTTAGATTTATGTATTTATTTTATATATACGAGTATACTGTAGCTGTCTTTAGACATATCAGAAGAGAACATCTGATCCCATTACAATGGTTGTAACCATGTGGTTGCTGGGAATTGAACTAAGGACTTCTGGAAGAATGGTCAGTGCTCTTAACTGCTGAGCAATCTCTCCAGCCCCACTTGCCTATTTTGTATGTGTGTGTATATATATTTGTGTGCATGTGTAGGTGAAGGCCAAAAGGCAACCTTGGGTGTCATTCCTCAGGTACCATTTATCGCTTTATTTAATTTACTTATTTTTAAATCGTTTGTGTGTATGAAAGTTTTACCTGCATGTATGTAAGTACACAGTACCTAGTGCCCTAAGAGGCAGGAAGAGGGCACTGGCTCCCTTAGAATTTGGAGTTAGAGATAGTTGTAAGCTGCCTTGTGGGTCCTGGGAATAGAACCTCCATCATCTGGAAGAGTAGTAAGTGATCTAACCTGCTCTGCTATCTCTTCAGTTCCCCCACTTTTTTTGAGACAAGGTCTTATATATCCCAGACTGACAAGGATGACTTTGAGATTCGGATTCTTCTAGATGTTGAGATTATAGGTATATGGTTTCTGTGATGTTGGGGATCAGATCAGAGCCTTGTGCATGCTAAGCAAGTATTTATTCAGCTGAGCTACATTACCAGCCCTGTCTCCATTAAGAAAAAAAAAAATCCTTATGTGTATAAATCTTTTGTCTCTCATATGTATATGTACCACATGAATGCCTGGTGCCTGATGGAGTCAGAAGAGGACATCAGCTTCTCTGGAACTGAAGTTGAGGATGGTTGTAAAATCCTTGGGATTTTAAAAGTTCCTTGCTAGGAACTGAGCAACAAATACTCTTAGCCACTGAAACATCTCTCCACCTTTCCGTGTCCATTTAAAAAAACAAACAAACAAAAACAAAACAAAACAAAAAACCTCCACTGCTATTCCTAAACTAGTCACAAGATGCATTTAGCTGCAAGACATTTAAACCCACTCCACGGTACTGAGATGATCTAATTCTTATTTGTATTTCTGTTGCTCTCCATACAAACAGAAACCAGGATTTCCATTTTTCCTCCTCCCCCCTCCTCCTCCACCTTTTTTTTTTTTTTTCTTCTTTAAAGGATTTTGAAACAGGATCCCACTGGACTGCCAAGACTGACAGGGAACAGCAATGTCTTTAGTTGCAAAATGCAAGGGATTTCACGAAAGGAAAAGAGACAATGCCGATAGGAGGAAGCATCACATAGTAAGGAAATTTAGACGGGGTGTGGGGTGTGGTGTGGTGGGGTTGTGGTTAAGCTTCTCAATTACACAGTAGTACACATCTGCAACTTTAGTACTCTGGAGGCTGAGTCAGTAGGATCATAAACTTGAAGTCAGCCTGGTGGGAGTCGAGGTAAAAACACAAAAACAAAAACAACCCCCCCCCCCAAACTTTTAAAGAAAACATGTTTGAAAGATTCCTTTCCATCGGTAAAGAAAAAATGTGTACTCTTGTGTTTTTGGAGTTCAGCCAACAGTTGATTTTTGAACGTGGGAAGGCATGACTAGGTCATAGTGGACCCAATGTGAGAGCAAGGGTAGGAAGAAGGTTTAGGGTCATTTTGTTTATAGGCAGTCTGCTTTTGTGTGTCCAAAGATCACCAAACTTTTGCTGAGTTAGCTATATGTGGTGGCTTATGGAGAAAAGTGGTAAACATCAGTGAATTGTCATGAATAGTTTTAAATCTCTCTTTAGAGGGGTGTGTCGTAGTTCTCACAGACGGTTCAGCCCAATGTCCGGCACCTAACAGGAATTCAGGGTGCATTTAACGATTGACTAGATCTAACAGAATAGAGAGAGAAGGATCACTACAAATCACTGAGAATCCACCGCAGGAATACAGAAAACAGAGGTCTGCATTCGCCTCTTTTCAGGTTTCCTGCCGGTCAGTGAGGCATGAAAGTTCTAAACTAAGCTCTAGGTCTCTACGGAAACCTCAAACCAGCCACTTCCGGATTAATCCCCACCCACAGAAAGTACTTCCGGTCCCCAGCCCTGGAAGCTGCGGAAAGGTAAGTTGCGTCTCAAGAATATCATTGTTCCTTGGAAGTCGTTCCTGGCCAGGACATAGACAGATCCAGGCGTCAGGAGCCCCTAAATTTTGCGACATCTTGCACTGCGCGTCAACATTTTCCTCGCGAAGATTATAGGACCCGCCTCAGGTGACGTCACTTCCGGTCACCTGGCGGTTGGCCAAGTCCGGACATGATGTCAGCTCTACTTGGTTCCCGGAGGAGTCGAGGCTGGTCTTTGCGTTTCACTTAACAAACAGATGCCTTGGAGCTGGGAAGGTGTAGTGTCTTAAATAGAGTTGGGAATTTGGCAACTGAAAATGCAAGTTGTCCAGTTAAACTTAGACTTTCCGCAACATAACTTTTAGTTATAAATAATCTAAAATATACTGGTCATAGTTATAATAGAAAATTACTTAACCGAAATTCAAATTTCACCAAATGCCCTGTATTGTTTTACCTGGCAATTTTGGCTTTGAACTTTTTTTTTCCCCTGAGTTATTTTAGGGACATTCTAGGCTTTTGCCCCTCTGTGAAATAGATACAAACTTCACCTAGCGCTGAGCATTATGTTTTAGATGCTAAGATGTGTTTAGTAACAAGCCCGGGGGAATCCCATACATGAAAACTGAACATGTTTGCAGGCATCCCATGGCAGTGCCCGTGTATTCCTTTTCACAAACAGTGGGGTTTTTGGGGGGGAGGGGGAGCTGGCTGGGAACTGCAAGGCCACATGGTGCAGGTCTGGAAGGCGCTACGTTATTTAGGAGTGGGATAAATTGTTACCTGGAGTTTTCCTGTAAAATTGTACAGAGAATCAGAAAGCCTGAGGTGTTGGGGGAATAAGGGCACAAATTTTCCAGCACTATGGAGAATTGGATGGCTTTATGCATGCTAGGGATGGTTTCTCCTACAGAACTACACTTTCAAGTTTCTTGAGAGTTAGGCTTCATTGAATACCACCTCTTATCTTGCAAAAGAGCTCAGTTTGAGAAAAGATATACTGCAAACTTTAAAAAAGCTAGAATCCCAGTCCCTAGGCTCCGCCCTCTTCCATCCATGCTTACAGATACAGTTGTCTTTCCACTTTTAGGGGCTTGACTGTAGCTCAGTGGTCCACTCTCCAGTCTCCTCCAGTCCCCAAATTTAGATACCTTATTACAGATGAGTCCTTTATTGTTCTTATATTTACCCTGTATCTTCCTGACCTTTACCCCAAGACCTTTCTGTTTTTCGCTCTGCCCAGTGGGGAAAATGATTGTTTGGGCATCTTTACTGGAACCTGGCCTTGCCGGCTCTAGCACTGAGCTGTTTTTTTTTTTTTTTTTTTTTTTTTCTTTTTTTTTTTCTGTGAGTGGTGTAACTCAGGACTTGTTTTGCTATCATGGAGCCAGAAAGGCGGTGTTCCTGGCAAGGCTGATCGTGGCCAGCTGTGTGGGTACAGGGTGTCTTTTCTTTTTAGATTGTCTTGTCTTTTCTAGATTGAGCCCCATAGCACATGTCCTTTTGTATATAACCTGGAGAACTTGCCAAAGGTCTCACCTTGCATCAGATCTTGTAGTTACTCTTGATTTGTGCCTGGACCACTTGCTGAGCCAGCCTGAGTACTGACTGAGCTTCCTTAGGCTGTGTGCACGGATAAATCTGCAGTTGGTCCACATGGAACCAGCATTGCCAGACTAGTCTTATGAGCTAACAAAATAGAGCAGGCTAGAGGTCAATGGACTTGGGGTCAGTTGGCTAGACGACCAATAGCTTTTTTTTTTTTTTTTTTTTTTTTTTTGGCAGTAGAAATGGTAAAGTGGAATCATAAATGCCAGAAGGGGGCACTGCCATGGTGTGAGGGCTTTGGAAGTACAGGATGTGGAAAAAGAATGGTACAGGAGCCGGCTGGTGGGAATGGCTTCCTTCATGAATGATTAACTCCCAGGCAAAGGAGGTGACCTAGGAGAAAGGTCCACTTAACAGGGACTTTGGACTTGAGGCAGAGTGTCCAGAAGACTGGTGTGTGGCCTAGAGAAGAGGACGTAGCTGGGCGTCAGGGCTGGGCTTTCAGGACTGGTGCAAGATCAGGTTTGCTGCAGGCTTCATGACCTCTTCAGTTTTCACTTCAAGTTATGGAGGCCACCAGTCCTGAGCCCTCAGGGGTGGCTGTGATGGAGGGGTTTTGTCTGTGGCCTCACTCCTTCTTCTCCCTCTCTAGGCAGCTATGGATACAAGGCTGTGCTGAGAGAAGTGGGGCATGGCTGCGGCCCTACAAGTCTTGCCCTGTCTCCTCCGAGCCCCGTCACGTCCATTCCTCTGGGGGCCTCCAGTCGCTCGGATGACCAGTGGTATGGCCTTGGCAGAACAGGCCCGGCAGCTGTTTGACAGTGCTGTGGGTGCTGTGCAGCCAGGCCCCATGCTGCAAAGGACACTGTCCTTGGATCCTAGTGGCAGACAGCTGAAGGTGAGGGACCGGACCTTTCAGCTA
This sequence comes from Micromys minutus, assembly GCF_963924665.1. NCBI lineage: Eukaryota > Metazoa > Chordata > Mammalia > Rodentia > Muridae > Micromys > Micromys minutus. The sequence goes on along the minus strand of NC_137956.1, from coordinate 37,036,427 downwards.
CGAGAGAACCTCTACCTCGTGGGCTTCGGCAAGGCTGTGCTGGGCATGGCGGCTGCAGCTGATGAGCTACTGAAGCAGCATCTTGTGCAGGGCATTATCAGCGTACCCAGGGGGATCCGAGCTGCTATGGAGCAGGCTGGAAAGCAGTAAGAATCTGTGGGGGCAGGGAATGCCCTACACTGTCCTTTGGAGGAAAACCTTTCTCCTTTGGTTTCCCTCTCTCCTAGGTCTGGCCTGGTTTCAAAATAGGGTATCAAAGGGCTCCTTTCACCCGTACAGCCGAGAAGTCAGGCGGGAGGAGAGGAGCCCACCCCATCTCGTCTCCCTGTTTGCTCCCTCCTCAGAGAGCTGCTGCTGAAGCCGCACAGCCACATCCAGGTGTTTGAGGGCGCCGAGGACAACTTACCGGATCGGGATGCGCTCCGGGCTGCTCTGGCCATTCGGCAGCTGGCAGAGGGGCTCACAGCGGATGACCTGCTGCTCGTGCTCATCTCAGGTGTGGGTTCCAGATAAGCTGGGAACAGCTGACGGGGGTGGTCACGGGGATGCTGAGGAACCCGGAGGGTACCGTGTGGGTGGTGTCAGGTCAGCCGTCTGTCCTCAGCTGTAAGTTCTCCCTCCTGAACATTCTGTGATGGTGAAGGCACAGCCGGGTACCTAACACTAGTATATATCAGAACCTTTGGAAAACATTGCTGTCTGGAGCAGTGTCATTCAGGCTCCAAGGTTTCTAGTCCTCATGGAACTCTCTCCTTGCTTAAGGTAGGGGGACAACTTCACTCTATGTCCACAAGGGGGCACTGTAACCCCACCTCCTTAGACCTCCCTTGTGTCCTGCCTGGTTTTCTGGGTTGGGCTGTCTCTTCTCCCTCACACCCTCACTGACTCTGCAGGTGGGGGCTCAGCCCTGCTGCCTGCTCCTGTTCCACCTGTCACACTGGAGGAGAAACAGATGCTCACCAAGCTGCTGGCAGCCCGAGGAGCCACAATCCAGGAGCTGAACACCATCCGCAAGGCCCTGTCCCAGCTGAAAGGAGGAGGGCTGGCTCAGGCTGCCTATCCTGCTCAGGTGCTCTAATCACTTTTTCAGTCAGCCCTGGGTTCCCAGCATGTGTCAGGGAGATGAGAGCTTTGCTTTGAACATAGGAATTGGCAGGGGCCTTGTCTGGAAAGTCCTGGGAGGAAGCCTAAAGAGGGTAAGAGGGAGGCTTTCTGGTTAAGTGTTCTGCCAGCTCACTTGAAAGTGGCAAGAAGTGGGTAGATGTAGGCAAGGAAGCATATCAGGTGCTGTATACCCAGGTCCAGTTTGTCCTTTAGGGCCCTGGAACATGGAAGAAGCAAGACTGAACCTTATTTTGTGGCCTTTGTCTAGGTGGTAAGCCTCATCTTGTCCGATGTGATTGGGGACCCTTTGGAGGTGATTGCCAGTGGCCCTACTGTGGCCAGTGCCCACAGCGTGCAAGATTGCCTGCACATTCTTAATCGTTATGGTCTCCGTGCTGCTCTGCCACGCTCTGTGAAGACTGTGCTCTCTCGGGCTGACTCTGACCCCCACGGACCACACACCTGTGGTCATGTCCTCAATGTTATCATCGGCTCTAATTCCCTGGCACTGGCTGAGGCTCAGAGGCAAGCGGAGGTTCTGGGCTACCATGCCGTGGTGTTGAGCACAGCCATGCAGGGTGATGTAAAAAGTGTGGCTCGGTTCTATGGGCTTCTAGCCCGGGTGGCTGCAGCCCACCTCACTTCATCCATGGCTGAGCATTCCTTGGAGGAGGAGGCAAAACTCCATCAGCTGGCAGCTGAGCTCCAGCTCCCGGACCTGCAGCTGGAGGAGGCGCTGGAAGCTGTGGCAAAGGCTAAAGGTCCAGTCTGCCTCCTGGCTGGTGGCGAGCCCACGGTGCAGCTGCAGGGATCTGGCAAGGGCGGTCGGAACCAAGAACTGGCCCTGCATGTGGGAGCAGAGCTGGGAAAGCAGCCACCGGGGCCTATTGATGTGCTATTTTTGAGTGGAGGCACTGATGGGCAGGATGGGCCTACAAAGGTGGCTGGAGCCTGGGTCATGTCTGATCTTGTTAGCCAGGCTTCTGCTGAAAGCCTGGACATTACCACCTTCCTTGCTGACAATGACTCTTACACTTTCTTTTGCCGCTTCCAGGGTGGCACACATTTGCTGCATACAGGGTTGACAGGGACCAATGTTATGGACGTTCACCTCCTGATTTTTTATCCTCAGTGATGGAATAGCTCACAGTTTGAGAGCATACGAGAGTCCTTCAAGGGCAGGGTCTCTTAGGAAGATCAAGGACTGATTCCCAGGCCCCACTGTGCGTTAGGACTCCCTCCTCTGTTGCTCTACCCGCCTCCCACAGATCTACTCCATGTTTGTTCCCCCAACTCAAATAGAAGATGGGGGCTCCTTTCCACCCCTAGTTTCTGTCATGTCAGCAGGTAGCCTTGGGGCCTAGAAGAAGCTTCTTGGCCAGTTCACAGTTCTCAGCCTGTTTCCTCCATGGGACGAAGGTAGGGAGACTGAAAATAAAAAGGAGCATGTTGTGGGGGTCTCATCTCATCTTCCCTCAGTGCCTCTTTCGGGGTCACAGATCTTCTGGGGGCTTCTGGGCAGGAGTGGTGTGGTCCCAGCAATGGTGCCAGCCCCTCACAGAGTTTCTCACGCCTTTCTTGGCTTGGTGCACACTCAGGGTCTGTTGATGGGCATCTGTGATGACTGAATCAGTGTGGGTGAGCAGGACAGGCTTATAGCTGCCTGCTTAACCATGACTCCCCGTGGCAGCCTGGCCATGGTTTCTCCTCTCCTGCCTTAGCCTGACTGGTGGAAACCATCTACTTTCCACCAAGGATCTTCCTTTTGTATTTGGACCACTCTTAGCTTTCCTCCTTACCCTCTTGGTTATTAAGGAGTTTCTTCAGGTTGCAGGGCATTGAACTTGTTCTCCTGTGTCCCCCTTTCCGTGTTCCATTGCTGCTCCTCTGAGTACCCACGTGGGGCCCTGGTGCCAGCATTTCTGAGTGTGTCTCGAGCACTAGACTGGTAGGTCAGAGCTCAGCAGTCCCTCACCCCATCCTATCATAGCTAGCAGAGGTGAGTCCTCCAGGCTAGTGGTTTACCTTGAGCCCTCTTGTTCCACATCGGAGCCCTCTGTCGGCTACCCTCACCGTGCGCCACGGCTCCAATCCCTATATGAGCGAGCAATAGTATCACATAGGAATAAAAAGCCATAGAGAACAGTGAGGCCTGGGGTGGCCCCTGTGGGCCCCTTCTTCCATCATGAGGGTGTGAGGGGCTCTGGGTCAGAACTGATGTGTCCTGGGAAGGGCCTCCCTTCTCCACTGGGCTCTGGACAGTCTGGCTAGCAGTTGGGCCCCATGGCTTGCAGACCTGGTAAGCAAGGTTAGCCGGCTCTGAGGACCAGGTAGGTTTAGGGAAGTGGATTGTACCATTTTCTTGCCTTCTGTTCTGTGCAGAGGGTCAAAGTCTCAGGGGATTTTTTTCTTTATACTGGTATTCTTCTGGTATCCTCCAGGAGTTGCTCTGTCCCTGTGTCCTTGACCTTGGGAATGTCATTTTCAGCCACATCCTCGGTGTGTCTGTGTGAACGTGTGAGCACTGGACACTGGTGTCAGAATGCATCCATAGTGTGCCCACAGGTGCTTTTCAGAGCAGGGCTGCTTATGGGGACTGCTGCCACCATTGCCTGCTGAGGGCTTTGCATATAGCAGAGGCTTGCTGGAGGCTCCCCTTGCCTGCCTTGGTCCCTTTCCTGTACCTATGCTTTCAGAGTTTGGGTGCCGGGGTCTGAATTGGGCCCCATTAGAGCAGTTTGTAGGCTTAGCCTATATTAGCCTATATTTGAGGTATTTGCTCACCCATATATTGGTCAGTCTAGATGACAAAAATATGCAAATTCCTTATAGTTAGGGCTCAATAGGACTTTTTTTTTTCTCCATCAATATCAATTATGTAGCTGGGCCCAGTACACAGGCCTATAAATTCCAGGTACTTAAGAGTCTGGAGGACTGAGATCTGTGGCTAGCCTAAGCCACAGAGTGGAAGCCAGCCTAGGCAATTAAGAAATTTAAAGAGCAGAGGTGGCACAAGCCTTTAATTCCAGCACTTGGGAGGCAGAAGCAAGCGGACCTCTGAGAGTTTGAGGCCAGCCTGGTCTACAGAGTGAGTTTCGGGACATCCAGTGGTACACAGAGAAACCCTGTCTCAGCAACAACAACAACAGGGTGGGAATGTAGTCAATGATACAATTCTAGCATGTATTAAGCCCTGGGGTTAGTTCCCAGCACTGAAAAATAAAATGAATGAATGGCTAAATGCACATGTGTCTTACTAATTATGGATTATTAAAGATACTGCCCTCCTTTGGCTCTTAGCTGCCATTTCTCCAGACTCAGGTTTTTCCTGCCCAGATACTTACATCTTTACGTGCCGAAACTTTGCATGGCTAGAGGATTTTTGCCGCAAGGGTGCCTAGCCCTCTTTGCATTGAAGCCTCCTCATTCTCTCGACATGAGCTGTGGGTCTGGAGAGCCTTTTGGGGTCAGCTTATCTAAACCCATTTGCCCTGCAGCTGGAGAGTTACAGAAGATGGTCTATCAGGGACTGTAGAGCAAGTCAGCCACAGATGAAGGATGAGAACCTGGTTTGGGCCCTTTTACATACATTCTCTGCTGCCCTTTGGGGCTCAGATACCTCGGAGACCAGCCCCAAGACGCAGGCAGAGTTAGGGGATGTGCCTTTGCTTTCCGTGTTGCCCTCGGTGGTTTGAGGATAGTGGTATGATCATACTTAGCCTCCCAGGGATCTGTAAAGCTGACTTGTTGGCCTCTTTGTGGTCTGGAGGAGCAGTGTGCTGAGTGGTTTAATAGGGGCATCTATATAAATGTGTGCACACACCTGAGCGTGCATGTGTAGGGTATGTGTCCAGTGCAACCTCCAACCAGTCTCCCTGCAGACCTCCACACTGCTTTGCTCCATTCCAAGGAGTAGGCAGTTCACTGTAGTTAGAATTTCAGGAATATTGTGGAACATGGTGGGCAAGGAGACCTTAAAGGCTGGCCAAGGCAGGATGGCAAAGGGTCCTTCGTCCCTCTGTCCCTCCGTCCCTCCCTCAGTCCCTCCCTCCTTCCCATTCTCACCTTTGCAAGTTTCTATGGCCTCAGCTTTTGCCTTCATTTACATTGGCAACTCTGTTCTATATTTATTTATTAAGAGACAGATTTACTATGTAGCCCTGGCTGGCTTTCAGCTCAAAGAGGTCCATCTGCTTCTGTCTCCTGCATGCTGGGACTAAAGGTGTCACCACACCCAGTTCATTGGCAACTCTTTAGATGCCCATTTTGGAATCAAGATGAAAGCCCTGGTTCAAATATCCTTGGGAATAAATGAGCCCCTCTGTCCCCAGGAATGTCACCAGTGCCTTGAGGATATGGGAGGTAAAGAGACTGGACAGTTAGTGTATCCACTAGCAGGAATAGGGAGTCTGTGCTCATGTAAAATCTTCCTAAAGTGGCACTTAAGTGGCCTGGAAGGCACATTACAGTGGGAGTCTGGTCCTAGGTCCTTGTCCTGCCTTGTTACCTGCCCTTCCTGCTTCTGATGTTGACAACATTTGTGCCCTGCTCACCTCTGGTGGGATGGGGTTATCAGCACCAGATGAATCTCTATGAGTAAGCCCCATGCAAATTGGAAGCTCAGTGAGAGAAGGAAAAAACAAACACAGGGCTAATAGAGACTGCTCTTCCAGAGGACCAGGAGCTTAGTTCCCAGCCCCAGCACAGCAGTTCACAACTAAGTACAGTCCCAGGGATCCAGCGTTCTCTTCTGGTCTCCGTGAGCACTAGGCACACACAGACATACACACAGGCAAACCACTTATACACATAAAATAAAATAAAAAAATTAGGTCTTTAAAAATAGGTCTTTAAAAATAGATAAGAATCTTTCTAAAAACTCCAGCTATTAGTATCTTCCAGAGATAACTGTAAAGAGATCTCAATTTAGAGAGGCAGGATGAAAGCCAGCAGGACATGGCCGGAAGCCAAGCAAGCGGCCTGCCACCTATATCATTTTGACATTAGAATGGCATTAGCTGTCTGTTTTTTGTTTTTCTGATTTTCTGTTTTTTTTTGTTTTGTTTTGTTTTGTTTTGTTTTTTTTTTTAAAGATAGTTTCTCATGTAGCCCAGGTTGGCTTCCAACTTGAGATGTAGCCAAGGATGCCTTTGAGTTTCTCCATCGGCCCCTTTCTCTGGCTCATGAGTACTGGGAAAACAGAAGTGTGCCTTCATCACAGTTTTATGTGGTGTTGGGGATCAAACCAGGGCCTGGTGAATGACAACTGAGTTACATCCCGAGTCCCTCCTTCTTACTGTGTATGTGTTTGAGAGCATCTGTCCCTGAGCTACATCTCTAGCTAAGGATGGTATTTAAGTTATGGGAGATGAGAGATGTTGACTAGCTGGAGCTAGAGTTAACTGCCCCTGTCTAACAGCAAGATGGTCCTCTAATGTTTCAGGTGGTAAAAAGGCAAGGAAGCCCGTATCTCTCTGAGTTTAGCTCAAATATGAGGAACATTAGGGTCAAATCGGGGAGCGGAGGACTGGCCTGGGTCCAGCCTGGGTTAGAGGATTTGGAGTATGCTGGGGTTCAGGGTGGCTGGGTTGTGCCCATGGGTGAAGGGGTAAGCCTGGATGCCCAGTGACTCAGACTTCTGTGTGATATAGAGCTGTATTGAGCTGTCTCAGCCTGGGAGGGATAGTTTTCTCCGAGGGGCAGGAATGCCTAAGAATCAAGCCTCCTAGGTAATCCAGTAGTGCCAGTCCCGAGGCTTTGCTTGCCCTCCTTCCCCTGCCTCAGGCTGACCTGTAGTAGCTGGAGGGTGGGAGCCGAAAGGTGAATATTTGTGTCTATAGCAGCTATACCAGCTCCATCTCAGCAGCTGTTGCTCTACTAAATTGAAGTTCTGGCTAAAGGTGAGGGAGAATTGGCCTCTGTAAACATGTATCCTAGGTCCTCAGTCCTTAGGCTTGAGGTGTACCTACCACCCTTGGTAGCTACAACTCGAGGGATCATAGCCACGTGCACGATCTGGTCTACTACTGGCAATGGGTAGTTCTGTCAGCTGGAGGATCCGGTCCTACCCCAAACTGGCAGCCTGAGCACACACCCCATTGGGAAGGTCCCAGTCACTACTCTCCTAGCCTTTTCTGGCTCTCCTGCAACCAGCAGGAGACTCTGGGGACTCTTGGGACTATGAGCTTTACAGTCTTGGTCCCAGTCAGAGCCAGCCCTGCCTCCAGCTCAGCTGAGAGGGGCCAGGTGGCTCTGCTCCGGTCCCTTTCATTCACTCCACTCACCGCCCAGCATCTTCTGATGGCTCCAGGTTGTCCTAGAAAGTGCACTTGTAGATTCACCCAAGAGCCAGGGTTCTCTCTCTACCTGCTTTTCACCTCCTCACCCCATCTCTCCTATAGAGCGTGGATACCTCTCTGTCCCTCCCAGTTCTAGGGAGCCAATGTCAGGAATATCTGTTCCTTGGCCTCAAACGCCAGGAATACTGTCCTGGGCTCCGGGTCTGGGCGGAAGCTGGTCAAAGACGGGCAGAGAAGGGAACGATGCCCCATCTCCTATGCTTTGTGAATCGGAAACCGGGGAGCTGGCAGCAGGGGAGAGTTCTGCCCCGCCTCCTCCACCTGGACAGTAGGAACGCCCCAGCCCCAGTACGTGCTGAGCTACAACCAACGCCCCCCCTGCCGCCCCCACCCAGGACAGGCACTTGTGAGGGTTACAATGCGGTCAGTGTGGCTGATGCCCCCTGGCAATCTCCTAGCCACAGCCTAGCTAGAGGCAGGGAAGACTGGGCGTAGACTCAAACCTTCAAGGGTGGGCTAGTCCGGTGTCCCAGCCTCCTTCTTTACTCTGTCGGATCTCCCGGGGATCTCCCCCAGCCGTGGGCCATCAGCATTAGCAGGGTACCAGGGCAGGGACAGCCTGGCAGCTTCCTGTTATCCCTTTCCTTCCACCCTGGTCTTGCTGACCAGTAGGGCACCTGAGGCTAGCACTCTGCTGCTTCCGTTGTCCTGGGCAGAGAAGTGTGGTCCGAGCCGCCCACTGTCCCCACCTGTCCGCCCCCGGGGCTTCGGCTGCCCCGTGCGTGTGTCCCCGAACCCCCAGCTTACCTCAGTGGCGCTGACTCCTCACCAGAGGCACTGCAGTGTGGGAACTGTCCCGAGGAGCCGGTTCTCAGCTGAAACAAAGAGGTGGGGGAGAAAGAGGGGGGCAGCGGGAGAGGGAGAGGGTGAGTGAGCAGGCGAGGACTGAGGAGTGGAGGCTGGAGGGGGGGGGAAGAGAGAAGGGAGAGGGTGAAAGAGGGGAGGACAACGAGCTGCCACTGCCCCTGCCGAGAGAAAGCCTGACTCTCCGAACTGGAGGGCCAAGAAAGGAGGGAAGAGGAAATTGGGAGGGGGCCAGGCCGAGAGGAGAGAGGGGCGGGGAGGAAGGACCGGGTGAGAGGATTGGGGGCAAGTGAGGGGATGTGGGCAGAAGAGGGAGCATTGAGGGAGGAAGGGCTGCAGTGAGCGGAGGGGTCCCACCCCGTCCCATGCCAGGTTCTGATCTGAGACTTGAATGGGTTCAATGCTATGCAAGAAAGGGGAGGGCTGATGGCTGGGAGAGGGACCTGTCAGGCAAAGGATAAGGGCTGGTGGGCTGGCTTGGGAGGCCAGGGCCAGCCACAAAGGCAGGAGAACAAAGGTGTCTGAGGGGAGGAGTGGGACCCCTGCTGACCGCAGGTGCACTGGCCCCAAGCACACAGAGGAGTGTCCTGAATCCACTGCAGGTCCGCAGGTGCTGTCAAGGCTAGAGTGACCAGGGACTGGGGGAACAGGCAGGGCTCCCTTTCCTTGAGAGCCCTGAACACCCTAACCCACACTTCACAGATTGGCCACACATCAGGATCCCGGGTGCCGCTGCCTTGGATGGGGAGTGGGAGGAGACAATCAGGAGGGACTCTTAGGGGCCCCAAGGGAGAAGGAGAGGATGGTGGGCATATGGGGGAAGCAGAGTGGTGAGGACCCAAGCAGGGAAACAGGCAGTAAGGAGTGGAGGGAGATGACCTCACAGACCCTCCCAAAGCAGACCTCCCCCACTCCCCCCCCACCATGTGCTTCCTGGGATACCTGATGCAGGAAGGTGAACCGGTGGTCCTTGTTACCCTCTGCTGTGCCGCGCAGGGGCACTCACTGCTTGGGAAAGTTGCTTTGCCTGCCTGAGCTCAGCAAGTGTTAGCGTTGGGGCAGGAAGGAGAAGGTGCCTGGATAGCAACTAGGGCTTGGCCAGGTCTCTCCTCTGAGGCTCCAAAGTACAGAGGCTCCGAAGTACAGAAGCTTCAGTTGCCCTTCCTTTCCTACATGCCTGCCAGAGAAAGCTCACTTCTTGCTCACCCTGAGGTTCCTCATAGTCATTATTTTATTTTATTTTTTTGGAGGGAGGGGATGGTTATGATGATGGTTGGTGAATGTGGGGAGAGTAAGTTCTCAAGCTCCAACCTGCAGGGTCACATCATCTGGCTGCCAGAAATGCCTTCTCCTGGAGCCTGGAGCTCCAACAAAAGAAAAGGCTCCTTTCTCCTTCCTCATTACTTCAAGAACAGCGGCAGCAGCCACAACAACATTAGGGCTGGACTCATAGTCTTGCACATGCTAGGCAAGCATGCTACCGCTGTCCCCAGTCCGTGTGTGTGGTATATGCATGTGTGTGTGCGAGGGGATACTCTCATCCCTGTGGATGTGTGTACGGTCAGCCCCTGACCATGGCAGGTGTTCTTCTGTGGTTTCCTCACTAATTGTTTTTTGAGACAGTCTCACTAAACTCATGTTTTTGACTTGACCAGCAAGTCTCTGGGATTCACCCATCTCTGCCTCCCAGTTTCAGGAGGCTCATAGCCATACCTGGCTTTTACTTGGATGCTGGGGGTCTGAATTCTGGTCTTTGTGCTTGTCCAACAGTCACTTTACCCACTGTGACTCGTCTCCATCACCTTGTCCTTGTTATCATTACCACCACCACCATCACCACCGCCACCATTGTTGCTGTTGTTATGGGTGATAGGAACTTCCTAAGTAGCTAGGTTGGCCTGGGAACCCCTATGCAGCCTAGGGGTTCCCAGACTTGTAATCCCCCTGTCGTAACCTACAGGCCCACCCACAGCTATGCCTGCTACTTATTTTACTAACAAGCTATTTTGAACTTTAAGAAATGTTACCAGGATAAGAAGAGTAGTATGTATGTAATGCCCGTCTATCCTTGGGGTACATATTTTTTGGAGACAGGGTCATACTCTCTGTCCCAGTCTTTGCTGGCACTTGCCTTATAGCTGAGGCTGACCTTTAACTTGCAGTAATCCTTCTGCCTCAGCTTCTCCAGTGCTGACGACACATTATAGACATAAGGCATTGTGTTTAGTTTAATTCAACTGTTTTTGATTTTTTTTCTTTATGACATGTACATCTGTGGACCACAGATGGCAGTGGAGGTCAGAAGAGGGTAGTAGATCCCGAGAACCGGAGTTGCAGATGGTTATGAGCTGTCATAGGAAGACTGGGAATCAAACCTGAGTCCTTTGCACAAGCAGCCAGTGCTCTTAACCACGGAGCCATCTCTCCAGCCACCAACTATTCTTACCATTCAACAATTATTAGCGTTTTGCTCCACTTTCTTTTCTTTATATGTTTGCCATTCATGCATTCATCTATGCTCCAGTTGCCTACGTAACTTGCCTACATTTAAAAGGATGGCTCAACGACTGTCTTTTATTAATGGAGCCAGATTTGTGAAGCTCAGATCATGTTGTGTGGAATAAATGAATGAATGAATGAAGTCTGTACAGGCAGTGAATGAATGAGTGGATCCTGAGACCCGGCCGGGGTAGGGTGAGCAATACTGGGGCTGTAGGCCTGGGAGGGAAGTGAGAGAGCGGGAAGGAGATTTGCCCACCAAAAAGCGAGCATGTGGTATTTGCTGGGTGTGGAGCAGTAGCATATGTTTGCGGAGACGGTGGCAGGCAAGCAGGCAGGCAGGCAGAGTGGAGCTGTGAGAAAGAACGGTCATGCCAAGGCACACTTGGGCACACTTGAGAGACAGATACTGTCTAACCCTGCAGTGTGTGTGTGGGAAGCTGCTGGAGGCCTGCCTGAGCCCCTAACTCTGGGATCCTTTCCACAACTCCCTGGAGACAGGCACAGGGGCCATTTGGCAGTTGGTCCGGGTTCATATACTGGGAGGGGGCTGGACGGCACTTATGCTTGGTTTTCAGCATGGCTTTTTTTTTTTTTTTTTGAGACAAGGTGGTCTTATGTAGCCCAAGCTGGCCTAGATATCCTGAATAACTGGGGTGAGGGGCATGTACCTCCACACTTGGCTTCAGGGGTGACATTTGTGTTACATATCCAATGTCCCCTTACTTCAGATGGCTGTTTCTGATTCTTAGTTGAGGAAGTTTTGCATTGGAGTCCTTGGGAGGGGTCAGTGGGAAAGGCATTTGCCAGCAAGCTTGACAACCTGTGCTCCCTGGAACATGTGGTAGAAGGAGAAAACCAACTCCCGAAAGCTGTCTTCTGACATTCCTGCAGGAATGTATGTACACACACACACACACACACACACACACACAACTAATAATAGTAACAACAACAAACAACAAGAGTTTCATATTTAGGAATCACCGCTCAAAGATGATCTAATGTCTTGTGTTCTGATTTTCTCCCTGCTTTGTAAGTGAAGGCTGGCTCCTTCCAGAAGCCCTCTAGACTCCCTCAGAACACGCTGCTTTGCATGTCTTTCTGGGAACAGGGGTCCTGGTCATTCTTTTGCCAATACACATTGGTTTTTCTCTCTAGCAACCAGTCTTTTGCTTGGTCAGCAGCTTAGGTCACTCTTGCTTCCCAGGCTAAACACAGAACTGGATCCTAAAGATGAGTGCTAGCTAATGGCTGCCTTGGTCCTGTCCGGACATTGGTTCCCTTGTTGCCCCTATGACCATAGCCTAAAAGTCCTGGGCTTGTTGAGGTGGGGACAACAAAGGAACCCTATTGAAAGAAAAGGCTAGCTCATGACTCCTAGCTTGTTGGGGACAAGGCAAGCTTTAACTTGGGTCTTTGGTGATTTGGTCATTACTTTTGCTCAGAGCCTGTGCAGGCAAACCCGTCCCAAGCTCCCATCCAGAGTCCTTCCTGAGTTTCACCAGGTGTCCTCTGGGAAGGTCTATTACCTCTGTGTGTCACCTCCAGAGTACCCTCATCAAACCCCAGGAGATACAGGGCTCCAGTGCCCATCCCCCTGAAGAGATTTCAGCCAATTAGCACATACAGTATTTACTTAATTAGGGTAATGACATAATTAGTGTAACTTGGGCTCCATCACATGGCTTCAACATGCAATTAGAAGCTGTCAGCAGGAGATGACATTGTGAAAAACGCTCATTCAGTTTTGGTTCCAGCATGGAGGCCTAGCAGCTGCCTCTGTTCTACAGTGGGTGGTGGCGGGTTGCTGTGTATGTGAAACTGCCAAGACTCCACAGCCTGGGGCAGAAGAGTAACCAGGGCAGGAAGGCAGTTCCAGGGCTGATGGTGTCCTGACAAAGAGTGCTGCTACTCCAACCCAATACCAGGGAATAGCAGCTGTAGCCAGCCTTGTGTGGCTGAGACCGGACCCTTTGCCTTCAAGTTCTCTGCCTGAGGTGTCACCTGAGATGCAGGCCTGTCTTGTCTTTCTTTAGGGAGTTGCTGTTTTGAAGGCACCACTGTCTCATACTCACTTCAGGGCGGCTCCAAGAGACCATAGATTGACTGTTGGGATTGGGTCAAGGATCCTAACTGGATGAGTGAAGAAGCCAAGGCTCAAGGTGGTAGAAGCAGCCATAACAGAGAGTGAGCGAACTTCTACTGGGGTTACGTAAGCACAAATAGGCATCAGCAACAGACTAAAGCAACGTCTCCATTAAAGTCAACCATGTCAACCCACCTTAGATGATTTCTTCCCCATGACTCCATATATAGGGAACCCTCTTCGGTTAACTTTCCATACTCTTTGCCAGTGTTTATCAACCTTCCTAACCCTGTGACCCTTTCATACAGTTCATCATGTTATGGTGACCCCAACCATAAAATGATTGCATTGCTACTTTATAGCGGTAATTTTGTTACTGTTATGAACCTTGGTACAAATATCTGATATATTGCCCCCAAAGGGGTCAGGACTCACAAGTTGAGAACCGATGTCATACTATTACCTCCCAAGCCTGAAAACACAGTTAGCCTGGCAGAATTACCTTCAGCTGGGAGGGAGGTATAGGAAGGAGTGGCTGGAATCTCAGGTGACAGTCTGTGGTCTTCCCCACCTGCTTGTTTTTATGAGAAAATATTAACCTCATCTTGAGGGTTGCTTGCAGATAGAGGTATTCTAACAAAGATGGTTATGTTTGGAAGATAGTATTCTACAGCTCAGGGAATGATACCCTTAGCCTTGGAAAGTCTTCTGCCCTGTGGAGTCCTGTTCTTAAGAGAGAACAAGGTAGACAGGTGGTGGTGGTGCACACCTTTAATCCCAGCCCTAGGGAGGCAGATGGCTCTCTGAGTTTGAGGTCAGTCTGGTCTATAGGTCCATAGAGTGAGTTCTAGGATAGCAAACGGTACACAGAGAAACCCTGTCTTGAAAAATGAGAGAGAGGGCTGGAGGGATGGTTCAGAGGTTAAGAGCACTGACTGCTCTTTCAGAGGTCCTGAGTTCAATTCCCAGCAACCACATGATGGCTTACAACCATCTGTAATGGGGTCTGGTGCCCTCTTCTGGTGTGTCTGAAGACAGCCAAAATGTACTTACAAGGAGGAAGGGGGAAGAAAGAGAGAGAGAGCTCGAGATCTCGAGCCTTTGGTCACTAGTTGATCATCTGGCTCCTACCACCTTCTGCCCCACCCCCTCCCTTATCAGAGACTAATTGGAGAGTTAAAGCCCACAGCTCCACACCTCCACCTCATCTTTCTGTGTCATTACCAAAGGGTGTTCCTGGATCATGCCATGGGCTCCCAGATCCTTCTGCTAAATGGCACCAATGTCTTCATTTATTAGGTGGGGAAACTGAGACAGCAGGCAAGTTCTAGTAAAGACCTGTGCTAAGTGCCTTCATCCCGGCAGCTCAGGGTCTCCCACGCAGAACACCTGCCGCTGGGTTGGCGCACTGACCACACAGTGTTAGACAGGAGACAGGCTCAGGCGAGAGCCTGGTCTACTAGAATGGAGGTCCTGCCAAGACGATTCGCACCAGGTATGTGTGTCTGAGGTGGTCCCCACATGGAAGGAAAATGGGGATTCTGCAGTTCAAAAGGGCAGAGGGAGTAGCTGGTTAGAACTGTCTCCCCTGGGACGGTGACCCTCAAGGCAGGTGGGTAACCAGGAGGAAGCTGGCAGACAGCCTTGGTTGCTGGCAGTAGTCAACAATATTAAAACTCCATTATGTGGTCAGATTTCTATTAAGATCAGGACATCCTCTGTGAGATTGTATGACAAAATTCACTTTGCGAGAACAGAAAGCTGTGGAGCCCATGCCTACCTATGGCCAGAGCCCCAGACGGTCCCCAGCATTCGGCCCAGTCTGCCGTGGCTCTCTTGGGCTTTTCCTGCCAAGGAAGTGAAGGCCAGTGTGGCCGGCTGGGGAACAGATGGCGCGGGGGCAGGAATGTCGGCTGCTGAGAGCCTCTGCTTGCCTGTTAGGACAATGAGCAGTCAGTGCAGAGTGCCAAGGCTTTTGAGGTACCAACGACAGCTCACGGGGCTTTGACAAGGAGAATGAAAGGCAGAAGGCTGGGTAAAAGGGGCAGGCTGGGACTTCGCTGCACGGGACAGGTCTTTGGGCTTTATTCTGAGTGTGATGTAGCCGGCCAGAGGATTTTGAGGACTGACTACATACTAGGAAGTGGTGGGAACCTAATACTTGAGGCTGTTATTTAGAGACAGGACCCAGGGTTCTTCCGGTGGACTGGCTGTGGGCCAGGGTTCGATTCTGAGTAGTCACCGGGCATCTTCTGTCCAATTTCAGGTGATCCAATGCCATATCCTGGCCTCCATGGGCCCTGTACACACGAGGTATGCCAATACATATGAAAGCGCACACACACACACACACACACACACACACACACACACTCTCTCACACAGATAAAGATGTATTTGGAATTGGAGAGATGGCTCAGCAGTTAAGAGTACATACTGCCGCTCCAGAGGACCCTAGTTCAACCCCCAGCAAGTAAACCAAAAGCTATATGACCTGTAACTTCCACACCAGAAGTCCTCTGGCTTCTGTGGGCACCTGCACTTATGTGTTCATACACACACACAGACACACACACACACACACACACACACACAGAGAGAGAGAGAGAGACAGAGACAGAGACAGACAGACAGACAGTGTGCTGGTGTCGGTAGAGCCAATCAACAGTCCCGCTCCCATACTGGGGGTTGACTAATGGTCTCATGTGTGCCAGGCAAATGCATTACTATTACTGAGATACATTCCGGCCCTCTTTACAATTTTTATTTTGAGGATGAGTCTCAATAAATTCCCCAGGAAGGGCCTGAACTTGGGATCCTCCTACCTCAGCCTCCTAAATAGCTGGGATTACAGGCCTTGCCACTAGGCTTGGCTATCTTTTGTGGCTTAAAATGCTTCTTCAAAGGGTCACTCACCTCTACCCCCCACCCCCAGTTAGCTGTGTGTCCCCCTCAAATCCCCTCACTTCTCTGTTCCTTGGCCTCCCCATAACAGGAGACAGAGGAATTACTGAGTCTTTTTGTCTTCTTTTGACAGAGATCTTGGAATATGAAAATTCTGCCTGTTCACACCATCAGCTGGGTACAGTGTGGCTTTGGTCTCTTCTCAGGCAGGGTAGCCAAAAAGATAGTACTAGGGGTAAGTGTGCCTGCGTGCTTGTGTGTGTGTGTGTGTGTGTGTGTGTGTGTGTAAAGGAGGTGTCCCTACAGGTGTTGTCTGTGGTCTCTGCTTTGCCTCCACTCCTGGGACCTCAGGTCCTTAAGGCTCACTCCTGGCAGACAGGCATCCTCCGTGGGTGTCCCCTCTGTAGGGAGAGGAGGAGGCTGCCACTGCCACGGCTGAACCATTCTCCAGGTCCACACTCCTTCGTGCCAAGCACATTAGTGGATAATTAAGTAAAAATAGGCCTTCCGACCAGTGTAGCTCATTAAGACCTAATTTAGTTAATTAGTTCCAGGTGTGGATGGTGCGGCTCAAGCGAGGCAGGCGGCTGTTGTTCGCTGTAATTGCGTTTTCGAAGCCAGAGCGACGGTGGCGATGCTGAGGCTGCGGCAGAGGCGGTAGATTCCTCCGAGGCCTGGAAGGCTGCCAGGGCGCTCAAGAGGCTGGCCCTGAGCTGGGAGGGCCGGGAAGAAGCAGTTCCAGTGGGCTGGAGCCCACCCACAGAGAGGGTGGCTGGAAGTTGGAAGGGCCCAGAGAGCCCCCACCGCTCCCACGTGGCCACTGCTCCAGGAGTGGTGATGGTGATGGGTTGCTGGTCTAGCATTTGATTCTCTCACTCACCCATTGCAGACGTCAGGAAAGTCTGTAAAGTGGCTTTTCTCAAATGGACTGTGACCCAGGACTGAATGAGACTCCAGTCATCAACCTCAGTCACATCCCCTGCGCCACCCCTCCCCCCAGCCTGTTTGACTTGACTCTCCAACTTTTGAGTCTTCTTTGCAGGTATATGGATCTTAGACAAGTTCCTTTGTGGCTCCGGAAAAGAGTTAGGGGGTGGGGTATACAAATTTGGAGCCTTTGCAGACTCTCTGCAACTACTTGTTCAGTCTGTCTGTCTCTTGCTCCAAACCTATCCCTGGACCCATTTTCTCCAAAGTCAAAGCCCTGAGGACAGATGGGTGGGGCAACCTCTCAGTCTTGAGACGCCTCAGTTGGTAAAAAGGTGTTGCCATGAGAATCTGCTGGTGCTGGAGAGATGGCTCAATGGTTAGAGCAATGGCTTTTTTTTTTTTTTTTTCTTCCCAGAGGTCCTGAGTTCAATTCCCAGCAATCACATGGTGGCTCAGAACCATCTGAAATGGGGTCTGATGCCCTCTTCTGGTGTGTGTGAAGACAGTGACAGTGTGTTCATATTAAAAAAAAAATTAAAAAAAAAAAGAATGAGAATCTGCATTTGGTTCCCAGAACCCAAACTCATACAAAACGCCAGTATGGTGACAAGCACTTATATTCTAGTGAGGAGGAGTGGGAAGAGGAAGAGGAGCAGGAAGAAGAGGAGGAAGATGAGGAAGAGGAGGGGGGAGGAGGAGGGGGGAGAGGAGGAGGAAGATGAAGAGGAGGAGGAGGGGGAAGAGGAGGAGGAAGAGAAGGGGGGAAAGGGGGAAGAGGAGGAGATTTCCTCATGACAAGCCAGCCTAGCCTATTTAGTGAGAGCTCCAGGCCACTAAAAACCAAACCAAAAGGAAAAGCCCCCTATACTCAAGGTGGACAGCACCTGAGGTATGACAAATCGGGTTATCCTCTGGCTTCCACATGCACATGTAGTTCAGTGGTAGCTCAGTGGGTAGTACATGCCTAGCCATCCATGTGCCTTTCATGTGTATGTGCACTCTCTTACATGTGAGAGTACATGTGCACTCAGGCTCACAAACTCCAGTCTGAAAACAAAACAAAACATATTCTTGGAGCTGGGTGTAGTATAAATCTCAGAGCTTGAGAGGCCAGGGCAAGAAGACACAGAGTTTGAAGCTAGCCTGGGTTCCACACACCTGGAGCTACATAGTGGGACCCATCTCAAAACATCATGAAGGGAGAGGAGCCCCTTATCCCCAGGGATCGGCTTTGCTCAAGGTTTTTTTGTTTCTAAAGTGGCCTTTGTGGTATGTGGATTGAATCCAAGGTGAGCAATGCTACGAAAGCGCTCTACCACTAAACTACATCCCCAGCCTAACTGAAGGATTACGATGTGATTGTAAAGCTGTCTTGACAGGCTGCATAGAGACAATACTCCCTTTTCTGAGAGAGTTGAGACTTGTTGACAGTACTAATGAGCCACTCTTAATGCCTATATAGCATGACCTTTCAACCCTGTGACCTTTAGTCTAAACTCGTTACCACTCCCTGCTCACCCCTAAGCCTGAACAATGAACCTCAGAGACCAGCTTATGGCTTTATTTACAAAAGACACCCTGTAAGATAAGAGAAATCTGTTATACCAGCTCATGTTTAACTAAATTTTGAAACTTTGCCTAGTCCTTGAATCTGATTGTAAAACACTGTCCTTTGAGTGACATAGCTTCAAAAGTCACAAAATATCCAGTTAATAACATGTTTAAAGGCAGGCAGGTTTGATGGCTCCATGAGAAGTGTTTGTTGTCTAAAGATGCAGGCTGGATGCCCTGAGTTCAATCCCCACAAACCCATGTAATGGTAGAAGGAGAGACATATTTGTCCTCTGTGTCCTGGACTAATATGATAAAATAAAAAGACATCTTAGATCTGTCTTTGAGTGCATACTGTTTTTTTTTTGTTGTTGTTTGTTCTTTTGTTTTTGTTTGTTTTTGTTTTTGCTCATTTAATGTCTTGCTCTGATATTCCAGAGTGTAAGTCAAGACCAAGGCCACAGGTGAGCAGTGGTCCCTAAGGGAAATTCAGGCTGTATAGTCCACAGTGTCAGGCTTCTTTCCTTGCTAATGCTCAGGAAGTGGAGGCAGGAGGATTGCTAGTTTGATGTGAGCCCAGGCTACACACTAAGACATCATTTTAAAAAATAAACAACAAGAATGAAAAATAAAAACGAAGTCAGATACATCTTGGGAAGTGGAGCCACTTTTGGAGACAGAGCTGCCTCCTGCCCTGCGCCTCGGAGGGAACACACTGTAGGATCTTACACTCTATTACTGGACCGAAGACCAGAGACCTGCTCCACAATAGTCCAACTAACTCAACAGATAAGGAAGATAACTTTATTAAAAACAACAGCAACAACAAAAACATACCAGAGAGTGAGGCTGGAGAGATGGCTCAGCAGTTGAGAAAATTGATTGCTCTTCTAGAAGATCAGGCTTTCATTCCCAGCACCCACATGTTGGCTAACAACTGTCTACAACTCTAGTTCCAGAGGATAAAATGTTTTCTTCTGGGGCCACTGCACAAGCATAGTGCACAGACACACATGCAGGCACCCTTCTCCCCCAATAAGCCTTTTAAAAAATGCATCTAGGAAAAAAACTAGGGTTAGGAGGAGTGGTGCCTCTAATGCCAGCACTGGGCAGGCAGAGATTTGGAAATCAGCCTGTTCTATAGCCAGGGCTACAAAATGAGACATTGTCTCAAAACCACTACCATCACCACTTGGCCAGTTAAACTACATATGCCTGCAAGCCTGGTACTTGGTAAGTAGAAGCAGGAGTGTCTGGAGTTTTTGCTACACAGCCAGTTTAGAGGCTAAGCCTGAGCTACACATGTCCTTATCTGAACAAACCAAGCCAAATGAAACAATAAACAACAACAAAAAACCCCTAGCTAATTAAGAGGACAGTGGACTGTTGTCCAAAACCCATCTGCTGGAAGGTCATTTAGGGGTGATTTATATTGATATAGGAAATAGGTTTTTGTCTGAAATTATTCTGGGGAGACGAGCAAATATCTATTCATCCAAGATAGGGAACTGATGACAGACCAAAGTAAGGATACCACTGAAGTCCAACTCGGTGAATCAATGAATTTATTAAGGACTACTTCAAGAAGCAGAAAGCACTCAGAAACAGCTGCATTGACAAAGCCCACCCCATTATGTGTCCTGGCTCTTGAGAGCTGGATGTCTGGAGCACATGGCACAATTTTCTGGCAGCTTAATAGCTGGAAAGTGTGTCAGGCAGCTGAGGTGGTCAAAGTCCATTCCAATCAATCAGCTATGTGGTTTGGTAACTGTTGGGCAGCTTAGTTGGTCTCTGCCTATTCCAGGCAACTTGACTGATCTCCCCCTCTAGGTAGTTGGTTTTGTCTGAGAATGTCTCTTAGCATTCCTTACAGCTTCTGATGCCTGGAAAGGAGGGACACATTGTATCTGGTCAGTTTCAGGAACTTCCTAAAACTTTTGAGTTGTTAAGATTTCTTGCAGAGTAGAATGCTTCATCTCCCGTTAGCACATTTTGCATCTTAAGGAGCTTCCCTTCCTGATGAAATGTTTTAACTTGGAGCAAATTGTTTCATGACTTGCTTGATGGCTCCTTCTCTCAAGTATGGATTTGTGATCAAACTGCAGATATCACATCCTAACTGCTAACTCACAGATTGCTTCTCAGACTTGCAGATCTCAAGAACAAAGACCATATTATTTCTTGGGACTATTCCTATCCCTGATTATCTTGGCCAGGTGCACAATCTAGAGGGGGTAGCTTCCCTGAGGCCCTCTCTGGTTATGAGATTCATGGTGGTAAAAGAAAACATACACCAGCTGATTATTGAGCAAGACCAGTATCAGGTAATCTGGTCTCAATGCTTGAGTTCAGTTTCTCACCATCAAATGTCTGTTCCTCCATCTTGTAGGATTTGGGTTGATACCTTAAAATTGGACACCTCTTGCTGGATGGGAACATTTCAAAGTAAAAGTGGAGTGGAACATCCTGACCTAGAGGGACTTGAGTAAGGGTCACGTTGTCCTTCTGCACAGCAGAATGGCCATATAAAGCAAGTGAAAACGTACTTTTATGTTGGTGAAGTCACCCATTGTTTTTTAAGAAACAGTTATCTTGAGAATTAACTTACCTCCCTTGTGGTAAGGATTCTGTTCCTTCCCAGGTCTTGAGTAGCCCTTGTTCCATGGTAGAGAAAGGTGCAGGAGTTTGCCTGATGGAAGTTGGACCCAGAAGAAGCAAGCTGCTGCAGGCTATTAATTATTTGACTTTAAGCTCTGGATATATTTAACATGATTTTTTTTTTTTTGAGACAGGATTTCTTTGTGTAGCCCTGGCTGTCCTGGAACTTGATTTGTAGGCCAAACTGGTCCAGGGCTCTCAGGTTTGTTTGCCTCTGCCTCCCCAGGGCCAGGATTAAAGGCATGTACTACCACATATTGTAAAAAAGTATTCAAAGTGAGGATATAAGGAACTTATTGCAGATGTCCAAAGAATGGCAAACGGGCCTTGGGGAGCCACTCTAACATGGAGCAGGGTAAGAGGCAGATTTGAGGGGACCCTGGATTATGTTAAAGGTTTCTTTTTGAAGATTTATTTATTTTTATCTTATGTGTATGAATATTTTGCCTGCAGGTATGCCTGTGCACCATGTGTGTGCCTGGAGCCTGCTAAGGCCAGATGAAGATGTTGGATCCCTTGCAGTTGGAGTTAGAGACAGTTGTGAGCTACCACGTGGGTGCTGGGAACTGAACTCAGGTTCTTTGCAAGAGTAGCAAGTTGTCTTAACTCCTGAGACATTTCTCCAGCTCCTTTTGTTTGTTGAAAGCTTGACTCATGTTTTCTGTCTTTCCAGTGAACTGGGATCATCAAGATGAATGATGTATTTATTCACTCTGGATTGAATTAGCTCAACTTTTCTAGGAATCATCTCTTTTAAGAAGGCCCTAACTATTCTCCCTTTGCTGAATTTTCTTTCTTTTCTTCTTTTTTGAGTCAGAATCTCACTTTGTAGCCCAGACTGGCTTTGAACCTTTGGTCCCCCTGTTGGAACCTTCTGAGTGCTAGGACTTGAGGCTCTGTGTGCTTGGTCTCTTACATCTCTTGGCCACTTGCTATCCTGGAGTCTCTGAAACCTGAACTTCAACCACTTCTCTTAGGTATTGCCACAGCGATGAAAAACTGAGAAACACAGGTCTGTTTTGTCAACTTAGGGACCGTTTTAAAAGAAGTTGGGGTTCATACTAGAAATGCCATTCATCTCCTTTGAGATACATCTTTAGACTTCACCAGGTAGGCCTCTACCCTCATGATCTGCCTGTCTTTAGTTCCCCAGAGCTGAGATTACAAGCTCATGCTATCATGCCCAATGTTTTTATGTGAGCTCTGGGGATTGAATTCAGGTCTTCATGCTTGGGCAACAAAGCCTTTATCACTTGAGTCATGCCACCCATCCCCGGAAGAACTCATATCTACTTACTCCAGGGGAAAAGGAACTTGTGAGTCTCGATTGTAGGTTTTAGACCATGGCCCAGGAGAAAACGTTTGAAACTTTGTCTTCTGGTCAGCTGACATTCCAGTGGCTACAGCAATCAATTGTTCTGGTTTTCTTCAGAGAGCCCATTTCAGTCTTGACCCAAAATACTTCCTTGACCAGACTAGAGTTCCTATCTGGTGCAAAAGTTTGAGGCCCAATCTACTGTTTTAACCTTCTTCTCTTTTTAA
Organism: Micromys minutus; assembly: GCF_963924665.1. Classification (NCBI taxonomy): domain Eukaryota; kingdom Metazoa; phylum Chordata; class Mammalia; order Rodentia; family Muridae; genus Micromys; species Micromys minutus. The sequence goes on along the minus strand of NC_137956.1, from coordinate 37,013,987 downwards.
TTCTCTTCACTGAGACATAGCTTTATAATTTCCTCTATATTCCTCTCATTTCTCCTTATTGGAGTTCCCTTCTGTCTTATTTTCTTTCTTAAATTTATATTTTGTAACAATACTTACATGATTTTAAATTTAGGCTAAATTAATTTTTCCTCAATAAATATATTTATGCTTTTCTTCTAATTTTCTCCTTAAAAATGTAGCTTAATTTCTTTTTGTATTCTGGGCATATAGAATCACACTTGCAAATTGGTTTTCCATATACCAACAGCTTATGATAACACTTTTATGAGTAGATCAAAATATATATTGTTTTCCTAAGCATATTTGAAATTAATTTAACAATTGATCTAGCAGTTATTTTTTATACATATATTTTAGATCTTTTATTTTAAGTATGTGAGTACACTGTCACTGTCTTCAGACACACCAGAAGAGGGCATCGGATCTCATTTCAGATGGTTGTGAGCCACCACGTGGTTGCTGGGAACTGAACTCAGGACCTCTAGAAGAATAGTCAGTGCTTCTAACCACTGAGCCATCTCTCTAGGCCCCAATCTAGCAGATTTTTTAAAAATTACTTAGAAAAAACTTGGATTAAAAAAAAAGATTTACTTATTTTTATTTTGTATGTGTATGAGTGTTTTGCCTGTATATATGTGAACCCTGTGTGTGTTTGGTCCCTGCAGAGGGAGTAGAGGATATTAGATCTCAGGAACTAGAAGCATTGAGTGAATCCTGGGAATTGGACCCAGGTTCTGTGCAAAAGTACCAAGTCCTCTTAATTCTTCTGACCATCTCTCTAGTTGCTCAGATAAATCTATCTATCAACTTGTCTGTCCATCCACCTGTCTGTTTGTCTATTTATATATTTGAGACAGAGTCTTGTATATCTCAGCCTGAAATACTCTTTCCTGTAGGGAAGCTCATTAAGATGAAAAGTGAACAACTCAAAATAGTTGCAGGAAGTCCCTGAAACTGACCAGACTTAGTAGGTTTCTCCCTCCCCAGTAATAACTACATAAACAGAAAAGATGGCTGAGAATCACTCTCAGAGGAGTCAGGCTGTAGAGACTTTGAGACAAGCCTGGCTGCCTGGAAGAGGCAGAGACCAGCCGAGCTGCCTAGAAGAGGTTTAGACCACTGGAGCCACCTGGAAAGTACACTCTCTAACCTGCTTGCAGGCTGTGTGGTATGACTTCCAGCTTTTCTGTTGGGTTTTGATGATGCTCTCTTTGAATCATTTCTGCTCCTGTAAGTAACCCCCCCCCCAAAAAAAAACCACTTTGGTTTGCCAAGTTGAACTTCAGTGGTATTCATAGTTTTGGTCTGTCATGGGCTCTCTGTTTGAGGTGAGTCGACAGGTATGTGTTGTGTCTCCCAGGAAAGTCACAACAACGTCATGTTGTACTTTCATTTACATATGTGTTCTCAAGTCTTTAACATCTCATAGAGATAGTAAAATCTTGATGGGGCAAGCCAAGCATCACAATCCTACACCTGTACATCTGTAAAGGAGTTCAAGATAATCTATGGTGGCTTGAACTACCTAGACTGTTTAAAACACAAACTGGTTAGGATAACAGTTCAGTGGGTAAAGTCTTTGCTATGCAAACATGAGGACCTGAGTTAGGATTGCTAGCACCTAAGTACACCAATAACCACAGCATGGCAAATATGGGGAGAGGACTGGTAGATACCAAGAGTTCATTTCCTGGTCAGTCCAGCCAAAATGGTGAGCTCAATCCCAGCAACCACATGGTGGCTCACAACCATCTGTAATGGGATCTGATGCCCTCTTCTGGTGTGTCTGAAGACGGCTACAGTGTATTCATATAAATAAAAATAAATAAATAATATTAAAAAATAACTATTAAAAATGCAGGGAAAAAAATCTTGTGCTCCACCCCCACCCCAGGCACCTCCATTAAAGCCGAATTACATTTTACCCGATATTGTCTCTCAGACCCAGTTAGTCTGTCAACTCTCATCTCTTGTCTGGGTGTGGAGGTACACTCCTGTAATTCCATCACTTCAGAGATGAAGGCGGGAAGCTTACTAATTGGAGGTCAGCCTGAATATATAGTTAGTTTGAGGTCTGTCTTTAAAACCAAAACCAAACACATGGTTTGGGGAAATGGCTCAGTGGATAAAGCACTTTCTGCCCAAGTGTGAGGATCCAAGTTTGGCTCCTCGGAACCCACATAAAAATGGACAGGTGTGGTGGCTACCTGTAACCCTGGTGCTTAGGTGTGTGGAAGGCAAAGGACAGGAACCCAGGAGAAGCTGGCTACCTAGACTAGTTAGAATTGGTGAGCTCCGGATTCATTGAGACTACTTCAATAAGTAAAGAAGACCCCTGATGTAAACCTCGGGCTTCCATACAAACACGCATACATGCACATTTGCATTTCTCCAAGGCACCAAGCTCACATGGGCATATGTGCAGGGAAACACCTGTAAACATAAGAATAATTCTTTATAAAAAAATGAATCAAGCTGCTTAGCCATTGATCACGGGTAAAGGTGCTGTCTGCCAAGCCTGACGGCACTCATAGCTTTCTGAGAGAGAGGTGGGTCCCTAATTCAGGATATGTTTCCTATGTGCCTGAGGGGACAACTGGTCAGACAGATGTTGAGCCTTCCGTCTTTGATTTATGCACACAAGCCCACAACCATAAGCTTAAAGTTACCCCACCACAGTTACAACACTGGGCACAAAGTCCAACAACTATTTCTGTCTTAACGTTACTACTTTTGGATTTCAGAAGGCTCAGGTGACAGAGAAAGAAGTTTTTGACATGCATGTCACAGTGTTTTTACTCAGGGCAGGAACAAGTCTGTTCACCCAAGTTGTGTGTGTGTGTGTGTGTGTGTGTGTGTGTGTGTGTGTGAAACAATTACAATTGGGTACCCTGTGCTATGATTCTATGACGAGGAAGGCAAGAGAGAGATAATCCCTGGAACCAAAGAGAACAAACTATGCTAGAGGTCACAGGGCTGGCGCACCTCAGTCCTCCTGGCTGGCTCACCAGATATCATCCACAGATCAAAGTCCAGTGGTCTAATTAAAAGGCAAAGTTTTGACGCAGTCTGATTTTATTATTTTCTTAAATATTTATAATTTTAATTTATGTGTGTGTGCATGCGCCTGTATGGATTTATGTGTACCACATGTATGTAGTTGCCCATGAAGGCCAGAAGAGGGCATCAGATTCTCTGGATCCAGAGTTACAGTTAGTTGTAAGCCATCTGATGTGGGTGCTGAGTACTGAACCCAGGTCCTCGGCAAGAGCAGTAAGTGTTCTTTATATTTGTGCCTTCTTTCTGGCCACAGGATGGCTTTATTTGAAAAGCTATCTAATAAGATGGAAGACCTCTACCTAAAGTCTATCTTAAAGACATTTATTTTTAAAGTCTGTCTTACAGGGAAGCTGATGTAGGGGCAGTTTGCACAGGAGATGGGTCATCTCCGTGCTGGGTGTTTCTCCCACGTGCAGGTTTATGGCCAAATGATGTACATCTGACTCTAGTCATCTAGTCAGACATATGGCCCAGTTACATAAAGCTTTTTTGTATTATTTTGAGACAAGAGTCTTACTATGTGGTCAAGGATAGCCTCAGACTCACAATCCTCCTGCCTCAGCTGTTTTGTAAAACTTAAGAACAAAGGTCATCCATCACTTTGCCGGGTATTTCTGTCCCTGAACTCTGTGCTTATTTTTGACATTACACAATGGCTATGCTGGAGGGGACAGCTGTCCCAAATGCCTCCTGCACGACAATATAATGACGGTGAAGGAAAACGTGCTTCACATAACTTTGGGAGACTAGGGTCAGGTGAGGTTAAATAGGGAGAAGGGTACCGGATTTGCTCTCAGTGCTGGCTTCATTTCTGGTGTTGCCAGATTGACAAATATCCACTCAGTCTCTGGGATGCTGCTCATGAAAGGGAAATCCCATAATTCAGGAAGCCCAGCCACTAGGCTTGGATTAGAGAAAGGGGATGGGGGGACCCCAGATCCTTCTACCTTTTGTTTGAGACAGGGTGTCTCATTGACTTGGGCCTTGGCCAGCTAGGCTAGCTAGTAAGTGAGCTCCAGTGATGCACCTGTCTCCACCTCCCATCTCTGCCTCCCATCTCACCATCAGGTCACTGTGTGATATAAGCATATGCCGCCACGCCCGGCTTTTGGTTCTGGGACTTGAACTTAGGCCCTTATAATTGCAAGACAAATGCTTTTCTGACAGAGCCATTTTCCCAGCCCTCAAGTTTGTATCATATTATTTCTGGGACAAGGCTGGTTTCAGCGCCACTGCTTGCTTAACTCCACAGGTGTGTCTGCTGATTGTCTTTTCCAAGATACATTAACCTCTTTCAGCTCTAGCTTTTCTGTAGAAGGGGGAGCGATAATAGCCATTGCCCTCTGTCTTAGTTAGGGTTTCATTGAGGTGAAGAGCCATGACCAAGGCAACTCTTATAAGGGAAGATATTTAGTTGGGGCTGGCTTACAGTTTCAGAGGTTTGGTCCATTATCATCATGGTGGGAAGCATGGCAGTGTGCAGGCAGGCATGCTGCTAGAGGAGCCAAGAATTTTCTGCATATTGATTCTGAAGGAGCCTAGGGGCATTCACCAGCCTTACACCCCTGCCTCAGGTCAAGACTAGACCAAGCATCAGTTTCCTGCCTCGGGTCAAGGCTAGGCTAAATTTTATTCTCCACCCACAGGAGGAATAAGGACATTCTTGAAAAACTGCAGAATGTACTGACTGATAGTCACCTGACCCTCTGGTCCCAGATAGAGTTTGAATGTATGTCATATGCTTGCTAGCCAATAGAGTCAAAGGTCAATATGCTTAGCCAATAAGTTTAAACTGTAACCTTGCTGATATAACTTGTAGCTCTAAAAAGTATAAAAACTTCTTGTTATAGCCATTTGGGGTTGCCTTCCAGTCATTCGCCATGAGGGGTTGAATAAGGGTTGACCCGAAGTGCTGGAAAATAAGCCTCTTATGTTTTCATCAAACTCTGTTCTTGTGTCTCACTTGGGGAGTCTCCTGGTAGTTAAGACTCACTTTGAGCCTTACAATTTGAATGCAGCAATAGGAGACTGTTCTATGTTCCACACTAGGTAGAGCTTGAACATATATGCGACCTTAAATCCCTGGCTTATAGTACCAGTGGATAGTGAGAAAGGTAGACCCTGTGCCCTTCTGGTCTGGGTCATCCAGTGACAGAACCATAGCCTAGGTCTAAACACTACTGTTGACTTTGCTATTGATTCCTTGAAGCTTAGCTGTGTGGCCAGTCATAGGGGAAGAGGTTCATGAGAAGAGAAAGTGACATTCTTGGGACAGCAGAGCTGTGACAAGATACAGGACCACTCGTCTGGTTTCCAGAACCTGGTTTCCAGTGGCTTCTCTGTGCAGCATCCACTCCCAAGGACAGCAGCAGGGACAGGCCCAGCCACTTGCTCTGTTCCTTAGGCCTCTCACTTGAGGGTCCCATGGGGAGGGGATAGCTGATCTGATGAAGATGCTGGTTGCTGTGCTCTGAGGACCACATTCCTCATGAGCCTGGGATCCTTGCAGGATGGTAGACTATAGATCATTGTTCAGGATGCCTAGAATCTGTAACACTGGATGTGTACTGAGCCCACGACAGGAGGCTTGCAGGATCTCCTGAATCCCCCCTATGCACAGACGATGCAGTCCAGGAAAGAACAAAGGTGAGCAGGGTGTGGTGGGATAGGCCTTTAATCGCAGGGGTAAGGGGCAGGAGGAAGGGGGCAGGAGGTAGAGGCAGGCAGATCCCTGTGAGTTTGAGGCCAGCCCGGTTTATGAGCCAGTTCCAGGACAGCCAGGACTGTTACACAGAGAAACCAAACCAAGCCGAACAAACGAATAAACGAACAAAGGGTGTTCCTACCTCATCTCTATAGCTACCCTGTTGCCTTCCCACTGGCATCCCACCCCATCCTATCCCAGGAGCCCTCATCTGCTGGGCTGTGGCTTCTCTCCTGCTTCAGCTCAAGGGTTCTCTAAGACAAGCCAGGGCCATCTCAGGGGCTCAGACAGTGCTGATCTCCCAGTGACTATAGAGCAGGGAGAAAGCAGCCATTCAGGGGCTGTGGAATCCTGCAGGGGTGAGGGTGGAAGAGCTGGAAGGTAAAGGGAGGCCTCACTTTTTGTCCCCCGCTGAGAGATCCTCTTGTTTATCTCACATCGATGGGGGTTGGGTTATGGGAGGCAGAACGCCATAGGCCTCTTTACCCACTCATCAAGTTCTTGTTTCCTCCCCGTGGGAGTGTCAGGGAGAAACAGCTGTCAGTATTGTGGGTGAAGTTTGGGGGCCTGAGCCCTCGAGGACCTGGGTTCCCAGTAATTCTGGCTTTTGTCATTTGCTCCCTGTGGGTATGATTCAGACGAGGGCCCAGCTTTGCTTTATGCCTCAGTTTCTCCAGTTGTACCAGGAGTTAAAACACTTGTTTGCCCTATGCGCATTTGCTTCTCAGAGCCATGGTGCACCAAGGGAATGGGGTGATCTGGGGCTCCATTCACAGATGGGAAAAGGAGGCTGAGAGGTGGGACTGGAGAGCCTGGGTCCAGGGTCATTCCCAGGCCGGAAGCTGCAGCTCTGAGAATGTGGCCAAGCAGCTTGAGAAGAGGCTCTAGGGGGCCACTGGGCAGCAGAACCCAGCCTTTTTACATCTCTAATTTTCTTTAGTCTACCCTCCAGTCCCTCATTGCCTGGGGTTCACAACTCCACCCCAGCTGAGGCTGGTCCCTTCCCCCCACTTCCCAATTATGGTTGTTCACAAAAGCTGAACCATGACCAGACAAAGGGACAGGGATGAAAGTGTTCGTTGTCATGGCAACCTGGTAGGGTTGCTGGGACCCAGGGGAGGGGCCTGGCTGTGTGCCTGAGCCCATGCATCCTGAGGACCTCTGAGCATGAGCCAGGGTGGCCCAGGGGCTCACAGGAATTCCCCTTCTGCCCTGAGCCCACCAGAGCTGGCTATACAATGACAACTTCACCCCCACCCCTCATGGGCAGCACCTGCTCCCTGGGTCTCCCCTGGTGGCCCTATTATCCCGCACCTGCTGCTTCCCCACCTGCTCCCTATTCTTAGCCCCCTCCCCACAGCGTACCCTGTTCATCACTAGACCCAGCTGCCTGCTCTGACAGCCAGCCAGGAAGGGGTGTAGAACCAGGAGAGGTAGCCTAGAGGGCCCTAGGGCAGAGGGTCCAGAGGCCAGTCTAACTCTGTATGACTAGTAGTCTGTATGCTTACATTGGACTTCATTTCAGAGCCTTAGTCTCCCCACCTGTGAAGTGGGAGCAGCAATCTCTGACCTCAAGTTTCTACAAAAATCTTATGCTTAGGAAGATCTTAGGCCATCATGTCCCAAGATATGATGAGTAACAGTGGGCAGCCAGGTTGGAGAGAGAAGAGGGAGGTGATATACCTTAGGATGTATTCTCAGGGCCATGTTTGTTAGACCACAAGCAGGCCGGGACACTTCTCTAGTTACTGAAGAGTCCTCGGTGGGCTATTTACACAAAAGTGTGGGCCCAGCCTAGGTACCTGGCAATAGGTGAACGGATAAGAAGAATGTATTTATACACCATGGAGGTTTATCTATCCACAAGAACCAGTGCTGTTTGCAGGAAAACAAATGGAGCTGAAAAGCCTTGTGTTACATCAAAGAAGTCTGATGCAGAAAGACAAAAGCTATGATTTAGCCCATGTAGGAGATATATATATATATATATATATATATATATATATATATATATATATATATATATACATTGAGAGTAGAAAGGGTTTATGTGGGCAGGAAGATGTCTAAGGAGGAGGAACAAGGGAGGAGAACAGGAGGGATAAAAGACACATCATGTGGTTTCATATTTAAAATCTAGATTTTAAAAGTGCATGTTAAAAAAGTATCTCACATGAAATCAAAACTACTTACAGGAAAGAAGGGGATCATGAAGATGAGGAGGGGACAAGGGAGAGTGACATACAACCTTCATGTGCATGAAGATGTTAAAAATTCATTATTTTATATGCTGAAGAAAAAAAAATCAAAAGGACTAAAACAATTGCCATAGTTAAAACAAAATAAGGAAAATCACTTCTGGGGCTGGAGGTGACATTTCTGAAGAGGGTTCTTGAGAACTGGAACCACAATGATGTTTCACAGAGAAATGACAACTCGGTTGTACGCTGTCATTAGCCAAATGCTCTGATGTTAAGATTAGGTGAGAAATGTGACATTAGCTGATATTTACATTTGTTTGTGACAGACATGACAGTGAAACATATCTAATGCTTTATTTTCTTGGTAAGGAGAATTTGCTAGATGGGATGGAACTAAGTGGCCTACTGGAATGAGGTATGATGCTGTCTAGGTGCTGATGGGCATAGAGGAGGTAACTGCTGTGTGCTGGGTGGTGATGATGGAGGAAGTGACGACTATGATGGTGGGCAACTCCCTGGAGAGACATGAGCAAGCACCTGGATAGGGCAGTGATGACAGATCATAGACACAGTTCCATCTAAGTCCAGCTTAGTGAACCAGAAAGTTTATAGTTACTTACAAGGAACATGAGTGACTCAAAGTATCTTCATGGCTAAAAGGCCTACTCTAGGCAGCTGTGGGTGGAGATTCATAAAGGCTGCATCTCTGGAGCTCTCCACACAACTCAGCATATAAAACTTTGGGGTAGGGCCTTGTGAATCCTGTAGGTTTTAGGATCTTCCTGTGTCCTGTAAGTTTTGTTTACTTCCTGAACCTTGTGAACTTGGCACCTCTCTCCAGTGGGTTGGAAAAAGGAACATGAAATAAGCACTCCAAGAATGATGGAGGGGGTGGCTGTGATGGTACTGAGGCTTATAGGAGTACGGAAGGTAAGGACCAAGGTGGGAGTATTAGTGGTGAATATGGGAGTGGAGGGTGTGGAGGTGATAGTGGTAGTGATGGAGGTGCTTGTGATGATGGTATTAGTTACAGTGTTCTGGTGGTGGTAGTTCTGGAGATTGTTATGGTGAAGATGGTGAAGGTATTAATGATGGTCTTGGTGTTGGTAGTGATGGTAACAATGGCAGAAAGTATGCATGGTGACGATGGTGGTAAATATAAAGCTGGTGATAATAGCCTAGTTTTAAAAATAAATTTAAAATATGGGACATGGTCACTGTCTTAGGATTCTGTGGAGAAACGGAATTGATAAAATCTATCTATCTATCTATCTATCTATCTATCTATCAATCATGTATGTATGTATGTATGTATGTATGTATGTATGTATGTATATATCTATCTATCTATCAAAAGGGGATTTACTAAAATGGCTTACAGGCTGTGTTCCAGCTAGTCAAACAATGGCTGTTTAACAGTGGAAGGTCCAAGAATCCAGTAGTTGTTCAGTCCCTGAGGCTGGTCTTCAGTATATGCAAGACTTCTGAAGTAGGCTCTAATGCTAGTGAAGGAATGGACTTGCGAGGGAGAGTGAGAGCAAGCAGGCAAAGAGAGCAAGCTTCTTTCCCATGTCCTGTATGTAGTCTGCCAGCAGAAGGTGTGGACCAGATTAAAGGCAGATCTTTCCACCTCGAAAGATCCTGCTTAAAAGTAGGTCTTTCTGATTCAAATTTAGTTAAGAAAAAAAAAATTCCTCACGGGGGCACTCAGCCACTTGGATTTTAGTTAATTCTAGAACTAGTCAAGTTCACAATGAAGAATATTCATCACACTCCCAAAACTTCAAGGGCTGGAGATGTAGGTTTGTAGTTTAGTTGGTAGAGTGTTTGCCTAGCATGTGTAAAATCCTGGGTTCCTCCAGCTCCAGCACTGAACAAACTGGCCATGGCAGAACACTACTGTAAATCTCAGCTCTAGAGAGATGGAGGCAGGAGAATTAGGAGTTCAAGGCCATCCTTGACTACATAGACAGGCAGCTGAAGCCCAGTCTGGGCTACCTGAGACCTGTCTTAACAAGAGGCAAACCTCAAACCACTGGCTTGGGTTTCCTGAGGTCCTTAGTTGCAGTTGACACTGCCCTTGTTACATTCTGCTGCCCCAAGGATTGTCCTCTGGCTTTGCTCTGTACTCAGTGTGGGCACATGGTGGCCTCTAGGTGGCACTAGTGGACTTTCCACTGCTTTGAGGCTACCCACCTGTGAGTTTGATTTGGTCACAGTCACATTCTTTATGGAAAGTGTGAGCAGCATTTACCAACCCTTAATAGAACTCTAAAACAGCATTCGGAAGACCGTGCTGAAATAAATGGCATCTTTTTATTTCCCACATCCTCTTTCTATAAATCGCTCTCTGATGAGTTCTCTTTCAAAACAGCCTATAGTTGCCAGCCTCTTGGGACATTGTCTGCTATGCAAGCAGGGAAAGAAGGCTGTTTTTTTGGATATAGGGTCTGGGTATAGAATTCAGGCTGGCCTCCAGCTTCTTAACGACAGACCATCAAGTTCTAGGATAACAGGTAAGAGCCATATCCCCAGCTGGGAAGGCTTGCTTGACGCACACACGAAGGCTTACCAGCATCAGAAGCTTTTAGATGGTGGGATTGAAGATTCCAGAGTTCTTCCCAGACACATAGTGTTAGATTCACTTCAGAGGCTATAGTTTGCACACATACCAGGGGATTAAGATATAATTATTTTTATTAGTGTGTATGTGTATATTTGTATGTGTTTATGAGTATTGCATATATTCATGTGCTTGAGGAAGTCAGAAGAGGGTGTTGGATGCCCCTGGACCTGGAGTAACAGGCAGTTGTGAGGTGCCTGATGTGTGTGCTGGGAAAGGAACCTGGGTCCTCTGCAAAAGCAGTGAGTGCTGTTCACCACTAAGCCATCTTTTCAGCCTCACATATCAGTTACTTATTTTTTAATGTAGTCCTACTAAGGAATCTAAACACGGACTCTAGGTGATGTCGCTCTAAAAGGCTAACATATCCACACTTTGCCTTTAGCTGTCTCTCTTATCTGCTACCAGAGTCCTCTGAAGAAAGCTGTATGTTTCATCATGGACAAGGCTGGCATTTAGGAACCCAGGTCCTCTGGGGGAGCAGTATTCTCTTAACCACAGAGCCATCTCTCCAGCCTCAGGGCTGCCATTTGAACGGCCCCTCTTCTCTTCAACAGATGTTTTAAAAATCAACAACTAGTCAGAACTGACTGACTGTTTTGCTCCTTTGATTCTCTCTTCCCTCTGATTCTCATCCCCATCTATAGCTGGCTCCACCTTAGAACCTTCCAGATCCAGGGACTAGAAGGATGGTTGAGTTGGTAAAGTTTCAATGTATACAAACATGAAGATGTGTTGGATTCCAGCATGCATGTAAAAAGCCAGGGGTGGCCATGTGTGCCCGTAATTTCAGTTCTGTGGGAAGTCGGTGGCAGAAGGTCACTGGGGTTGGATGATAATCCCAGCTCCAGGTTCAGGGAGAGACCCTGTATCAAAGGACTAAAGATAGGACTGGATAGTGGGCAATTGTCTTCTAGCCTCTGCCTGCACAAGGACACACATGGACAAAGGCTATCCACACATACAATGGTTGGATTAGTCTATGAAGAGGGGTTATCCTCTTAGGGATAATCCTGCTTAGCTCAGGATTCCACCAACACTGGCATCCTTTTTACATACTCTTATAAAAAAAATCGTAAAGCTGGTTTTGCAATTACTTGTGGTGGTTTGCTGGAGATGTCCCCTATAGTTCAGGCATTTGAATACTTGGTCTAGAGTTGGTGGCCCTGCTTTGGGAGGTTTGGGAGGTATAGCTATGCTGGAGAAAGTATGTCACTGGGGGGAGCTATGAGAGCCATTTGCAGCATTTGGAGTTTGATCTGTTTCCTGCTTTCGGTTCAAGATGTGAGCTCTGGGCTGTTCCCACCTTCATGCTGGCTGCTTGCTCCTGTGATCTTCCCCACTGTAATGGGAACAGACTCCTATCTCTTGGAAACCATAACTCCAACATAAATCCTTCCTTCTATACGTTTTCTTGGTCGTGGCATTTTATTACAATAAGAAAGTAACTAGTACACTTATTATCTTAGGTTTCCATAAGATTCCAACCTGCCCTCCTTCCTTTAAGACAGTTTAGGAAAACCACAGCCTTTCTTTCCCATCTTGCAAGATGGCAGCCGAAAAAGCCAAGAAGCCTCACACGAAGGAGCAGAAACCTGACAGGTACTCCCGCTCTGCGCTGCATCCCTGAAATGCCTTGTACAAAAGAGGAAATACTCAGCTGTAAAACCCAAGGTCCCTGTTTACTGTCACAAACCATTTGGTGGCAACAAGAATGGTGGTACCCGGGTGATTAAGCTTCACAAAATGCCTAGGCATTATCCTACTGAAGACGGGACTAACGCTGCTGATCCAGGGCATAAAGGCCTTCGGTCAGCACGTGAGAAGGCCTGCCTGTTAGCATCACTCCTGGGACTGTCCTGATCATACTCACCAGGCACCGCAGGGGCAAGAGAGGGGATTTCCTGAAGCAGCTGGGCAGCGGCTTGCTACTTGTGACTGACCTTTTGCCCCCAACCGAATTCATCTGTGCAGAACACACTAGGAGTTTGTTACTGCTACCTCTACAAAAGTTGATTTCAGCAAGGTTAAAATCCCCAAGCACCTAACAGATGCATCCTTTAAGAAGCAGCTGCCGCATAAACCCAGGAGAGTGAGATTGTCCACCTGGAGAAGGAGGAATACGAGATTACAGAGCCCCACAAGGCTGGTCAGAAAATTGTGGGCTTGCAGATTTTGCTAAAGATGAAAGCTGTTACTCAGATTCAGGGTTATCTGTGATCTCGGTTCTTTCTGAAAATGGGATGTACCCTCACAAACTGATGTTCTAAATTGCTAACAACCTAATCAAATAGCTTTGTATGTTAAAAAGCAAAGCAAAAACCCCAGGGGATATTTTGACTTTTGTCAGTTACTAGAATTTACATTAAAGTAACAATTCAGATATTGTCTGGAATCCTGACAGGAGGAGCTCAACAACACAATGGAAGGTGGTTTTGTTACCAAAGAATCCATCTCCTGTCCTTTCGTGTGCTTGCTTTAGCAGAACATCCCTTCACCTGTGTCTGCTTCAGTGAAACGGTCCTTCACAAGTCTGCTTTTAGCAGAACATCCTTCCGCTTGTGTCTGCTTCGGAAGAACACTTCACCTGTTTGCCTCAGCAAGGCGCCATCGGACACAGCTGACTTTCCAAAGAACCCTCAGGTTTCCACTTCATACCATTATGGATTGAGCGGGTTGTAGTGCTAACGTTTAGGAATATATCTGCAAAGAAAGAAAAAGAAGCTGTACATGTGGGCGAGCACGGGAGGATCTGTGAGAGGGGTTGGAGACAGGAAAGGGAAGAGGTAAAACGATGTAATTAATATTAATTATGTTTAAATTTCAAAACACAAGAGAATATTGAAAATAAAGTGCCAAATCGTCCCAAAATCCCACAACTAAAATTGGAACTACCTATAGAATACCAACCCTGGGTGTGTGATTGAAGTGTGTAAGGCAGCACAGCACAGAGGTTCCTGTGTAGCCAACTCATTGCTCTATATGCCCAGTAAAACTTTACTTAGCTATAAATAAAGATGGAATTGTGACATTTGCCAGAAAGTGAACAGAACTGGAGATTCTGTGTTAAGTGAAATAAGCTGGATTCAGGAAGCCCAATATCATATCTGTGTATGTATTTTATCTCTCTGTACTACCTGTCTATGTGTATCTGTGTGTTTGTCTACCTCATGAGACGGGAGAAAGAGCACTAAGGGGACAAGAGAGGGTCATGGGATCTAGATGACATGGAAGCAGAAGGGAGGACTCTGGGGAAATCCAGGGACAAATGAAAGAGAGATGTAGGGTACGTGTGCTGCGCTCTGGGGCAGAACTGGTAAGGCTGAGTGAGCTCAGACCCGGGAATCTCAAAGACTTGAGCTTGGCAGTAGCTCAGCCACTCCCTACCCATCTCTGTACCAGCTCTGGCACCACACTGTGAGGGCCATGGGCAGCTGATCAGATATTGTAACACCCAGAGTCTGTCCCCATGCAAATAGAGCATCAGTAACTTCTCTTACTGAGCCAATAGGAAGCACCTACCTTTAAATCCCACCCCAGTGTTTATAAAGTCCTGTCCACATGGAATAAAGCTTACAAGTTATTTCACCGAGGATCCTCTGAGAGTGGCTGTTTTTGTAACCCTTGGGGAAGAGTCCTCTCTCCTGAAGCATCCATCATGAATCTTGGACTTGCCTGGCTGGTCCAGATCACACCGCTGCTGCTACCTCTGCCACTGGCACTGTCCTTGCGAGAGAGACCATGGACCATGGCTGCTAACTGCCCCCCACAGACCACCCAGATCTTCTTGCTTCTCTTCTAAGAGCTGTATGTAACACTCCCAGCGTTTCTGACTGGACCAGAGCCCTGTGTAACATCTTTGTCCCCAGCTCTGCTTCACCCTCTGAGCAGACAGTGGATGACAGGAAGAGGAGGGCAGTGAAGGACAAATATGAAGAAAGTGAGCTGATATGTGTGTGAAAAGTCACGATGGAACCTGTTTCTTTGGAGTCTCACCAAAACATCCAATACCAGGAGGTCAGCCCAAAACTATATATATATATATATATATATATATATATATATATATATATATATATATATGTCTCCTTCCTCTCCTCCAGTGCTTCTCACATCACGGAACCCAGGCCAGCAGCCCCAGAGTCATCCACACATGTCAGTTGGGCCTCATCTCAGATGCACCGAACCAGGCACTCAGACTGGGTACCAGCAATGTATTTAAAGCTCTCTAGCTAGGTTGGATGGCAGATACCTGTAGCTCCAGCACTTACAGAGTAGAGGCAATGGGATTAGGAGGTTCGCTATGGTTGGGCAGAGGATATGACTGAAGGCCCATGTGTTAGTAGTTGGAGATGGTAGAACCCTTAAAAGAATAGCCTAGTGGAAGGAAGTCTAGGCCCTTGGGGGTATGTCTTTGAGTGCTGTATGATTGAGTCATCTGCTTCTCCTCTTCCTGCTATTTGGCTTCCTGGTCACCTTACAGTGAGCATCATTGATTGCTTCATGGCACAATCCCACCACTGCTTGCCACCCATGATCTGCCTCAAAATCCATTGAAGCCCTAGAAATGGTGTGGTGATACAACCTTTCTTTCTTAGAAGCTGTTTGTTTCAGGGATTTTGTTACAGCAATGAAAAGTTGAAGCCCCTGAAATGGTGAGGCATGAACCTTTCCTTCTGAGAAGTTGCTCGTCTTGGGCATTCTGTTACAGCAATGAAGAGCTGCCTGGCACAAACGACACCAAATGATCTTGATTTAGGTTTGGGCCCAGAAGGAGAGGTAGAATTAAGAACTGCAGAGGGAAGCTGAGAGAATGCCATTTGGGAGACAAAGCGTGCAGAAAGCATGGTAGGGGAGAATAAATTTGTTTTAAGTAAAGCAGAGAAGAAAACAAAATGGAGATCTATCTAGTGATGCTTTACAGTTGTTAGCAAGGGCTGTGCCATTTTGTAAAGCTCCTTTGTTTTGGTTAAATGGTTCTAATTCTTAAAACTTTAATAATTTGTATTAACTAAAGTAAGTTATTTTTCTACTTACATTCCCGTCTGTTTTCACACTTTCACCTCCAGTAATGGCACAGCAGATTGTCACTAGTCCTCCATAGTCTCACTCCCCATTCCTGACAACTTTTCTACCCACTCGGCTCCTTCTGCCTTTCATCCTCTAACTATGCCTAGTTAGGAACGGAACAGTGAGTCTCCCCCTATGCAGGCCTCCCTCCCGACGTTACACCTGTCTTGTGGGGTTGTTTGGTTCCTTGTCTGGCTTTCCCCTTCAGCCTTCCAATAATGACTTTTTTTTTTTGTAATCTCGTGTTCATTTATTCATGGAAGAAGCCTGAATTAATTTCTCTTGAGCAGTCTGGGGAGCTCTTGTGAATGTCTGAGCAGGTGAGTGATTCATGCAGCTTAAGAACTAAGAAAAGGCTTAGCTGAGAGAGTGCTTTTAAAAAAAAATATTTCATCTTAAAAAGCAGGGGTGAATTTCAGTTGCAAAGTGTGTGGATGTGTGTGCCCTCCCTCATGAGTGTGATTATAATACCATGTGGAATTAACCCCTTTCTTCCATAGTGAAACTTAACAGACTCAGGGAGTGGAACTCCAGCAAGAGGCTCTGCCACCCATCCTCAATCCCAAAAAAAGGAAAAAAAGAAAAAGGGGAAGAGGGACAGAGAGTCAGTGACCACGCCCTATCTACCTTTGGGGTCCTGATGAGGGTAGGGCTTAAATACAAAGCAAGAAAGATGTGTAACTAAGTTCAGCCAAGGTGTGGCCCCCTGTCCATCACTGCCTCAGCCCAAAGTCTCTTCAGCAAGGTCATCTGATGAATTGTAAATCTTTCTCCTTGGGCTGGAGAGATGGCTCAGTGGTTAAGAACACTGACTGCTCTTCTGAAGGTCCCGAGTTCAAATCTCAGCAACCACATGGTGGCTCACAACCATCTGTAATGATATCTGGTGTTCTCTTCTGCTGTGTCTGAGGACAGCTACAGTGTACTTATAATAAATAAATAAATAAATAAATAAATAAATAAATAAGTAAGTCTTAAAAAAAATCTTTCTTTTGGAGACAAGTTCCTTCTCTGGGGACCCCAGATATTGTTCTTCCCAGCCAGAGATTGCTGGGGAAATGACTTTCTTGGGATCTGTTCTTTCAATAGTGTGATAGCCAAAGAGTGGAGCACAAGAGGTTGTTAAGACGAAAACTTTCTGTACATCATTTCTGCTGGTCCAGTTTAGCCCTTGTTTATTGCTCTTCTCTGGATGTGACTGAACATCTTTTGTGACTGTTAGGTAGATCCTTTGGAATGAATAAACAGACCACAGTTTCACCAACCAAAGGGCTAAGACTGCTGTCAGACCACGTCTGTGGTTAACAGTCTGTTGTTAGCTTACGATTTTCTTCATCTCGTTACTATAAAAGTTTCATGAAATCACTACCTCACTGGAATATGGTATTTGGGAAAACCTAAATCTGTTCTGGGCTGTCATCTCATGTCTGGCTCTGGAAGATGTCTCTGTCTTCCTTGAAGTGAGAGCCACTTTTCTCCCCAACAGCTTGAGCTTGTGACCATCCCTCAGCCTCCCAAACAGCTGGTGTTCCATTGCTAACTGTGCCTCCCAGCCCCAGCTTCTGGATTAGCAATAGCATTTGTTCTTAGGTCTCTCAACTATCTAACAACTTTGCCAAGAGCAGAGAGCAGGACAGACTAAGCTAAGATTCAATTCTTTCCTTCCTTCCTCTCTCCCTCCCTCCTTTTTTTCTTCTTCTCAGCCTCTTCTTTCTCTCCCTTTCTTTAGAAATATAAAAGGCACAAATATGCAGGCTTTACTTCCTTTTCGGAAGCTTTGTCTGCAGATTCTTCCACACATGTCCCAAGGAGAGGCAGGGTCTATGTCTCTTCCTTGGGGATCTGAGGATGTTGTCTCAGTGGCTTTTACAGTGTGGGCAGGTGTGATGCTGTCATATGATTTCTGAAGGTTCATCTGTTTTTTTTTTTTTTCTGAATGTCACTATAAAAGAAGTCCCACTGTCTGGGGTTCCCAGCCAGGCAAAGGCTGTCCCCCTACCCCTTCCAACTTTGATTTGCTCATTAACTTCATGTTCCTCCTCCAATTCCACCTTGTCAATCAGAAGCCTCCCTTCCCAGCCTGGGTCCTCTCACCCTCTGTCACTAATTGCTACCTGACAGGGCTGAGTTTGCCTTTGCTCCCCCTGCTCTGGAATAAAGTGTAGCTAATGATTCTTTTGAAATTGTAAATTGGCAATTTACAGTTGTATAAATTGTTGGGGCCCCAAGTGAGGGCAGGATGTATGGATACCAAGTGCAATAATTAAGCTAGTTAAATTGAACACTGCCTTAAACTCTTTGTTCTGAGGACATTTGGAACATTCCACGGCTTTGAAATGTATCCTACTCTCTTCTCAACTATTATTCAGTATTCGGTGCAGAAGAACTGGAAAGAACAATCCCCTGGCCCGATATTTGTGCCTTTCGACATCACCTCCCATTTCCCTCATTCTCCAGCCTCGGTTACCATCTCCCTACCCCCTGCTTCGTTGAGTCTGAATGTTTTAGATTCCTTGTCTAAGTGTCATTGTGTGTCTGGTGTATTTCAGTTAGCCAAGTGTCTCCAGTCCTATATAAATTCTTGCAAATGCCAGAACTACTTATTCTTCCTGCCCTCTGCCCCCTCCTCCGCCCCCTTCTGCTCCCTCTTCCTGCTCTCTTCCCCTCCTTTTCTTTCTCCCCTCTTCTTCTGCTCCACGACTCTTCCTCCTCTTTCCCTTCCTCTTACTATGCATCTCACTCCCACCTCCTTCTTTAAAAATCTTAGCATCTACTTACATTGGCACGCATGTGTGTGTGTGTGTGTGTGTGTGTGTATGTGCATGCACACCTGAGTGTGTATATATATGTGGACAACATTTGTGAAGGCTGCAGAGATAAGAAGGCGTCAGATCTTCTGGAACTGGAGTTACCCGTGGTTGTGAGACTCCATGTGGGTGCTGGGAGTTGAACCCAGATCCTCTGCAAGAGCAGTAATCACTCTGATTGGACAGGACTATCCTTTGACTTGAACTGCCATCATCTTGAGGAATTGTCCTGGGCCTGTGTGATTGTCACACAGCTAGACCTATTGATTGGATATCTGAGTATTCCATGCCCCCTTAATCAGGTGTATGCAATTTCTCCTTAATTGTATGTGGTCTTGGGGGAAGGGCTAGAGGACACTAGTGGAGAACAGTAAGGAGAGAGGCTCCACCTGCACAGGTCTGGGGACACCAGCATCCCCGCTGGCTGCAGCAGACTTTCCAGTGTGCTGTTTGAAGGTTACTCACCTACACAGCCATAGAGCCACATCTCCTGCTATGTATGTACAATTGATAAACTCACTGGTTCTTCTGGGTGAGCTTTGGTGGGATTTGACTTTAGAAGGAGGGGTAGACATTTGTCTTTCTCAGGGAAGGAATTTTAACAGCAGCTCCCAACTGCTGAGCCATCTCTCCAGCCTCAGTTTTCCCTCTTTTAAGGCCAAAAGATATTCCATTGTTCATAATACAGGTTTCTTTTTTTGTTGCTTTTGGACACAGGTCCTCACCACATATTCTTTGCTGTGCTGTAATTTGCTAGTTTACAGGCAAAGTTAGCCCTGACCTTAGGTGATTCTGTCTCTGCCTCTGGTGTATGAGATTACCGGCTTGTGCTGTCACATGCAGTTTGGCTAATGATCCTTAGAATGTGACCTCCTGGGCCAGCAGCCTCAGTGGTGCCTGAGACCTTGATGGCAGTGCAGGTTCCAAGGTCTCAGGGACACTTGAAGTGGGGCCCACTTGCCTATGCTTTAAGAAGGTCACAGAGCTGAGGTTGGTAGCTCAGTGGTAGAACACCTGTCTAGCATGGGTGGAGGCGCTGGGTTAAAGCCAAGAGACAAAGATTAAACAAACAACTCGGATAGTTCTCCAGGTGATCCTGAACCACTTAGGCTAGTGAGATTCTGGCAGAGAGGGTAAGAGAGTGGGCCTTATTCGGTCGTTGTTGCATCCTCAGGCCTTAGATGCTCAGGGAATATTTGTTGAATGAATGCTGAAGCTTATGGAGTGCTTTTTGAGCTAGGCTGACCTTTTAAAAACTTTGAAAGTATGTGCTTGGTTAATCCTTGTGCCCTGTGCTGAGTTAGGTCCTACAGCCATTTCCCGATGAGGTCGAAGTCAAAGCTTAGCTCCCCTTCTTCCTGGTGGCGCAAGATATACTCACATATTCCAAACCTCTGCAAAATGGGAAGGAGTCTGGAAACTTTGCACCTGACAGGGCTGTGGTAGCTCATACAGAATAGAAGCAGACATAACTGATGCGTAGCACCACTTCCCCTGGGCTTTCAGAGGGAGCCAGATGCACAGATAAATGTCTCAGCCTCTCTGACGAATCCTGTCTGTTGCTCTGGGTTTGCTGTACTGGGGGGCGTCGAGCTGATGGCAGCTGAGACCCATCTTGTCTTCCTCGGTCCTGGGTTCATCTCCCGGATAAAACACCCATCTCAAATTTCTTTCATCTAAAGCTCTGCTGCAACTGAGACACCTGTGTTCTTCCAGATTGGAAAAGGAGAAAAGGAGGTGTTTGGGGAGATGCAGCTATTGAGGGAGGACACGGCTTCTGCACAATATGGCCAGCAGATGGCAGTGTGTGTCCACGTCCTTGCAACTGGGTCCAGCTGGTTCAAGCGCAAATCAGATAAAGAGAGCTTTTTCCCTCTTGTTCCTGGGGTGATCAGCTTGTCCATTTCAGCTTTTGGAAGGGCTTTACCGAGAGGCGGACATCTTTTGTGCTTAGGAGCCCTGATGAGAGGCTGGAATTTGCTGGAAATTTAGCCTTTATCTTTTGGACTCGGAAAAGGCTTGCCTAAAAATCTCTGCCAGTGGCCTATGCTGGTCAGATCAGAGAGATGCTGGAGCTGACAAGTCCACGACCAACTGACCCATTCATCCGTTCAGAACCACCTCATCTACCAATGAAAAGAAGAAGCAAACAGCTTTTAAAGAGCAAAGCAAAAGAAGATGTCCTTTAAAAAGGACCTTGAGATTAGTTCTGACTGGCAGGGTTACCTGAATTTTAACATTTTATTAATATCCCGGATTGTGAAGTGTTTTTGTTTGTTTGTTTGCTTGTTTTGTTTTGAGACAGGGCTTTATTTAGTCCAGGCTGTCCTGAAATTTGCTATGTATACCCAGTGGCTTTGAACACATGATCACCTTGCTTATGACTCTCGAGTGCTAGGATTATAGATATCCACAATCCCAGTTGTCCATGGAATAGTGTTCTGTGCAATGTAGAAGGTTAAGAGAGAGTCAGCTGCACAGAACATTTATTATGTAAGCTTGTCATCAAAATGGCTGAATGTAAACAGGTTGGGGTTAGGGACTCAACTTTCTGTCAAAGTACAAAGTTAAAAGAATAGTCCAGGGGCTGGCAAAAGATGGGCGTTTCTGTGGCCAGCATCAACCTTGGACAGCTCATAACCATGTGTTCTCCAGCTCCAGAGGATCCCATGCCTCCAAGGGTTCTGCACTCATATGCACACACCCTGACAAATAATTAAAAGATAATAAAGGTAAATTTCAATTTAGCCTTTGAAAACAGATTTATTTATTTATTTATTTATTTATTTATTTAATTTGTGTGAGTGCTCACTTGCGTGTTTGCATGTGTACGATGTGCATGGCTGGTGTCTGCAAAGGCCAGAAGAGGGCATCAGACATCCTGGGAATGAAGTTATAGATGGTTGTGAGCTACCATGTGGGTGCTGGGAACTGAATCCAGATCCTCTTGAAGAACAGTTAGTGCTCTCTAGCTCCATAAAAATAAATCTTAAAAAGCAAGCAAGCAAACCAAAAATGCAGAAGACAAAACAGAAATGAAATCTGTACCTTCTGTAGTACCCTCTGAAACAATGGAGTAACATGGATCTCAGTTTATTTATGATGCTAAGAAGTTTTGTCTTTTGCAAACCAAAGGATGTCAAGTTGTATACTGAGTGTTTTAGGTCTGAGACAATGAATGGTAAGCCAATCAAGAAGATGGAGTTAAATGATTCTGTTCCCATGCCTTATCTGTGTTAACTCACTCCAAGGTCATGGTAAATTTATATGATTGATTAGAAGTATTACTTGAGTTGTAGAGATGAAAAAAAGAACAGGTAGACCAGTTGGCCCAGGATCATGTTACCTAAAGCAGAAAGAGAGTTCCTGTTCTCAATAACGTTTCTGTATGTTTTTTTTTCTCTCATTGTCATGATGGTTTCTTCT
Organism: Micromys minutus; assembly: GCF_963924665.1. Lineage (NCBI taxonomy): Eukaryota > Metazoa > Chordata > Mammalia > Rodentia > Muridae > Micromys > Micromys minutus. Next base: position 36,992,075 of record NC_137956.1, on the reverse strand, counting down.
AAGATTCCCTCTATCTGACTTGTGGGGAATTTAATTGTAGGTAATGACTGGAATTCTCATCTCCACAGGCTGAATTAGAAGAAAGAATGGCTCCTGGTCTCAGGTTGTTCCCACTTGGGCTGTAGCTGCCTGGTTCCATAATAGGGGCTACTTCTCTCCCATGTCCTTGCAAACTGAAGCAGTACTCCTCAGGCTGCACTGTATTGCAAAGACCTGCCCTCCAGATTCCCCATCCCTGGGCATATGGCACATAGCCTGTGGACTATGTATACTCTAGCGATGTACACTCAGGATACTTCTGTCTCCCTTTTTAACCTCAAGTCATGACCTCTGCTACTTATGGGTATCTTATTGAATCTTCTTCAGTTGTATAGATGCAGAATTTAAAAACAATTCCTAGGAACAAGAAGGAGTTGTCTTAGTTCTGGTCATTTCTGTTAGGGAGGGAGTTGAGAAGGGGCAGTGTACTGGCTGGTTTTGTGTGTCAACTTGACACAGGCTGGAATTAATTACAGAGCAAGGAGCCTCAGTTGAGGAATTGCCTCCATGAGATTCAGCTGTAAGTTTTTTTTTTTTCTCAACTAGTGATCAAGCAGGGAGAGCCCAACCCATTGTGAGTAGTGCCATCCCTGGGCTGGTAGACCTGGGTTCTACAGTAAAGCAAGTTGAGCAAGCCAGGGGAGCAAGCCAGTTAGTAACATCCCTCCATGGCCTTTGCATCAGCTTCTGCTTTCTGACCTGCTTGAGTTTCAGTCCTGACTTCCTTTGGTAATAAACAGCAATGTGGAAGTGTAAGCTGAATAAACCCTTTCCTCCCCAACTTGCTTCTTGGTTATAATGTTTTGTACAGGATTAGAAACCCTGACTAAGACAGGCAGTGTGTTTGTAAATCATTTACCCAACTATAAATCTTCACAAATCAACCATAGGAAGGAAGTGAATCACAAATTATAGAACCAGAAATGGGACAACTTTTGGTTTAGAGATTAGAGAAGGCAAGACCTAGACCTACTGGGAGATGATTGTTATGAAAATAGTGAACTGTATTTTAAGGCTGGGAATCAAAATGCTCCAGAGGATTTAATAAACACTTAAATGTGAGATCCTTGGGTCTGTAAAGTCCAAAATTGTGTTTCATGTATGAAATGGCATCTGGCTATTGACCGAAAAGTTTGGTGATATATAAAGTCCATCAGGAGACCCCAGGCAAGCCTGATGGATATGCCCAGTGGTAATGAAGTGTTTAGAAGGTCTATCTGTCCATCCATCTATCCATCCATCCATCTCCATCCATTCATCTTTTTATGTATATAGGTTTTTTTTTTTGACTGTTCACGGTTGTTTTGCCTTCATGTATGACTATATATTATATGTGTGCCTGGTGCATGTGGAAGCCAGAGAGGGATCTCTTGGAACTGGAGTTACAGATGTTTGGTCAGGAACTGGGAACTAAACTCAGGTTCTCTGGAAGAGTAACTACCTCCAGACTGTATTAGAGTTTTTTTTTTTTTTTTTTTAATTTTTGTTTTTTGTCTAGGCTGGCCTTAAACTCTATTTCTATCTCCAAAGTGTTCAAGATATTACCATGCCTAGTTTATGGGGTGCTTGGGGTCATACTCAGGGCTTGGTATGTTGCAATAAATATTAAATTGAATCTGGCTTATCTCTTTATTGGCCTCCGTGGTGCGCACAGACTCTATCACTTAGTCCACAAGCTGTACTAGATGCATGGTTCCCTTCCCTGGCAGTTCACTCCACCCACCCTGCTGCCTCTGTCCCGGGAGGAATTACTGTTCCAGCATCTTCTTTACCCTATCGCCCAATACAAACATGACTCTAAGGCCCAATAGCTTTTCATACAGGTTTATATAGTCAATTCTCAATCCACAAACCCTCTATACAATGAGATTACATCCAATGGACAAAGATACAAACTGCCCTACCATATAAGATAACAGACCTATAAAATCCTTAAAATATTCATAGCTACCTATCGCCAATTAAATCCACCTGGATCCAACTTGTCCTTCTTGAGCTCCAACTTGATATTCTCCCTCTCTCTCCTTCTGCTCCTGATCTTCCTTTTCTCCGTCTACCTCTCCCTGTTCAATCATGGAATGCCTTAACATAAATATATATTGGTACATGCTTGGCAAGTACATCTGTATTAGTACTTTTCTATTGCTGTGATAACATACCATGACCAAGGCAACTTATAGAAGAAATCGTTTTAATTGGGTGTGTGGTTCCAGAGGGTTAGAAGGAATGTGTGTGGCTTTTGAGACCTCAAAGCCCATTCCCAATGACACATCTCCTCCATCAAGGTCACACCTCCTAATCCTTTCACAACAGTTCCACCAATTAGAGACTAAGTGTTCAGACACATGAACTCTGGAGGCCATTCTTAGTTAAACCACAACTAGCAACTGAACTGTATCCCCAGCCTCTAAATAGAACATCCCTATAATAGTGTTTTAGGAGAACAAATTTGAAAAAAAAGAGAAAGAAAGAGGAAATTATTAAGTAAGATGATGTAAAATGTGGGGATGTAATATTAGGGTGTGTCAGTATTTTAGTGACTTCCGAACAAACCTGCCTTAGGGCACTCCGACTCTTATGAATGTCATTTTCTTTGAATTACCATCCACAATTGATTAGATCTCACATGTTTTATAGTTCTGAAGAATTAGAGATTAAATTGAACCGAAAAGAGAACCTTTTCTTTTGGTCCAGTAGAGAAGCTAGCCCTACAGATTAGGGCTTTGTTGTCTTATAGGAAACTAGTCAATACTGTGTCTGATTTACTCTTAGTTCATTTTTCTTTTGGCCACTGATTAAACACAAGCGAGGTTTCTCAGATCTGCACAGAATTGCTCATGCCTAAACTAGTAAGTCAGATAAAATTTTGATATGTGCTTATCAACCATGCATATAAGAATCATGTCTATTAATAAGGAAAGATCACGCTTTCCAGAAGCATCCTGAATGTTCTTAGGTTTGAGAGGTTAAGTTGAGGCAATGGAAACTGGTCAAGGGACAGAATTACATGAACAGGAGTAGCTTGAGAGGTGGAGTTTGACAAAGGTTGAATGAATAGTCAGGATGAAGGTGTCACATCAGACCAGGCTGCCAGGTTTCATTCTGCCCAGGCATGGTGCCACTGGTGTCCACCGAGATGGTCTAGCCACACCAACCATTGTACTTCATTCTTGTTCATTCTGTTAGAAGCCTAGAGTTAACGGTTCATGCCCCTAATCCCAGCATTTGGGAGGTAGAGGCAGGAGGATCAGAAATCTAAGGCCATCTTCTGCTTCACAGTGATCTTGAAGCTAGCCCACCAAAAGAAAGAAAAAAAGGCTCAGGGCTAAGTCTTGGCTTACTTGCCATTTCTCCTGTAGTAAGCAGCTTCTTACTTAATTTCCTGTTTTCCTGTTATGTGGCTGTTTCCTCAGGGTTGGACATGATCATTGTTGTCTTGAGTCAGAGCATCTGTGATCTCCTACAGGGCACCTCTATAAGGTTAGGTCCACCATCATTCCCTCATGGAAGGGGGTGATGCTCACTCTGCAAATGAGGCACACAAGGCCCTGCCCCTTACAAAGAACATCTAAGTCATTAACCATTGCTATGAAAGGGGAGACTCTTATGTACTATAGTCCCCTGTGACTTTACCATGCTCCTTAGAGTAACCCCAGTTGAATGCATTGGTTTCCCAAGCTAAACTTGGGAGAAATTGTTTTTTGATTTTTGTTTTTTGTCCATCCTTGTGCTGTGGTATGCACTGGTGTGCTGTCTTGCTATGGCAGCAGTCATATGGCTCTGCTAGATGTAATAAGACATGGAACGAAGGCTGAGTCACCTGCAGGAGTTTCAGGGTAAGGCTGGCTTCTATAGTATTAAATGGCATGGCTCTTTGGTGAACTGGGTCTATTGCATAAGTCCAGAGATACCTTGAAAAGGGCAGAGAGGGCTGGAGAGATGGCTCAGCAGTTAAGAGCACTGACTGCTCTTCCACAGGTCCTGAGTTCAATTCCCAGCAACTACATGGTGGCTCACAACCGTCTGTAATGGAATCTGATGTTCTCTTCTGGTGTGTCTGAAGTGTACTCATATATATTAAATAGGTAAATAAATCTTAAAAAGAAAGGAAGGAAGGAAGGAAGGAAGGAAGGAAGGAAGGAAGGAAGGAAGGAAGAAAAGGGCCGAGAGACTAGAGAGCATATTATAATCCCTGGAAGTCATATGGAATGAAAATGCACGCTGGCTAAATTGTGGGCTTTGAAATGGGGGAAAAGACATATAATTAAGGCTGAGCTGTGCTGGATTTTATGTCAGCTTGACACAGACTAATGTCATCTAAGAGGAGAGCACCTCAACTAAGAAAATGCTTCCGTAAGATTGGGCCGCAGGCAAGATTGTAACACATATTCTTAATTAGTGATCGATGGGGGAGGGCCCAGCCCATTGTGGATGGTGCCATCCCTGGACTGGTGGTCCTGGATTCTATAAGAAAGCAAGCTGAGCAAGCCAGGGGAAGTAAGCCAGTAAGTGACATCCCTCCATGGCCTCTGCATCAGCTCCTGCTTCCTGACCTGCTTGAGTTCCAGTCCTGACTTCCTTTGATGACAATCTGTGATGTGGAAGTGTAAGCTGACTAAACCCTATTCTCCCCAACTTGCTTTTTGCTCATAGTGTTTAATCATAACGATATAACATAAACCCTGACTAGATGACTGCCTACCCAAAAAGAACTTGCAGGGAGGAAATATGATGTGAAAATGAGATGAAGATAATATTTTCATATCGGTCTTAGAGTTGGAAAGAAAAATAGACAAAGGAAACTGAGGCAGAATTAATAGAAGGAAGCCCTTGCTGACCTTTAGTACAGAGGAAGGGAAAACAATCATCATCATCATCATCATTATCATCATCATCATCATCATCATCATCATCATCATCATTCAGCACCATCCAATAAGCAAACAGGAGCCTTAATGGCCTAGTACAGAAATTCCCTACCCACCTGAAGATTCAGGTTTATTAAGGGCATGCAGGCTGCTATTGAGAGCCTTCGGTGTCTTGGCATGTGCCTGGGCAGGTAGGGAGGGTTTTCCCAACCTAGAGCTGTTTGAAAGGCTAGCTCTCAGCTCTACCTAGCCCAAACTCTCTGGGCGTGAACATGGCTGAGTAGCAGGCAGGGCTGTTCACCTTCCCCACTCCCAGAGCTTGGTCTCTTCTTATCTCACCCTTCAGGCAGGGCTGATGCCGGCCCTTGTCTACTGACCTGAGTAAGCTACACTTGTCACATTTGAGGTCACTTGGTATGGTGGAGCCCAGTCCCGGAAGAGTGGCTACAGCCAAGAGGAAGCAGGCTGTGGGCTCTGTACTCCAGAAGAGAAATATTTAACAGGCACGGAATACTCTGCCTCTGAACTGCCTGAGTTAGAACAGGTTTTTTAAATAAAAAAATGAAATTGTGTGTATGTATGCATATATGTATGCATGTGTGTGTCTCTGTGTGTGTGTGTATGTCTGTGTGTGGACACAAACCTTCCACAGAACATGTGTGGAGGTCCATGGGTAATCTGCTGGATTTTTCTTCTCCTATCAAACCAGTCCTAAGGATTGAACTTGGGTCAGCAGACTCAATGGCAAGTGCCATCTTACTGGGTCAAGACAAAAAGATTTTATTTTTAGCCATGTGTCTGTGTGTGTCTGTCTGTCTTTCTGTATGTGTGTGTGTGTGTGTGTGTGTGTGTCTGGTGGGGGTATGTGCACAGGAATTCAGACCATGCTTATAGGAACCAGAAGAAGGCATCAGATTCCCTGGAGCTACAACCGTAGGAAGTCTTGAGATGTCCCGTGTGGGTGCTGGGAACCAAATTCGGTCCTCTGGAAGAGCAGCAAGCACTCTTACCCACAGAGCCGAGTCTCTAGTCCCTCCCACCCCCATGGAAGACTTAAAGAAGAAAGGAAAGAGTCCCTCAAGGCTTGGCCTGGGAGTCTGCGTGATACTTGGGGTGGGTGGGGTCCCTCTGACTGCTTTGGAAGGGAAGGCACTGAGTACGAGGACCGCCTGCAGCACAGGCTGGATAACCGGAAGCAGGTTGAGGCTGCAGTGTAGGAGCTGCAGGTGCCGTTCTGTTCAGTGGCTATAGTGTGCCTGTCACATTGCCTTCTAAGCATTTATACTTGTGCCGTAGATGTCAACCACGGTCAGAGACACTTTTTGAAGTGGGTGATGGCCACTGAAGAGACACACGGCTAGAGTCAAGCTGCCGGGAATAAGTGACCATTACTGTGTCAAAGCAGTCCAACGCTCAGCCCGGAATGGGAGAAAGTAACCATCCATCTTCTTCATTCTCCCGGAGGCTCAGGGAGCCTCGACGAGCGGAGGGAAGGAAAAGAGTGTCTGAGTCTGGGGGCGGGGAGGATTTCGTTGGCTGGCTGTTTCCTCCTGGCTGGGTGTACTCACTGCCATCAGAAATCAGGGCAGCTGTGAGCACTCAGCTGAAACCCCTCCACAGGATCAGGTCTACTGACACTGTCTTGGAGGTAGTGAGGCTCAGCATGCCCCTCCCCTCCCTGGGAGTGTGTAAGCAGTTAACATCTGCTGGGAAGGGGGCTCTTTGGTGAGGAGGTTGCTGAGAGTGGTCCAGCAAGCAACTCCAACTGGTTCTCTATGCTACGGACTTGAAGGAACCCTTTCTTCGATCTTTCAGGAACAGAGGGTCACACGACAATATGAGGGCTTTGGTCACTTATAGAGTGGGGAGGCCATGCAAATGAGAAGTAGCTATCAGAGACTTGGATAATGACGTCCCAGGCTGACCAAGGAACCCTGGGTCAGCCTCAGGCAGTCGATGAAGCACTGTGGCTATTAAATGCCTGTGTGTACCCTGGGCAAAGTCTTACATCCTGTTGGTATAAAGACAGGGAATATCTCTAGTGGTATCAGAGCCACAGATCCACACCTCACTGAAATTATGAAAGAAAATTCATTTCCAATGGCCACTGAGTTAATTTGCAAATTCCCGGTATTAGTTGGAGAGAGAGGGAACTGAAGTACTGTTTGAGGCCATATCTGCCATGTGGACTTGTGACAAAATGCTACTTGACCCCTCAGATTAGAGCAATTTGCTTGTCCTAGAGCAGTGATTCTCAACCTTCCTAATTCTGTGGCCCTTTAATACAGTTTCTTATGTTGGGGTGACCCCAACCATAAAATTATTTTGTTTCTTCTTTATAACTGTAATTTTGCTACTGTTATGAAGTGTAATAGAAATATCTATGTTTTCTGATGGCCTTAGGTGACCCCTGTGAAAGGGCCATTTGACTCCCCAAAGGGGTCTCAACCCACAGGTTAAAGAACACTGTCCTATGGCCTAGCTGAGAACTAAGATCTGTTTATATTATCTTTGTGTAAGTGTTTTAAAGGCTTTTTAAAGACATTATACACGTGGCATAGAAAAAGAACAGGATCGTGGGTAGTTTTATGTGCATTTTATTTATTTTTATGTGCATTGGGGTTTTGCCTGTGTGTATGTCTGTCAGTGTTTGTCTGCGTGTATGAGGTTCGTGGCTTAACAAGGAGCAGCCTAACTGCTGGATTTCAGGGACGGCCTGGATGGCAAGCTGGGAATCGTGACTCGAAGCCCTGTAGAAAAAGTTTCATTGCATCTGTGCTGAAACCAGATGGTCATCATTGATTGTGAGGGACCAAAATTCATTTAAGCAGATAAGGTCAAATGCTCCCTCTCATAAACAATCCCCCTCCCTAACAAAGACCAAACAAAACAACATAAAACGAAACAGGATAAAAAAACACAGAAAGGGCAGAATCTAGGACTTCAACTCCTTTGTGGTTTTTTTCCCCCTGTGTTTTAGAGTCAGAGACCAAACCAAAACCACCATTGTAATAGGAAACATCAGCATGTATCTCTGAAACTTCATAACAAGAGGTGTGTGTTTCTCTCTTGCTCTCTCTCTCTCTCTGTGTGTGTACACACTCATGTGTCCACACACGCTTATGCATCTGAGTGTGCCTGAGTTGTGTATGTATTAGTTTGTCTGTGTATGTGTATATGTGTGAGTGTGTCTGTTTGTGTATGTGTGTGGGTGTGCTTGTGTATATGTGTGAATATGTATGTGTGTGTGTGTGTGTGTGTGTGTGTGTGTGTGTGGTGGAGGTGGTAGTGGTGGTGACTAAGGTAAGATTGTTATTGGCCAGCCATGGTCACACACTGAATCTTGGGTCAGGGGCAGTATGCACTGTTTTCTGTGACTGGTAGTTTGGTAGTTCCCCAGGAAGCTAAGGTGGCATTTCCCATCAGAAGAGTGGTTACCACTGTGTCTCTCTGGCTGGCCTTGAACTCAGAGATCTGCCTGCCCTTGCCTCCTGAGTGCCTCTTTCATAAGCTCATCAGGTTGTGCCTAGGGGCTCAGGTTTGCAGGCCCATCACGTGGGAAACTGAAGCAGGGGGACTGCTGTGAGTTCCAGGCAAGCCTGCCCTTCAAAGTGAGACTTTGTCTCAAACAAGATAAAGCAGGGGCTGGAGAGGGGACAGCTCTGCAGTTAACAGTGGCTACTGTTCTGCAAAGGGACCTGACTATGATTTCCAGCAGCCATTCTGGGCAGCTCCCAGCTACCTGTAACTCCACCTCCATAGGGATCTGATGCCGCTGACCTCGTGCTCTGTCTGTCTGTCTCTGTCTGTTTCTGCCTCTGCCTCTGTCTGTCTGTCTGTCTGTCTGTCTCTCTCTCTCTCTCCATCCCCCTCTCCTCTTTCCATTCTTCCTCCTCCCCCTCTCACTCAGCAAAGCAAAGGAAAACAAACAGTAACAACAAACTTGAAAGCTCCATGAAAATGAAATCAAAGCCTATCATACCTTAAATGTTTACGTCTTTAAAAACAAAATCCTGACTTGGTTTCTGATTGACATTTACCTGCCCATTGAGTGCTTGTCTGTCTGTCTGTCTGCCTCTATGTGATTTTTTATTTTAATGGCAATGACTAGCAGGCTAGATCCAGTACTGTGCTGTACACAAATTGGCTGGAGGTGAGACAGCCAAGCTCAGCATAGCAGCACACCCCACATAAGCCTGTCTCAAAACTAGAGAACAAAAATAAAATAGCAATAAAACCAGAAAAAGTTTGCCAGATAAAGACCATGCTGATGCCCAACAAAATTAGATTAACTTGTGGAGCCAGAGGGATTCCCCCAGCAGAGAGTAGAGAGGCCTTGGGGCCCCTGGCCCTTTAGAGAGAGACACGGCTTGTCATAGCACCAGGGAGGTTTGGATGAAATTGCAGCTCCAGGCAAGCTGGGATGTGTGTATACAGAGATTGGCATCAGGCTTAGGCTGAGATGAGAACTTCGGGTCTTTGTTTCCTTGGAAACTACAAGGCAAAGACACGTGTCTAAAGCTGGGTGCCAATCCTTATCTGGTGCTGTGCACCTGCGGTGGAAATCCAGGCCGAGTTAAAATGACTTCGATGCTCCGGGCAGGAAGGAGGTGTTTCATTCTCACTGGGATTTTTAACGGTTGAGTTTCTGACACCATCCTTTTTTTTCTTTTTTCTTTTTTCTGAAAACAAGTTTTTTCATGTCCTTTTGTTAATTTAAAAAAAATTGTTTTTCAAAAGAAGCTTCGCAGAGGACAACCTCTTTGGTAGAAATTGGATATGTGGTGCACCAACGAAAGACCCCTCGTCCGCCTTAGCTGCAGTAACGCCATTTTGTGCAATGCTTAAATTAGACAGAGATGGAAAAATACTAAACTGAGAGTCAGCCAAGAAATAGCACAGTCCTTGCCAAACAAGATATCTGTAGTTGACCACCTGGACTGGGGTAAAGACACAATATTTTAAAGACACAATATTTTGCCATACATGCTGAGACAAGGACGAAAAACAATACCCCTGTCCCAAAAGAGGGGCCAAGGCCGCTCTTTCCGAAAACTTGAGGCTTGTCCCCAGTTCACCCTGGTTTCATTTAAACCAATTAAAACCCTGTTGCTATGCTTCTGCTTCTGTACCTTGCTTCTGCCCCCCAAGCCCTATAAAAAGGGGACTGCCCCTTTGTCCGGGGCGCAAGTCCTCCGAGAGACTGTGTGCCCACAGGTACCTGTGTAAATAAACCTCTTGCTACTTGCATCCGAAGTGAGTGGTCTCGCTGCTCCTTGGGAGGGGTCTCTTCAGACGGAAGATACCCTCCGGGGGTCTTTCACCAGGAGCTCCTGGGAACAGCAGTTTGGCTTCCCTAGCATGACATGAGGAAGTGACTCGGGGTTGGGCAAGGCTGGGAGATGCACTGGTCTGCAGGTAGCACAAACATTAGGTATTTGGCCTTAAGTATTTGAGCTTAACTGTACTGGCGGGGTTTCGAACACTATAACTTGTTTCTCTCAGGAATTCGGGACACTTGAGGGGCGACCGCTGCTTCTCACCCACATGCTAAGTAACTCTATTCCCAATCAGAACCGTATTCTCCTCCCCTTATCCACATGTCGTTCAGGAATAGCTGATGAAGGATGAACTACTCCATCATTTTGGGGCTAATTCTCTGTGTAGGAGGCGCTTTAGGTTTTCTGTCAAATTTATCAAGTCTGGAAAAAAAAAATTACACTGAGAGATGAGAATTTAACTCCCTTAATGACAGCCTGTCTTACTAGTGACAGTTTATTTTAGGAAATGTCATTTGACCCCATTTTCTCCAATATGCCAGAAACTAAATAGTACTTTATGTTAAGCATGTGCCTCAGGTCCTAAGATAATGGTAATGATGACATGTCCAAACTGTAACGGTGATGACAGCCAATTCCCTGGTCCCTTGTCTATAGTCTCTGAAGTGACAATAGAACTGAACTGAGAACATGGCCGTCTAGCTAGAGAGCAAATCTCACATCTTTCCTTATAGTTGGATATGGTAAGTGTTCATTCTTTGACTAACAGAACATGAGTGGAAACCATGGGACTTCCATTTTCTTGTCTGGGGGAAGTCTCTGGGCTTAGCCCTTTCACCCTTCTCATTGGCTGTCTGGAAGATGCTCGTAAGAATCTCAGGTATCAGGTTTTTGAGCACGTCCACCAGTTGGCATTAGCCTCAGTTCCTGAACGACTAGGTTATACCAGCCACATGCTGTCTGTAATACCTACCTATGGTGATTTGAATGTGCGTGACTCATGGGAAATGGCACTGTTAGGAGGTGTGGCCTTATTGGAGGAGGTGTGGCTTTACTGGAGGAAGTGTGTCACTGTGGGGGTGGGTTTTGAGGTCTCCTCCTATGCTCTGGCTCTGCCCAGTGTGGAATGGTAGTGTACTCCTGGCTCTCTGCAGAAGACAGTCTCTTCCTGGCTGCCTTTAGATCAAGATGTAGAACTCTCAACCCCCTCCAGCACCTTGTCTGCCTGGATGCTACCATGTTTCCTGTCATGATGATAATGGACTGAAACTGTAAGCCAGCCCCAATTAAATGTCCTTTGTAACCGTTACCTTGGTTATGGTGTCATTTCATAGCAACGAAACCCAAACAAAGACACTACCTATGTGAGAAAAAAACAAATCTTTCTTCTTTAAGCCAAATTGTTAGGTCTTTTATTAAAGCAGTTTAACTCTGTATGGGTTAATTTTTGGCAATGCACCAACATCTGGGAATAGGGAACCTCATCTAAGAAAATCAGACTTGCTTGTAGGAAAGTCTGTCAGGCATTTTTTTTGATTAAAGATGATATAGGAGGGCCCGGCCCACTGTGGGTGGTGGCATCCCTAGGCAGGTGGTTCTGGGTTGTATAAGACAACAAACTGAACAAGCTTGTAGGTAGTATATGTCCATGGACTCTGATTCAGTTCTTGCTTCCAGGTTCTTCAGTTCCTATCCCCAACTTCCCCTCATGGTAGAGCATAAATTCTAAGATGAAATTAACCCTTTCCTCCCCAAGTTGCTTTGGTCCTAGTGTTTAGCCCAGCAGCAAATATCAAACCAGAACAATCTAGTCTAACTCATGCACACATACATATACACACTAATCTATTTCTTTTGACTCTATATGCCCCTTAATCTGATTGTCACATGCTTTCTATTTAGAGCATTCATGATTAATGCTGATATTCCTTAGGTCAATGTTAGAAATGCAGGCACTGTTTGTCCTTGTCTAATTTATTATTCTTTTTCTTTATCCACCCATTATATCATTGTGTAGAAATCAACTATATACGTAGGATTCTTTACTGTAGGGTAAGTGGGTATATGGATGATATAAAAATGAGCACATTCAAGAAACTTAAGTTTAGAGACTTCTCAAAAAGTAAAAGCCATTAAATTAAGAAGTTTAATCAGAATCAGAGTTTAATTAGAATAGAAAAATAGTTGGTTTCACTCATTATTATTATTATTATTATTGAGATTATTCTCCTTGGTATTTTGTGTATTCATTTTCAAGGCCAGTGTTTACAGGGCAATTACTGTTTTTGGTGAATGGCCATAAAGCATGCATGAGTGCAGACCCTGCAGCATAAACAGCCAGGCTCCGCCCCTCCCTGGAGAGTAATAACCGCTGGAAAAGCTGGTGTGTCATTGCTCCCTCAGGCTTCCTGTGTGCTGGGGGGATTCCTAGGCTCAAACGGATTCTGAAGAGTGATGAGGACAGGGAGAGACTGAAGAAGCCGGCCTCCAGGGCGTGTCAGGTACGAGCCAGCTCCTTTTCCTAGGGGTGGGTTCATCGATGTATACTTTGTTTTGTTTTATGCCCTCCCCAAATATCATTTCTTATAAATTACATGAAGAAGAACTCTAAATCAGCAGTTTGTGAGATCTACAGCTGTTCTGTTCTTAAATATGACTGGAACAGCTTTATCTCCAAATTTTGTCACAAAATCCTGTTTTACCTGACACACTGAATGTAACACTCTGTTGCAATATTGAACAGGTATTGAAAGCAGCTATTTGGAAGCTTTAACTGGATGCTGTTGTGAATCTATTCACCAGACACCACAATCTGGTCAAATGTTGATGTGGATATAATTGATTTTATCTGTCTGTCTGTCTGTCTGTCTACCTACCTATCTATCTATCTATCTATCTATCTATCTATCTATCTATCTATCTATCTATCTATCTATCTATCTACCTACCTACCTATCTAGCTACCTACCTACCTCCTATCTACCTACCAATCTATCTATCTACCTACCTGCCTGTCTATCTATCTATCTCTATCTATCTATCTATCTATCCATCACAAACGTTCTCTTCTCTTCCTCTCCTCTTTTTGGCTTTCTTTTGTATGTAACAGGCCAGCCTTAAATGCCTTCTGATCTTTCTGCTTTAACTTCAAAGTCCTGGGCTTACAGGCCAGGGGCCTTGCCACCTATGCTTGGCCTATGAAAGTATTGCTTTCATTCGTAGGCAAAGAGAAAGAGGCTTGTGGACAGATGAGAGTAACTTCAGAGAGGGAAGAGGCAGAGAGAGGGAGAGGCAGGGATAAAGGCACAGAAGAAGAATCCGAAATAATACTTGTTGGAGAAAGAGAGAAAGTAACTCAAGTGCAAAACGGTGGTAAGAAGGAACCTGCAAGCCTCAGAACTTTTACTGAGCAAGAGAAAAGAAGTATAATGGGCTCATCCAGAATTTACCTCCTGTGTGGAAAGGGGAACCCAACTTAGTTGTGGGTCTGATGTGCATTTGGTGGATTATTCAAGGTTTTGGGGATTTAAAAATTGCAGATTGGTGTCAGGTGAGAAAACTAGGGAGAAGAAAGCACCGACAACTAATGATTTTAGCAGGTGCAGTCAAGATACAATGCTCAGGTGAAAGACCCGCTGTTCTTTGCAGAGCATGCTGGGGGAAGTGGTGGCAGCCCTGAGTCATTTTTCTTATGTTTGGTTCATTAGGATTCATTGTGTGTGTGTAAGTTTTGTTATGAGACAGTTTCTTTTTTAATTTAATTTTTATTTTATGCATATTAGTGTTTCTTCTGCACCTATACCTGTGCGTTACTTGCGTGCCTGTTGGTTGCAGAGGACAGGAGAGGCCATCAGATCCCCTGGGACTGGAGTTTTAGACAGTGTGCACTGCCATGTGGGTCCTCTGGAAGAGCAGCTGATTTTCTTAACTGGAGAGTCATCTCCCCATCCACCCCTTAAAATCTACATGTTAAAAAAAAAGATTTATTTTTATTTTATGTGTACGAGTGTTTGCCTGCATGTGTGTCTGTGCACCATGGTTATGTGAGGAGATCAGATGATGATTGTGAGTCATGCAGGTGCAGGGAACTGAACATAGTGCTTTTTTTAAAAAAAAGATTTATTACATATAAGTACACTGCTGCTGTCCTCAGACACAACAGAAGAGGGCATCAGATCTCACCACAGATGGTTGTCAGCCACCATGTGTCCACTGGGATTTGAACTCAGGACTTCTGGAAGAGCAACCGTGCTCTTAACCACTGAGCCATCTCTCTAGCCCACAGCCAATGCTTTTAACCACTGAGATATCTCCAGCCCCATGGGACAGTTTCTTTCATGTATATAATAGGTTTTGACTGCTCTCTCTCCCTACCCTGTCTTAAGGAGTTATATATTCTGACCACTATTTAGCTTTCTATTTAGCTACCATGCATAATTTGAACAAGTAAGTTAAACGATTTTAATTTTTTATAAAAATTTCAAGGCACAGTAAAATTTAACTTACAGAGACTATTTATAATTTAGATTCCATAGTTTATTATTATGCTAATTTTCTTGTAATACTGGAGACAGAATTGTACCAAGTGAGCTCCATTCATACTGGCCCCTTTAAAGCTTTTATTGTGTGACAGGTTCTCAATAAGTTGCTCAGGTTGGCCTTGAACTTGCAATCTTCCTGCTTCCGAAATCCTAAATAACTAGGATTATGGGTCTGTGCCACAGTCTGGCTCATGTTATTATTATTATTTTAGCAAATTTAGAATTAAGTGGTAGAGCTCTTTATTCTGATCACTTAGTTCTAAACATGTTAGCATTTGCTAGAGTTGAAGAAAATGATTTTTTTTTTATAAAGCACTCTAAGGAGATTTAAGGTTGAGAAGAATTTGATTTTATGTGTAGTTTTTTAGATGATTTTTTTTTTTGGGAAATCATTTACATATTTCCTAACGTTTATTCTCGAATCATTTGTGTCATGTTCATGTGTGGAGGTCAGAGGACAACTTACAGCAGTTGAGTGGAGCCTTTCCTTCGACCCTGTGGGTTCTGAGGATTGGACTTGGGTCACCAGGGCTGCTGACCAGTGCCATCATACTCGGTCAGTCAGTTTATGTTCTCTGAATAAACACAGAGAGAGTGGAGACCATTAGGATGAACTTAGTGGGATGAAAGCATCCAATCCTGGCAGAGAGTGGTTCTACTGTGCTCACAGGAGAACAAGGTATTGTCCTCTCTCTCTCTCTCTCTCTTTCTCTCTCTCTCCTCCCTTTCCTCCTTCCCTCCCCCCTCTCTTTCTCTCTCTCCTCCCTTTATCCTTCCTTTCTTCTTTCCTTCCTTTCTTTTTTTTTTTTTTGGTATTTATTTTCAGATGCTAAGAAACCAGAGGCTACAAAATGCAGAAGGCCTTTCTGTTTGTTTGTTCTGACCTCTGACCCCTGAAGCCCAGTAGCCTTTGCAAAGTCTGCTCTCAGCGAATACTGTCAGGTACTAGTCTCAGCAATGGGCTTCCAGGAAAAACTTTTGAGATGTTTGTCATTAGCCAAGAGGGATGGAGTCCTGTGTATGTGCCGCTGCAGCAAGTGCAGTGTTGTTGGTAGGAGGAAATGAAGTGAGGGCTGTTGTCTGTGACTGCTTTGGCTTTGGCATTTTGTTTTGCCCTAATATCCCTAGTTCGTCCTGTGCCTTGTGTATAAGGAAGAGCTCAGTACCTGACTGAGTCCTGTGGTTCCTCATCCCGGATCCTTCCTGGTCATAGGTTGCAATGGTAGACTGACTTCTCTCCAACACTTAAAAAATACTACTGTTTGAAAACCAAACCAAACCAAAAGGAAAACAATAAAAATAAACCAGGCCCACATTCTGCACTGTAAGTTGCACATTTGGTTATGTGCTGTTGGCTCTGACTATGTATAAATTTGGAGTCTCCCTCTGTGTCCTGAAGCTTTCCAGGCTGGCCTTCAACTCACATAGATTCACCTGCCTCTGTGATCATGAATGCTGTGATGTATGTATGTGTGTATACACACACCCACACCACACCCACACACCCCCACCACACACACACACATTTTTGAGATAGTTTGTGTATGTGTGTGTGTGTGTATGTGTGTGTGTGTGTGTAGTCCTGGATATCCTGGAATTCGCTCTGTAGACCAGGCTGGTCTCAGAAATCACAGAGATCCTCCTGCTTCTGCCTCCTGAGTGTTAGGATTAAAGGCATGTACCACCACCAATGGTGTGATTATAATTCTTAATCCAAATGCCTTATTTAAAATTGTAGCTAAAGTATCAAAGAGGATGCAATAGGCTTCATATTTTCTGTTTGCCAAAATGAGGAAGGAGTGTTGGGATTCTGTAAACCCCACCCCTCAGTTACCTGGCAGTAGCCAAGTATGCTCTGCCCAGTGACCTGACACTATAAAAGGGGCTGCTTGCCCCCTCCTCGCTCTCTTGCCTCTCTTGCTCTCCCACCCCTACCCCTCCTTCCCCACTCTCCCTCCACATGCTCATGGCCGGCCTCTCCTCTACTCCTCTACTCCCCCCTCTCTCCTTCTATTCCTCTCTCTCTCTCTCTCTCTCTCTCTCTCTCTCTCTCTCTCTCTCTCTCTCTCTCTCTCTCTCTCTGCCTCTACCACCCTCCTCTTAACTCTCCCATAACCTGAATGAACTCTATTCTGTACTATACCGTTGTGTGGCTGGTCCCTCAGTGGGAAGGGATCCCAACATGGACCCCCAGAGGCATCTCCCTTGCCTCCAGGCCTCGCTGCACGTCCATGGGCCATATGCCCCCCACTCTCTTCATCCTTCCCCTAACACTGGTGCCGAAACACGGGATGTCATCTTTTCACAACATTGGTGCCCCGTGACTTTTCCTTTCAGTGATTTTTCTTTTCATTGGTGCCCCGTCATCTTTTCCTTTCAATGAGCAGGGCATACTTTTCCTTTCAATGAGTAGGGCATACCAAACTTCCTCAAAATACTTTTAAATTGTTGATGTAGAATATTCTATTTTAACAAGAGGGAGCCTTTCCTGGTAAGCCAATGCATTTATGTAGCCATGTTTGGAAGGAAAGGATTCCACTGTGCTCTGGAAAGAGATGGGGGTGTGAAACAGTTAAGGACCACAGTGAGCATCATATAGTACATTAGACAGTGATGGGGGCCGTGACAAAGAAAACGTATATTAGGGAAGGAGGGCGGGGTAGCATTATGCACAGAGTGGTCTGAAGGTGACATTTGGGCACAGATATGCATGAGGTGAGGGTCTTGGCCATGGGGACATGATGAAAACATCCAAGCAGAGGAAACAGGAAGTGCATAGCCTGTCACCCCTGAGGGAATGTCTGACTGATTTGAAGAACAGCAGACAAGAGTGAAGTGAAGGTGAGGGATGGAATGTAGGTTTAGTAGGTGAAGCACTTGTTGGACAAGAGTGAGGACCCGAGTTCAGTCCCCAGAACCCAAGGAAAAACTGGACATGGCAGCACATGGTTATAATCCCAGTGCTGGGGAGGCAGAGGCAGGCAGATCCCAGGGCTTTACTGGCTTAGTTTAGCTTAATTGGCAGGCCCTAAGTTTTAGTGAGAGACACTGGCTCTTGCTCTCTGTCCCCCATGTACACACACACATACACACACACACACACACACACACACACACACACATACACACACATTGCCCACAGTGCAGAGCTCCCTCCCCCACCATGTTAATTAAAAACCATAGTAAGAGACAAATGAGAAAAGCCAGGGTCAGATCACACACATGTGTCCATCTTTTCCTCAGTAGACCAGGGAACCTTGGGAAGGTTGTTTTGGTTTTTGTTTTTTGTTTTCCTTTTTTTATTGAATATTTTCTTTATTTACATTTCAAATGTCATTCATTCCCTTTCCTGGTTTCCTCTCTGGAATTCCCCTATCCCATTCCCCCTCCCTCTGCCTCTATGAGGGTGCTCCCCCAGTCACCCACCCACTCCCTCTTGCCTCCCCGCCCTGGAGTTCCCCTACACTGGGTTGTGGAGCCTTCACAAGACCAAGGGCCTCTCCTCGAATTGATGCCAGATGATGCCATCCTCTGCTGCATTTGGGACTGTAGCCATGGGTCCCTCCATGTGTACTCTTTGGTTGGTAGTTTAGTTCCTGGGAGCTCTGGGAGGGGGGTTTGGTTGGTTGATATTGTTGTTCTTCCTATGGGGTTGCAAACCCCTTCAGCTCCTTCAGTCCTTTCTCTTTTGAGTAGAAGTGACTTCATTTCACAGTACTCCCTCGAAAGTGTTGAGAACAGATTTCAGGGGAAAGGGCAGAAAAGGGACCCATGCTGCAGTCATCAGACAAGAGAGATGAGGATGTCTTACGCTAGGGTGGTTGCAATAGAAACAGTGATGGCTAGGTCATTTCTATATAGCTCTCGTCAAAGGCAGAGTTAACAGGATTTCCTGTGTGTGGAGGAGGAGTGTGTGGGTAAGGCCAGGGCTTTGGGTCTGTACAAGAAGGAGGCTTTAGTTGTCATGAAGTTAAGTAAGGAGAAAAAAAAAAAAAGGAAACATTCAGGTGCGAACTATCGTGAATACTGAGTGTTATAAACAATGAAGAAAGCCTGGCAAATTTCAGTTATTCATTACAATAAGCACAAGGTTCTGAGTCAGAGTGCAACAGGGAGCAAGTGACCCTCCAGGCTTGTACGAGGATGTGGCCTGTGAGCTGGGAACATGCTTAGGAAGGAGCCTGCCAGGTGTGTGCATGTTCACGACTGTGTGTGTGTTAGGAGTCCTGAGAAGGAGAGGGAAGGAATAAATAGTGGTTTATGAATCCGCAAAGCCAGACCCCAAACTTGGCAAATGTGTTATCTTGTAATTCCCACCTCCCTGGAGTTTGTATCCCCCCAGTGAATCTTGTATTAGAAAATGCAATATCCTTTTCTTTTCAGCAGCAAATAGGTTTGTACTTTGTGTTTTTTTTCCAGTATTGTGTGTGTTTTTCCAGTTCTGTTTTTAGAAAGTTCTTTAAGATATCAAAAATGATACAAAAGTAGTAAAATGTCACTGAGATTCTTGAGATAATAACGTATATCATTGCAAAAGACACAGACAGCTAGAGCTAAGGAGCTCATTTCCCTCCGGTGGCCATGGTACCCCCTGTGTGGTGTGGTACTGACACCTGAATCATTTTGGGGTAGGGGGCTCTGTCTACATCTGCTGCCCTGCAAAGTCTGTTAGAATCTGAAATCTCCCATCCATCAAAACAATGCTATTTTCTGGATTTACCAAGTGGAAGATGTGGTCAGTCCTTTGATATAAAGAAAGCGATTCTCTTTGAGTAAAAAATACTGGTGCTTTGTTTTACCAGTGAGAAAGGACTCAGTTTGGGGGATTTTATTTTGTAGCTTGTCACTCGAAGGTGATAGAAATCTCCACGATCACAGCTTTTTACAAATCTGTCCCTTTCCACGGGTCCAGTGTCCTCACACTGACCCTGCCACGTGGTGCTGGGGAAGAAACACTCCAATTTGATGGCTGACAAACCCGAGGTGGAGAGCAGTCTGGGGATGAGCAGGGATATGCCAAAGGGGGATGCAGAAAGATTGACACAAAGCTGCAGCTGGCTCCATGTAGTTTTTACGGCGCTCGCCTTTCCTTCATTTCTGGAGAAAACTTGGGTCCTAGGATTTCAGCTGCTCCCCTGCCTGTGTGGAGTAGTAGTAGCAGCAGCAGCGGGGCACTGTGGTGGTCTGGCACTGGGAAGCTATGACTGTTCTTTTACACCCAGGTTCTTTCCCTTTTCCCTTTCTTCCTCCCCACCTCTATCTGGTCTCAGGTAGCACAGGCTGGCCTCATGTTTGTTATGTAACCCAGGCCGGCCTTGAACTCCTAGCCTTTTATCTCCAAGTGCTGGGGTCATAGGAATGCACCTTCATGTCCAGGCCTAGGTTCTGAGTAGTCGAGAGCAGAGGCCAACATCAAGTGGCTGGGAAAGAGACAGTAACTTGTTCTTAGGGAACACAGAACCATACTAGGTAGGTTGGCGTGGGATGATGCATTATCATGTGTGTGAGTGTGGCTCAATGATGACAAAGACTGGGTGACAGAGGTGTAGTAATTAATGGTCCCCGGGGTCAGGACACATTCCAGCAGTAGTAACACAGACAGAAGCAGCTTGAGTAACAGAGGGATGACAGAATACAGTGTAGGGTCCTTCACTGTAGCAGAGTAGCTATGTGACTTCTAGGCTGCTTCCCAAGCTGCCGAAAGCCCGTGTGGACCACAGTGTTCCCCAGTGACAAAGTGCAGATGTCTGGGCAGTGCTTAGGGCCACTGTGGGCTTCCTACACTTGATCTTAGCCAAAAGGCCGAGAAGCGATCACTGTGGGCTTCCTTATTTTCTCACAGGGTGAGGTGTGTCCTCGTTTAAGTTGATTTTGACTAGGGAAACGGTGTAGAACTGAGGTGCTCCCTCCCATCCTTAAGGGACCATCTTGAATTTCTGTGTTGTGGAACTTCTGCCATTCCCTTGGCTGTACCCCAGTATGACCCCTTAGTCACTCGGATCAAAATGAAGGTGTTTAGTGATTGTTCTGGTCATTTTTATGTGTGGAGGGGAGCCTGAGACACCTCTACTTGGCCATTATGCCAATGGCACTTTCAGCAAATGGCTCAACTGATGGCCTAATCAGGCATCACAAGGATTTAGATAAGTCAGCATTTGGAGAAGACCTGGGCTGGTCCAAGTGGTCCTGCAGCCAAGGCTCTATACCATTCCAAAGATTTAACTCTTTGTCAGTTGCATGGTAGTCTTTGGATTTCCATGGGTGCTTGGCACATGGTGGGAATCAGTGCATGCTTATTGCCCCACAGAGAGCTGTGCTGGCCTCTCCTCCCCACTTGCTGGTGGACCGCTCTCCATCCTGTTGATTTTGGGAGTCTAAGGAGCCATTAATTGTCATTGAGATGTTTGACACAGCTCCCCTCAAATGTTTTACAACAAAGTTGTGTTTATGTCTAAGCCAAGCTTTGCGAATGGGCACAGGAAGTGAATGTTAGTGTTTATGCGATCGTTGGAGGCCGAACTTTAGGTTTGTTCTTACTGCCAAACATATCATTTGGGTTCTGAGGTGATGTGTGCACAGGAACCTTCCCACAGCTTCCAACTGTTTGCTTTCCAGAGCTCACAGTCCAGGTGTGTATCACTGCGAGTCCATGTGATAAGAAAGTTCCAGATCCAGCATTTATGCTAACCCTGTGAGTGTGAGGAGAGAGGGAGAGTACACCATTATCAGAGGATGAAAAACAGGAAGACAATGGGGAAACATGCTAAATTAATTGTACATAAATTAAGTGTACATTTGCACTGTATAGTTTGTCCAAGTATTTTGAAACTGAATTCTGACTACAATAGTTTCTCTCTCTCTCACATGCACACACACACACACACACACACACACATGCACACACTGAACACATGCAATTACATATACATACACACATATGCACACACACTCACACACTTTGACTGCTTACTTAATATTTTCTGTCTTTCAGCATATCAGTATCTTTGAGGAGCACAGGACATTAGTTTTCAGACTGTCCTTAAACTGTGGTCTATGTAATTATCTCCCCATGATGAGATTCTTGGGAGGAGTGAAATATAAGGAGTCAGGCTTTTCATGAACAGTTCCTGGGGGGAACACAATGTTGCCTCATCCTGCTTGTTGAGGTTAATTGTTACCATTTGATTGTCTGCCTGCCAGGTTTCTCCATTAAAAGGGTTATGTCCTTTGTAACTTTTTAAAAAGAGATACTTTGAGATTGTATTATTGTCTTGGTTAGTTTTCTATGGCTGTGACAAAACACTATGACCAAGGCAGCTTATAAAAGAAAGCGTTTAATTGGGCTTATGGTTTTAGAGGGCTGGAGTCCATGATGGCAGAGCAAAGGCACAGTGGCAGGGACAGCTGAGAGCTCAGCATACACATCCACAAATAGGCAGAGAGAGCACACTGGGAATGGCAGGTGTCTCTTGAAACCCCAGAGCCTGAACCCAGTGCACGCTTCCTCCGTCAGTCTTCCCTATACAGCCATCAACTATTCAGATGCCCAAGATTTGTGGGGACATCTCATTCAAAACACCACAGTTATCATCTTGTGTTTCAATAAAACTTTATCCAATAGTTCTAGCATCCTTTGATGTGTCCAGTGGAATCATTTGTTCTAGTGGTGGTTGCAAAAGAATTTTAAAAATACTTTAATTGTGTGTGTATGTATGTATGTGTATACACATTCAGGTACCTGTGGAGCTAAAGGTATAGGATCCCCTAGAGCTGGAGTTACAGATGGTCGGGTGCTAGGAACAGAACTCAAGTCCTCTGCAAGAGCAGCCAGTGCTCTTAACCACTGAGTCCAACAAAGGAAATTTCTTAATTGACTGATTCTTAAAAGTAGATTGTTGGGTTGAGGTCGAAGGATGAGGATGTTGGGTTTGTGGATGGGGAACTGATTACATGCTTATACATTAATAAAGAAGAGTCTTGTTCTGTGTAACTTAATTTATATTGTTTGCTTTAATTCATTCAGTTGGTTTAATTTTCATTTTCTCAAGATTGGTTGCTGCCCGCAGGATGTGGTGGTGCATACATTTAATCTCAGCACTTGGGAGGCAGAGGCAGGTGGATCTCTGAATTGGAGGCTAGCCTGGTCTACAGAGTGAGTGGTTGCTGCCAGGTTGGTATGTAGTTCAAGGGTAGAATACTGACCTAACGTGCAAGGCTCTGGGTTCAGACCCTTCACTGTAAAAAGCAAGCATACAACAACAACTAGATTGTTTTAACTTTCAAAGTTTTATTTATGCTGACAGTTACACTTTCTCATACCCCTACCCCTTCTACCGTTCTTCCTATGAAGCCCCTCCTACTTCCACTTGGTGTGTGACCCACTGATCTTGATTAAGCTTGCTCGTGTGAGCACAGGTGGAAGCTTTTTTTACTGGCTGCTCTTCAGTGGCTATGCCGCTGAAGAAAATGACACTTTCTCTTTCAGCAACCACTAACTGCCAATAGTCCTTCAGGGAGGGGTGGAGCCTCATAAGCCCCTCCCCACCCTTGGTGAACTGTTGAGGAACTTTTGTTAAAATTTTAATTAAAATATAATTGCTGATCACTTTGGATTGGATAGCCAATCAGGGGCTCATCCCTGGAAGAAACTAATTCTCCTTTGAACAGTCACTAGTTCCCTGCAGTTCTTCATTCAGGTCTTGTTTAGGTGGCCATTTTATTGAGGGATCATGGGTGTTTCCTTGTTTTTTTCTAGGAGACACAGTCTCACAGCAGACTTCTTGCTTCTCTGGCTTTTTTTTTTTTTTTTTTTTTTTTTTTTGGTTATTTTATTTATTTACATTTCAAATGTCATCCCCTTTCCTGGTTTCCTCTCCCCAAATCTCCCAGCCCATCTCCTTTCCCTCCTGCCTCTATGAGGGTGCTCCCCTACACACCCACCCACTCCTGCCTAACCACCCTAGCATTCCCCTATGTTGGAACATGAAGCCTCCACAGGACCAAGGGCCTCCCCTCTCATTGATGCCAGATAAGGCCATCCTCTGCTACAAATGCGACTGGAGCCATGGATTCCTCCATGTGTGTTCTTTGGTTGGTGGTTTAGTCCCTGGGAGCTCTGAGGGGTCTGGTTGGTTGATATTGTTGTTCTACCTATTGGGTTGCAAACCCTTCAGTTTCTTCAGTCCTTCCCCTAACTCTTCCACTGGTGTTCCCATATACAGTCTGATGGTTGGTTGTGAGCATCTGCATCTGTATTGGTCAGGTGCTGGCAGAGCCTCTCAGGAGACAGTTATACCAGGCTCCTGTGAGCAAGAGCTTCTTAGCATCAGCAATAGTGTCTGGGTTTGGCGTCTGCAGATTCCTAAGTGGGGCAGTCCCTGGATGGCTTTTCCTTCAGTCTCTGCTCCACTAACTGTCCCTGCATTTTCTGTGAGCCTGGGTGTGTCATAACTCCTGGGGGGGTGTCAAGCTGTCTCTGGGTATGATTAGGGGTGGATACGGCAGCAGCACAGGGTCTGCTCTTGGGCATAGATGCAAACCGGCATTTCTCTGGATTTTTTTTTAAGGTTAACTTCTTCATTTTATTTATGTGGTTGTTGGGAATTATACTTAGGACCACTGAAAGAGCAGTCGGTCTTTTCAACCACTGAGCCATCTCTCCAGCCTTCTCTGGATCTTATAAACTTTCTGTTTCTTCTTCTGTGATGCACCCTGAGCCTTAGGAGCAGAAGTCACAGTGTAGACGTGTAGCTGGCATCCCATGATCAGCTGGCCTTTGTAAATGTGGTTTTCTGTAATGGCTTCTGTGATGGTCTACGTTTGTTGTAAAGAGAAGCTTCCTTGATGTGGGGTGAAAGCTACCTTTATCTGTGGATATCAGGATAAGTTTCAGAGTGCCATTAGGAATTATGCAGGTCTAGAAAAGTGCCATCTAAGTTTAAGACCCATGACCTCACTGGTTCTGGTTGGTTGACTAGGTTTCTAGTTTCAGGCATGGCTTCCTTCCTGTTAGGTGGGTCTTAAATCCAATTAGATAGTTGTTAGTTACTGCCAACATATGAGGAGTGTCACTATTGAATCTTTAGGGACAGCCAGCCATGTAATTGTCCTGGTTGGTGGGTGTCACAGCTGTGAAAGACTATTATTAATCATTTCTATCCCTTGGCAGCTTGCACTGAAACTTCTGGTATCATGGAAGCTAGACCGCAGGCTTTCAGGTCAGATTCAGCTAGAATCTTCTGAGTCCTGTGATCCAAGTGTGTGCTATCCTTAGTAATAAGACCTACACCTCACCTTGGGGAAGCAACTGCAAGGCAACATAAATAGGCTATATTAATAGCTTTAGAAACCACTTGGATACCCTGACCAACATTGTAAAGGTT
Source organism: Micromys minutus (assembly GCF_963924665.1). NCBI lineage: Eukaryota > Metazoa > Chordata > Mammalia > Rodentia > Muridae > Micromys > Micromys minutus. The sequence continues at coordinate 36,966,966 of NC_137956.1, read as the reverse complement.
TCTCAAGCGTGACACTGGGGTATTGTTAGCCTATGGCATTTGTGGGGGACATTGTCAGACCAAGTGGCATACTCAAACTTTATTTTTCTGAGTCATGGGTGCTTTGCCTGCCTGCATGTCTGTGAGCCATGTACGTGTGGAGCTATGGGAGCCAGGTCACCAGAACTGCAGTGAGTTCATGTGAGTCAACAGTTTCACACGCTTTGGGAGAAGTCTGTCTCCACTGCAATGCCTCAGTTGTTCTTGGACTCAATTGCCTTTGCTTTCCCACACTAATCACACTTCATTTACTGGGTTTATATCCGGCTTCCACGAGGGTCACTGCATGCTTAAATAAAAATTATCAGGCTTAAACGACTTCCTGAAATAGTACATATAATGTAAATAAAGCCATTAATGTATAGATGAGATTTCCAACACACATATGCACAGCTGTCAAATGTTTATAAACATTGGCTTTCCAACCAGATTCTATTTACAATTATCTAAGAATGCTTCTGTTTGTTGTGTTTAATTGCATTAATTGTAATAAGGAGGACATAATGGGGTATGAAAATGAAATAAAAATATTGAAGTACAACTTTTTCTTTTCTTTCCTTTCTCCCTTCCTCCCTCCCTTCCTTATTCTCTTTCTCCCTTCCACAGGATCTCATTCAATAGCCCAGGGTGTCCTGGAATTCACTCATGACCACTTTTCTGCCTTAACTATGCTGGGTGGCTAATTATTTTTAATTTCTTATTTTTTGAGACAAAGGTTTGTTGTTAGCCCAAGCTAGCCTAGATCTCTGCTCATTTGCTCTGACTTCCTGGGTATTAGGAATGAAATGTCATATATTATTACAAACGTGAGGGTTATACATGAATTTATTCTGGCTCATCTTTCCTTGCCATTTTCATGGATAGCATTTTTTTTTTTTTACAAGGATGGACTCACTCAATCTTGATTATAACACTATGAGTAGGTGCTACTGGGGAAACCAAGGCACAGAGAAGTGATGTAGTTTGCCGAAGATAAACTATTTAGTGGATTTGTAATTGAAACTCAACCAGCCTATCTTCCAGAGTTCTATGGTTGTAAGATTTATGGCTAAGAGTGTAAAGGTTAGAAGCCACCCTCTCTTCTTGGAGCCTCACATTCACATTCCTACAGCCAAAAAAAGAATAGACTCAAGACTTGATAACTTTTATGGATGCCGTTGGACATAGGTCCAAGTTCAGGGGAAAGAGGTTATTTTGTGTCCCTTCCAGGGAATATAAAATATGTTCTGGCTAAGCTGATGTTACCAGGGAGATGTCCTTTAAGATATTAGATGGTTTCTGGATGCTGCAAATGTTTATCGGGTCATCTAACTCTTGTATAAAAATACAAGTAAAATCACCCAGAAATGTTTATGTCCCAGCAAATGAATTCAGTGTGCGAAACGGGAGTTCTGACCCCCACGCCCATAGGCTTCCCCCCTTCCACAAACCACATCTACACAGCTATCAGCAGCAAGTCTGAGGTGTACACTCCAGTGTTTGCAGAATTCTTCCTCATCAGACTAATGGGGCACCTTTCTTACACAAGTGAAGCAATGTGGCAAGGTTTATTCTCCTCCTCCTCTTCATCATCATCATCATTTTATCTGCATGTGTGTGCCATGTGTGGGTGTACTCACCTACACACACACACACACACACACACACACACACACACACACACACACGAGGTTGATGTGAGGTAGTCTTCCCTAATCATATTTCCACATTATTTTTACTTATTTAGTGTGCATGTGTTTGTTGAGTGCTCTCACGTGCTATGGTACAATTGTGGCAGTTAGAGGACAACTTACAAGGTTAGAGGACAACTTACAAGTGTTGGTTTTCTCCCTCTGTAATGTGGGTTTCAAGGATTGAACTCAGGTTGGGAACAAGTCGCTTTACCTACTGCACTCTCTTGCTGACCCTTCAACTTTTCTTTTTCTTTTTCTTTTGGACAAGGTCTATCAATGACTCGACACTTGCCATTTTGGCTTGACTGAAGCAAGCCCTAGTATCATTCTGTCTTCCTCCCCTCCTCTGTGGCGAACTACATGAGATCCTGTCTTCCAAATCTCTTTTTCAGCAGGACTGAGGTCTAACTTCCATACAATGCGATACACTCATTTTAAATAAAGACCTACTTTTAAATGACAAGGTCTCTCTCTTTCCTTTTCTTTCTAGGATCACATCTAGCATGGGAACTTGGAAGACATTTTGGTTGATCATCTCCCTTGCAGCTGGTTTGGGCTTCGTCAAGTCACAGAGGATTGGTAATACACGGGAAATTTGAAAAGCCCTAATGCTTGCTTGCCAGGGACCTGGTAGACAATCTTAAGAGGAAATACAATGAGAGCATCCTTATCATTATAAAAGAGAATATATTACTTGAAGGAGAATTTTCTTGGAACCTAGAAGCACTAAGTGAGGAGCGGGAACTTGATATGTGTGTGTGTGTGTGTGTGTAGACAGGTTGTAAGACAAATAGATGTATTGAAAGCATCATGCTTCACAGTGTATTGTCAGACTCTAAGAAGCTCATGGTATAGGGCTTTGGAAGAGTTGCATGCTCTGTTGCTTTGTTTCCATGACAGAGCTGTTCTAAGGTGATTGTCATCACAAAGTGGCTACTTTTGCCCAATGCTAGTGACACTCCAGTAAAATTTTGGTAGTCCTTATGTGCATATGGGTATGTTCATACGGTGTACACACAGGTGTGTTCATGTGAGCTTTTGGGTGCTTGTGCACACGTATGTGCGTTCGGATGCTAGAGGTGTATCTTCTCCAATCACACTCCACCTTATTTTTGAGCCAGAGTTTGGTTCAGGTAGGCTGGCCGGCCAGTGAGCTTCAGGGATCCACCTGTCTCTGCCTCCTTCGAGCTGGGTGCATAGGTGTGTACTGCTGAACCCCATTTCCACACAGGTGCTGAGGATATGAACTCAGGACCTTATCGTTGCAAACACTTTACTGACTTGATTCGTCCCCTTAGCCCATTTGGCAGCCATTTTAATAGGCCGTGTGGAGTTTTCAAGATGAACGTCTTGTCAAGGGAGCACTGTGGCCTGAAGCCGCATTGAGACAGCACTAAGGTTGGAATACCCAAATGCTCTTGCACAGACTGTCATTGGTGAAAAACTCCCAGGCTCTCTCCCTTTCCCCCTTGGCTCTGTCTTCCCTTCTGGTGAACAGAGCTGTGACAGCAAACCTTGTCATGTTTTTAATACCTCCTAAAGCAGAAAAGACCTATGGGGACAGGATGAGGATAAGGTGGTTTCTCACGGTAGAGCCGACACTTGCTGGGACAATTAGACTCCAGCCAGAGGCAGTTTCTTCAGCATAGAAGGACCAGGTAACCGTCATGGCTGTGTTTGCTCCTGTGCTAGGTGTGTATTAGTCAGTGTTCTTTAAAAAACAAAATCAAACAGGAATGGATAGAATCAATGTGTATCTGTTAAAACAGGACACGTGGGAGTGGCTTACCCACTGTGGTCCCAGCAGTCCTGATGGTAAGTCCATGAACATGGGGGTTTTTCAGTCCATGAGACTGGACGTCTCAGTAATCCCGATCTGGTGCTGGAGTTGCAGTAGCAGGATAGATGAACTTGCCAGCGAGAGTGAGAACAAGCAGGCAAAAAAGCAAAAGCTTCCTTCTTCCATGCCCTTCTATATGGCTTGCCACCTGAAGGTGTGGCCCAGATTTAGGGTGGGTCTTCCCACCTCAAATTATCCAATCAAGAAAATCCCCCATGGGCATGCCCAACTTCTTGGTTTTAGATGACTCTAGATGTAGTTAGGTTGACAACCAAGATTAGCTACCACAAGGGCAGAAACTGATTAGACATGTCTACACTTGTTGAATCTTCTCTTCCTGATGGAAGAGCCCAAGAGTAACAGCTCTGAAGGACCTGAGGTGTGTTACCTGTCTTCCCTTTCTACAGTCAGATTCCACTTGGCTTTTTGGTCAAAGTCAGGCAAACTTCTACGAACTTCAGGGCTCCAGAAGAGCAGGGATTTTAATGTCCTTGGATTTTTACCAAGTTCCCCACAGCCATTCTCTGTTTTCATTTGTCTTGGGTCTTTGCTTTCTGCAGTATGGGCTTATAATTTAACTTTTATGGGCTGGATGTTGGAAGGGTTGGGCTCTGTGTAGCTCTTTGAAGGCATGCCAGTGAGATGCTGTGCTGGTGAGTTTTATGTCAACTTGACACAGGTTACAGTCATTTTGGAGAAGGGAATCCCAGTTGAGAAATGTCACAACCAGATCCGCCTGTGGGCAAGCTTGTGGTGTATTTTCTTGATTGATGGCTAATGTGGGTGGGGCCTATCCCAGTGGGTGGGGCCACCCCTGGATGAGTGAGTGGGTGTCTTATGTTATACACAGTGGCTACTCGCTGCCTGTGACTATTTGAATAGTCCAATCATAGTCTATTGTGACTATTTGATCATGTGAGTATGAAGAGGCAGTGAAAGTCCCACTTCTCCTTCACATGAGCTTCGTTCCTAGAGCTCAGTGATCATGCGTGACTAGTGGCTACACGGTGCACTGGTTACAAAAGTTTCTAGTTCTAAAATTTTAATTTCCTCCTTTGTTTTCATGACTGCTTAAGAGTTCTGTCTTTGGGCCAACAAGATGGCTCAGTAGGTAAAGGCATTTGCCATCCAATGGTGCAAGCCTGGTGAACCCACGTGAGGGTGGAAGGGGAGAAGTGACTGTATGAAGTTGTCCTCTGACCTGCACGTGCGTGCTGTGGCACACGTGTACACAATCTGCTGCTGCTGGTGGTTAACAAAAGCAGAGCTCCTTCCTTGTACACGCTATCTTCTCTCTCCTTCCTTTCTTCTTATCGCAGACATAGATGTGAGCAGTTAACCGCAACCATTTGGCAGCTAGAGGGATAGGTGGGTCAGACCTCCACAGAAAGGAGGTCTGCGTGTTTTCTAACAGCGCCCACTACTGGCAGAAAGCTGCGTGGTTTTTTTGTTTGTTTGTTTTTTATTAAGTGTGCAGGAGGTATGGAGAACCTGGTCAAATGTCTGAGGAGAGGAGGGGAAAATAGCTGGTGAGAAAGGAGAGATAGTAAGATTGGGGTGGGGGCAAAGGAAAGAGTAGTGTGTCTGGGTTGCCTACCATCAGACAGCTGCGCCAGCACACCGGTGGGGAGGAGGGCCCTGAGCTGGATGAAACTGGCTTTCAGCTGGTAGTTGTCAGCGTGTACTTTTTACTCTCTTTTGAAGTCTGCAGGGAGGCCTCTGTGGGAGACATTGTGTTTCTGGTCCCCACCAGCATCGACCCCCAGCATGCCCACAGTGTGCGGAACTTCTTGTATATATTGGCCAACGGTCTCCAAGTCGGCAGAGAGAACATTCGTGTGAGTCTGGCCCTGTACGGCGATACACCTACTACGGAGTTCCTGCTTTCGTCCTATCACCGCAAAGGCGACGTGTTGAAACACCTCCGTGGACTTCAGTTTAAGCCCGGCGGAAACAGGATGGGCCAATCCCTGCAGTTCATCTTAGAGCACCACTTCTGGGAAGGAGCCGGGAGCCGGGCAAGCCAAGGGGTGCCTCAGGTGGCTGTGGTAATGAGCAGAGGTCTAGCTGAGGACCACATTCGAGAACCTGCGGAGGCTCTCAAGAGAGCAGGAATCTGGCTATACACAGTTGGGGTCAAAGACGCAGCTCGGGCTGAACTCAGGGAGATTTCCAGTAGTCCCAAGGATAACTTCACCTTTTTTGTTCCCAACTTCTCTGGCTTGCCCGGCCTCGCCCAGAAGCTGCGGCCTGAGCTCTGCAGTACTCTAGCGAAGGTAGCTCCGTATACTGAGCAGGGGTCTCCAGGTAACCTCTCCTCCTTTCTCACACCCCTTTTCTGCTCTCTCATTTATACGTGTGTATGTTTATCTCAGAGATCACAAATTCACTCGACGAGATATATCTGTTTTCCTAACCACTGACCACATCTCTCCTGTCCCGAGGGCCTGTGGCGGTGGCGTACATGGAAGGTGTGTAAGCCCATTTCTGAAGGAAGGATTATTGATCCTAGACTGGTGTTATTATTCGTGGGTTTTCCTGCCCATCTTGCCTGGCCAGGGGGCAGGAGGCGAGTGACCAGGAAGTCAGCATGCTGGTTAAGAGGACACGTTTTCGAGAGAAGAAAGACCCTAGCTTAGACCTGGTCTTTCACGTCTGGTGTTATCTTGGACAAGACATTTAACCTCTCCTAATCTGAAGTTTCTTCCTAGGATGATGGTACCCGAACCAGAGAGTCGGGAGCATTAAACACGGCTGTGTATTTACAAAGCTTGGCTCTGTGGCTACACCACTAGGGCTAGCCATGTGCATTCCTACTGTTCTGCCCATCAGCTGCCTTCTGCTCTCGACAGGACCCAAAATGATGAAAGTTTTTCATAAGCTGGTTACACAGCCTTATTGGGAAACATACAATTCTGCTTTTCAAAATTCTCTGAACGCATTCGTTTTAGACTCGAGGCACCTGCACAGGATTTTCTAAGGCACAAAACTTCAAGTAGAGAAAGAGATGGCTGTGTATGGTCCCATCGAACTCCACATGAGGACAGGCCCCACTGTCTCGTTATTTCAATATTTCCCTTTAAGAGCATGTGATGTGGAAGATGTGCCAAAACCCGACAATGTGTGGCATTGAACAGAGATCATATACTTTAGAAATAGCGCTTGAAGGCTTACAAAGATGCCTTACATACATAGGCATAACTACCACCTGCTTGTTGCTCTACGGCAGTGGGTTTCAACCTTCCTAATGCTGTGACCCTTTAATATAGTTCCTCATGCTGTATTTTCATTGCTACATCATAACTGTAACTTTGCTACTGTTATGAAGAGTAGTGTAAGTATTCCTGTTTTCCTGTGGTCTTAATAGACCCCTGTGCAAAGGTCATTTGACCCATGGGAGGGGTCTCGACCCCCGTGTTGAGAACCATGGCTCTAATTTGAGCCTTGCTCACATTTGTCATTAAGATGGTCCTCGGTCTTCAATCTGTAAACAAGCAGGATGCTTATCATTGTTTCTTTTTGCATTTCTCAGAGTAGGAAAACTGAGGTTACTGGCACCACGAGTGTGTGGTAGAGCTGAAGAGTTGCTTCCCAGAACTCTTAGACCCACTGTCTAGAGCAGGCATGTTAGAGTGTTTTCAGAAGCAGAGCCTATGGCGAGAACTGGAATGACATAATTTAACGAGGTGTCCCTCTAGGGGGACAGTCGATAAGGCCGTGCTAGACAGACGTGCAGAGGAAAGTAAGGAAGGGTGTGAACTCTGCCAAAAGTCCCGCAAAGCCAGTGTTGTTCTGACCCTTTGTGGGAACTTAACAGCACATACTTTTTGGTACTTAAGAGCAGATGTTACATCTCGGGGTTGTCTTGACCCTGATTCTAGGCCCAGCGAGAATCTGGCTTTTGTAAAATTGAGAAAATGACAGTGGCTGGAGGGAAGTCCTCCAAAGAACAACGCTCTGAAATGTTCATATCAGTGGGACCCGGGCAGAGCCTCGGTGTCTGATATAGTAGATGGTCTTTAAAATACCCATGAGCAGGTAGGAACTGGTGTAGATTTCAGTGGCGAGGAAAAGTCTCAAAGAGGAACAGATCACAGGGCTGCTAAGTGCTAGACCGGCAGTGGGACTTACCAAAGAGAAGGAGACATGTTCAAACTCTATGACCTGTCAGTACCAGCACATGCTGAAGAGGAGGTTTTCGTCACAAGAGGGGAGAAAGGAAATAAGACCCTCTTCCTGTATGCTGTTAAAATCACAAAAAGCTTACCTTCTTGATGTGAGTCTGGGATTGTCCAGTGGGTTTTAAGGCTGGAGGCAGCAGCAGGAGGGTGGGCCTGAAGCCTTAGAAGATGAGGGGAGGGAGGGAGGGAGGGGAGGGAGGGAGGGAGGGAGGGGAGGGAGGGAGGGAAGGAACACACTCCAGGACACCTTCATTCTCCCTTCTTCATGTTCGGCATTGTGCGTTACCATCTCTAGGTATTTAGAATAAAACCTCTGAGACTCCCTTCCTTTTACCCCTTCTCTTGCAGCTTGCACAGAAGCATCCCTGGCTGATATTGTATTTTTAGTGGACAGCTCAACTAGCATTGGACTCCAGAACTTCCAGAAAGTAAAGAATTTCCTTTACTCTCTTGTCTTGGGGCTTGATGTCAGAAGCGATCAGGTGCAATTGGGGCTGGTCCAGTACAGTGACAACATCTACCCAGCCTTTCAGCTGAAGCAGTCTTCTCTGAAGAGCTCGGTCCTGGAATGGATCCGGAATCTACCCTATAGCACGGGGGGCACAAATACGGGAAGCGCCCTAGAGTTCATCAGGGCCAACTACTTGACTGAGAAGAGTGGCAGCCGAGCCAAGGATGGGGTTCCTCAGATAGTTATCCTGGTGACCGATGGGGAGTCCAGCGATGAGGTCCAGGATGCCGCTGACCAGCTGAAAAGAGACGGAGTCTTTGTGTATGTGGTAGGGATCAACATTCAAGATGTCCAAGAGTTGCAAAAAATAGCCAGTGAGCCATTTGAGGAGTTTCTCTTCACCACAGAAAACTTCAGCATCTTGCAGGGGCTCTCAGGAACCCTCCTCCAGGCTCTGTGTTCCACAATGGGGAGACAGATGAAAAGTAAGCCCTGTTCAGTCTGCCGCTAAATCTACCACTGAACTGCCACGCAGCAGTGTGCTTCCGAAGGGGAAGGGAGGTCTGCAATCATGGGAGCATCTGGGGATGTTTCCTAGAGGACAGAAAGTCTAAGTTGGCCTTAAGAAGGATGGATAGAGATCTGGTAGGTAGAAAAGAAGGGAGAAGACATGCTGTTGTGTTGTTTAGAAGAAACAACACGGGATTTGGGGTACAGAAGTCATACTTTTAAAATCTTGCAGATACCACATCCCGGTTACTGTCAGATCCAAAAGAAACTCTAATCCCCCAAACTCCAAAAGGCTCTCCGTAGATCCAGGATGGGCTCAGCCTGGAGGATAGGAAGATCACTGGCAGTTAGATGTAAGGCAGCATTCTCCAGGAACGTGTGAAACTGGTTCCCTCCCATCTGCCAAAATGAATCATTTCCCTTACCTCTGGCAGATGGGACAGATGGCTGGCTACTTGTGGCTCCTATTAGTGCATCAAAGCTTATGCTGGCCTCCAGACTCCCTCTGTATCACAAGCACACATTTCAAAGTCCACGAGTCTCAGCCCTTCTCACGGCTTCCCTCCCTCCACTCTCTCTGTTTCATGGGCTTCCTTCCCCCAGCTTCTCTTCCTTCTGACGTTCTGCTATTCTTACTGCTCTCTGCTCTGGCTAGTCTTGCTGTGTTCTCTCTATTCTCTATCTCCCAGCTCCACCGTCTCCCCTATTCCCTCCCACTCTCTGCTTCCATAGCCCCGGTCAGGTCAGGTCTGCTGGACATATCCAGTCGACTTCTTTCTCCCTCTGCTCTGGATCCTTCCAGATGCCTCTAGATAGTCTCTCTTATATCCATTAAGACCCTCCCCCTCAGCCACGTCACAAAGCGGGTTATTTGAGTTGGCATATGAGTATTGAAATAGCTTTACTTCTCTTCAGTGTCCTCACCCGCATGATGGAGATAAGACGCTAGTAGAAGAACGATGTATAAGGATCAGATGAGATGACCTCCATACAGAGTGATGGCCCCTATAGAGGCCATGCAGTAGGGGTTTGTTTCTTGCCTTCTTCATTGGAGAAAGATGTAAAAAAAAAAAAGCATATAGTAGAGAGAGAGAGAGAGAGAGAGAGAGAGAGAGAGAGAGAGAGAGAGAGAGACTGCCTGTCTCTCTTATTGCCCGCAGCAAACCATGCTTGTACTCCGCTTCTTTACAAGAACTAAATCTGATTCATCTTTTCCTTTGTCTTCTCCTCCTGCCCCCTTCCTTTATTTACCTCTAGGGTCTACCAAGACCTACGCAGATGTAGTTTTTCTTATTGACACCTCCCAGGGGACATCACAGGCCAGTTTCCAGTGGATGCAGCATTTCATCTCCAGAATGATTGGCATCCTGGAGGTTGGCAAGGACGAATACCGGATTGGGCTGGCTCAGTATAGCAATCAGGGTCACACTGAGTTTTTGTTCAATACCCACAAGACCCAGAATGAGATGGTCACACATGTCCATGAGCACTTGGTGCTCCGAGGTGGCTCCAGAAAGACAGGCCAAGGCCTTCGGTTTCTTCATCGGACTTTCTTCCAGGAGGCGGCAGGAAGCCGGTTCTTACAGGGTGTCCCTCAATATGTGGTACTTGTTACCTCGGGCAAATCTGAGGACGAGGTCCGAGAGGCTGCACAGACCCTGAGGAAGAGAGGCGTGGGCATCGTGTCTGTGGGCTTGCAGGACTTTGACAGGACAGAACTGGAGGGGATAGGGCCTGTGGTGCTTGTGTCTGACCTGCAGGGAGAAGATGGAGTCAGACAGCTAATGCAGGATGTGAACATGGTGATCCAGGGGAGTCCACAGCCTACGGTCAGGATCGAGGCTTCAAAGGAAGCTGTAGAAGGTAAGGAAGCCTTGGTCCTTGGCTACGTGAGTCACCAGGAAGTCATGGGGGGTGTAGTTCAATCGATAGAATGCTTGCCTAGCATGCAGGAAGGCTTGGGTTTGGTTCCCAGCACCACACAGAAACTGATGCGACCATGCATGCTTGTGACCTCAGCACTCCAGGTGTAGAGGCAGGAGGATCTGAAGTTCAAAGTTAGCCTCATTCGTTACATACTGTGTTTGATGCAAGTGTCACTTCACAAGGCCATGTTATTTTATTTTATTTTTCTAAAGGTAGGGGGGGGAGGAAGAGGAGAAGGAGAAAGAAAGATTGGGAAAGAGCACGGGGTAGAGGAAGCATTCTGAATCTCTCAGTAGGAAAGACTTGTCTCTGTAGATAGAGAAAGCCGACATGGGATGCCTCAGTTAGACATCCTGAGGTCCCTGTGCTCACCACTAATGTGCTGGTCAAGCTGCCTGTGTCAGTGGTTGAAAATGATGATTTATCTCACAGGTCTGGGCTAGCTGTAAAGTCCAGTGGGGCCACCTGTCGATCTTACCTGGGCTTATCAGCAGGTCTGAGGCTTGGCTGGGGTTGGCCCTGCTTCAGGCTTTATCCAGCTACTCTGAGCAGATTCTCCCTGTGGCAATTGCAGAGACAAAGAGAGAAATCCAACTGAATAAGTGCTTTTCATATCTCTCTGGAACCTACTGTCATATTATTAGCGAGAGCAAGTCACGTGACAGCATCCGTGGCGGAAGAAAGTATATTGTTTCCATGGGCATGAGGAGCAGGGAGCGAATCTTTCCGAATAATAACCCAAGCTAACACTGCTGAGCCATCCCTCCACCCCCCTTGTTTATTATTTCTATTTATATGTGTATGTACCTGTGTGAGTTTGTGTGTACCACATACATGAAGTCCCCAGAAGCCAGAAGATAGCATCAGATGATCCCTGGATCTGGAGTTATAGGTGGTTGTGAGCTGTCATGCAGATGCCAGGAACTGAGCCTAGGTCCTCTGCAAAAGCAAGAAGTGCTCTTAAGCACTGAGCCATGTCTCCTGTCACCCCCGTCTGTCTCTGTGTCTCTGTCTGTCTCTGTGTTTGTCTCTCCCTCCCCCCTTCCTTCCCCCCCCATCTCTCTCTCTCTCAACAAAGTCTCACTAGGGCCTTGAACTTGTTACCCTCTGCCTCAGCCTCCCAAGGGCTGGGATCATAGGCCCGCCTCACCATGTCTAATCACCCTGATATTCAGGGAAAGATTTTCACAAAACTTGCAGAATTTCATTTCGTCTGTTGAAGTTACACGAAGAGGGGAAAGCCATTAAATAAAGGGTGTTTCAGACCCATAGAGAGGATTTTGACTCAGAGTCTTCTTGAAGGTAGAAAGATGAAGGGAAAAGCCAGCCAATGCCCCTAGCTTCTAGACAGTCAGACAAACTGGAAGGTGATCTTGGTGGTTTTGTGGTGGATGTCCATATATATATTTGTTTGGTGAGACTTTTGGGATCTGTATGTACTCTTGATGCACTTTTGACTATGATATTAAAGAGAAGATTTTTCTCTACATTCTAAAGCATACAAGTAGAAGTTAGCATATTGTTTGTAACTTAACACCTTAGACACATTATTGTGACAGACAGACCACGTCCTAGCTTCATATCAAGTGTTTTCTTTAATCCTCCACTCTCAGGCTGAAACCCTCTGTGTCCTTTGGTTTTCAGCGTGTGTGGCTCCCATTCCATCTGACCTGGTGTTCCTCGTTGAGGAGTTTACCAGTGCCGGGCAACCCAATTTCCAGCAAGTTGTCCATTTCCTGAAGACCACTGTCCGCTCTCTCAACATCCACCCCCATACCACGAGAGTCAGCTTGGTCTTTTACGGCGAGGAACCACGGCTGGAGTTTTCCCTGGATACATTTCAAAATGCTGCCCAAGTCTTAGGCCATTTGGACAGGTTAACCTTCCGAGCAAGAACAGGAAGGACGAAGGCAGGTGCCGCTTTGGATTTCCTGAGGAAAGAGGTTTTCCTTCCAGAGAAGGGCAGTCGGCCCAATCAGGGAGTATGGCAGACAGCCGTGGTCATCATGGAAAGCCCTTCTCTAGACAATGTGTCTACACCTGCTTCCCACCTCCGCAGGGCTGGGGTCACCATCTATGCAGTGGGCATCCAGCCTGCCTCTGAGAGTAAGGACCTGGAGAAGATTGTCACATACCCTCCCTGGAAGTATGCCACCCGCCTAGAGTCCTTTCTGCAACTCAGCGTTGTGGGAAACAAACTTAAAAAGAAGCTCTGCGCGGAGACCTTGAGGGAAATGCCTCCTCTGATGAGTTATACTCCGCAAAGCACACAAGAAGGTAGGAGGGAGGGAGGGAGGGAGGGAGGGAGGGAGAGAAAGAGAGAGAGAGAGAGAGAGAGAGAGAGAGAGAGAGAGAGAGAGAGAGAGAGAGAGTCTTCTTCCTGTCTCTTTCCCACCATAAAAAATAAAATTGGGGTCAACTCATAAAAAAAACCAGAAATTCCAACTTAAAAAATCGTTATTCTGATTCTAAATACAACAGAGGACATTGATTTTCTAGTAAATAGCTTATTTATTTATTTACTTATTTTAGAAAGGGTTTATTATAAAACAGGCTGGTCTCAAATTTACTACGACCTGATAAAAGTCTTTATCCTCCTGCCTCTCCCTCTCAAGTGCTGGAACTAAACTGGTAAAATTTAGATACCTTTGGCTGTTATGAAGGCTTTTGTGTCTGCTTCTCTACCCCATTGGTATTTCTTCAACTCAACTTAGAAGAATAGATTTAAATTCACATCACTGAAATGCAGATTAGAAGCCTGTGATTATGTCTTGGGGGGGGGGATCACTGAACTTCTTTTAAAAAAGTACTAAATGATTTTTACATTTTCTTGATTTTTCATCCTGAGGATTAGAAATATGAATTATACAAATGAAGCTCCATCTTTCCCGCTGACCTGTGTTTTTAGTCTCTTTTCCTGTTCTGGTAATAAGAAATTTGTTAAAAAAGGCTTTCATTTCCTGGTCAGTTCCCTGCTTATCCCCTGTCGGGGTGAAGAGGAGAAAAAGCTAATTCACAAATGGACTCAAGAGTCGTCGAGCTGACTTCTGTCCCAGGCTGCGCAGCAGCTAAGAAGGCGTCTGGAATCATGGAAGTCATTCCAAAGTCTAGAGTTTGGAGGAAGCTTAGATATTAAATAGAAACCTCGGTGATTTTACCAGAATTCTTCCTGGATGATCATAATGATCCGAATAGCTACCAGTTATGGATCAATGTGTACATATCACACACACAGAGGCATACATGCATGCATACATACAGGCACACACATGCATGCACATGAACCTTTTAAACACTTGGTGTGTGTAATACATGTAGGTGCTCAGGAGAAGCCTGACTGTAGGAATGTCCTCCCTCACTCTTTTCCTGAGAGCTATCTCAGTTTGACAAGATTGGTAAGAATGTATGATTCTAGGTGGCGTTCAGGGCCCCGGGCTCCTCAGAATCTCAGGAAGAGCCTGGCTTATGTCTGCTGCTGTGTGAGCTTCATGCAGACACTCCTTCCTGCACAGTGAGTGGTCCATCTGTCAGTCTCTAGACAGCCATCTCCCTGTCACCTCCCATAGGGGCAGACTTCTTCCTGTAAACCACATGCCAACACAAAAACACAGCTCTCACTTTAACGGTGAGATATTCTGTTCTGGAGCCAGATATGAGGAAGAACACTAGGGCTAAGGCAGCTCTTATAAAGAAGAGCATTTGGTAGGGGCCTGGCTTACAGTTTCAAAGGCTTGGTCCATGATCATCATGGTGGGAAGCATGGTAGCACAGAGGCATGCACCGTGCTGGAGCAATAGCTGAGAGCTTGTCCATCCTGATCAATAGGCAACGGGTGCAGAGAGAGAGGAGAGAGGAGAGAGGAGAGACAGAGACAGAGAGAGAGAGAGAGAGAGAGAGAGAGAGAGAGAGAGAGAGACAGACAGACAGACAGACAGACAGACAGACAGAGACAGACAGACAGAGACAGACAGACAGACAGAGACAGACAAAGACACAGAGAGAGACACTGACACAGAGACAGAGGGGACACAGTCAGTCAGTCAGTCAGACAGACAGACACATTGGACCTGGTGTGTCCTTTTTGGATCCTTAAAGCTCACACCAGTGACACACCTACTCCAATAAGCCTATGCCTCCTAATCCTTTCCAATAGTCCTTGAGCTGGTAACCAAGGCAACCACTCAAACATATGAGCCCATGGGTGCCAGTCTCACTCTAACCACCACACATAGACACAGACTTAAGCTATCCCAAGTCTCATGTTCCAATATGGCAATAATCTGACTGACAAAGGAAATCATAAATTGCAGCACTCTTTTCAGATGCAATGGTGGGAAAATCTCTGCCATGGGTCGCAGAAGATATCTGATGACATTCTTAGGCTTTTGGTCACTAGAGCCAAGCCAAGTTAATACATTCAAAAGGCCTGGAGAGATGGCTTAGAGGCAAGGAGCACTGGGGCATCATGGCTGTCTGCATGGCAGACCTCAGCGGATGCTGGGAGGGTGTGGTTGCTGTGGCCCTGGGGTGGGGCCAGGAGAATGGTATAGAAGACTTCCACATAGCCCTCAGTGTGAGTGCCCATGTCTGCTGGCATATCTGTGACATAAAATAGAGGATCTCAGCAGACCAGTGAAACCTCAGAATAGATCCAGAACAGGAAGGTGGCTGCTTCACCCTTCTTTACAGAAGTCTCTTTGGGTGCTGGCAGCCTGGCACCTCCCCATAGCGACAGGGGGATAGTTGGCTACTCTGGTGCTAGTATTGGTTCGCCATTGTTCCAAAGGCGGTATACAAACTTTTGCTGCTGTACAATACAGTATTGTATATAGATATATACCTTGATGCTGGTCCAGAGTGTTTGATCGCTCTGCCTCCTTTATCCTTCCTGGATCCTGGTTCCTACATCAAAGGGGATTAGAGAGTTGGGAGTATCATAGAATAGGGTGAGTTGGGAATGAGAGGTAACCTAAGGTTTGGCTGCAGGAAAATTCAGATCCAGTTCTGCTAGAGCCTCAGGGAAGAAAGATATGGGGGAACTCAATTCAAAGTTGTCCTGCCCAAGAGTGAGGAAGCTTGTACATGTATATGTGTGTGTGTGTGTGTATCTATGTATATTTGTATATGTATGTATGTTTTTTTTTTTTTGAGACAGGATCTCAGTGTATAGTTCTGGCTGGTCCCGAACCTTCTACATACAACAGACTGACCTTGAAGTCACATACCTCTGTCTCCTGAGTGCTGGGATTAAAAGAACATACCACCAAATTGTGCTGAGAGTTGGGGCATTTAACCAATTCTGCCAACTGTTGGCTAGTGGCTGTGACTAGTTTTTTGGCATTGTGTTCTGCCCAGGATGAGAATTATGATACTCCCCGCTGGGGGAGTAGGGTGGTAGTCAGGATCAGTGGCTTTGGCTACATTCCTCTTCCTGACATTCTGTTTTAATGGGTTGTGGCTTCTTCTTACTGACTAGGTTGTCTGAGTGTGGAGAAGGCAGATATTTACTTCCTTATTGATGGATCTGGCAGCATCCAACCAAATGACTTCAGTGAGATGAAGAAATTCATGAAGGACGTGATAAAGATGTTCCATGTTGGACCTGACGGAGTACAGTTTGGAGTCGTTCAGTACTCGGATAAAATTATAAGCCAGTTTTTACTCAACCAGTATGCCAGCATGGCAGAGCTGGGGACAGCCATTGATGACATTCAGCAGGGAGGAGGTGGTACTACCACCGGTGAGGCCTTAAGCAAAATGGCGCTGGTCTTCGAAAACACTGCCAGAGTCAGTGTTGCCCAATACCTCATCGTCATCACTGATGGTCAGTCTTCAGACCCAGTGGCTGAGGCTGCACAGGGACTGAGGGACATTGGAGTCAATATTTATGCCATTGGAGTAAGGGATGCTAATATGACTGAGCTTAAGGAAATAGCAAGCAACAAGATGTTTTTCATATATGAGTTTGACTCCTTGAAAACCATCCACCAGGAAGTCGTACGGGACATCTGCTCCTCAGAGAGTAAGAATTAAAAAGTGATCATATATTAACGATGCATGATAATTGGCTTTCGTCATAATCCATGTATGTCTATGTTTTGATCATACTCACCCCGCAAGTCTCTCTTGCTCCCTCTTCTTTTTGCCGATCCTCTTTTCTTTCTAACTGCCCCCTTCTATTTTTGTTTTTTTTTTTTTTTTTCTCCATCCTTTTCCCTTTTCTTCTGTTTGCAACCCAGTGAATTTCATGAAAGTTGCTATGGGAACACGGGTGAGAGGTTACTTACGGGTGCACGGGCACCTTGCCATGGCCTCTACCACTGATAGAGTAAAATTTTTAAAAATCTATTTAGTGGATTTTAAATTACTTGAACGGTCTTTATTCTCTTATGTAACTCACTGGCCAGGGAGTGACTGGAGCTCAGAGTGACAGTGACCTGTACTAAACCGAGCTGGTCAAATTTTATGTCTCTATCCCACGGCTGTGTCTTATTTTGAGACTAGTTTGTGCTGAGTTGCAGAAAGTTTATTGACTGATCCCCATTCCCTTTAAAAATAGTTTTGGGCTGTGTGCATGCTACCTTGGGTTGTCGCTGGGGACTCGTAATCCGCCGGTTCCAGGTTCTGACCAAATGTTCTCTTGTGCCGCTTCTACCCCCAGACTGTAAGAGCCAGAAAGCTGACATCATCTTCCTGATCGATGGCTCAGAATCTATCGCTTCTAAAGACTTTGAAAAGATGAAGGACTTCATGGAGAGGATGGTGAACCAGTCTACTATCGGTGCCGACAAAATTCAGATTGGCCTTGTGCAGTTCAGCTCCACTGCCCGGGAAGAGTTCAGGCTCAACCAATACTTCTCAAAGGTGGACATGTGCCGAGCCATCTCCAATGTCAGACAGATGAATGATGGAACCCATACCGGGAAAGCCTTGAATTTCACTCTGCCCTTTTTTGACAGTTCAAAAGGAGGGAGACCCAGAGTTCATCAGTATTTGATTGTGATCACTGACGGGGTCTCCCACGATGATGTAGCTCCCCCAGCCAAAGCCCTCAGGGACAGAAACATCATTATTTTTGCTATTGGGGTGGGAGAGGCTCAAAGAGCCCAGCTTTTGGAGATGACTAATGATCAGGACAAAGTATACCATGAAGATAATTTTGAGTCCCTGCAGAACCTGGAAAAAGAGATTCTTTATGAGGTCTGTAGTTCGCAAGGTGAGTGACAGAGAAGTTATTTGGTCTGCAAGCTATCAGGGAAGTCAGGGACCCTGTTTGCTCTCTTAATAATGCAGAACTCTGATCCTTTTCGCTAGGCAGGAGGTAGACGGGAAGATATCTGTTGGTTCAGAGTTCTTGACACAACAGTGGCTCAGGTTTCCCTGGAAACCCTTATTTTTTCCTGTGCTGCCCCTGCCATGAATACCTGAGACCTGAACATTCTCAGAACTGTCACTGCAATTTCTTACCACTCTTGCCTTGTAGCATAGACAAATCCAGATAGGAATGTGTGCACACAGCTTCCTGAAGGTTTGGGACTACTGACAGGGAAGGAGCAGAGAGCCATCTTACTGAGACAGGCTCTCATGAAGCAGAACACACTGCCTTTTCTATAAAACCCCTGCCCAAAAAGGTTCAGAGACAGTCTAACCTCATCCTGTCAGCCTGGAGCTATCCTTCTCTTCTTAGACTTGACTTTTAGGGAGGGATAGAGATAGAAAAGACCTCTCCATGGATGATTACAGGAAATGAGGTTATTGCAAATACTTTTATCACCACAGAGGCTAATACATGTACATGCAGATACACACACAGACACATATACATGAACACACACATAGACACAGATGCACACAGATACAGTCACAGACATACATAGACACACATATACAAATGTACATACAAACACACACACACACATACCATGCACACACACAGATATACACACATGCACATACTCATACACTCATATCCCCTACACTGCAACTTTGAGGACTCAACCCAGGGACTTGAGCATTCCAGGTAAACTATTCTGCCATTGTATTCCATCTCAAACCCCCAGAATAGCTAACTTTTCATTTTTTCCAAATATTTATTTTTATTTTGTGAGAATGCTTTGCTTGCCTGTACGTATGTCTGTGGACCACAATGTGCAGTGCCTGGAGAGGTGTGAGAGACTGGTGTGAAGGGTGGGAATTGAACCCAGGTCCACAGATACCCCTCTACCCCCATACTGAATACAAGGCTTTGGGAATTCTAAGCAAATGCTCTACCACTGAACTACATCCTCAAGGCAGATGCTTCTATAGTCTGTGTGGTGCCTTTTATTTCATTTATTTTTTGAGACAGGGTTTCTTTATGCATCCCTGGCTGGCTCTGAATTTGCTATGTAGACTAGGGTGGCCTCGATCTCCAGAGATCCACCTGTCTTTGCCTCTTGAGTGCTGGAGTTGAGGGTGTGGGTATCACCTTTCTTGGGCCACCCACTATTGTATCTTTTGATGTAGTTTAATATAGCATGACCAACTTTCTTTGCATGTGAACAACACCTACCTTTTCCTTCTGTTTGTTTTTTTCCAGTTAGTTTGGAATTTAGTTTAATATAGTCTAAAAATGTAAATATGTTGGAATCATCTGGGACAGTGTTAAAATGAAGACTGTGGAGTCAGGGAAGAAGTCTTCATTTTAAACATTAATTGACTAATTACTCTTTAAAAATTGTATCCCCGTCTCTAATGCATATCAGTCATTTTTATGCACACCTTTCATTCCCTTCCACTCCTGATGAACCCACTCTTCTTCCCAACAAATACTCCTCTATGCACATGTGCGTGCACATGCATGTGTGTATGTATGTGCCTGTGTGTGTATGTGCATGCATGTGTATATGTGCATGCATGTGTGTGTGCATGTATGAAACCTACTGAGTTCAATTCAGGGGGAAGGAAGAGAGGGAGAAAGGAGTCAGGAAGAGAAGAGAATCAGAGAGAATAAGAGCGTAAGAGAGGAAGAGACAAACAGCCCCTTTTATAGTAAGCCGGGCATACCTGGCTGTTGCCAGGCAACCGTGGGTAGAGTCTAGAAGGAATGCTAACCCTCCTTGTCTCCTATTAAAGCTTGAAAATCTGTTTGTGTGAGGTAGAAAATGAGTGTCTCTGCTTATGCTGTTTTGAGATGATCATTAGCCCAGTGAATTTGGAAATCATTTCAAGGAAACATGGGTGCAGCTATTGTAATGATGGGGGCTGAGGCATAGTTCAGTGGTAGAGCATACTTGCCTCAGACAAAACAAACCAGACAAAACAGACCCCCAAGTTGTAAAGCAAAACAAAAACATCAAGGATATGGGATACCCCATATGCTGTAGTTCAAATTCTTCAGGTGTCAAAGTCCTATATTTTCTTTCTTTGCACGTGAACAACACCTACCTTTTCCTTCTGTTTGTTTTTTTCCAGTTAGTTTGGAATTCTTGCTCATTCCAGGTTTTCTTTTTAACTTTTTGATGAGATTGGACCAGACACTTTAATAACAGCCAGGAACTAATTAATTACAGAAATCTAGAGTCATACAGCTGAAAAAAACCTTTGTAGATTGCCTGCCAAGATCCAACCCTCTCCATTAATAAGAAAGAAAATGGTTCCTTGCCTTTGTTAATTACTGAATAAAGCCGACTGAGAAAGTTCTAGGGGGATGCAAATTAGAAACACACTAATAACCATACTGACAAAGGAAAAGCTCTCTTGTATAAAATTGGGTCTAACATAGAAATGGAATTTATATCTGTAAAATTCCCATTTTGTGAACTTGAACTGGATTTGCAAAACAAGTTATTTGATATGAAGGTAGGAGAGGGGGCACTTTTCATTGTGCTAGCTTCAGACACCAGCTACTGTGGATATGACCTCACATCCCTGCCCTAGATCTCAGGTTTTGGGGAAATATTTTACTGGTGAAGGCCAACTACTTCCTTATTCTTGCCTGAATTCTATCCCTTAATCTGTAGTTTTAATTTTTCTATGCATGAAGATGAAATCATTACATTTATTGTGTGTGTGTGCATATATATGTTTAGTCAGAGGATTACTTACAGCAGTCTGGTCTCCTTCCATCGTGAGGGTCTTGAACTCAGGTCCTCTGACTTGACATCAAACACCTTTACCTGCTGAGCCATCCTGCTAGCCTACCTTGTGTGAAGATTTAAGGAGAAAAGGACCACATGTCTAGCTTGTCTAAAGTAGTTTTAAATGTGTAGTGCCCCTGCTGAAGTAATTAATAATACCAGATCTTTTGTGGTTACTAAGTTATTCATTCATCTGCACTCTAAACTAGATGTTATCTGTGAGCATCAACTCTGCATTCTCAGTAGAATTTCATAAATGGACTTATTATACACTAATTATAGCCCCAAACACCAGTGGACTTTTGAATTCTATATTTAGTTTCCCCAGAGGGCCTTACAGTTTTTCAGGCAGAAGAAAAACAGAAACAGAGGATATACCATTCAGCTCTGACCTTTTCTAAGTTTCCCACATACTCACACATGACAGATGTATGGGCCATAGAGGAGGAAGAAAATTGCCAGGGCTGAAGGTGACTCAAGACTTATTTATAGGCCCCCATACCTGTCAGACATCCAGTGATGTATTAGGTCATGGGAGAAGAGATACCATAGCTCCCACTCTTAAGGAACTCCTGTTTAGTAGAAGAGACAACCAAGTAAAGCCTCAATAGATACACAGGATGTTAAGTAGTTGAGGAGGAGGTGCAGATAAAATTAGAACACTTGGGAGGAGGGTCAGGAGTTGGATATGTCAATCAGCAGGGTGGGAAAGAACACTCCAGGCAGAGGAAATCCAACAAAGGCATGGTACTTTGTGTCAGTTAGCTTTTACTATGTAACAAATAACCCCCCTAAACTTCACTCACCATTATTTAAATTTGGGCTTCTGGGAGTTGCCTGAAGGGCATTCTTTCCCCTGTACTGTCTCCTGTAGCTGCAGGCAACTGATCTTGCTTTTGCATTTTTCAAAGGATGTGACCTGGATCTGTCCGTAGCAATTGAAACCTCAAGTTCTTCAGAGCGAGCTCAGCAGGAACTTCGAAGGTTACTGCCCAGGCTGATGCAACAGCTGGCCTTGCTCTCTAACATCAGCTGTGAGGCTCCTGGCCAGATGGAGCCGAGGTTCCGCTATGTGGTTCCAAGCTCCAGTGGCGGGCTTGTCTTTGACTCGGGCTTTGAGAAATACAGCGATGAGACCATCCAGAAGTTCTTGGTGCATCAGGGTTCTGTGACCAGCCGTATGGATGTGGACTTTCTGTCCTCTCTGGGAGAGACTGCCCTCGGCCTGTCTTTGGCTAAAGTGAAGGTATTGCATGGCTCTGAACATGGGGCAGGGTAGGATAAAAATGCTTTTGTAACTGAAGCCAACAAGAATGGACAAGAGGTGGCTTCCATTCATTGGGCATGTCTGTATCAAACCACGGAGGCCCTGTGCTGAACAAGGAGGGACCAAAGAGTAAAGACCTGCCCTCCAGCTGCACACTGGTTAATTGGCCAAATCCTTCCCTGGCTGAATTCCTTCTTTTCTTGTTTGTCTGAGATAGGGTCTCTCTATATAGTTAAGGTTGGCCTTGAACTCACAGAGCTCCACCTTTCTCTGCTTTACCAGTGCTGGGATTAAAGCAGTGTGCCACCACACCCTATGCACAATTATTCTTAAGACACTCAGAGGATGCTGTATGACCCCCCAGTCTCTTATGTTCAGAGCTAAACGGTTTTTTTTCCTCTAATCATTATCTTGAGCAAGCCCAAGTCCACCCATAAACTTCTTCTGTTTTCCTGATGCCCCCTAAATGGTATAATTCAGACTTAATGTATACTCAGGTTTTTCTCCATTCACAGTGTCCCCTACCTGCCTTCTCTCCTCTTGTCAGTGGCATTTTGGTATTTTTTTGAATGGATAAAAGATTGAGGAGACAACTTTTGTAAGGTGTCTTTAAGTGAATAGTTTAGACTATTTCAACACCCCCCCCCCTCCTGTGAAGGGAGGGGAAAAAAGTTAAAATAAAAATAGATTTGTAATTTAGTAACAAATGGGTAAGTCAAAAGGAATAGAATAAAAGGCTGGGCACAGTAAAAAGAAAATCACTTGTATTTTAAGAATTGTGGCCAAGTACAGTGGTGGTGCACACTTATAATCCAGAACTCTGAGTTTCAGGTCAATGTGGTCTACAGAGTGAGTTTCAGGACTACCAGATACAGAGAAACACTGTCTCCATAAACCAATAGGGCTGGAGAGATGGCTCAGTGGTTAAGAGCATTGACTGCTCTTCTAGAGGTCCTGAGTTCATTCCCCAGCAACCACATGGTGGCTTATAACCATCTATGAAGCGATCTGTTGCCTTCTTCTGGCATGTCTGAAGACAGCTATAGTGTACTCATATAAAATAAATAAATAAATATTAAAACCCAATATGTATTTATATGTCTATCTATAAATATATAACTTAATATATTTATATATGTCTATATATAAATAACTTATTATATAAAATTATATATAGATTAAAAATTTAAAAATATAAAAATAAATAAAAATATGCATGTTTATATTTATATATAAACAAAATAATAAATAAAAAAATCGTACAATTCATAGCATCTGCTTCTGCATTCTCCGTTCTTCTTTCGTTTCCTCCATTCTTCCTGCTCTCTTCGCTTCTCTCTCTTACTTTCTCACCACCTCCTCTGCTCCCCTAGGTCCTTTTAGTGTTTACAGACGGACTTGACGAAGACCCAGAGAGGCTGAGGGGAACCTCGGAGCTCCTTCGAGGCAGAGGTAAGTGCGCAGGTGCCCTGGATGGACTGGCCCCTCCCTCCCGAGCTGAGCCCCATTGTTTTGCCTCAGGTGAGGATGGACTCCAGAAAGCCACCTGCCCTAGTGGGTAGAGCATGGCGCAGCATGGCTGAAGCCCCTAGTCCCTTGTGTGAGTCCGGGATGCGGAGGCATTTGCCAAGAATATATATTTAAGGACTAATTGGGAACATGAACAAGATTGTCAGCGACTTGCTCAGGAGCAGAAAGCCAACTGTGTATGTGATGAGAGTTTACTGATCAAAATTTCAACAGTAATACTTGTTACGGTGTTCGACAAACATGGCAATTCCTGGTTGAACTTTTTAAACACTTGTGTGCATCTGGTCTTGTGTGCATCTGGTCTTGTGTGAGCGGACTAGAATATAAGTACTTTATGCCTCCTGCTCACCGCCCAGGCTCTCTGGTACTTTTTAACTGTTGTGGTCAGGGAAATGGCAGAATTGTCCCTGAAGAGTTGTCCCTGGGAGTGGCATGTGTCACTCCTGTTCACACCTTATTTGATGGAGCAGAACTATCACTTCGAACTTAACACACTTTGCAAGGTAAGGAATTGAGGCTTACTGAGGTCTATGACTTCCCCTAAGAAATGAAGTTCCAGCCTGGAAAGATGGCCCAGTGGTCAAGAGCAGCTTTGCTTTCCTAGAGGACTCGGGCGTGGCTTCCTGCACCCACATGGTGGCTCACAACTGTAACTCCAGTTCCAGGGGGTTCTAGACATCCCTTTTCTGATCTCTGAGACTACCTGGCATGTATTTGGTACATAGACATATATTTAGGCAAAGCACTCATACATATAAAATAAAATAAATATAAAATTTAGGAGTGTGGTCTTACCGTGCAGCCTCAGGAAGGGGATCAGAGAACACATGGGGCATGCATATATTAAGCAAGAGTTCTGTCATTGTGCTCCATCTACATCCCTAGACATTATTTATTCATGTCAGCTTTTGTCTACTTGCATGTATTCATGTGTGTGTGCACTTTGTCAGGTCCCAGAGAAACTTGGAACAAGACTCGCTCAGTACCTGTGCCTCCCAATTCTCACCCCACCCCTACCCTAACCCTCTCCATTCCAGGGCTGGGCTTCCCTTCCCTGGCTTCTAATTCGTATACAATCCTATATAACCCAGCCATTTTTGGCCCCATGCTTGGGCCTCTCCTTTCTTGGTTCTGTTCTTCGTTACTCTGGTCTCTTGGTCCTTGGCTCCATCCTCCCTAGTTCTGCTTGCCCCCGCCCTCCTCTCATGGTCTGGTTCATTCTGGACCCTCCCTGATGCCTCTGGCTGGTCTTTCCTTCACATCCACACTAAAACCCTTCTCTTCAGGCATACCTTGGCACAGCTGCATCCTTGTTTTCGTTCACACACGTGCATATGTGTATGTGGAAGCACACATGGCACACATGTGGCAGTCAGAGTACCACGTGGGAATCAGTACTCTTTCTACCATGTCCTGGGATTGAACTCGGGTTGTCAGACTTGTCAGCATGACTTGGTTTCCATCTTACCAGTCCCTTGACATAATTTCCAAGAGTAAACTTGAAGTCATTTCAGAGGTAGGTGTAGAAGAATGTAACTGTACAAGAAAAGACCCCGCAGGCCCTGGAGAGCCGGCTCCATGTTAAAGAGCATGGGTTGCTCTTTCAGAGCACTCGGGTGCAAGTTTCAGGCACTTACGTGGCAGCTCACAACCCTCTGTAACCCCAGTCCTGGGAGTCCTGATACCGTCTCTGGCCTCTGTGGGTACTATATGTGGTGCGTATACTTATATTCAGGCAGATACTCATACATACAAAATCGTTGATACTTTCAGGTTAGCCTAGGCTTTCTTGAGAGCATTGGGCCAGCCCGGGCTACATAAATAGAATCTCAATGAAACAATCAGAACCAAAGCAAGCAACACCAACAGCAATGAAAAAGAAGCCTAGTTGTATTTTCTTCTTCTCCCTCTCCTTCCTTCCCCTTCCCTTTCTTTCTCTCCCCTCACCCTCCTCCTTCTGTTAGCATCTCGATGTATAGCTCAGTCTCAGCAGCCCAAGCAGGCCTCGAATTCCTGATCTTCTTGGGGCCGCAGATGTAAGCCACCCTGCCTGGCCTGGGGACTTGTTTTGATTTTAACACAACTGCATTTTGAGATGAGACAGACTGAGGATGTGGCAATGGTGGGACCATGGGTGACCATCTGGGGGAGGGACAGAGACAGATGGATTCTCAGAATGGGTAGTAAACCTCGCTGTTGACATTTTGAAGGGTTCTCCGGACTCCTGCTCATCGGCCTGGGAGGTGCACAGAAGTTAGAAGAGCTGCAGGAGCTGGAGTTTGGCAGAGGGTTTGCATACAGGCAGCCTCTGAGCTCCAGTCTGCCATCCCTCCCAAGCATCTTACTGAAGCAACTCGTGAGTCCTCTTCCAAAGCGTTGTTTTTCACGTGGGCCTGATGATGATGACGACGACAACAAAGACTTTGAAAACTTGTGGAGGGTGGGGTGGGGGTGGAGGGAAAACTTTGCCTGTCTAGTATGTAGTGTGACCCAAAAGGAAAAACCATATGTGACACAGGTTCTTTGTTTCAGGACACGATAGTGGAGAGGACATGCTGTAATATGTATGCCAAGTGTTATGGAGAAGATGGGGTCAGAGGTGACCCTGGGAGTCACGGAGAGGAGGTAAGAGCTCCTGGGTGAGGGTGGGGAAGAGAGAGGTGATGCTTGGTACCCAGGGCACACCAATTCTTACATCCTCACAGCCTTCTTTCTAGCCCTACATTCCTAGCAAACCTTTGAGGGCCCTCTTATTTTACATGTGTGATCCTGAAGTTCTGAGACAGACAACACGCTCCCAAAACCTTATAGTCTGTTCGTTCTACTATAGAATGTTACCTTTTTATTTTTTTAATTTAATTTTCATTGCATTTATTTATCTGTGCACACATGAATGTGCATACGTGCAGGCTGTAGTGTTCCCGTGGAGTTCAGAGGACAATCCTGGAGAATCAGGTCTCTCCACCATGTGTGTCCAGAGATCAAATTCAGATCATATGTTTTTATTGTGGTTTTTTTTTTTTTTTTTTTGTTTATTTCTTTTTTCCCCTCCTTTTTTGAGAAAGGGTTTCCACTATGTAGTCTGGCCTCACGCTTGCTCTGTACACCAGGCTGGCCTTGAACTCACATAGATCTGCCTGCCTCTCCTTCCCAAGTGCTGGGATTAAAGGTGTGCACTATGTCCAGTCCAGGCCACCAGTTTGCTCATCTTTAACTTTTGAGAAAGTCTTTTTCTGAACTCAGCGTCTTCCCATTTGCTAGGCCAGCCAACCGGCCAGCAAGCCGCAGAGTTCTCTTTTTTCATACTTCCCGCCCCCCTCCGGTGTAGAGATTGTGTTCTGGTGCACCCGGCAACCTCAATGCAGGGGCTCAAGGTCAGGGACCTCATCCTTGTGGGGCAAGTATTTCACTTGCTGAGCCATGCCCCAGCCCTGCCTCATGTTTATTTGATAAATACAGTCACAGAGCCTACCTCTGCATAGGGGTCTCCAAAGATTTTAACCTAACATCTTTTTTTTTTCTTCTCTTCCCCCTCCCTCCCTCCTTCCTTTTTTTTTTTTTTTTTTTTGCAGTAAATACATTTTTCCCTCCTAACATTCTTTCCACAGCATTAAACTTTGAGAAATGATAATCAGTTTCATGCGGCAGCTGACTTTCATCTGTGTTAATTCTGTGTCAGTCCTTAGCACACTGAAGAAATGACAGCTCATGGAAATGTTCCTTTAGGCATTCAGGCCTGGCCAGGTTCCAAGGTTCCTTGTTCATGGGAACCAAAGTCTTATGACAGGTACACAACCTCAAATCTGACGGAACCGAGCCAAAGCCACCATCTTTGACACTGTCCTGGAGCTCTCCAGGCAGCTAAGGTGACCCTGGGCTCATTACAGGTGTGTGCCACCATCCCTGGCTGAAATGTTTTTTTTTAAATTCTAAATGTTTACTTTTTAATCATTTGTATGTGCGCCCCGGTGCCCATGCATTGGCTGTGTGCAGACAAGAGCTGGTGCCTGCAGAGGCTAGAGGAGGGTGCCTCCTCCCATCCCTTGTGGGTGTCCGGACTGAACCTGAGCCTTCGTCAAAAGCACTCTGCTCTCTTGGGAGCCGTCTCTTCAACCCCTAGGATGAGTTCTCAACGGGTTTGCAGATCAGTCTGAATCAATTTGAAGGAAACAGTGTCAAGTGTGCAATGATTTTTGTTTTGTTTTGTTATATTTTATTTTATTTTTGAGATAAGGTCTCTGGTGGCCCAGCCTGGCCTTGCACTTCTTATGTATCTAAATATGGCCTTGATGTTTTGATTGTCCCGGCTTCAGTTCCCAAGCACCAGGACTAGTGGTATGCATCACCGTGCTTGGTTTATGTAGGGCTGGGGTTTGAACCCAGGGTTTCATGCATGCCAGGCAAGCGCCCTACCAACTGAGCTACATCTCTAGTCCTATAAAGGCTTTTAGTGATAGGTTTCTCTTTCATGGTCTTTAACATTAGACTAGAGGAGTGAATTTGGGAACCTCTTACTGCATGTGGCAACCGAGTCACCAAGTCTCCAATGCTAGTCTGGAGGGTAGAAAAGGTTGACTTCCCTGCTCGGTTAGAACCGAGTGCTTGGTTGTATTGAATTTTACAAAT
Source organism: Micromys minutus (assembly GCF_963924665.1). Taxonomy (NCBI): domain Eukaryota; kingdom Metazoa; phylum Chordata; class Mammalia; order Rodentia; family Muridae; genus Micromys; species Micromys minutus. The sequence goes on along the minus strand of NC_137956.1, from coordinate 36,938,805 downwards.
AAAACACACCTCACTGATTTTATTGGTGAATTTTAGGCTAAATAAACAAATCTACCTTTTAAACAGCAAGCCAGCATTCCTTAGGATGATGCAGTTTTTAAACTTAAAACTGAAAAAAAAAATAAAGAAGACTAAACAATTGAGTCAGACGTAAACCCTTTCTCATGAGTAATATGAAGCCTGACCTTTGCAGATTGTTGTATTAAGATTTATTTATTTTCTGTATATGAGTACTCTATCTGTATGCTGGTCAGAAGAGGGCATTAGATCGCATTATAGATGGTTGTGAGCCACTATGTGGTAACCCGAAAGCCATCTCTCCAGACCCTGCAGATTGTTTTAAAAGTAAGGTTGAAGACCTGTTTAAGAATAACATCTTTCTTCCCCTTTAAACTTTAAACTAGAAACTGATCTCAGTCTGAATTTTCATGAGCCAGACACATAAGTGTTCATATTCTCCCTGTACTGCGGGCCAGGGGTCTCTGTTTTTGTGTACTTCCTTCAGTCGCTCCTAGGTTTTTAAATAACACATGGATGTATGAGACAAGGCTATCTCATAGTAGCAACTAAATTACTTTGTGTAGACTTGAGAAATGATGAGGAGTCTAGGGTCTGAGTTACCTATTTCAGTTTCTTGTTTTCTCAGGGAGAGAGTGGTTTGAACGGGCTCCCTGGCCATCCTGGTGAAGAGGGAGACCACGTGAGTACTGAATCTTTCCTTGTTCTCGGCCTCCCTTCCTTTCTTGTCCCCTCTTTGTCACTATCACCAAGCCTCAGTGATTATGACTGGTGTAACAAGATGAACTCAAGAGAGACCAAGTCCATCCTTAATGTATAACATGGTCACTCAGTTCTTTCTCGAGTGACATAGAAGGTTCTGGAATGGTAAACCACTTAAGGTTTGTATAACACCCCCCCTCACCAGGCTATCTCACTCCAACCCCAGGATGAGCTTCAAGAGAAGGATGTACCGTGTGTTTATCAGTGGACAAAACTGAATGTTAGAGAGAACCATAAGGCAGGAGAGCGGAACGTGGTGGGCCATCTTCACCCCATCCCAACAGTACCGGGAAGACACATGGATTCTCCATGGGTTTCAGTTGACTTTAGAAGTCTGTTGTCCCAGGAGCCTATTTTAAAGTTGATTCGCAGGCACAGCCCTGGTTGTCCAGCTTTCTGGTCTCAGGACACTGTCTTACCCTTTAGCACTCCAGCACTCAGCTTGATTGACAGATGGAACTGCATGTCCTAAGGTGTGTAAGCTCCATGTTTTCATATACTCGCATGTTGCGAGACTGTCATACAATTGAGGTCATTGGAAGGTTGGCCATCTGGCAGTCAGCACTTGTTCTGGTGTGTGGTGAGAACATTTCGGATCAGCCTCCTTCGAGACTTTCCAGCAGTTAGTGCTGTGTGTTAACTATGGCTGTCATGCTGTGTATTAGAGCCCAGGATGTACCCATTAAAATTGAGTTTACATCTTCTGGCCGGTGGCTCTCTAGTTCCCATCCTTCAGTCTTTATTCTTTTCACAATAACTGAGGCCCTTGGCCTTGCAAAGGCTCAATGCCCCAGTGTAGGGGAATGCCAGGGTGGGGAGATGGGAGGGAGTGAGTGGTGGGTGGGGGAGCACTCACATAGAGGCAGGGGGAGGGGGGAAGGGATAGGGGCACTCCAGAGGGGAAACCAGGAAAGGGGATAACATTTGAAATGTAAGTAAAGAAAATATCCAATAAAACAAAACAAAAAAAAACCAAAAAACTCTCAATAACTGGGGTCCTCATAGACATATATATGTATGTATATATATATTATTTTCACATATATCTATATTTATATTATATTTATAATATATTTCATATATATACATACATACATACACACACACACACCATATATATATATATGTGTGTGTGTATGTATGTATATGTTTATAGGCAACTGCCCTATCCCTCAGTCCTTCCAAGCTTTGGGTTTTATTCTCGTGATATCTACTCCAAGTTAAAACTGAGAGGGTTTTTTACTTACTTATTTCTTAATGACAGAAAAACCCCACTAAGTATTAATATACACAATATCTCACCTTATGAAAAATGAACATATTTGACAAAACAAGTGTTAGCAAGAAAAGAACACTGTTTTACACATTCAGCTTTTAGGAGGCGGCTGAACTTGTGTAGCTGCTTCTGCCTCTCGGCTGACCTGCAACCACTTCTGTGTTGATTTTCCTCCCACTCCATACTGGGGGAAAATGAGAGTTAAAACAGAAAATAACATTGGAGGCCATAGCTGCTCACAGAGACTGAACTGTCAAACAGAGTGATCATGGGAAGGACCTATGCTCTTTGCACACACGTGACAGATGTGCAGCTTGGTCTTCATGGGCGACTCCTAACAGCTGGACCAGAGATTTCTATGACTCTGTTGCCTGCCTTTTCCCTAACTGGGCTGCCTAGTCCTGAGGCAGATTGATATCCACGGAAACCCTCCCTTTGTGAGGAGAAAGGCAGGGCAGGAGGATATGGGAGGGGAAAGGGAGGGGCTGGGAAGAGAGGAGGGAGGGGACACTGTTGTTGGGATGTTGTAAAGTAAATAAATCAAAACGAAAATTTGGAGGAGGAGGTGGGAGGGGGAAGAAAATACATTGGAGTGTAACTGGGAAAAACACCCTTTGTGCAAACAAGTGTAGATATTTTCTTTCTCCACCTGCTTTTTAAAAATTTATTTGTATAAAAGTATTTTGCCTGCAGATGTATCTTTACACTGCATCTGTCCCTGGAATCCACAGAAGCTATGAAGGACTGTCAGACCCCCTGGAACTGTAGTTACAGGCAGTTGTGGCTGCCATATTGGTGTTAGGAACAGAACTAGGTCCTCTGGAAGAGCAGTCAGTGCTCTTAACCGCTGAGCCATTCATCCTGCCCCTCCTCCTGTTATTTTGAACATCTACACTACCTGATAAGCAGAAATGAAAGGCAACATGTAGTTGCCAGGACTTGTGTAAACCAACCCACCCTACAGTTTGGGGGAAATCGCTCAGCCCATCCCTACCCCTTCTTCAGTAAGGGCAGCCTCACTGAAGTGAGTTTTTGCTATTCCATTTAGAACTAGCAAAAAAACAAAACAAAACAAAACAAAACAAAAAAAAAAAAAACAAAAAAAAAAAAAAAACAACAAAAAACCACCTAATTTTTGATGTTTAAAATGTCCTTTAAATGTTATTTTTCATATGTGTGGGATTTTCCAATGAGCTGGGCCCACATTAGATATGCGTGAAGTCCTCACAGCTCATTTAGGGCTCTTGGATTTCAGAGCAGGACAGCTCAGGTTTTAGCTAGGCAATAGTTTTGTTCTCAGGTGTTCTAACATCATAATAGTCATGGTATCTTTATAGACTGCACTGACAGAGTTAGAAATGTAAGGGGGTACTTACTTATAATTTTAAGTTTTATTGTAGCTCTTTAAAGAAGACGAAACAGACGGAGCCTGTTTTAATAATACACATTTTCACTCAATATACCTAAACAACGTCACTGTAGTTCATAATATATAACATATAAATCAACAAGATATCGTACTTAAAAGTACTTTGTCTTCTACGTCTGCTGTTTTCATGTGCAGCACATTTCTCTTTGGAGCAGACACCTTTGGAGAGCTTGATTATCACTGCGGCCGGGACTATTATATTTGATAGAACAGTGCTAGTCAGTGTGTGTGTGCGCGCACATGTGTGCAAGTGTGCATGCGTGTTGTATAGAGGTCATTTTCAGGGATGGGTTCTTCTTCCATGCTGTTGAGGCAGGTTCTCTGTTTATGCACTGCAGACTTAGGCCAAGTGGTTTGGAAGACTCCAGACAATTCTGCCTCTGCCTCTCGTCTTGCTACTACATGAATCCTGGGATCACAGATTCCTACCACAGCATTGGGTGTTTTTCTTGGGTGCTGAGCACTCAGATCAGGCTTGTTCATCAGGCTCTTCTGCCCACTGAGTCATCTCTCCAACCCTTCTTTGTGTCCAATGCAATTTCTTACAAGAGATGATGACTTCACTGTGCTGTCCTCTGAACAGCTCTGAATATTGTTTTTCTGAAAATGGCCCAGGTTTCCTGCTCAATGCCAGAGATATCTTTGTGGGTGGAATGCTGTCAGAGGTGTGAACATACATTTGTGTCTTAGTCAGAGTTTCTATTCCTGAACAAATCATCACGACCAAGAAGCAAGTTGGGGAGGAAAGGGTTTATTCAGCTCACACTTCCACATTGCTGTTTATCACCAAAGGAAGTCAGGACTGGAACTCAAGCAGGTCAGGAAGCAGGAGCTGATGCAGAGGCCATGGAAGGATGTCACTTACTGGCTTGCTTCCCCTGGCTTGCTCAGCCTGCTTTCCTATAAAACCCAGGTCTACCAGCCCAGGGATGGCACCACCCACAATGGGCTGGACCCTCCCCCTTGATCACTAGTTGAGAAAATGCCTTACAGCTGGATCTCATGGAGCATTTCCTCAATGGAGGCTCCTTTCTCTGTGATAACTCCAGCCTGTGTCAAGTTGACACAAACCAGCCAGTACAGTTTTTATGTTCAAGTTGAACATGTCTAGGAACAGACAGTTTATTCTTCCAGCTCTCTCTCATTCCTCTCTCCAATGTGCCTCCCAACTCAATGGTGTAAGTTAATGTTCTGAGACTGGGGAATGGCCCAGTGGGTAAAGTTCTTGCTGTACAAGAATGAGGACCTGAGTCTGGATCCCAGAACTCATACAACGCCAGACGTTGCAGTGTGCACACCTGAGGCCCCAGGGCTCATATGCAGCTAAGATCAAGAATCTCCATGTTAAACAAGGCAGAAGGCAGCGTTGTCTTCTTTCTTTCATTTCAGGCCACAGGACAGATGTGCTTCACCCACACAGAACACACATGAACACACATGAACACACAGACACCCATACACAGATTAAAGAAAACAAATTTGCTATATTCATTGACCTTGTGGGCGAGAAAACTCAAAAGGGCTCAAAGGCTAGGTGTTCCTCCATATTTGGGGTCCTAGCTGGGCTGCTGAGGCCTTCTGGGACTCTAGACACAGAGTGGTGGTCTCACCTCAGAAGTGGCATCTTCCCTCATGTGACTGTTACCTCTGCTGAGATGCTGGATTGACACAAAACTCAAACCATAGCAGGTGACTCTAATATATTAAAAAAGGAAGTTGGCTAATGAGATGCCTCAGGGGTGAATGTGTTCACTGGTTACTTACCCCAAAACCTGAGTTTGATTTCACCTGGAATCAACAGTGGAAAGAGAACCAACTCCTGCAAGGTGTTCTGTGACTTACACACATTCACTGTAGTACCTTACACCTGTGTACACACATGCATATGTATACACACACACACTCACATGCATCTATAATAATAAACTTCAAAAAATTGGAAAACATGTATTAGTCTTGGTGGTATGTATTTATAAACTCAGTACTTGGAAGCAGAGGATCAAAGTTCAGTGCTAGCCTGGGCTACCTAGCAAGACTTTGTCACTCACTCACAAACAAACAAACCTAATTAAGATACATGCAAAGTAAATTTCCACAGACACTGCAAGGATCAGGGGACAACTAGGTGATCTCAACAGAATAAGTTGTTGAGATGAGGTGACAAACAGGGACCTTAGGGATAGGAAGGGTGTCACTGACAGCAAGTGTTAAACAATTCATTCTCTGTGAGACTGCGGTTTGAGCTGTCTGAAGGGAATACTCAGATAAATCTGAGGTTTGAATTCTCAAATTTTGCAGGGATAAACATATTCTTTTGCTTCTCATTTGGGGCTTCAGCTTGGCCAGTTGATGAATTTATAATCTGGGGACCAGGTAGGTTAGTTCTGGCCAGGTGTTTGAAGGTGTAAAACTGTAGGGACCATCTATGTTCCAGTCCCTTTGATGGGCATCACTGCTGATATGAATTACTTCGGTGGGTGTTTTAGTTAGGGTTTCATTGCTGTGAAGAGACACCATGACCGAGGCAACTCTTATACATAAAGTATTTTAATTGGGACTGGCTTACAGTTTCAGAGGTTCAGTCCATCATCATGGTGGGAACCATGGCGTCATCAGGCAGACTTGGTGCTGAAGAAGGAGCTGAGAGTTCTACATCTTGATCTGAAGGCAGCCAGGAGGAGTAGGAGGAGGCTTCTGCACTAGAAGAAGCCTAAGCACTAGAAGCCTTCAAAACCCACACCCATTGCAACAAGGCCATACCTCCTAATAGTGCCCCTTCTGATGAGCCAAGCACAGTGGGCATGGAGACAGTTGCTCAAGTATCTTCCTGTGTCTTTCTTTACAGGGACAAAGAGGCCCCCGAGGTCTTCCTGGACTTCGAGGTGAGGAAGGCTGTCCAGGTGTGAGAGGACCTAAGGTAAGTATGATCTTTAACTTCAAGATTTTTTTTTGCCTTTCCTGTTCTTACCCCTTGAGTTGGAGAAACATCATAATTCCTCACCATAGATATGGAACTTTATCTCCTAAGACTGAAGGTTGCCTGGAAGTAAATCCTACAGAGTTTGCAGGGCGGTGATCCCAAGACCCCCAAGAATGAAGCAATGATGTAAGATAGAGGGGAAAGAGATCTAAAAAAGACAACTATCAGATTCTGCCTGTGAGTGGAGCAAAGTCTGTGCCCAGGAGCTCTGATGGTCAACGTTGAACATGGACCCGAGCGTCATGCACTCAGACATGAGGGAGCTGGGGGTTCTACTCCAAATCCCACCAGGAAAGAGTTGGGGCTGGTCCTAAGAGGAACGAATTCCCAAGTGCTTTAGCTTGACCTACATTTGGGAAGAACAAGTTCTGGTCCTAGAAAAACAAAACAAAACAGAATAGAACAAAACAAACAAACATGAAGACAAGAGTTGAATGTGCTGATGGTTGGAAGGTAGGCTTGAGAATCCCGAATTTCAACAGCTAGGGGGCAGATGAGCAGAATGCCTCTTTTGAAATGATTGCATCAAATGGCTCTGAAGCTTCCAGGATTGGAGGATCTCCTTCAGTAAGCTCAGAAGAAATATGCTGATGCTGGCTTGGCCTATTTCCCAACCATGTCCCACCCACATGGCCCTTACCTGCCATTTTGGTCTCAGCCTGGTACTTCCTTCTTCATCTGTGTCCCGATGGTGACTCTCTGGATCCCACTTGAGACCCTCTCCCTGTCTCTGGGTCCAGAAGTTTTGCCTTTTAATCCCCTCCCAGTTATACACTGCCCAGCCCTCCATTGTAACCAACCAGAAGATGGTGGAAAACAATATCTTACAAAATCCTGAGTCAGGAGATGCTTCATATTAAAGACAACATACCAAAGCCCAACTGTAGCCAGATCTCTGGGTACAGAAATCAACATTTGAATACACAGTGTACATTCCCCCAACATCTCCTAATGCATTCACTGGAGAGAGAGAGAGAAAGAGAGAGAGAGAGAGAGAGAGAGAGAGAGAGAGAGAGAGAGGCCCTTAATTTTGATCTAATCCATATATTTTCTTCAAGTGAAGAGACCTGACTTTGTTCATGAAGTTCAATCTCTCTCTCTCTGTCTGAAGCCACACCTCACATGATCTCACGTGAGCTAAGTAAGCACTCTACCACAGAGCTGTATCCCCAGCCCTCAGTCCTTTTTATCTTACTTTTGATTAATATGTATGGAGTGTATCCATGAGCAAAGTCTTACTTCAGTGGCTGCACAGAGAGGATGCCAGTTGAGCCCAAGCCCCACCTGCCCCTGCTTTCTGCTCTTCCCTACCACCACTGTAGCCCCCAGTGATCAGTAATCTACATTTGGGTTGACCTTATTTTTACTTTAAAAATCCTCTGCACATGTATTACCAGTCCTTTCGTGTCTAGCTTATTTCATATAACAATGCCTTACAGTTCCAATTGACAGAATGTTTCTTTTTTTTTCTTTTAAAATGGTTAAATAACACCCCATTGTATATATCACATTAAAAATGAAACAACAACAGCAAATCCCATTCCTCCATTGATAGGTACCTAGGTACCTTGGCCATTGTGAATTTTGCTATCGTAAGTGCAGGCATGCAGGTTTTTTGCTTTTGTATTTATTTTCATGGTAACCCCACTCTTTGGGGAGGTCTTAATTCTTTTTATTTCTTCATAATTTCAGGGAGCAAGAGGATTTTCAGGAGAGAAGGTAGGACCGCCTTCCCTTTTCTTGCCCTGGTTGGCAGCTCTGTTGGGAAACACAGTACAGAGTCCATCCTGCGTTCCATAACTTGAGTGAAATCCCTGCTTCTAAGTCAGAGCAGAGCTTGTCTAGAGGCTGCCTGGCTGATGGGTGGCAGTTTGGAAGACAGATGTTTAAGCTCAAACATCGTGACATATATTATTTTTAAGCCCGGATAGCTTTGTAGTAATTGAACTACCATATGCATCACATGATGCTTTGAAAAGCGTTGGCCCTGAATCCAAGGTGTGTGTATTGCAGGGAGAGTGGAGTCAGGATGTAGCCTGTGGAGGAGGGGTGATGAAGTGTGGTCCTCACAGTCAATGAAGACCTTTGCATCCTGACTCAGAATCAAAGTATTTTTTCATTTACTTGCTCCAGAAATACACGTTGCACACCCTCTACGTTTCCCCCCATTACCATGGAGGGAACATTTACAATAGGAACTGACAGACAAGAACTGTGGGGTGGATCTTACTCAGGGGTTCAGAAACCTCCTATCACTTTCTGTTGCCTCTGGCAAAGCATGTCACATCAATTCCAATTCAAGATCTCTATGTGCTTAGTATTGTGTGCTAACTGAATTTTACCTGGGTTTAAAGAAGAATTCCTTTAAACTCGATTTGTTTGAGTGGACAATAGGGGTAAGCCCATTCCTTCAGAGGTCTGAAACAGCTTTTATTTGGCTTACAAAGTTTTGATTGTTTTTCTTTAAGAGATGGGGTGTGTGTGCGCTTATGTTTTAAGACAGGGTCTCACTATGTAGCCCAGGCTGGACGATCTCCTGATCCTCTTGCTTCAGATTTCTGAGTGCTGGGATTACAGGTTTAAGGGCCATTTTTAGAATGTGATATCCATTTGGAACAGTTCTCCCAGTTTGGCAAAAGGCTTGCTTATCTTCCGTGCTGAGATGCAAGACTCTTACCCTTTTTACCACACGTTCTGCCCTCCTCCCCCTCCATTTTCCTTTCCTCCTCTTCTATAGTATCTCCCTTGACCCTTCTGCCTGGAATGGTCTGAAAAAAGCAGTAAGAACTGGTTGTGGAGGATCAAATTGTTACTTTTTAATCATTGGATGTGGTGTTACCATAGTTTCAGCAACTCTGTGTTCTTCTGTTCTCTATGTTCTGCTGAAAGAGAAACAGTAGCAAGGACATTAACATACCAGAAAGCACACACCTGTGCTTCCTGTTTCTGACTTCTGCCCTTCCTTTCCACAGGGCAACCCTGGGGAGGAAGGTGTTTCGGGCTTAGATGGAGAACAGGTATGGAACTACCTTGCTTTATATTTTCTGCCCACTCCTCTAGCATTATTGTATGTGTGTGTGTGTGTGTGTGTGTGTGTGTGTGTGTGTGTGTGTATGCCACTGCATACATGCTAAAAGTCAGGTTGCAGTAATTTGTGTCTTCTTTCATCTTGTGGGTCCTGGAGACTGAATTCTGATAGTCAGGATTGGTAGCAAGTGCCTTTACTTGCTAAGCTATCTTGCTATCTCCCTATCTATCTCCCTATCTATCTCTTTATCTATCTATCTATCTATCTATCTATCTATCTATCTATCTATCTATCTATCTATCTATCTCCCCATCCATCTATCTATCTAATCACCAACCACCTTCAGTTCATTAAACGTTTCCCTCTCCCTTCTGAGAACCATCTCATATCAATATTTTAAATTGATTATATAAAACTTTACAGGAGTGATTATTAAAATAAAATTGAAAACTTAAATTTTTTTCATTGGCAGGCCAGACTGTAGAACAACTTTTCATGCACACACAAACACAATACTCTTTGATCATTGCCCCCATTGTTTTCTCTTATCTCCCCCATTCCACTGAACCCCACTTCTTCCCCATTCACCTTCCTATTTTCATGTCATTTTGTTTGTGGTCCACTGCTTTTAGTCGGGGATGGCTGCATAAGTGTGGGTGGGGGTTATTCAAACAAGGGCAGCTTACCAGTGGCTACAACAAGGACTAGGATTCTCACCTCACAGCAACCATTAACCTTATGGCTTTTCAAGGGAGGGTGTGGTCTCTCCATTGCATGATGGAATGTTGAGGACCAGTCTTGTGCACACAGCCATTGCCACCATGAATTCTTGGTGCAGCATTCTTGTTAGGTCTAGAAGAAAGCTTTATACGGTGCAATTCACTGTCTTCTGCCTCTCATATTCTATCCACCCCCAGTTTTACAGTGTTCTCTGAGCCTTGGAGTGAAAAAGGATCCTTTATCTCACAGAGTTCACAGTATTCATTAAAAAAATAAAGTCGAGTTAGGGGGCTGGAGAGATGGCTCAGTGGTTAAGAGCACTGACTGCTCTTCCAGAGGTCCTGAGTTCAATTCCCAGCAACCACATGGTGGCTCACAACCATCTGTAATGGGATCTGATGCCCTCTACTAGTGTGTCTGAAGACAGCTACAGTGCATTCACATACATGAAATAAATAATAAAAAAATGGCCTAATGGTTCTTTTAAAACTGTAAGTTAATATGTAAACTTATGCATCTTTGTATGTATTTGTCAGTATCCTCTGTTCTTCACGATCCTCTCCTCCTACTTTTCTCTCCCCTCCTTCTTGCTTCTCTTAGGCTATCACAAATAGTCTTTTCATCTGCTCTTATTTTGGTCTCACACTGATATGGTGTCAGTGAAGACAGCTTTTCCTCACTGGTCCTTTTCAGATGCACACATGGCAGGGTCACAGGGGTCTATCTCTTTGTGCTCATCCACCCGATACAAGGGTCCTTAACTTTGGTCGGCCCCTTCCCAGGCTGCCTGTTATGGTCCTGAAGTTCATTTTCATTTTATATTTTGTTAAGTTCTAGCAATTAGACATTAAAAAAATTATATTTGTGTTTATGTGTGAACATTATGCCCATGTGCAAAAGTGCCTGTAGAGGCTAGAAGTGGGCATTTCATTCCCAGTAACTACAGTTAAAGAACCCTGTGCATCCCGGGAACCAAACCTGGGCCCCACCGAAGAGGATTTCACCACCGAGCCACCTCTCCAGCCCCAGCTTCATTGCTCATATTAGATGCAGCTGGCTTCCTCTTAGCTTTTCTCCCACATTTATTAGGATCACAGATGCCTTCCTTTTAATCGTTGATATCTTCAAAACAAAACAAAACAAAACAAGAAACAACCTGCAGACTTTCCAGTAAAGACAGTCAGGTTCCTTGTAAACTTCTCTGGCTTTTGTTTCTCTGTAATCACTTTATTTTATGTTTTTTTTTTTTTTTCAGAAAAGAGATAGCTCACTGAGAAAATGGTTCTGTTTTGAGAGTTGTCCCTTCTCAGCACTCTGAGAATGCCTTCTGAGTCTCTGTCTTCTTTTACCTTAGATTTTTTTTTCATTGTTACTGCTAAGAAGCTGTCAAAATAATTATTTCTCAGTAAGCAGCATTTCAAAAATATATATCAGGTCACATAAAAAATTCCCTTTGTTGTTAGTTTTGACAGTTTTAATAAGATATTTTCAGGTATAGGTTTCAATTTATTTATTCTGCTTGGGACTTGTTAAGCTTTTGGATCTATTTATGCCTTCTACAGATCTTAGAAAATCCTTAGAAAATTACCCTACTGAAGGTTTTAGCATTCGTATTGTATTGGCCAGCTTCCTGTCAAATAATGAAATATGCAGGGTGATTTGCATATAGAGAGAAAAGGCTTATTTTCTCTCATTCATAATTTTAAAACTCAAGTCCGTGGTTGGGTAGACCCATTTCTCTTCAGCCCTTGATGGGTTCCGCACAGAAGACCATGGCGTGGAGTATGTGGTGGAGAGATCTGCTCTCTTTGCTTAGTGATTGGGAAGAAAGATACAAAGAAAGGACTGGAGTCCCAGGGTGCCCTTCCGGGGCTCAATCTAGTGGCCTGAGGACCTCCCACCAGGCCCCGCCTCTTAAAGGCCCACAGCATTTCCTAGCGCCAGCACACTGGGATCAAGAGGCAGCACCCAGACTTCGGGAGAGGGGAGCCCTGTACAAAGCATAGCATCTCTTTCCTCTGTTTCCCGGGTCCTCAACCTGTGGGTTTCAACCCCTTTACGGGTTAAACAGCTTTTTCTCAGGGGTCGCCTAAGATCATGGAGCGAACACAGATACTTACGTTCCCAGGCTTTGGTTTCTAATTTACTATTTCTGACTTCACGCGCTTTTACTCTGCTATTGAACACGGCAGCTGAATTTTAAATCCACTTATATTTTTCTAGTTCAGGAAGTTCTGTTTGATTCTCTTAAAATGCTACCTAGTTTTTTCATTGAGAACTCTAGGAATTCCTTATGATTTGTCGTCTTAACGCACCTAATCTGGCAATTGTTTTTGGTGTGAGAGTTACTCAGAGCCCCTGATCTGTCCTCTTGCCAAAGGTGCTAATGCCCACACATTCCTACTCTTGGCTAGGATGTAAAATGACATGAAGAATGCTTCCAGTGACTAATAGGATAAAGATGCTGTGTCTATTTTATTTTTCTTTTCCTAGGGTGATCGTGGAGCTGCAGGGTCCTCTGGAGAAAAAGGAAGCACAGGCAGCCGGGTAAAATACGAGGGTGGTTCCATCTTTCTGCTCATAATCAGACACCAGCAGTTTAAGCAGTGGGACGAAATCATCTGGTGACTTCGTTTGAGACTGAGTGTGAAAGGCAGTCACGTTAGACCACCCTTTGAAAGCTTTACTTGGGACCGAGTTGCATGAACATAGGACTTAACCCTTGTGCTTTGTACTGTGAGTGGGTCACTCTGTGGCTCATAAGCTTTTTATGAGTCCCTGTCACTGATGACATAGTCTCCCCCCAGGACCCTTTAGCCTTCCTCCCCATACCCAACTCTTTATTGAACATTTCAATTTCTTATTTGACCTCCAAAATGGCCCTATAAGGTCATGCCTTACCCTCCTCAACACTGTGGTATGAATCAACAATCATGCATCTTCTCTCCACCCGTGGACTCTGCTGACCCTACCAAGATGCATGGTGGATAAAGTTGTCCCCCCTCCCGGCCATGTGACCTGCTCCTGCCCCCCATAAGTGATTTTTTATAGGGCATCAGGGAGAGGTGAAAAGACCAAGAGCTGAGACAGTGGGGGAGGCTTGGGTCCTACTGTGTGCAGAAGAATTAGTTTCTAAGGTCCTACTGTGTGCAGGAGAATTAGTCCCTGACATGTGAGAGTCAAGTGTGCTGATACTCATGTGGGGCCTGGCAGAGGGAGAATTTGCAGAAACAATAACTAAATGCATACCTTTCAACCATAACATATTGACTGTGAATATTTTAAGCTTCAAGGACTGCCCTTAAAACCTGGTCCCCCATTGTCCCCTTTATTCTTTCCTTTTAAGCATCAGGTTATGATTCTATGATGTGATTCATTTTCTTTTTTTTTCTTTGTAATTTAAGGGCTTGACAGGTCTGCCTGGACCAGCCGGACCTCGTGGGGAGCCTGGGCTGAGGGGAGAGCCCGTGAGTGATGGCTGTGGCTTTTCTCTTGCTTTAATTCCTCCGTCCTAAGGTCTGTACAGAGCCTAAGAACGATCTGGTGTTGGTTAACAAGGCACCTGTCCAGTCTGTCTTTATCGCATTGAAACGAGCTAGAGATCTGAGGGTCAGACCATCTTATGGAAGAGCTGGGTGTCAAAAGAGTTGGGGTTTAATTGGGTTGGGCCTCTGGAATTATTGAGTAAACAAGACTGGACAATGGAAAGGGTCCTCTTTGATCCCCTTCCTCCCTGCCCTGCCCCCTCCTCCCTTCTCACCTGGTGCTACAAATAGAACCTCCAACCCTTCCTCCTTTCCCTTAGAACCTTTTCCCTTTTCTTTCTTCTTTTCCTCTTTTGCTGTCTATTTGAGGAAGGCCACCTTTTGTTTTTTTCAGGGGGATCCTGGGATTGATAACTTCATTCAAGGCCCCAAGGGAGAAAAGGGAAGACGTGGTCATCAGGTAAGATGGTCGTAGTTTCATGCAGGGACGACTACTTGCTCTTTCAGAATACACGGCATTTTGACTGAATCCCCATAGGAGATGGGGCAAAGCCACAGGACTCCCATCTTCCACAGGGACAGGAGCCCTGACAGCCCACCTCCCCTTAGTTCCTAATCCTTGAGGTCTTGTCTTTACTATTTCTTTTTGCTTTACAGGTTCTCCTCCCCCCCCCCCCCCCCCACTGCATGCCAGTAATGTTTTAAAAGCTACCTTAAACCTCTTCAGTCTTTAGGTTCTTTTCTAAAATGAAAGCCTCAACTCCGGTAGGTCTATACTCTTCTCTGTTGTGAGTTCCCCTCTTCTGGAATGCTGTGTTGATTTAAAAGTCACCAGGCAGCTGGCTTGCTTTCCATCTTAGCCGGAGCTGACTGGCGAGGCCTCAGGATCCTCATCTGGAAGATAGGTAGATTTATCATCTGGTTTCTGGGGTCATTGGTTGTCATGGTAAGAAATGTCACGGACACAGCACAGCCATAGAATGCTCATAGCCTGCTGCTAGGAAGGAAATCAGGCTTCCGAATACACTGTTCAGTGTGGTGGCCACCATAGCATCACAGCTGTAGTAGTGACAGCCTCAGGGCTACAGCTTCCAAATGTCTCCATCCTTGACTTTAGCCTGTTACCCCTGACTTCACTCTTGTGTGGAACAGAAATTGTAACTGTTTCAGATTGTGCCATGTCTGATTGAATTTTGTCTTTCTTGTGGTTTCTCCTCCTGTGCTGGGCTCAAAGAAGGGTGTTAATGAATATCCTTTGAATAGACTTCAGATGATAGCTACCTAAGCCTTGCTTGCTGATTAGAAGATAGACCTCTAGGGGGCAGTCTTTCATTGCTATTATTTCTGAGAGGCCCTGGGACCAGTGTCACAGTTAAGCCTGGAAAATTCCTCCATGAAATAGTGTTTCCAGCAAAGTAGAGAAACTGTATTACATACCTAGTGTGGGAGGGAGTGGAGAACTGATTGTTCAGGTCAGGAGTGTAAAAGAATCTCAGAGAGTGAGAGAGGGAGTGCAGGGGAGAGGGGGAGAGGAATGGAGGGGGTAGAGGGAGTGGGACAGAGACATACACACAGAGAGACAGAGAAAGGCACACACACACAGACACACACAGACACACACACACACATACACACTCACACAGAGAGACAGAGAGACAGAAATTCCCATGCATGTGAGGGCCAGGGGTTGATACTGAGTATCTTCCTTAAAGCTAATCATGGAGCAATAGAAAGACTTAGCTCCAAGCATTATCATTGCAGTGATTTAAAAACTAATTAAAAATTAGACTGGGAATATGACTCAGTTAGTTGGGTGCTTGGCTAGCAGTGCACAAACCCCCGCATGTATAAAGAGAGTATGGGGGCACATTCTGTAAGTCCAGCACTTTGGAGAGTTTGGGCAGGAGGATTGGAAGCTGAAGCCCATCCTTGGCTCCATGGTCAGTTCAAGGTCACTCAGGCTGTACCTGTAAGATCCTGTCTCAAAAAAAGTAAAAGATAAAGTAGTTAATATTCAGTAATCAAAGATAGGACTCTTAAACACGCAGTGAAACATAACAAGAACTATTTATTTCTGTTGGTGGTTTGATTCAGTCTTACCATGTAGCCCAGGCTAGTCTCAAACTCATCACCTACCTCCCTGCCCTGGCTTCCTAAGTTCTGGAATTACAGGCATGAGCTGCCATGCTTGATTTTCTACATGTTTTCCTTTCCCTCCTTCTTTCTTATCACCCCCATTTTCTTTTTCCTGGGAATTAAAACTGAGACCTTCTGATATCAGGCAAGTACTTTACCAGTGAGCTACATCATCAGTAGGACCACTGTTTCTCCATATGGAAAACATCCCTGGTGCAGTGAAAAACCAGGCTTACACGAGTGTATTCAACCTGAGACCAAGTTTGTATAGGAGAAAAACCCCTTTCTATAGTGCACAATGTGTGCATTGCTTTCCCTTTGCATTCTGGGTTATTGACACGGGCCATGAAGAACTCACAGTGCTTTTTATTTTTGAAAAATTCTAGATCTACAGGGGAAAATAATATAGTTGTAGGAATGAACTGTAACCACCACCATATCTGCTTTCTATCCATGTATGTGAGTGTGTACACTTGTATGAGCATGTGTGTGAGCATGTGTATCCTTGGGCCACTTGAAGATAAATTAAGGGCATTAGAACACATTACCATACATATATAACAAGCATAGTTTCAGAAAAAAAGGAAACCACTCTATATTGACATGACAGAGACTTCACACTAAAAAAACATAGTGTTTATACAATATTTCTTTTTAAAAATTCTAACATTAAAATAGAATTATATCACTTCCCCTATCCCTTTCCTTCCTCAAGTCTCTTCCAGCTACCCCCCTCAAAACCCTCTTCCACGCCCCCCACTCTCAAGTGTATATACATGTGTGTGCCTGCAACAAACAGACACACACACACATATACACATACACACACACACACACACAAAACCTGCTGAGTCCATATAAGTAATATTGTTGTCTAACATCCAGTCCATGTTCAGATTTTTCTACTTTTTTCATGTCTTAGTTTGGTCTACGGTAACAGAATACAGTTGACGGGTTGTACCACACAACAATTTTTCACAGCTCTAGAGTCTTAGAAGTCAAAGACCAAGGCACCAGAAGACTTAGTGTGTGATGAGGGCCCAGTTTCAGCTTCTTGTATTGCCTTTTGGCTGTCACTTCAGAGAGAGAGAGAGGGAGGGAGGGAGGGAGGGAGGGAGGGAGGGAGGGAGGGAGAGAGAGAGAGAGAGAGAGAGAGAGAGAGAGAGAGAGAGAGAGAGAGAAATGGCTGGGGAACATCACAGCAATTCTGTCTTCTTGACTCAGATCACTTTCTGGAGGCTGTATGCCTGTTCCCTGCACATTGGAGATTAAATTTCAACATGTTCGTCTTAGCGGAAGCACACTGAGGGCAGGCTTTCACAGTGCACAGGTCCTGGGCAGACCTCTGGGGAGAAAGGCCATCCTAGTGTTGTATCGTTGACCCCTGAATTCTGCAATACCAGCTTGCCAATGAGATGTGTTCACCGGTTCAAGACAGACATGAATGCAGTATCAGAGTGGTCACTCCATCACTCCTGAAGTGTTCTTTACGCCTGTCTTTGTTGTTGTCCGTAAGAGCATTTTGCCTTTTCAGATGTCTTTAGTCACAGCAGGCCCTCCATTGCTTGTTTGCTTATAGGACAGTGACCAATTCTTTTGCTGGACATTTTCCCCCTCCCCCAATCCCAAACCCCATAGCACTTGTTTGATTCCTTCTCCATGTGTAGAGACAGAGTAATTTCTCTCTCTCTTTTAACAGATGACTTAGTAATGCTATTCGGGAGTTTGGCTTGTTTTGGTGATGTTAGATTTGACCACTTCATTGCACCCATGCTCACCAGCTCTCTCTATTGTGAATATATTTTCTCTCCTCTCTAATAAATAAGTAATTTGAGGGATGACACTTCTTTAGGGCTGTAAGTTCTCTGTTTTTCAACAGTCTTTTACCCAGTGGCTCCAGCATCTGCCCCAGAAATTACTTTACTATGCTGGTGGCAAAATGCTGTCTGTTATGGAAGGAGAAGACAATAAATCTTCTAGGAAAAAAAATTATATCCAGATCTATTATGCCAGGCTTTATCTATAGCCTTCCCCCACATACAACTCATTTCAAACAGAAGTCCATAGAAGTGGCATTTACTACAAAATGTGAGGCTATGGAAAACACACAGAAGAAACAATCATTAATATTTCCAGTAGCCGAGAACTTTTCTAACATACAAAAGCAATTCCTCCCCAGAGGAAGTCAAGGAAAATCCCAGGGGCTTGTTAAAAATGTTTTTGTGTGTGGCATATGGCATGTGTATATGTTCACACGTGTAAGCACCTGTGTGTGTGAGAGAGAGACACAAGAGATGAAGACAGACAGACAGACAGAGAGAGAGAGAGAGAGAGAGAGAGAGAGAGAGAGAGAGAGAAACACAGAAAGAGCATATTCATGTACCATGGTACATGTGTGGAGGTCAGCATACGACTTGTGGGAGTTGTTTCTTTCCATCCACCATGTGGTTTTCTGGGGATCAAACTCAGGTTGTCAGGCTTTGGCAATAAGAGCTCTTAAGCCGCTAAGCCATTTTGCTTGCCAGCAGTCCATGTCATGTTTTGGGCCAGGATCTCATCTGTGGCCCTAGAGCTCACCGACTCAGCTCAGCTGGGTGCCCAGTGAGCTCTGGGGATCCATTTGTCTCCGTCTCCAAGCACTGAGGTGCTTCTGCCTTTATGCGGGTGTCCTGACTTCAGGTCCTCATGCTTGGCTCACAAGTGTTTTACCCATCGAGCCATGTTCCCAGTCACTGATTGTCACCACTGCAGAGGTGGTAGGACCTGGGAGAGTGGAGCCTAAAAATGAGGTAGATGAAAGTCTCATTCAATAGCTAACTTTATTTTGAGCATCAGACAATTTATACTCTGAGGGTTAAGCAAAGTCGTATGAGCAAAGTTCACAAGTTCAAGCTGTGTATAATCACATGGGCAGGCCTTGCATGGAAACAGTATTCAAGTAAACAGTAACAATGGTAAACTAATTACTATTTTGAGTAAACCCACCCCTATTTACTGTACCTGGAGGGATGGCTAAAGCACATTCCAAGAACAAACAGGTGTTTAGATGTAGCAGAGGTCACAGAATTGCCTCACTTTCTTAGAAATGTCTCACAACCCTCAGAATTCTCCCCACACAGTTCCATTCTCAGACTGTGTTTTGACACCTAGTATAATTTTTTTTCTTTCAAAAATGAGGGATTGTTATTTTTTATTATTTGGGATAAAATGATTCCTTTATATAATTGAGCATACCTTAAAGGAGCAGCACAAATCAAGAAAAATCCTGACCATTTCATACTTGTGTATCATGACCATGTCCCCTCCCAACTCTCCAAAACCTTCCCATCATGTTCCCTGCCCACCTCTATGCCTTTTCATGCTTTTATTTTTCTTGAAACCCACTGAGACAAGCCAGTGGAATGAGACTGGTCTTGCTGGCTTGATCTTGTGTGGGTAAGCATATTTTGCAGTGAGGCTGTGGTGTAAAGCCACCGCATGTCCGGAAGACAGCATTTCGAGGCTCTTACAGGCTTCCCATTGTCTTCTGTTCAGTGATCCCATCTGGGGCTGAGTGTTGAGCCATGTTCACCCGTTGTGAGTCTGCGTTAGCTGCTGCCTATTGCAGAAAAGCTTCTCTGGAGTGGTCAACAGTAGCTCTAGTCTATGAGTATGAGCAGAAGTATTTACAGTACAGTGTGGCAACTTTCCATGTAGCTAAACAACAGTGGCAGGGTCCCTGTAGGGCTCCTGATGTCCACACTCATGAGATTTTGACTAGATTTACAGTACCAGACATTGATTCCCTCCTGTGGAGCAGGCTTCAAATCTAAATCTAAATCTACACCATTGGTTATCCCCATAACCTTTATACCAATATTGCATCAGTGGACACATCTTAGTTGGCAAGTTGATGTTGCAGAATTTAGAAGCCAGTGCTAGGGATCACCAGTGATGATGTTCTCCTGCTCCCAGGGGTGTGCACGGTACCTTTTCTCACCATGAAAGCTAGCCATCAAGGGGAATGTTTTCAGATCATTTCCAGGTTGATTTTACTGTACTCTGTAACCAATGTTTATTTGTATTTTTAGTAACAGGCTGTGATGATTTTGTATGTTTGGCCCAGGGAGTGGCACTATTAAGAAGTGTAGCTTTGCTGGAGTAGGTGTGTCACTGTGGGCATGGGCTTTAATACCTTCACCCCAGCTGCCCAAAACTCAGTCTCCTGTTAGCTGCCTTTGGAACAAGAGGTGAAACTCTCAGCTCCTCCAGCCACACATCTGACTGGATGCTGCCATGCTCCTGCCTTGATGATAATAGACGGAACCTCTGAACCTGTAAGCCAGCCCCAGTTAAATGTCATCCTTAAAAGAGTTGCCTTTGTCAGGGTTTCTGCTCACAGCAGTAAAACCCGAACTAAGACATAGGTCTTTCCTCTCTAGTTCTGGTAGACAGTAAAGAGCAACGGTAATAGGCTAAGTCTCTAGGGCTTTTTTAAATCAGTAACTTGTAAGACTGTATCCCACACTTGACACCAAAATGTTCATCTAATAACCTGTCTTCTGGGGGAAGCACTGTGCCATTATTTTTTTAAAAATGTTTTAAAATTAGCTTACAAAGTAGTGGCTTTCTATAAGTGTTTGTTTTACATCCTTAGTTTAAGTTAACCTCCTCCTCCTCCTCTTTCCTGTCCCTCCTGCCCTACCCCTTAACCCCAATACTTCCCCTTTCTACTTAAATATTTATACCCTCTCCTCATCCCCTAAGCACTTTATAAACTTAAAGTCAAACAGATTTATTATTTGTGTTGACTTTAAGGATCACCAAGATATAAAAAGTGAAACTGTAGAGTGGTGTTCATTGAATGATCCCACCTGAGTTTATATATATATATATAAAACATGCATTTATATCTTCTTGGGCAAGCATAACAATTTTGAAATTTTACACGAAATAATTGTTTCTCAGTGGCTGTTTATCTTAGTCACTGTTTTATTGCTGTGAAGAAACACCGTGACCAAAGCAACTCTTAAAAAAGGAAGCATTTAGTTGAGGGCTTGCTTGCAGTTTCCGAGGGTGAGTCCATGATCATCAAAGCAGGAAGTAGATAGGCGTGGCACTGCAGCAGTAGCTGAGAGGTGCCTCCTGACCTACAGACAGCAAGCAGAGAGAGAAAGACACTGGGCTTGGAGGAGGCTTTTGAAACCTTGAGGCCCACTCCAACAAGGTGAGTCCTACGCCAACAGGGCCACACCTACTGATCCTTCCCAACAGTTCAACAAGTGGATCCTAAGCATTCAAATATATGAGTCTATGTGGGCCAGCCTCATTCACACCACCAGGCTACCGTGGAGGAATGGGCTTAAGATTTTCTTCTCAAATTTGTATTCTTTGATGCAGTGTTTCTCTCATGTGTTTGTGTATGTATCATATGCATGCATGGGTGTATTATGTTTGCATGCATGTGGGCACATGTGTGTGCACATGGTTGTGGGAGGCCCAAGGCTGACACCATGGATCTTCCTTGATTGCTCTCTACCTTAATCATTGGAGCAGAATCTCTTGATAGAACCCAGAGCTCCTCAATGTAACTAGTCTAGCTAATAGAACCCAGAGCTCATCAATGCAGCTAGCCTAGCTAATAGAACCCAGAGCTCATCAATGCAGCTAGCCTAGCTAGCAAGTATTCTTGCTCGGAACCCTAGGATTATAGG
This sequence comes from Micromys minutus, assembly GCF_963924665.1. Classification (NCBI taxonomy): domain Eukaryota; kingdom Metazoa; phylum Chordata; class Mammalia; order Rodentia; family Muridae; genus Micromys; species Micromys minutus. The sequence continues at coordinate 36,917,278 of NC_137956.1, read as the reverse complement.
AGGGTTTCACATCCACTTGGCATTTACTTGGGTCTTGGTGATCTGAACTCTTGTCCTCAAGTTTTCCTGGCAAACACTTTACTTACAGGGTCATCTGCCCAGCTCCATAGTGTGTGTGTGTGTGTGTGTGTGTGTGTGTGTGTGTGTGTGTATTAAATTATAATACATTTAATTTCTTAAAAAAACCTTAAATATTTAAGAATAAACTTTGGAGTCCTAAAGAATATAATGACCAGAAGTCAGAATGTAATTCAGAATAGAAAAGCCAAATTGAACAGTCTCTGATCCAAAGAACACAGAGGACCCAGTGGTCAGTGAGTGCTTCGGTCTTTCAGATGTTTTCGCTTCCCAATACCACCATCTCAGCATGTGGACACCATTTTCATTTGTATATTTTTCTCACTATCTGGTCTTAAGCCAAAATCAGTACAGCACCTCTTTAAATGTTGACAATACAGCAATATTTAAAGTCTGTGAAATATTTAATGTCAAATATTAACTTATTGTATAACAATTATTTATTACAATATTTAATAATGATAAGAATATTAATAATATTATCTTGAGGAGACACAATGAGCTGGGCATGGTGGCTCACACCTGCAATCTCAACACATCAGAGACGGGAGCGGGAGGATTGTGAGACCCCTGTTAGTCTGGGTTTGTGTGCATCTCTGTCTCAAAAGATAAAAACAAACCTGGGTGTGATAGCACATGTCAGTAATATACTTGGTTGGTAGGAAGATCCAGAGTTCAAGGTCACCCTTAGCTATACACTGAGTTGAAAATCAGCTTGATCTACAACCGAATCAGAGAGAAAGAGAGAGAGAGAATATTATCACAGATACACATTTTCACGAACCCACAACAGAATCTAAATTAAACTAGTATTAATGGTCCTACTGCCCCTCCCATTGCAGCTCTTTCTGTCTTGAATTCTCACACTTTCTTGGTGTTTTGATAAGTATTTTAAAATTATTTCATAATGTTTCAGTAAATGTTTGTACCATGTTTGACTATCCATCCACCAGCATGGTGGGCTAAATTGTTTGAGAATTTAGTTTTTCCTAAATAACAGAGTAACAAGATGAAGGTTTTACTTCAGTGTTATGATTACTTTCCTCCTTCCTCCCACAGAGGTACCAGGCAACTTCACTGAGTGCTTATCCATGGCGTTGGGGATTGCAAGCAGACATTTTGCAACCTACTTTTAATAAGCGCTCAGCCTCTCCTCTAGCCCACCACCCAGCAGAGGTAGTGGAAGAGAAAAGTTATTGGGATGTAGGGGAAGTGGACCTGTTTGGCAATAGTTCTTTAGGGGCGAGCTCGATCCTCTTTCTTAGCAGTTCAATTCCATAGCAAACATCAAATACAACTCAGCAGCGGCAGACACAAGGCATGAACCAGCAACTGTAGTTCAATCCTGAAGAAACAGCCAAGCAAGCTGCTGCAGGAACCTCATGAGCATTTCTTGGGCGAGTTTCTCTCAAAGGCAGCGTTATCACAGGTTGAGCTCAACAATGCTATGTAAGGCGAACCAATCCATGTGTGTTGTTAGTGAAGTACAAGCAGGTAAAGCAAACGAAACCAATGCTCAGTGCTCTTCTTCCACTGTCAGGTCATCCATTTACTCCTTCATCAAGCATCCTTTCACATGTGCCTCAGCAAAACATCATCTGACATAACCAACTTTCCAAAGAACTAGAAATTTCTACTTCAAGGCATCCTATGTTGTTTTCATTTCTCTGGATTCTGCCCACTTCCCCACTTCTAACTCCACAGAGGTGACAGCAAAGTACCTTCTCATGGTGATTGTGATATTTCTTCCTGTCACAACCCACATGTAATATATACTTTGTGTTGGCCTCTATACACTCAGAGAGACACAGCTTCCCACCTTCTCCTCTACCTACCACTCAGGACCCTGTGTGGCACATGTATGAAGGAAAATGCTGGTATGTTTAGATGCTAGGCATGGCTTGTTGAAGAACATATTTGACTGCTGTCACAGTATGATGAGCTTCATGCTATTAACACAGGGACACTCAGCAGGGAACAATAACCTATTGGTATTTAGAAACATGAAAATAGAATGCCATTTGCTTCTTTTCACATATGTGCATGTGTGTGTATATGTGTTCGTGTGTGTACATGTGTATATGTTCGTTAGCATGTGCATGTGTATACGTGTGTGCATTTTCATAACTGTGTGCATGTGTGTGTGTACACATGTACATGCTCATGTGTGTGTATGTGTGTATGTGTAGGTCAGAAGTCTGAGTTGGGTGTCTTACTCAATTGCTCTCGCTACCTGATTTTTTTTTTTTGAGACAGGGTCTCTCACTACTCACAGTTTCTCCTAAACCATCTGGCCAATGAGCTCCTGTCTTTTACCCACCAGTGCTGGTATTACAGGCACACACCTCTGCGCTCAGCTTTTGTGTGTACTCTAGGGATCCAAACTCAGTTCCTCATGCTCACACAGTAAGCACTCCACCCGCCGAACTGGAGGCTGGTGCTTGAGCGGTGCTGATAGACATTCTAACTCCGCACATCCATACAAAAGCTCCCGGCCCTATGCACCTGTTGAACCCTTGGGAGGGAGCCAGGATGACCATTCATTTTATTTCATTTTAGGTAAGTTGAATCATCACATATTGCCAGAAATTTCAGCATCAGACAACTCAAGCCTACAGAATAAAACCAGGAGTTTGTGGCACTTAAACAGAACTTTCTTTTATTTCAGGGAAGCTCTGGTTTCCATGGAGCTCTGGGGGAAGCCGGCAGTGTGGGACCTCAGGTAGGTGTAACTGTCTCAGGGGGAGGGGGGCAGACTCCTGCTTTTGCTGAAGAGGGAGCTGGTCTTCTACAAGGAAGGGCTTGGTGCTGCAGGCTTGGCTTATTTTCTTTTCTGAGATCTTTTCTTTTGTGCTTTTAGGGGTCACCTGGAAGACATGGCTTGCCAGGGTTGAAGGTCAGTATTTCTGGAACGTTCTCTTTGTTCCACAAGTAAGGCTACTTTCATAGTTCTCGCTGAGGTCAAGGGGAGTGCTAATTGGCTGTTGCAAACGGCACAGGAGAATCTATGGAATGTTACTGTGGAAGAAGGGAATAGCCAAAAGACTCCCACCCCTGCTATGTTTCATTTGGAATTAAAATAGTAGAAAAGAGTTCTCATTGTTGATAAAATGGTATTTCTGAGTGAAGGCCAGGGCTTCCTATTTGTGCATGAGCAAGAGCACATGGTGGAAAAGGTTGAGTCCGTGGCATCTCCAGAGGAAGCTTGTGCAGTTTCATAGTGGGTTGGGACTATTCCCAGGACAAATCTTGCTTTACTAAGCCGTTATCTGGCTCCCAGATGGTGTACTGAATGCTTGTCTGTATCTTCTTATGGAAACCTTCCCATAGATCTTGTTCCATATAGTCAGGAGAATGATCTAAAGTAGTCATACTAAGTACATAGCAGGTCAAAGAAGATGAATAAATAGCAAAAGACATAAATATCAGACCATCATCAGATTGGGCATTCTGAACATCCAACAGAAATCAACAGGGAAGCCTCTTTCAGGACCCAGCACGTTTTCCAGATAGAGTCCCAGGCAGAGCTGAGTGTGCCCTCGAGAGAGGTGTCCAGTTAAGGAACAAATAGCAACATGTAGGGATGATATTGTCACGTCTAGCATTCACAATGTCAGGCAGACACTGACGGGGGAAGCTGAGGCAGTGACCTCGAGTTCTGGAACAAGCTTCCCTCTGCTTGGAGGAGCTTTCCACAGCTCAGCCTTGGACTCCTCAGTTCTCTTCAGCCAGCAATTTTGTATCACGGGATAAACATAAACAGTGGTAACCTCTGCTGGGAGCTGCTTTTTATCTGTTTCTCAGATACAACGTTTTACTTGGTTCTCAGATACAATGTTTTTCTCTTGGGGTGTGTTGTTCTTCTCTACACTCCTCACAGAGCTGGGAGTGCACAGCCTATCCCCAGACAAGGGGGCCTTAGAGGACACCTTCAGACAAACATGCTGAGGTCTGAAATGGGAGCTTAAGCTCTAAGAGTTCAAACAGCATGTGCCAGTTTGCCAATATCATTTATGTTGCAATCCTCTCATTCTGGCAAGGATGGTAACTTTAAAGCTTATCTGAGCTTTTACAGAGTGAGTTCAAGGCCAGCCTGGGCAACGTAGTATGACTGTTTCAAAATGAAAAGTAAAAACCGGGCCTGGAGATAGCTCTGCCTTACATCTCTTGCCCAGCAGACCAGCTTGGTGAAGGGAACGAAACTGGCAGAGATGCCACCGCTGACCGATTCAGATCTAATGTCTGAATCAACGACTATGATGCTCTTTGAAGACTTTGTGCGAAATCAGCTTAATTCCTGTAGGCTTCTCTGGAAGTCAACTCTGCAGTGCTCTGCTCTGCTCAGGTGTTTTGGAGGTGGGAGACCAGCTTAGTTCGGCACTCAGTGCACTGTTGACTCCTTACAATAGAGATGAAGACTTTGCTTTCTTACCAGTCTACCTGCTTCCCCTTCCGCTCCCTGCCACATCCTGGTCATGCATTCATTTTGTCCCCTCTTGGTCAACTGAGCACCCACAGCTTTGTAATTTCATTTTATGTGACTAGACCCCACTCTTTCCTCATTTGCTCTATGTTCTCCGAGCCTGTTGTTAATTACACAGCTCCCTAATAGAAGCGATGGACCCCCAGTATAGTAGGTCATGCGAGGATTACTTTTCTTTTACTTATTCCCCCCATCCCTCTTGTTACCGAAACCCTGGCTTTTCACCCTCTAGGCTTCTGTACTGTTCCATCGGGTAGAGTCCTTTCATTCTGGAATGGGAGCGAACTGGTGTGAGCTACAGGATGAAATCGGACACGTCGCCCTTTCATAGATTATAATCATGACCAGCCCTTAAAATGGCTTGCTTGTGTTCCTATTCAAGTTTTCAGTCAATAGTTTTCCCCACCATAGATGAATTGATTAAAAAAATTGGTACATAGGATGCTGTTTATCTCTAAAAAAATAAATAAAATCATGAAATTTGTAGAAAAATTGGGGGTGGGGACTTAAAATGTATACTATTGAGCGAGGTCACATAATCTCAGAAAGAAAAACCCTGAGTATGCTCTCTAATATGTGGATTCTATGCATATGCACATAAAGGATAACATATAGAAATGCACATAATCCTATGCACATGCAGACAAATGCTCATAAAGCTACAGTGCAACATGTAGAAAGGAGACTAAGAAAGCAGGGGGTGGTGTGAAGTGTAAAGGCCACCTGCGTCCAGAAATTCAAGAACAGCCTGGCCATAGTAGCAGGATCACATCCTCCAACCTCAAGTGACGGCCACACATGGCCACTATTCTGTTTTCCTGTGAAAGATAAAGTTCCTTGACACTAGAGAGATGTTTTAGAGTGTTTATTGCTTTGATAGATACACAACAAATTAACACATGGAGCTTTATTAAAATTATAATATAAATTTAGCTTTATTTTATAGTCCATCACTGAGGGAAGTCAAGGCAGGAACTGAGACAGAGACTATGGAAGCATGCACTTACTGGCCTGCTTTCCCTAGCATGTTCCCTTTGCTTTCTCATATACCCCAGGACAACTTGCCCAGGGTTGATACCACCTACAGTGGCCTGAGCCCTCCCACTAATCCTGAAAATGTCCTATATAGGCTTTGCCCATGAGTCAATCTGGTTGTAGCATTTTCTCAACCGAGGTTCTCTCTTCCCAAGTGACTCCAGCTTATGTCAAGCTGACACAAAACTAGCCAGCATGTGAGCATTGAGTTCATATATCTTAAAGATAGGGCCAAAAAGCTTAAGAGATGTCTCAGTTCCTGAAGTGCTTGCTGCACAAATGTGGGGCCTAAGATCCTTCTCCAGAACTTGAGGGAAAAGGCCTGTTATGGTAATGCTGTAATCTCACTGCCAGGGAGGCAGAGATGGGGAGATCTGGGCTCTTTGGCCAGCTAGCTTTTCTAATTGGTGAGCACAGGTATCAGTGAGAGACCCTGCCTCAAAAAAAATTTAATGTAACATTCCTTGAGGCAGATGACCCAAGATTGACCTCTGGCTTACACCCCCCCCCCCACACACACATACACACACACACATACACACACACACACACACCTGCACATATGTGAACATATAACCTCCTCCCCCAGCAAAGTAGCGCTAGGCTTTTAGATAACAGTTCTTAGGCAAAATAGGAGTTTGAGTTATTTAAATATAAGATTTCTGCCCCTTCCCTGTCTGAGCTGCTGGAAAGAGTCGTGTGAAGACTCAGGAAGGCAGTAACAATCAGTCCCTGCATTTTCCCAATCAAACGGGAAACCCCTCAGATTTGTTCTTCAGCACGGATCCATCTCTGGGGAAGATTGAACACAACCAGCCCAGTCTTTCTTTGTGGCTTATCCTCTGTGTTCTTAAAGGCCACCGTTCAAAGAAGGCTGACAGGTTTTTTTGTTTGTTTGTTTGTTTTTTATTTCTGCAGGGTGTACTCGGAGAAGCTGGTGAGCTGGGCTCCCAAGGAGAGCCTGGGTATCCAGGCCCACAGGTTGTACCAAGAACTGGGTTTTAATCTAAGGACATTTGCTTGAAACCTTTTCTTTGTGTGACAGAGATCTGAATCAGAATGCCCTAAAGGAAGCTTCCTGAGCCTTTCCAAAGGAAACTGCACAGCCCTTCTTTTGGGAAGGCCAAATTGCAATACTGATATTGATCAGATTCCTGGCTACTAGCCTGCATATTAGCAATAATTCATCTAATCCAAAGTTGGGGTGTTGAGTGGGTTTATTAGTCCATTTCAGAGGGTCAAAATGGAGAGGAGAAGGATGAAGATATGCAAATAGTCCAAAGTCACATTGCTAGTGAGTGACAGATTTGCAATTGGAACTTGAAAGGCAGAACTCTTAGTGAATGCCCCTGGAGCTCTGACTCCAGTTTTACCCAAGTAGAGTTTAGTTCATCAGCCAAGTGCTTGCTGGGTATCTGTTATGCACGGGGCTCCCTCTTAACAGACCTTGGAGTACCTAGACAAGCAAGTCAGGGGTCTAACCTCTAATGGCTTCCGTCCAGTGAGGGGGTTGTAAACTCCCAAGTGACAAGTGGAAACTTGAATTTCAAAATTTGGAATCCTTAAAGAAGAAACAAAACCTACCATTTTACAGCCCTTCAAAGCCTTTCTCTTATAGAGCAAAGTATTTCCAAGTCCCCAGCCATGAAAGACCTTTAAGCTGACAAGAAACCTTACTCACATCAAGTCCTTTCCCCACCATTAAAAATCCAGTGAGTGTCAGCTGATGATTCAAGAAGCTGCTTGCTGATACCAGATGACAAGGACACTCAGAGAGAGAGAGAGAAAAAGAGTAATCAAAGTGTAATTAGAGTGTTTGCTTTATGATGAAAAATGGCTTCAGGCAGAGATTGTTTTTCCCATTTTCTCTTTGATCGCTAGCCTATTTCAAATTCAGACCCCCACTACTGTCCTGTCTCTGCTCTGTCTTTTGTAGTCACCTGATTCTGCCTTTTGAGAGGCATGTACATCATGCTGAGAGCCATAGGGGAGATAATCTATTGAAAATGTCCTCTGTTCTCACCTCCCCACTGGGTTGTGGGGATGATGGTTTATTTAAAAAAAAAAAAAAAAAAAAGATTGTCAATACCTCACCTGGGAGAGTGGAAACTGAGATCAATGCTTCTATTAGGAAAGCATCTCTCAGAAAAACCAGAGAAAAATTTAAAGTGTCGAAATCAGTCGAGCAAAATAGACCAGAGGTAAAAATAAGGACCTCCTATCCCCAGCAACAGGGATTGGGCTATTTAAATGCACCCCTGGTTCTTGGCAGGGTAACAGCTGAGATCCGGCTGTAGGAAAAGGTTCCTTTCTAATGAGAGGGATACCACAGCTGCTACTCTCAGCCCACTCTGTAGATTTGAAATTAGTTGGGTGGCTGAAGCTATGAAAACAAGTCTTTTGAACGTCAGGTCTCAGCAGATCCTTCTGGAAAGATTGCTAGGAACATAGATGCAGAGGACCTGTGCCCCCCATCGACGGCTGAGTGTGGAATGAGAGTCCATGAGCGCTTCAGAGTGTAGACAGCACCTCATTCAGTCGGGTAGATGGCACAGAGCTGGGTGTGGGCACCTTCGTCCAGCAGATATCTCAGGTGACTTTACACTTACATGGAATATGATGGGATGTATAAAAAAACGATTGACTTTCAATGTCTTTTTTGGAGCAGGGACCCAGAGGAAGGCAAGGACCACCAGGATTTTTTGGTCAAAAAGGGAATCCAGGTGCCCAGGTAGGTTTGTAAGACAATTAGCTACGGTATAGCTAGCTGCTAATTAGAAATGGCTGATTCTAGTCCTGAGGCATCACAGGGTGAATCATTTGTTCTGGGGTCTGTGAGTACCATAGATTTCCAGGACATCTAGTTTGACGAAGTTGGCATTGGTATCAGGCTTGTGCCCCCTTCATTCTGGGAACATGGTGGGCAATAAATTCTGGCTTTGAACCTCACAGACATGCACCACAGCTCCTGTTCACTCATAGTGCAAGGACAAATAATAGTGTCATCCAGGAGGCAAAGCTTAAATTGCCCAGTCCTCATGAGGATCCACGGGCCATGATTGACTGTGTAGATTAGGTCACAGAGGTTCAGGGAGACCCAGTGACTGTTTTATCAAATAGTAAGTAGTCAAATGCCCTCTGACTTGGGCATTTTCAATTGGGGAATTTCCCAGGGCCTGTTCAACAGTCCATCTAATGTCTGTGGCCAGTGGGAAGGTCGGAGAGACTGAACCACATTGTCAGGGTGGCTTCTTAAGGTCAGGAGCATTTGCTACAGCATAAGACACTTAAGCAACAGGACTTGAGTCAGGTCCATGGTCTCTGTGCAGAGATTCAAAACAGCAGCTCTGAGGACAGAACTATGGCTTAAGTCTTTCCCTGGGTAATAAAAGCTAGCCTGCTGTTTTTAAAGTCTTCAAAGCACATTTGTTTGTTTACTGAGACAGGGCCTCACTATATCAATCTAGCTGGCCTGGAGCCCATAGAGATCGGTCTGCCTCTGCCTCCCTAGTGCTGCGATTAAATGAGCATGTCACAAAGCCTGGCTAAACCTGTTATTTAAAAAATTCTCACTGTGATATTATTAGTCTCATTTTAACATGTTTCCAGTTCAGAGCAGGTAAAAGCCCAGGCTTTAGTTTTCCTGATCTTTTGACCAGGTCCTTTCCCAGAGAGTGTATAGATAACCCTCCACTCCTCACCCCTTTCTCTCAGAGAGTGTATAGATAAGTCCCTTTACCTCTTTGTCAGTGTTCAGTAGATTCGATTCTTATATAGTAGACTTTGTTCTTCCTCAGGTCTCCCCCAACCTAGAGTTTAACTGTGTCTGCTTTGCATTTTGCATGTTGGAAGATAAAATGAACTGGTGGGAGCATTAAAAGCTCACCTTCCCTCTTCATACCAATTCTCTTGTTCTATATGAAGATATAAGAAAATGTTCTGTTTCTGTAGATAACATCACAGAGGCTCTAGGAGATTAAATGACTTGCCACCCAGACAGAAAGTAGCCAGACTGGCTTCTGACTTGGATCTTTAGTTGGTAATTCATGACCACATTGATGATTCCAGACCATTTTGATCTTGACTAATAGTGGGATGATACTGAAGCCACCAGTATCTGAGAATGTCATGGAGTAAAAGCTCACTTACATATTGACCTGCCAACATTTAGCTTAAAACAAAATAACAACAACAACAACAAAAACCAAAAACACTAGTCAAATGACTACAAATCAGGGGCCATTGTAGTAAGAGAGTCATGATTTTGTCATGATATCATTGTAGGGGAATCCTGGGCCTCCAGGGCCAAATGGCTCAAAAGGACCAGATGGACCCAGAGGACTGAAGGTGAGTGTCAGGGAACACTCTCGGTTATGTTACTCTTGGATACTCTGCATGTGTTACTCTTACATACTCTATGTGTTACTCTTGCATACTCTATGTGTGTTACTTTTGGATACTCTATGTGTGTTACTCTTGGATACTCTATATGTGTTTCTCTTGGTTACTCTATGTGTGTTACTCTTGGATATTCTACATGTGTTTCTCTTGGTTACTCTACATGTGTCACTCTTGGTTACTCTACGTGTGTTACTTTTAGTTATGTTACTCTTGGTTATTTTATGTGTGTCACTCTTGGTTATGACTTTAGATGACCTTTGGGCTTTCTTAGGCAAATCTTTCCCTAATATGCAAATCATAATGATTATGGTTGCATCCATTTTCTCTGCAATATTGTGATTTAATTTTTTTTTTACAACTGTATCTAATTCCACTGTGCATTTTTACCCCATTTCCAGAGCAAGCCTTAACAAGCCTGGTGAAGGTAACAGGTTTTGAAAAGGCTAACCAAACAGTCTCTAAGCAAAGGACACAAAGAATCAGAAACTCATGGAAGAAAATTAATTCCATCTTTCCCCTCTATTAAAAGGGAGAACTTGGTCACACAGGAGGAGGAGGTCCACAGGGTCAGCAAGGTCCAAGAGGGCAGCCTGTAAGTCTCATGTCTCTGTTTTGAATTCCTGATTGAATACCCTATTTTTTTCTTGTTTGGTATGTGTTCTTGTTGCACATAAAACATGATGTGATTAAACTTGGGCTTAGGAATGATGGCTTGAGCTGTTGAGGATTTAGCCAAAGGTTCATAAGTTCCACATAAATAAAGAATGCAAAGATGTGTTGAATTTCTTTTGCCTTCTCTTTGTTGAAGAGGGAAGTGTCTGTGAGCCTCTTCTGTTTGATAAGGAACTTTTGCAAGTATCTGAGTCTTTTGGGACCAATGAGATGCTCAGATAAACTAAGAACAAAACAAAACAAGACACTCTTGTGTTCCTGCTCTTGCTCTCCCACTCTTGCTCTCCCCCTTCCCCTTCTCTCCCCCTTTCCTTCCCCCATCTCTCTCCACGTGCTCATGGCCGGCCTCTACTTCTCTACTCTCCTCCTCCTCTCTCTCTGCCTCTACTACACCCTTAATTTCTCCCCATGACCTGAATAAACTCTATTCTGTACTAAAAACAAACAAACAAACAAACAAACAAACAAAAAAAACCCAACACTTTGTGTGTGTACATGTGCTTTTGTGTGTGTGAACTTTGGGTAGTGGTCTTCATTTTTGACATTTATGGCAAGATGCATTTTATATGTATGGGTGTTTTGTCTGTATGTATTTCCATATAGCACATGTTTGCCTTGTGCCTGTGGGGGCCAGAAGAGAGTGTTGGATCCCCTGGAACTGGAATTTAGGTGATTGTAAGACTCCATGTGGCTACTGTGGATTGAATCTAGATCCCCTCTGCAAGAGCAGCCAGTGCTCTTAACTCCCAAGCCATCTCTCCAGCCCCCAGCCTTGTTTGAGGCAGCATCTCCTATATGTATATGTATATGTATATGTATATGTATATGTATATGTATATGTATATGTATATGTATATGTATATGTATATGTATATGTATATGTATATATATCTATATATGTGTGTGTGTGTGTGTCTTCTTGTGAGGCAGTTCAGATAGCCATGAGCTCCACTTCCCTCTAGGAACACTGAGATTAAAGATCGTGCTACCATATCTGGCGTCACATGAATTCTCTTGATTTAAACCCAGGTCCTCATGGCTGTTTGGCAGGTGCTTTGCCCACTGAGCCATCTCTCCCAGCACCCAGACCCATTTTTGTAGGTACCAAATAAGAATACTTAGCTAGAATCATTAGCTTTTCAGAGTGCGTGTTTAATCATCCAGAACCTAGGAATAATGTTGGAGACCAATAATCGTGAGTGATTTCTTTCTACAGTTGAAACTTTCGAAGTTGCTTCTTCCTTATTCACTGATCTGAACCCAGGGGAAATTCATTATTTTGTGATTATTTTTCAGCTCACTGCTTCTCTGCACTTCACTCTTCATCAGAGCAGAGCTGTCTTCTGGAGCTCTCTTTCTCCAACAGTTAGGAAGGGCCTATAAAGGTGCTCCCCCAATTCTGTACTGAAATTGCATGTGTTGGGAAGGAGAGAAACCTGAAACAGACCCAGGAAGCTTACATTAAAATGTACGAGGAGAGCAGAACGAGGCCGTGAAACACACTGTGAGGCAGACAGTGCCCTGTGCCCATACTCCGGAAGGTAGATGGTAAAATGGTGAAGCTAAAATTTTGTTTGTTTTCATTCAGCTCTCTTTGGCTGAAATAGCATAGAGCTTATGTCCCTTAACACCGTCACCTATCAGTCTGTCTGTCTATCAATCATCTATGTATTTATCTCTGTCTCTATGTATCTATCAGTCATCTATGAATGTATGTATCTGTCTATTTATCTATCAATCATTTATCTGTCTATACTCTCTCTTCCCCCACCCCCGGAAGCTAGGGAAGAATAGCCTTCTTAGAGGTGGTATATCAGTACCCCAAAAGCCTGAGGATCTAGTCTCTAGAACTCAGGTAAAGATAGATGTGGTATCACACATCTTTAATCCCAGAATTGTCACAAGTTTCCAAACCCAGGCCTTGGTCTGTCCCTTGAGGGGCAGGCACGAATGCTCTGCGAGTCTTTAGGAGGGTGAGGACGGAGAGACAGCCAGCAAATGGCCCTTTCCTCCCCACCAGATTCACCTCCCCACACTTCCTGGACTTTGCTTTCTTTCTTATGTTAAATGTTTCCTAACTAGGCCACTGGAACAGTCTTCAGCCCTTCAGCTTGTCATTTTCCCTTGCTGACATCTACTTGATCTAGAAACAGTTTCTGGTCACCCCTGCTGGATCCCCTCAACCTCACAAGCCACTAAAAGGTTCTGAATTTGCTCCTTATGATACACATTTATGATCTGGACCTACCGGTGTTTGGACCTCTTGTAATGCACCAGTGCATGCATGTGTGCGTGCATGCATGTATGTGGATGCATGTGTGTGTTGAGATAGGGTCTCACTGGTCTCACTGAGCCCAGGCTAGCTCAGACTGTCAGTCCTCCTGTTTTGCCTTTCTGAAAACTGGAAACTATAAATATGTCCACTAGACAGAGAGCACATCAGTGCATGTTCTTGGCACTCTTCCCGGCAACCATGTAGGTGACAGTGTCACGGTCTTTTAAGGTTTTAAGTCCCATCCCCTCCAATGTCGTGTTTATCCTGTGAAGGCATTCTCCTGGTCTTCACTACCCACCCCTTCTTCCCCAACTTTCGGACTTTGTTGGCTTGTCCAGAGGTTTGGGTATTGTCATCAGCCACGAGTTGGTCTGGGTGAATCTATAGTCAATTCATCTTGTGTTATTATCTTAGGGTCTTTTTGGTCCAGACGGCCACGGTCATCCGGGAAGAAAAGGCAAGAAGGTGAGTTCCTGCAAAGAGCATTCCAATATCAAATCACAGTTTTGAGTTTTACTAGAATATAGTGAATTTTGAAGAGGTATGTCAGGAATGTTTCATTTATTTATTTATTTATTTATTTATTTATTTATTTATTTATTTATTTATTTATATGATATGTCATTGCTCGACAGAGTTCCCTTCCTGAGAAGTAAAGGGCTGGTCTCACCCCTTACTTCCCCGCCTTCTCCCTTCACTCGCATTCTCTACACTCACAGGCTCCCAATGATAGACTGAACCAGCTGCAGGCTAAGACAGTCGAGAAAAGTCTGCATGTGTTCTGAACATGTACGGACCCTTGTTATCCCCAAGTAGCACGAGGCAATGCTTGTTTCGTGGCATCTGTAGTTGCGGGTGTTCTGTGTCATCTGAAGTCTAGTGTAGGGTGTTCATGTGTCACATGTATGTGCTGGACGGCACCATATTGCACCAGGGAGCTGACTGTGCTCAGATTTCTGTACCTCTGGAGGATACCGGAATCAACCTTCTGAAGATATTGAAGGGCAGTTGTATTTCTTTCTTTTAAACATACATAATATTCTAATTTGTCTTGGAGAATTTCTTTGTTTCTTAAAGATTTATTTATTTCATGTATGTGAGTACACTGTCACTGTCCTCAGACACACCAGAAGAGGGCATCAGATCCCATTACGGATGGTTGTGAGCTATGATGTGGTTACTGGGAATTGGACTCAGGACCTCTGGAAGAACAGACAGTGCCTTTAACTACTGAGCAATCTCTGCAGCCTGAGAATTTCATATTCTGGTTTTATTCCCTCTTCCCATTTCCCCACCCCGGCTCCTCGAAGACCTCCTTCCAACCTTGTCTCAAGTCTTTAAAGCGCACTAAGTCTGACTATCCCTGCCCATATGTGGGAACAGGACCATCTTCCAGAGTTATAATTTCTAGGTGGTGGTGGTAGGGATTGTAAAAACTATTTACAAACTGTTGACCTCTGGGATTGAAATGTGGCCTCTTGACAACCTTCTTCCTCAGAGGAGTGTTGAGGATAAACCTGGCACTGAAGGTTATATAAACATGTTCAATATAGAGAGCTGTACTGTGTACCTACAGAAAACTGGTTTTCCTTCTAGCGGCCATCAACTTAATAATTCTTTAGGGACGGGGTGGGGGGGGGCTTGTGTTACTTCTCAGCACTTGCTGTTGTAGCCCCAGGGAGGTGTTAGTAAACCTCAAAACAGAAAGGAGTCTATGCAAATCCTAGCAGGGTCTTTGTTTGAACTAGCTCGGGCCCCTTAGCCCACAGCTGACAGACAGGATGGTTTTAGTGGAGAGAAGCTCTGAATATATCTTTTGGGGTAAGGCTTTTTAGAAAGTAGCAAGTGTGTGTGTGTGTGTGTGTGTGTGTGTGTGTGTGTGTGTATGTGTGTGTGTGATGTTTCTAGCCCAGCAAGCATTTTATTGGAGAGCTACTATGGCCTTTAGCATAATTGGCTGATGCTGGGAGTCAAACTATAAGCTTATTTTCTGCTTTCCTCTGTATTGGTGATTGTTGGCAATGAACTTGGAACTGGATTGTTGGGGAAAACTAACCTGGAGATGCTGGTCTGTTGGGGTTAGCCTAGAAACTGAAGCTAGGTGTTGTTGTGTGGTAATTTGGAAACTAATGCTAGGTACTGGTCTAGTCAATAGGTACTGTTAGTTTAATCTGAGTTCAAATTTTCTAAAATGGAGTCTGAACTTAAAAGATTTGGTCTCTTACTACGTCATTTATTTATTTGTGTGTGTACAAGCCCTGTGCCATGTGTGTGCACAGAGAGGGGGCTGCTTGCTAGGATTGGTTTTCTCTCTTTACCACCTGTGGTCTCAGGGATTGGACTCAGGTCGGCAGGTTTGGTGGAGTGTCTTTCCCCCACAGGGCCATCTCACCAGCTCTGTTTTCATTTCCTGGTCTCCTCTCTGGAATCCTGGTCCATCTTTGGGATGCTATCTACTTCTTTGGCCACTTGCTTCCTCAGGAATGAAAGTTCTGTAGGGGTCTAGGTTTTGTGCACTGCTGAGTGCCCAGTGATCACAGAACCCTTTGGTAAACAGCAAGAGCTAACTAAATGCCTGTGGGATGGACGATCATCTTGAAGCATGCCCATGGCTCTGATAATTCTATGCTGATTCCTAACACTCAGGTTGAGATTCCACCTTGCTTTCTGTTGTCACAAACCTCAGGGGCTTTACACTGAGAAATAAAATGCCCAAGAAGGAAGTTTCATTAGACTCGGCATCAAAGACGCTGAAGATTGTAAAAACTATTTATAAACTGTTGATCTCTGGAATTAAAATTCGGCCTCTTGACAATAGTTTATTCTTTTCTGGTTGAATGTTGGGGTAAAAATCATCTGGCACTGAATGTTATCTTATCATTTCTGACCCTAGGGAGAACCTGGATTCCCTGGCTATCCTGGTGCACAAGTAAGAAGAGATCTCAGTGGGCCTGGCGACTGGTAGGCAGTGTGTGTCACATGTGTTCAATTCTTTCTTCACATTCACAACCCTGCTTTTGCCTTTGCTAAGGGAGAAGATGGTAACCCAGGCCGTGGAGGAGAGAAGGGGGCCAAGGGAATCCGAGGAAAGAGGGTAAGAACCGAAGGGTCATCTGCAGTCATCACAGGTGCTGGCAGGGCTAGGCTATCCTTGACCAATTAGTACACACACAGACACAGACAGACAGACAGACACACAGACAGACACACACAGACACACAGACACAGACAAACAGACACAAACACACACACACACACACACACACACACACACCACCACCACCCCTTCTCATTTACATTCAGGATTGAAATGCAGCTTAGCAGTTGGTAGCAACAGAGCTCACAGGTTAGAATTTAAACTCTGCACTACCAACCACTCAAGACAACTTGAAGGCACCTCTGTCTTGGTGACTCTTGGGAAAATTTGGAAGGACATTGTCACAAATAGTGCTTTCAAGCAAGTGTGGTTTGTCTGAGTCTTCCCCAAGATTCTTTGGGACTTGATGCTCAAGAATATAACTTTTGTCTTGGTGGGCTTTGAATCTAGTTTGATTAATTGAGTCTCCTGGGCTGGAGAGATGGATCAGTGGTTAAGAGCATTGACTCTTCCAGAGGTCCTGAGTTCAAATTCCCAACAACCACATGGTGGCTCATAATCACCTGCAATGGGATCTGATGCCCTCTTCTTTCTGGTGTGTGTGAAGACAGCTACAGTGTACTCATATAAGTAAAATAAATCTTAAAAAAAGAACCCATCTCTTTAGGTTCTGTAGATTATGATTTTAAAAAATCTTTTGATTGTTTTTAAGACAATCTCAGATAACTCATGCTGGCCTTGAACTTGTTATGTTAAGGAAGGTCTACCATGGATCCCTGATCTTCCAGTGCATCCTGAGTGTGCCACCATGCCCAGCTATAAAGATTGGATCTTGAAGAGCCACAGTCAGTGGCAGCTCATTTTGAAAAGAGTAATTCTGTGAATGTTAGGATCTAGGTGTAAAGCAGATAGACATTAGAAAGTGATCTTTGGGTTGGGAGATGGCTCAGGGGGTGTTCCAGTTTCTGTGACTGTGATAAACACCATGACCAAAAGCAAAGGGGAGGAAAGGGTTGGTTCTGCTTGTACTTCCAGACTACAGTCCAGCCATCACTGAGGGATGTTAGGGCAGGAACTGAGGCAGAAGCCAAGGAGAATGCTGTCACTGGCTTGCCCTTCCTGGTCTGCTCAGTTTGCTTTCTTATAGAACCCATGACCACCTGCCCAGGGATGGCATGCACACCTCAATCATTAATCAAAAAAATGCACACAGACTTGCCTCTGGGCTGACCTAATAGGGACATTTTCCCAGCTGAGATTCCCTCTTCCCAGTAACTTGAGCTTGTGTCAAGTTGACAAGAATTAATCAGCACCATGGATTAAAGGCACTTGCCACCAAGCCCAGAAACTTGAATTTGAACCCCAGAACCCAGATGGTAAAGGGATAGAAACAACTCCTATAAGTTGTCATCCGATCTCCACAAGTGCACCCTGGCATTCTCTCTCCAGCAAGTGGGTGAATGCATGCACCCACACACAGATAAATGAAATTTAAAAACAGTTAAAGTAAAGCCTTCTGGGGACAGGACATGAACTGGTGTTCAGAGCAAAGAAGATGGAGGGATAGAAAGCATGTGTTTTCTTTGGACTCAGGATTTGTTTTTTTATCTGCTACCAAGATCCTACTAACAGGCCCATGCTTGCTCAGCCTGATGCAGCTTGTGGTTATTCTGATGGGTTAATTTGTCTTTCTACTTTCAAATTAAAAAGATGAGCCATTGGTTCAATCCACATAATTGGTGCTGTTTTACTTCAAATACCAAGAATATTAGCAGTGAGCCCCTGGCCACCCAAAACCTTCTTTGAGACACTGAGGCCCAAAGGTGATGTTAAAATTTTTCCTTTCTCCACTGTCAGACCCTATGCATTATGTTTATCCACATGACCTTGAGACTTAACCTTCAAGGTCATGTGGATAAACATAATGCATCTTTCAAGGCTCTGGATGGAAATGCATTTGTGTGTGTGTGTGTGTGTGTGTGTGTGTGTGTGTGTGTGTAAAACCTGTGGACAAGCTGAGGTTAGATGGGCTAGAATGGAGTCATTCCCATAAAGCCTCTTGTCTCTCCATGGATACATGGTTCACAGGGGCAGACTCACTAGCCTTAGGTATGAAACAATTTGATATCTTGGGAGAACCAGTTCTTTTAGCCAACGGGGAAGCTTATTCCTTTGGTTTCTTCATTGTAGGGAAATTCTGGATTTCCTGGGTTTGCTGGAACTCCAGGTGACCAAGGCCCACCAGGAAAAATGGTAATGGCACCCTTTCCTTTTTTATTCTCAACCTTGTACCAAGATGAGTAAGAGCTTGATAAGAGGCCTCCCTGAAGAAGAAGCAAACATCTGAGACATTCAGCAGGTTCAAGGGAACCGGCAAACTGCTTAGAACACTAACTTCAAACTCTCCACAGTGTTCTAGATGTAGTTTTCCCTGAATAGAGAGGTGAGCTTGAAGTGGATCTTCCTGAATACCTAGATTAATACACAAAATGTACCAGAGAACAAGCTTATCTATGCAAACACACAAAGCCGGAAGGAAAGCCTTATTAAATATTCCATCATACAATCTTAACTGAACTGATAATGTTGTAAGACTAGAAGAATGTTTAGGATACACTGAGATGTAGAAAGACCCTGAAGCTTTGCCCTATGCTCTGTTTTAAAGACAGCGTGGTATAGTTTGCTTTCCTGGGAGAAACCATTGACCACAAGCAAGTTGAGGAGGAATGGGTTTATTTGGATTATAGTTCACAGTCTATCACTGAGGGAAGTCAGAGCAGGGACTTAAGGCAGGAAGAAACTTGAAGGCCAGAATTGAAGCAGAGACTGTAGAGGAATGCTACTTACTGGCTTGCTGCCCTACCTGTAACATCCCAGGCCCACTATTTTATTAAGGGTGATACTACCCACTGTTGGTTTGGACTGCCTTTATCTGTCAGCAATGAAGAAAATGCCCCATAGACATGTCCATAGGCCAATCTGAGACAATTCCTCAACTGAGGATTCATCCTTCTGAGATATATCAAGGTTTGTATTAAGTTGATAAAAACTAATCAGTGTGAATCTGTCATTCTGTGAGGAATAACACATTTACCAGCCAGAAGGGGACGTCAGCATGTCCCTTACTGGAGTTCAAGGTTTTTACTGGAAAGAATCAACTAAGCCAGAAAAACCAAACACCACAGAGGTAGTTCATGGTCATCTGATGATGAAGTACAGATGTAGTGGATTTTAGCACAGTGACCTACCCAAGGCCTCAAGTTACCACCATGTAGAGTTGGAACAAGGACAATGGCTAGGTGGGCTCCCAGAAGGGTTGGAGCCAGAAAGTAGTAATTGAAGGTCCTGGAAGGGGTTCTTTACTATGAGGGCAGGGATGAGGTAGGGATGAGAGGCCTGGAAGAGCAAGCCCAGGGGAGACAGCAGGATATACATTAGAATAGCTTCTGGTAGGACCTGGGATCTTGAATGGTTTTAAAATTACCTGGTCTTCCAAGAGTCTATGTCCTTCTGGGCTTCCTGGATTCTGAGGTTTGGGATGCACCAAGGTGCTTTGTCCTCTTTACTGGGCTGGGCAGAACTCCAGGGCCAGGAGAGGAGGGCAATGTATGCTCCATGGTGAACACTCAGCATCTCCAGTTGCTTATAGAGAAACAGTGTTGGGAGTCAGAGTCTGCAGCTCTAACTATGTTTCTGTTCTTCCCAGGGCATCAAGGGCTCAAAAGGCCTGGCAGACAGGACGGTAGGTGAAGACTGCTAATTTAAAAATTTACTCATCTTAGAACATAAGTATTTCTATCTCAGCAAAGCAAGATTTGTTAATCTTAAAGCGTCTTAATTTTTCCTTCTTATATATTTTGTTAATACTTTAAGTTACAGAGTTTTCCCCAGAGATGCCACTATAAACCTAGAATAATATTTTAAATATTAAGTGACACAGAAGAAGATATTTGGAAGCTACCTCCTTTCTGAAAAATGCTCTTCTGTGAAGCCAAAAACACTGTTTATAAAGCTATGCATTTTTAATACATCAATTCACAGGATAGCACAGGCTTTTGTGTCTTATGGGGCACTCCAAAAATAGTAATAGCAACGACAAGGAGTAATTTTCTCCCACGTGCATCGAGACTGGTAGGTGGGTTGCAGGAAGCAGAAACTGAAGAGCAGGAGGTGGTGGGGTCTGAGGTTGAGGGGAAATAAAGGAGTGGGGGGATTCTAACTGTAGGCTTTACCCCCATCCCCTAGTTCCTGAATAGTGACTCTGAGGCTCATTATTTATTAATAAAATATCTAGGCCTTAAGTTGTTACTCAACTAGCTCATAAATCATATTAGCCCGTTTATAATATTCTATGTCTGCCATGTGGCTAGTTGCATCTCCTTTGTTCCATGCATCCAACTTCCTCCAAGTCCTGGTGGGGAATCCTTCTACCTATTTCCCAGAGTTCCCTTTTCTCTGCCAGATGTCCCACCTTCCGATCCTGCCTCAGTTTATTGCCCATTAGATGTTTATTATTAAGAAATTATCTCTATAAGGGATAAAAACAAATAAACAAAGAGGCAGAATTCCAGGTGTTGGGTTATGGTGGCACCTGTCTTGGCAGTCATTCTAAAGAAGTCTAGCAAACACTTCTATAAAAATGCATACATTGACAGCGGTCCCCAACATTCTTTCCGGAGATTCCTGGATTTTTAACCTTCAGCATCAGATTTGATCCCACTGATTTGTGAGGCAGATTGCCAAGTAAGACAGTTGACCCCACCTACCTGTCTCAACATGTCACCTAAAACCCTTTAAATGTTTCAAAGTAGTGGCTGGATCTGGAAATAATATTGTTAGGTGGCACCATCCACTCTAACAGTTTTGTGCTTCTCTGTTACATATTTAAATGCTTCAGATAGTACATGTCATTTTAAGTCACAACAGTGACATCTGCTCCACTTTAAATGCTTATTTCCCCTCCCTGTCTTTCCCCATCTCTCCACAGCCTTGTGAAATTGTTGATTTCGTGCGGGGAAACTGCCGTAAGTTGTTTGGGAGGTGGCGGTGGGTTGATCGAAGATCAAGCTCTAAGGACCTAAGTCACCCGAGGATTTGACTGAGCCTAGGGAGGTGACTTGTCCATCATAAAAAGATCTTGTAGATGAACAGACTGGACCCAATCTCCCTTTAAGTAAGTCATCTCTGCCTCAGTGGGCTCTGAAATCAAATAGTTTGAAAGGCACACCATCTCAATAACAAACAAGGCTGGTTCCCTAATGTAACCATACTTGCTTACCCATGGACCTGCATGAAACAGAACATGGGAAGCCCCGGCCTCTTTATTTCAACCAACAGTGTTCGCAATGACCGTTTGAAAAGAAATGTGCCCTATTTGGTTGTCATGGCCATTGCAGAAATGGAACTAAGAACCATCGGATCTTAGGTCTGGCTTTGTCACATGATTGGCTGACATGTTGAGCTCTCTTTAAAAACATTGCAGGCTCTCAAGTCCACAGAGAGCACACGCCTCTCCTCCCTGGCGATAAGAACACTGAGTTGAAAGCTCTTAGTGTAGAAGTTTGGGTTTTCTGCACAACCACTTGCCTTCTTGCTCAACCTTCCGGCTTCTGTCTGCTCCCATCTGGCTGCTGTTCACGGAGAGTCCAGGATCCATTTTCATGGGAGTCACATAGAGTAATGTTATCAGCATGGATAGCAAGAAAGAACTGGCCATGGAGAAAGTAACCCCATATACTGAGGAGCACCACAGGGTCAACAGCAAATAGAAAAGCAGGGAAAACAAATATTCAAGGTAGAAGCAGCAGGGTCAGGTGAAGGGCTCAGTGACCTAGCTGTGTCATGTCACAGTTAAAATTGCTGCATAATCATTTTTTATATATAAGCATAGACATTTTTGGAAAGCTAAATCTAAATGTTTAAAAAGAACCCTTTTGAACTGAAAATAGGCAAGAGACATAATCAGAGAAGAAAAAAATTACAAATTAACAGCACACCTGTGAGAATATTCACTCTCCGTGGAAATCGAAGATTATCAATTAAAACTATGATATTCTTTTTATGGTTCTCAAACAAGAAGTATATAATGCCTGTTACATATACATACACACATAATATATACAACACACATATTTATTTATATAGTTCTGGTCTTTAGAGATAGGGTCTTGCTAATTAACCTATATGGCCTGAACCTCCTTACGTATACTGCAGTGCCTTCCAACTTGCGATCCTTCTGCGTTAACCTTCCGAGAACTGGGAATGCAGGCTTGTACCACCAGGTCTAGGCTTCAAGTTGGAAATATTTTTGAAAAGTCAAAATAATCCTTACCCCTAATTCGAGGAATGTATGGAAGTGACTTGTGGGACTATAAAATGCTTCCTAAAGAACCTTTGGAACGGTCATATAAAAGACCATAATTATTGCCATAGGCAGACTGCAATTGGACAAGTAGGATAGGAGAATTGTTCATGTGTGCTCGTACGGAGAGACACTGGCTGAAGAAATCATAGGACAGCTACGTAGTAGAATATGTGATAGCATTTACTGATAAAAAATGTCACACTAAATGTAACATGATTCAGAGTCAAACACACTTTTAGCTCCAAGATTTATAAAATAAGATGAAAGTAATTTTATGTTTGGATACATAGATGGTAAAGTAAGAACAATCTTAACTTTTTTATAAGCATGCATTACTCAGATATATATATATATATATATATATACACACACACACACACACACACACACACACACACACACACACACATAAATACTTTACACAAGATATACATATATTTGTATATGATATATATGTATATATGTATATATACACACACATATATATATCTGAGACACATGTAAAATACAGCTTCAGAATAGCTTAGTGCTTTAATTGGATTTAATTTTAGTTAATGCAGCCAAAGTCCTCTATAACGATGGGGAAATGTGTCTCTCAGATCACAGCTTAGACATGATCTGTCTGGGTTGATATGGAATCCTGGGGTGTGCCTGCCAGGGGTTTCAGGATGAAGTCTCCTTGTTTCTTCTTTGTCATCGTTGTGGTGTGTGTGTGTGTGTGTGTGTGTGTGTGTGTTATTTGCTGCATTTCCTAAATTACCTCATGCTCTGAGAAGTTAATCAAGCTCCAGTCACTGAATCCACATTTCATCCAGCTTGGAAAGAAAGGGAGAGGCAAAGGGCAAAGGGCAAAGGATGCTCTTGCTTCTCTCTTTTAGGCTACAAAATAATGGGTATCATTAGGATATAAAGATGCTTTTGAAAAGTCTTACTATTTCTCTTAGTCTGTATTATCCAGAATGTAGTAAGCCAGCTAGCTCAGTGGAAGCATGACCTTTCTTTCAGGCAGTGATATACCCAGTCAGAAATTGAGGCCCTATTATAATGGGGAAAAAGATGAACAAATAGTTGGGGCTTTTACCAGACTAGGGAGGTGTATCTAGGAGGTCATTTAAATTTTTCAAAAGAAGGTTTTTCAGAGTGGATATGGTTTGAAACTCCCAATACTTAGAAGACTGAGGCAAGAGGATTTTAAATTCAAGGTCAGCTTCAGTGACACAGAAGCTGTCAAACCAAAAAAGTGTATTTTAAATTGAAATGCAAATTGCCCATATATCTATATCTATATCTATATCTATATCTATATCTATATCTATATCTATATAGACACTAACAGTGCCTTTTCCCTTTCAGCTTGCTCAAAAGGTAAATATTGCTCATTGTTTACACAAGCCCTTGCCTGTCTAGCTGCAGCTCAGACATCTCAAGCCTGTATATCTCTTTGTCAAGATGTCTCCAGGTGCCCAGTATTCCCAACGGAGGTGGTCTTTGCCTTGGACATGTCCAACGATGTCTCCCAGTCAGACTTTGAGAGGATGAGAAACATTGTATTATCTCTGTTGATGAAGCTGGAAATGAGCGAGAGCAACTGTCCCACAGGTGCCCGAGTAGCCATTGTTTCCTACAACACAAGGACAGATTATCTAGTGCGCTTGTCAGACCCTCAGGGGAAAGCTTCCCTTCTACAGGCCATCAGGAAAATCCCCCTGGAACGATCATCTGGGTCCCGGAACCTTGGGGCCACCATGAGGTTTGTGGCTAGACATGTATTCAAACGTGTACGTTCAGGCCTTCTGGTGAGGAAGGTAGCCGTGTTCTTCCAGGCCGGTAGGAACTATGACACGACCTCTGTCAGCACAGCCATGCTGGAGCTCCATGCAGCTGACACTGTTACAGCAATTGTGACCTTCACAGAGGAGCACAACCTCCCAGACACCCTGCTGGTATGTAAAATGTGGGAAGGGCTGATGGGAGGAAGTGCAAGGGCTGATGGGAGGTGCAAGGGCTGATGGGAGGTGGTGCAAGGGCTGATGGGAGGAGGTACAATGAATGATGGGAAGAGGTTCTGGAATTGTCTGGTTTTTATTCCTCTACCAGGGATGACATGAACAGTGAGAGTGGTTTAGGAGAAGAATTCTCCAGAAATTTCTGAATATGGGAGAGGTGAGGGGGGTCTCAGTATGGACACTCTTGACAGAGCTACTAGAGACTAACGGGGTCTTAGGAAGCACACAAACTATGTTAAGGGCCTCACAGATGTTATTGCGTATATTGTCCCCAAAGCAATATTAGTTAGGTCTTGGTTCTCTCTACTTCAAGAACGTGAAAATCAAGGCTTAGAGAAGGTAAGGATATTTTTGAGGGTCAAGTTACTAGTTAGTGGCAGACTACAATCTGCATCAAGGTTGTTCATTACAATATGCTAAACTAACACCTGTGGCATTCTTCCTCCTCTTCCTCCCTCCTCGTATCTGTACATAACTGTATGTGCCCATTTAACAACATGAGAAAATGCTGTGCTTTTGAAGCACACACAGGAATGGATTGTGTGATACACACTCACATACATATATACATAGGCATACATGAGCCAGAGCTCAACCTTGGCTGTCATTCCTCAGGAGCTGATTACCTTGTGATTTGAAACAGGGTCTCTCACTGCCCTGGAGTTTGCTCAGTCGGCTAGGCTGGCTGGCCAGCAAGCCCCAGTATTCTCCTGGCTCCATTTCTACAGTGCTAGGATTACAGGTTTGTGCTGTATCTGGATTTTTTGCTGACCGAGCAAGCCCAGATGGATTCTTACGTATTTTACTCCTCTGTGACCAGGATGTGACTTAAGATTCAGAGTACCTTTGGCATTTATCAGTTCTTTCCCCTTTCCTTACCAAGCCATACAGCCCAAGGTAACTACCCCTCTGACTTAGGTCACAAGCAGTTAACTGTTGCACATTCTGAGTCTTGAAATAAATGGAACCACCCATTATCTTGTCTTTTGTATCTGACTTCTTCCAGTCAACATGTCTAGTCTTGCTCATCCATGTTGTGTGCATGGGCAAGTTGTTCCTTGTGACAGTATGGTGTGTCAGTATGTGTAGAAACTAGCAGTTGTCCAGATGTCTAGTCTCTAAAGTTTTCTCTCCTAACTAAAACCTATGCAATACCTGCTCACAGAATTTCTGGGACAGTTTGTCAAACTGAACGTTGATTTTCTTCCACCGTTGTGTGAATGCTGCTAGATTTAGCCACTTGACATTACCGACACTTGAACATTTCTGACCGGGAAAAATGGAAATGTCACATGGTTCTCCTTAATAACTCATGGATTCAGCTGCGCCAGACCACTTCATTTTCTCTTGAGATAGAGTTGTGCGGCAGGACTGTGAGGTGAGAAATTTGGTTGACACACAATGTGTGTGTCTAAGAATCAATGGGTAAGCTTGTGACAGCAAGCAAACTGCCAGAAAGGATGGGCAACCATCTCAGGCTGAGAAACAAAGAGAAAATGAAGAAATGGAGTTCTTTCTTGTCCTGGCTGCATCCTTCTGGCCTAGCAGGATGTCTGGCCAGGGCAGGTTCCTGGGGGAAGTTCTCAGTAATTTTCAGAATGCTTTGATAAAGGCAGAGTATAAAGCTAGCCACTTGAGTTAGAGATGCAATGTTTCTTTTTTCTACTTTCATAGATGACGAGGTGCTTATAGGTGCTCTCATAACAGTTGAACTGTATGGGTCCCATTTTTCTTGGCTCAGAAATGAAGGATTTATCTCAGTTACTAGGGTAGTTGCCTAGCATGTGTGAAGTTCTGGGTTTGATCCTAGCCCCACACAAACTGAGGAAAGAGGCATATGCCTGTAATCCTATCACTTGGGATGTAGAGGCAGGGGAATCAGAAATTTATAGTCACTGTTGTCTACATAGTAAGTTCAAGACTAACCTGGGCTGTGCAAGGCACTGTCTCCAAAAAAGCAAACCAAACTAAACTAAAAAAACAAGCTACCCAAACAACAAAAGGCACAGAGAGGGGTTTGTGCTGCAGTGTTAAGTAGGCTTCTATCCAGGTATAACTATGAACACATGTATTTTTCAGGAAGGTCAGCCCCTGACATTTAGAGAGTGACACTGTGTGCAGTCACACACCCCTGAATGCATCCCTGTGCTGCTCTCTAATGGGCTGCTGGACAGCTAGTGTTAGCTTCTGATTTGTAGGTACATCCTTAGTCATGGCCTGCACGCCCTCTTCGTGGTGGGCGGGCTTCAGAGTGAAAGCACGAAACACTCTGTGAGGGGAAGTTGCCGGCCTGAATGTACTTGACACTCTGTAGTTTCGCATTTAGCCGCCCTTCTCTCCATCCTGTGGACACGCTCTTGCCCCAGGCTTCGGGGGAGACAGCTCGGCATTTTGAAAATTTAATGGTTTAGAAAGGATGTTAAATGGTGCTTGTCAGTTCAGATGTAACGGTGACCTTGCTACTGGTGACACTGGCAAGGAGAGAAGTTGTCAAATTGACAACCGCCTCTTCAGGCCTTCTTGGCTCTTGTTCTTCAGTGGGCCTACAGCAGCCTTCCCTGTTCTTTATTCTTTACATGAGGGCAATCTAGTGAAGGCTGTGGGGTTATCGTCTCAATTCATTGCCCAAAGGCTCACTGATGTGTGTAAGGCTTTTGTCTTTCATCTCTGTGTTACTGTAATTTTCAGAACAACCCATACATACTTCTTCTGGGCAAATGGTGTTGAAAAGATTACACAAACAGATAGCCTACCTTTTTAGTTCATCGAAACACACTTGGAGAGCACCGTGCTTATTGGGAAAGCTTTTTGTTTTGTTTGTTTTGTTATCCAAGGAATTGTTTCAGCCCTAAATAAAATGGCATTATTGCACTCGGACTCCCTGTGCCTGATCCCTTCATTACTGAGGTCTTATGCCTCTAAACGAAAGCCTTCATTAGATCATCTTTTTAAAGCAAAGGAGCGGAGCGTTAGAGAGACAGTGCAGCCTGTGTGCTAGGCTTTGGATTTCATTTTTCTTTCTAAAAAGCCTCGCACAGATTTCCTCGAAACAACACCTAGGAAGAGAGCTCACGTTTATTGATCCAGCCACCTTTCTAAGCCTTTATCGATTAACTTAATCCTCGGAACCCAATGAGACAGGCAGCATGATGAGCCTTCTTCAGACAGTGACTGAGACCCAGCAGTTAAGTGGATGCTCAAGGTCTGGAGCTTTTACGAGCCCCAAGGCTCTAAATTCAAAAGTTAAAAGCAGTAAAACAGGGACCTTCCAAGTTCTAAGTCCTTTCTCTCTATTAGGGCATTTTATTTTTATAGTTACATTAGGAGATTATGTCTACAAACTGGTTTACTTTTACTCCTTAGCAAATCCGAAGACTGGGAAGCCGGCTGTCACAGAAGTCCTCTCCCTTCACACACTGTCAGCTTTAGAAGATAAAGAAATCGGGATGTGTGTGTGTGTGTGTGTGTGTGTGTGTGTGTGTGTGTGTGTGTGAGAGAGAGAGAGAGAGAGAGAGAGAGAGAGAGAGAGAGAGAGAGAGTCACATAAAGATATTCTTTGTGTGTGTGTGCATGTGGAGGCCAGCAGTCAACTGTGAATATTCATGCAGAGCTGTTCACCTTGGTTTTGCCCATATGGTCTCTCACTGCAAACTGAAGCTCTTCTATTGGGCTAAGTTGGCTGGCTGAGGAGTCCGAGGGGTTACAGATTCACCCCCATATCACCATGCCCAGCCTTTTACAATGGGTGTTGGGGATCAGACATTCCCAAGCCTGTGTGGCCAGTACTGTAACAACTGAGCTATGTCCTCAGCTCTAGATACTACTTTTAAATTCTCTACTCTTTTTGAGGACCCCCTGCCTTGGGAATGGTGGCTCTCATGGCCACGGTCGGCTGGATCTTCCCATATCCAGGAATTTAGTTAAGATGTTTCTCCCACAGACATGCCAGTAGACCAACTCAGCCCAGCAGATTCTGCATTGGGGACTCTCTTCTGAGGTGATTATAGTCTGTGTAAGTGTTATGGTTTGCATATGCTTGGCCCAGGGAGTGGCACTAGTAGAAGGTGTGGCCTTGTTGGAGGAAGTATGTCACTCTGGGGGTGGGCTTGGAGACCCAAGGATGCTGCCTGAGGATGCTGAGTCTGTTCCTGGCTTCCTTTGGATGAAGATGTAGAACTCTCAGCTTCTCCAGTACCAAGCCTGCCTGGATGCTGCCATGCTCTCACCTTGATGATAATTGACTGAACCTCTGAACCTGTAAGCCAGCCTCAATTAAATGTTGTTATTTATAAGACTTGCCTTGGTCATGGTGTCTGTTTATAGCAATTAAACCCTAACTAAGACAGAAGCTGGTACCAGGGACCAACTGGCTGTGATAGGCCTGACCATGATTTTGTTTGAAAGAATGTGGATTTTGGGACTTTGGATTTGGAAAGTTGTAGAAGGCTTTAAATGGGGCTATGGGTGATCTTAGTAAGAATATGGAAGACTTTGCTACTGAGAGTGATTTGGAATGTGCTGACCTGGATCAAGCTGTTTCAGTGGAGAATTTCAGTATGTGGCCAATAGACTGTTTTTGTAGTATTTTGGTGAAGAACATGGCTGCTTTTTGCCCTTGTTCAAAGAGTCTTCATGAGTTTAAGATGAAGAGATTTAGATTAATTGCTTTGAAAAAGAAAGTCTCAAAACAGCCTGGTGTAAATTCTGCTGTGTGGTTACTATAGCTCACCCTTATGAAGAGGATTTTAATGAAAAGGAGCAAGTTGAGAAAGGAAAGATACAAAATATATGGTTCCAGTATTAAAGGGACACCAGGAAGTAAAATGGAGCTAAATTCTGTGTTCAAGAATTTTAAATTGAATTAAGGAAGTAAGGACCTTGGGGCAAGATCCCACCCAGCTAAATTAGCTCCAGGCGACTTAGTGCAAACCTTTAATCATGGGAGTCAAAGATGAGCAGAATCTCTAAATTCAAGGGCAGCCTAGAACAGAGCAAGTTCTAGGTGAAGAAAAGTTTAAATCCAGGTGTGGTGGTACATACCTTTAATCCCAGGAGACTGGCATACAGATCTCTAAAATCAAGGTCAATCTACAGAGAAAGACCCAGGACATCCAAGTTTAGGTAGTGAAGGAGTTAGAAAAGAGGAATCTAGTGATAATGTAATAGAACGGGGGGGGGGGGTGGGGGGGCATGTTCCAGCTCCTGCAAGCAGCAGAACTTCGGCCATGTGGCTCTGGCCTTATATTTACGAGAAGAAGACCACTGTGACAATTGATGCTGGTCAGCTGGAGCTAAGAAATTAGTGGTGATTAAGAAGAGACCAGCATCACTGAGGTGAAGTTTTCTGGGAAATGTTTTCTGAGAGGACCAAAAAAGCAGTGTTCCAGAGATAGCCAAGGTTGTACCTCATGCTACAGCTGTACTTGGTAATGAGAAAGAATCACCCAGATGGTACTGGTTTTGAAGGCATGAAGACATCATGGAGAACAGCTGAAGCTTGGCACTATGAGAGGCCATGGAAGGCCATTGGTGAAAGTGTAGCCTTAGTTGTTGACAATCCAGAATTGAAGGGGTTATGCCAAAGATATAAGGCTTGACACCATGAAGGGAGCCTATGACAGGCTATTGGTGAAGCCTAGTTGCAATGGAAGACCTCAGTATATTTGAGATGCCAGTACCATGGGATCATCACCAAGAACAACAGCAAGGTGTAGTGGATCAATGTGAGCTTGAAGTGCTACCTTGGGCAGAGCTGGAGAAGTGAAGCCAGCCCTTGGATGAACCAGAAGGTCATGTGTAAATTCCAGACATTGAAACAAAAAGCTATAACATTGAAGCTGCCTTGGGGACTCAAAGATGTTAAAGATTCCAGAGCAGCGGGAAACCTACCAAGGAAAGCTGCTAACGGGGAATGGAACCAGTCCAGGAGAAAGAAGTTTGTTGCCGTCAACAAAGATGAAAAAGGAGTTGAAAATTTGAAGACTGCTTTGACATCAGGCATGGAGATGGCAGAATTTGGAGTTTGCCTAGCTAGTTGCCTGACTTAATTCAAGGATTACAGTTATTTGATTGGATGGATCTCAGAAGAGACTTTGAACTTTGGGCTTTTAACGTTGTTGATACTGCTACAGACTATGGGGACTTTGGAAGTTGGACTAAATGTACTTTTTATTATGCTATGTTTAGGTATGGCCCCCATAGACTCATGTGTTTGAAAAGCCTATGGGTACCACGGAGTGGAATGTTATGGTTTGCATATGCTTGGCCCAGGAAGTGGCACTAGTAGAAGGTGTGGCTTTGTTGGAGGAAGTGTGTCACTCTGGGGGTGGGCTTGGAATCCTAACTAAGACAGTAAGGTTGCTAAATAAATCTAACCATCTCAAGGACTGTCTAACCCTCACAACTATTCCACCTGTTACAAATTATACCCTACATTGCCCAGATGAAGTGGACAAAGGCAAGAGGGAGAAATGCTGTGTTCTAAACTACTCAGTTCAGGACTTTGCATCCTGATATGGTAAGTTCCAAGTCCCTCTTTCTCACTGTATATGCACTGTCTTAGTTAGGGTTTCACTGCTGTGAACAGACACCATGACCAAGGCAAGTCTTATAAAGGACAATATTTAATTTGGGTTGGCTTACAGGTTTATAGGTTCAGTCCATTGTCATCAAGGCAGGAACATAGCAGCATCCAGGCAGGGATGGTGCAGGAGGAGCTGAGAGTTCTACATCTTCATCTGAAGGCTGCTAGCAGAAGACTGGCTTCCAGGCAGCTAGGAAGAGGGTCAAGCCCAAACCCATTGGACACACTTCCTCTATCACACCAACTCTGATAAGGCTACACCTCCAAATAGTGCCACTCACTGGGCCGAGCATATACAAACCATCATATACACTCTTTCCCAAGTTCTGACTCCTAGTGTTCCTGGGGAGCACAGGGTGTGGGTTGCTTGTCTGACTTTGGTGGCACTATGATAGTTTAGAGGAGCCAAAGCTCTACCCAAACTTCTTGGGCCAGCCACAGGTTAGATGGCAGCTTTCTCCTTTCCTCCTCTGGCCTCTTAACACCCTCACTCCCACAGTTGTTTCTTTCTTTCTTTTTCTTTCTTTCTTTCTTTCTTTCTTTCTTTCTTTCTTTCTTTCTTTCTTTCTTTCTTTCTTCTTCTTCTTCTTCTTCTTCTTCTTCTTCTTCTTCTTCTTCTTCTTCTTCTTCTTCTTCTTCTTCTTCTTCTTCTTCTTCTTCCTCCTCCTCCTCCTCCTCCTCCTCCTCCTTTTTCCTCCTCCTCCTCCTTTTCCTCCTCCTCTTCCCTCCTCCTCCTCCTCCTCCTTTTCCTCCTCCTCTTCCTCCTCCTCCTCCTTTTCCTCCTCCTCTTCTTCCTCCTCCTCCTCCTCCTCCTCCTCTTCCTCCTCCTCCTCCTTTTCCTCCTCCTCTTCTTCCTCCTCCTCCTCCTCCTCCTCCTCCTCCTCTTCCTCCTCCTCCTCCTCCTCCTTTTCCTCCTCCTCTTCCTCCTCCTCCTCCTCCTCCTCTTCCTCTTCCTCCTCCTCCTCCTTTTCTTCCTCCTCTTCCTCCTCCTCCTCTTCCTCCTCTTTCTCCTCCTCCTCCTCCTCTTCCTCCTCCTCCTCCTCCTTTTCCTCCTCCTCTTCCTCCTCCTCCTCTTCCTCCTCTTCCTCCTCCTCCTCCTCCTCCTCTTCCTCTTCCTCCTCCTCCTCCTTTTCCTCCTCCTCTTCCTCCTCCTCCTCCTCTTCCTCTTCCTCCTCCTCCTCCTTTTCCTCCTCCTCTTCCTCCTCCTCCTCCTCCTCCTCTTCCTCTTCCTCCTCCTCCTCCTTTTCCTCCTCCTCTTCCTCCTCCTCCTCTTCCTCCTCTTCCTCATCCTCCTCCTCCTCCTCCTCCTCTTCCTCCTCTTTCTCCTCCTCCTCTTCCTCCTCCTCCCCTTCCTCCTCCTCCTTCTCTGAGCCCTTATCCCAACTCAGTGCCAGAGAGTTTGTAAACTCCTCAGAGTCTAGTCAGCTCCAACTCTCTTCAAGCTAAACCCTCCTCCCGAGAACTTGCTTCCACCCTTCCCGTCTGTTTTCAGCATTCTTGGGCCAAGAGCCTCCCCCCACTCAGTCCCAGGAGTGAACATTATCTTTTGGCCACTGGCAGCTGAGCACAACAGCTGAAGCCTTAAGTTAAAGCCTGTGAGTGTCTAGGGAAGGTCTTTAGTGGGGGGGGAGGATGCGGTGAGGTTTGAGTGTCATTCTTGAGTCGGTCTGCCAGCAAAGAATGTCCGTGCAAACTCATGGGTATGTGTATTCTTTCCCGGTCTTTACCACTAAAGTGGGATAGAAGGACAGGAAACATTCGAGGTGACATGAAAATAGAAAGGACCCCTCAGCCGAGTAAGTGTCAGGAAACTTCAACACAACTGGTCAAACTGCAAGTGCCTACAGAAATTGTGTGTTTCCTTAAACCAAGACATCTCAAATGAGGGCATCATAATGAATAAACTATGCCTATTTGGGGTCAGAATGTTTGTAAACATCCCTCTCTCAGCGTTTATCCCTAAATCTCTCCTCTCTCTCTCTCTCTCTCTCTCTCTCTCTCTCTCTCTCTCTCTCTCTCTCTCTCTCTCTCTGGTATATGTATGTATGTATAGTATAATGTATAGTATAGTATATGCCTGTAGCCAGACTTTGGCTACTTTGCATTTTTCTTTCTTCCACCCTTTCAACTCCCTAACACTCGATGGAGAAAAAAAGGGAAAGAGGGTATCATTATCCTTAGATTACTTCCTGCTGATTTGGGGTGCCAAGTTCCTTGTGGCAAGTTTGAATGACGGCATCAGGAGATCTAATTTCTTCTTCTTCTTTTTTTTTTTTTAAACAACTTTATTTTACAAAACAAAGATAAATGTACAGATTTTAAACATTTTTGCTTAAAATTATACATTTTTTGTCAGTACCTTTTTTCAGATTTTAACATAATTTTTATATAAAACTATATGAATATATTTTTTAGTCAGTACTTGATTTTTTTCAAGGTTTGATTGTATGCCTTGAAAACTTAATAGTTACAATGAGCTAAAGTACACGTAAAACAAAATGTAACATGGAAATAGTTAAAGTTTTCTTGTTTTGTAAATATTTTTTTTGTTTTGTTTTCTTTATTTCTTGGACTTCATACAGTCTGTGAGTTGTTTCTGGGGGAGTGCAAGCCTCTGGGGTTAGCCTCCCACTATCAGTGACTGCATATTATGTCTGTTCTTTTGTGACTCAGGATGATCTTCTCTAGATGCAGCCATTTTCTTAAGAATTTGGTTAAGTCATTGTTGCTGGTGGCTGAGTAGTATTCCATTGTGTATATGTACCACAATTTTTGTATCCATTCATCTTCTGAAGGACATCTGGGTTCCTTCCAGCTTCTGGCTATTATAAATAGAGCCGCTATGAACATTGTGGTGCATGTATCTTTGTTGTGTATTAAAGTGTCTCTGGGGTATATGACCAGAAGTGGAATAGCTGGGTCTTCAGGTAGTACTATATCCAATTTTCTGAGGTGTCGCCAGACAGATTTCCAGAGTGGTTGTATTAGCTTGCAACCCCACCAACAGTGGAGAAGTGTTCCTCTTTCTCCGCAGCCTCGCCAGCATCTGCTGTCATCTGAGTTTTGGATCTTGGCCAATCTGACTGGTGTGAGGTGGAATCTCAGGATTGTTTTGATTTGCATTTCCCTGATGGCTAAGGATGTGGAGCACTTCCTCAGATGTTTCTCGGCCATTTGGTGTTCCTCAACTGAAAACGTTTTGTTTAGCTCTAATTTCTTCTTAGTTTTTCTTTGTACACAACTACTTAATAAGCCACAACCAACAACTACCAACCAGTAACCCACACCTCTCAGGGTTATATCCCCTCTGAAGAGGTCCCAGAATTTCAAACATTGCACAATCACAGAAACTGTCTGCAGCTGGCAAAATCATACCCCTGCTAGAGCACCAGGTAAATCATAGTCAGCTGCCCTGGACAGTGTGAAGCAGCCCTGTATCCCATGCCTGGGATTAAAATGAGAACCTAGTCTTATAATATTTCTGTGTTTTTAAGGAAACCAAAATTCTCACTACATATGGCCCATGTGGGTGAGAACACTGACAGAGAAGACATTTAGTGTCCTACTCTGTCACTCTCCTTCTTATTCCTTTGAGACAGGTTCTCTCTTGGAACCTGGAGGTAGCTGGCAACTAGCAAGCTTGAGAGATCCTCTTATCTCCAGCCTATCACAACACTGGGGGAACAGGAGTGTGTTGTGTGGCTACCCTGACCTTTTTATTTTTCATGCTTCTTGGGGATTTGAACTCATATCCTTATGCTGGAACAGCAAGGACTCTTACCTATTGATTCATCTTTCAAGCCCCTTATTCGTAAACTGTATATTTCACCTCATAAAACTACATTACAATTTCATTCACAAAAGGAAATTCTTTGTGTGTGTACACATATGTGTCTGTTGTGTACATGCAGGTTCGTGTGTGTGAAGGTGGCCTGTGGTGGTCAGAGGACAACCTTGGCTGTTCCTCGGGTGTCACCTTTTCTTGTGAGACAGGGTCTCTCATAAGCTTGGAATTTGACAAATTAAGTTACCCTATCTGACTGTTGAGCCCCAGGAATCTGTCTGTCCCTGGCTCCCAGTGCTGAGATTATAAGTGTGGGTCAACTATATCTTTTTTCCCTCCCACGGGTTCTGGGGAATCAGACTCTGTCTCCATGCTTACAGGGAAAACACATTATGACTGAGCTACCCCCCCCCAGCCCACATTAGGAAAGTCTCCATGGTAAGAAAAATAAGTACACAAGCTTAAACAGACTCCAATTTCACTTAAAATTTAAGATTTGTTTACACTCAAGTCTTAGCCAGAACTCTGAGGAAGGATCATTTGGCTTAACCTTTAATTCTTGTTGATTACATCCTTGGAGGGAGTGTAGACAGTTCTCTGAGGGTAAAGATAGAAAAGCAGTTCTCTCTCTCAAGAGGCCCACACCCATACCTTGGGGACTATGCCTATCGCTTTCCTGTATTCTGTATAAATGCTTAATCATCAACGGTGCCACGTTCTAATATGTCCTGAAATCCTTTTCTGTGGCAGAGTCAGGAATCCCAATTTACCCTGACCCCTGTGCCTCCCCATTGCTGCAAACACCACTGGCTGTTTAGGAATGGACTTCAAAGGTGCAGATTCTAATGACAGTTGGTTTCAGCCTTTGAGGTCCTTTGTCTTCCCTGCTCTGATGTGGATGTGACTCTCGGTAGGAAGCAAGAGGGTCAGTGTTCTCTCTTTACACCAGTGACAATCTCACTTTCTCTGCTTGAGTTTTCTCAGGAAACCTTTTTTTCTCTTTTTACTGACAATGGTTGTGCTGGCAAGCCTAAAGTCAAAATCATGGAAAGTTATTAATAAAACCCCTTATAAATGCATCTGTCCCAAGTCATAGCTTCCATGTGGCTTCCTGCTGTGTTTTGTTCTTTGTTACTACAATTATTTTGCAAGGACAGTACAGGCGTTAAATGGGATCCTAAAATTATTGTTCCCAAGAAAAGTTAAAACCTGGAGGTTGTGTAGTCCAGTTTTGATTGAATTTGGCAACTTTCCAGTGGTCTGAACAAAACATGGAGACATTATAGGTTCTGAGATGCAGAAGGTCTTTTTAAAAAAGATTTATTTATTATATATAAGTATGCTGTAGCTGTCTTCAGACACACCAGAAGAGGGCATCAGATCTCATTACAGATGGTTGTGAGCCACCATGTGGTTGCTGGGATTTGAACTCAGGACCTCCGGAAGAGCAGTCAGTGCTCTTAACCACTGAGCCATCTCTCCAGCCCCAGAAGGTCTTATATATTGTCCTGAGGGACCTTGGACACTGATGACAGTAACTTAGGACCAGGTTATTCTGCACAGAACCCAGATGTACCTACTTCCATCCTAAAACTGTGTTCTCTTGGAAACTGAAGGCAGACACACCTTTCTGTGGCTGCATTGCCACATCAGGCAGATCAAGGATTATAACCCAGATTCCCTATAATTCAAACTCCTAGAACTTTCCCCTGGAGCCATCTCTAAGATAGAGGAGCATGAATTTGTACAGATGTAGGGTGAATGTCTACGTTTGTCTGAAGTACTTTAAAACTTCACTTAAAGTTTGTATTTTATATATAGCTTCAGCCACACTTTCTACGATTTGAAAATAGTTGTATACCAATTTAACATATCCCTACAAGGCTTTGATAAAGCTCTTAGGGTTATCCCAGCTTCTCATTTCTCCTGGCTCCAGAAGCTTCCAAGTCTCCTTCTGTGACTTCCAGTAAAATGACATCATGTCATATTCCTGTTTACACTGGCTTAATCTGGAGTGATAAACTGGGTATATTTGGCTAATTCATGCTTGGGTCTGTTGGCCATTTGGAGGAGATCTGAGTGGTGAATGTCAGCAGCTCTGAACTGAGAACACTGTGTGTTAGTGTCTCCCATGGGTTGTCAGGGAGGCCCACGGCTCAGATGTACGGAGAAGGGGCTCACTGGGCATTGTCTAGTGCACAGGAAATGGACCAGTGAGCACGGTCCAGCTCTGAGTCTTGGTACACGCCATCTCTCACACTAGAAGGTTACCAGCACTGCTTTGCCTGTTAAACCCCCTCCTTATGTTCTGAAAAGTGCCAAATGTCATTGCCTTCACCAACCCCTTCCTTTGCAATGACTCTTCTCTTCCCGAGTTCCTAAAACACATCGTCTATCAGCATCCTTTGATCCTTAAAGATCCCCTGTCTGTTTTTCCACAAGTGAAGGCATGGCCCTGTCACCTTTCTGTCCTCTACATGGCTTGCAAGGACTTTTAGGTAGTAGCTACTGATCAGCCTGGGTTTTATGCCAACTTAATGCCCTTTTTGTGCCATAAAGAATGAGAGAGGAGGTAACTTTGCTTCTCTTCTTAGATTCTCATCTTTTTGTTTTGGTCTCTGTGTTGCATTAATATAAATAAATGTCAGTTCTTCTTCATCTTTCTTTCCTCATCAGGATGTTTCCTTCCAGTGAGCCTGCTTTGAAAGGCAGTGACAGAGGTCTGTTGGCACATCAAGTAGAGAGAACAGTGACCTCTGTAGAATCTATGGTACAGAAAGTTCTTTGTCTTCCTCAGAGCTAGCAGGACATCTTCATGGCCTGGCCACCTTACTGCCTAGCAGAATGCTGAGACTTGGCTTGTTTCTGGACATGAGCATAAAGGGGGAGGAGCAGACCCTCAGTGGGGCTCCATCTTTCATGCGTTGACAGAGTGGATTAAAAAAGGTGGATGTGGATAAGCTCAGACCCCTGCAGGTTGCAGACCCCATCTCAGTGTTTGAGAGGAAGGATTGGAGAACATTTCTAGTTTTCATCATGAGGTAGAAGTCTCAGGAACGGTGTTGGTCAGGCCTGGGTAACTGTGGGACCATTCATCCCCAGCCGGAAAGCCACGATGTGAACATAGTCCTGTAAGATTTTGGGGGCAGGGCATGTTCTACTATATATAGCTGCTTCAGGACCCTTGCTTTTCCTAGCAGTGGCTTCATTATACTTTAGGGGATCAAACCCTTCTCTACTCCATCCTTTAAATCTGGCTGGCAGAGGTAGGAGAGGGAGCAAGGAACTAGAATGCATGCCTTGGAATGACATGAATCACTTTTACCTAAATCCCATTAGCCAGGCCACAGTAATTTGTAGGAACTCATTGCAAAGGAGGTTGGGAAATGTAGTCTGGCTGTGCTTCTAAAAAGAAGGCACCTCAGAGGTGTTCTAGGGACTTTGATGGACTTGCTGTTCACAATGGACTTATTCACATTTTGCTTTTAATCCTTCCTGTTAGTTATACTAATGATCAGAGAGATTAACAGATTTCCCCATTTGGTCAAATCTCCTCTGCTGCTTCTTCATTCTTACCTGCTGGCTCTATCATGCCCAGGCTGTGATCACCAGGGATATTCTCAGGTGCTTCCTTCATGGTGTCTACCTTTTTTTCTTTGAATAGTACAGGACTTCCTCCTTAGTACATAGTGTGTGTCCCCTTAGAGCTAGGATCCGACAAGATTCTAAATGTGTTACATAATGTCAAAATATTTCTACACATTTATTTATGTAATTGTGTATTCCCTTAAGAGCCACAAAGACAATGACTTGGGATTTAGCCCAGCTGGTCATGAATTTGTCCTGTGTTTGAACTAGGTGGGTGGACTCAGCACATTTCACTTGTTTCTGTGGGAGACTGAGCACCAGCAGGACGTGGACCGTCTGGCCAGCTGTACCCTCTGCTACGGTAAGAACTAGGGCAGTGCTTCTAATCTGACTGAGGGCTTGGGAGCAGATGAGTGCATGCCAGCCCAGGCTAGACCTGCCGTTCAGACACTATATTTGCTCGGCATGCACTGTGGGTGAGAATCTCGGAATTCTTAACTGAATGAAGATTTTCAGTTTTTCTTAGGAAGTCAGCATTATCCTGAGAGGCACACACACTGCATTCCTGGGCGACCACAGGCCAGAGGATGTATGACTCCCGATGAGTCAAGTAACTGCTGTGCCCCATAGTCACTCCTTATCCCCTTTGGCACACTCTGATACAGTCTGTTCCATTCTTCAGAGTTCCCGTATGTGCTGAGCATGAGAGTCAAATGTTAGTGTAACTTTGTGTGATGGGCGGTCACTGAGCTAAGAGCTCAGGGTCCTGGGTCCTAGATAATGGACCTACTTCTGGTTAGTGGTGAGATCCCCCCATTTATCTCTTCTGCCTCCACTACTGTATCTACCCCATGTTGCATTCTCTGCAGAAGTGCATGCATGCCTGCCTCCCTGGGAAGCATTCTCATGCAACTTCCCTGAAGTGAACCACCCACACTCACAGAGAACCCACACCAGAGTGGTTAAACTCCCGGAGTGATGTAGTCATACACTGGTAGGAGAGAGAAGGCAGATTCAGGAATGACCGTGTGTGGACCATGCTGTGGCTGAAAAGCTACATTCACACACAATATTTCACAGGGCACGTGGTGGTCTCTCCTTGAGCCCCAGTTCCTCTTCTATAGAAACCTAACTTCATGGGTGTTCCTCGAGGTCTTACTGTGCATTGGGCTCTGTTCTAAGCAATACATATACAAACTCAGTTTTTTTTAAAAACGTAAACACCAAAACCAATGGCAGTTTTACTATTTGTAACTTAAATGTATGTGTGTCCTAGAGGTCAGTGGTGTGTCAGGGTTTCCTGGAGCTGGAGTGACAGGTGGTTGTGAGCCACTGCATGTGGGTACTGGGAATAGGACATGAAGGTGGTATGGGTCCTAACCACTGAGCAGTTTCTCCAGCCCCTGGACCATTTGATAACTACACAGTAAGGATAAATGCATATAATACTGACCTTCTGCCCCAACTCTAATACTCGATTCTTTGCCTTTGTGCATAACAGGAGGAAATGTAAATGTTCATTTCCATAGAGGTTATGAAAATAAAGATGTCACCCCCCCCCCCCCCGTCTACTCTATAGATCCCCTGTAGGACCTGTGGTTCCAAGTTAAGAACACCAGCTGACCACTAGTTCTTAATGAAAGGGGTTATGTCATGGGTGGGTTCCTAAAACATTGTCAGAAAGCCTGAGTGTACTTCTGTGGCAAAACTCCAAGCTCTGACTCAGCTTTCCCAAACCAGAATCCATTTTTTTTTTTTAAAAGGGAGAGGAAAAGAGGGAAAAGATTTTATATGTTCGTAAAGTCGAACCAGCCTAAGAACTCTGCTCTCCTGACCAGGAACCCACTTTAGAACCACCAACATTGCTTTTATAAAAATATAAGCGTAAAATGTCAGTAGAGTTATTATCTGTTTTCAGAGCTCACTGTCGGCTCTAGCAGTCAACGTGTGGCTTCTCAAATGGAAGGGTTGGTCTCGTGAGTGGGATCCTAAAACCCTGCTAGAATGCCTGAGGGTGTGCGTGTGCATGTAAACTTACATACCTACTTACACAGTTCATCTCTAGGCCCTTTTTATGGAGAGGAAGCAATAAGTAATGAACCAGAGATTAGGAATTTAGAAGACCTATCAGGCATGTCCAACCTGGCCCCGCGGGCACCATGTATTTCAGGATAGCTACAGTTGTGCACTTGAAGACCCCGATCTGCTTTTGCAGTATCAATAGTCTTGGCATCCCTGCAGTACAGGAGAGCATTAGATGTGCAGTCAGCTTCAATTCTGTCTTCTGAAAAAATGGACAACTGTTTTTAAACTGTCAAATCTGTCTCAACCCATGTCTTCCGGGGCAGCACTCAAGACAGATTGACCATGAGGCGGGTAGTGCTTTCTGCACGGAAAGAAAGGTTGCCTGACTTAACTCTGCCTCTCCTCCCTTCCCTGCCCCCCCCCCCCCCGTATTTCCTTGCTAGACAAGTGCCGACCAGCCCCGGGATGCCAGCCGGATACTCCCAGGCCTCAGGAGCTGGACATGGACTTGGTATTCCTGGTGGACAGTTCCGAGGGTGTCAGCAGGGACATATACCTTGGGGCTTTGCGGCTGGTGGATTCAGTGCTCAAGGACATGGAGGTGGCTGCACAGCCTGGCACATCCTGGCATGGGGCACGCGTGGCCTTGCTGACACACACAACCCCAGGCTTTTGGCCTGATGTGGGTCAAGCCCCTGTGCTTGAGTACTTCCACCTGACCTCCCACGGCCACCGGACACAGATGCAAAGGCAGATTCGGGAGGCTGCGAGTGGCCTGCTACAGGGAGCCCCCGCCCTGGGCCACGCCCTGGAGTGGACGCTGGAAAAAGTGCTTCTGGCAGCCATATTGCCTCGGAGGTCGCGGGTCCTCTTTGCCATCGTGGCTAGTGAGACAAGCATCTGGGACAGAGAGAAACTAAGAGCTCTGTCCCAGGAGGCCAAGTGCAAGGGCATCACACTGTTTGTGCTGGCTGTGGGCCCAGGAGTGGGAGCCCAGGAGATGGCTGAGCTGGCCAGAGTGGCCAGTGCACCCTGGGAGCAGCACCTGTTACGCCTGGAGGGCGTCTCAGAGGCAGAGGTAGCCTATGCCAGCCGATTCACGAAGGCCTTCCTGAACCTTCTAAAAAGTGAGTGGCAAAGAGGGTGGGTATGGATGTGGGTGGGGGTGTAGGGGTGTGGGGTGGGTAGGGGCTGGGTTATTTTAGGTGGTGTTGGCTGCAGAAACTTACAGATATTTGCTTTTTAAAATGGTTTATTTTATCTTTTTTCAGCATTATTTTATTTGATAGTTGAAAGCTTTTATATTCATTGGTAATTTCATACAGGAAAAGAATATATTTAGGTCATATCACTCTTTCTGTTTTAACTTTTCTTGAACCCTCTTCCACATCCTCCTCCCAACTTCTTCATTTCCTCCTTCCTCCTCCCCTCCTTCATCCTCCTGCTCCCCTCCTCCTGCTTCTTCCTCCTTCTTCTTTTTCCTCCTCCTCTTTTCCTCCACCCCTCCTCCTTTTTCCACTCCCCCCTTCTTTTCCACTGAGTTCTTCTAGCGCTGTTCCTCTCTCAGAAGCAGTCACCTACATATGGCTGTGTTTCAGGATAGAGTTTCCAGCAGTCAGTCTGCTGCAAGTCCCTTGATCCGCTCTCCCCACCGGGTGCCTTGGAGGCCCCAGGCTTCCACAAAGCTTCTCAATTATTTTCAGTTATCAAAATAAGAATTTTGAGTGTGCGCGCGCGCGCGCACACACACACACACACACACACACACACACACACACACACACCATTTGAGACCTAAACTCTGCACATTAGAGGAAGCAGGCAGTAAGAGTTTTGTCTTATTATTTTAAAGTACAGGCTAAATTGGCAGCATGAGGTCAAAAGTCCTCAGAGACCTTCCAGGAAGCAAGAGTGACAGGTCAAAAGCTTGGGGTCTCCCTCTTCAGGCTGGGTAGATTACACCAATGGTGGGAATTAAAGAATGGGCTGTGTCAGTGCATCTGGTCTGGAATTCTCTCCTACATCCCTGCCCCAGCAGCCTCACCTCCCATCATACCCAGAAGAGCCTAATTCATGAGCATCCAGGACCAAAGTGTACCCCCAACATAATAGTGGCGAGTTATCGTGGGGGTGGGGTATTATCTTAGCCAAATTCAGGTGTTTGTATTGCAGTTAGCAATTAAAAATAAAACATGCTCAGCCTATGCTGTGAACTCTGGGGAATGCCTCCTTCCCATCCATGCTGGAAGACATGAGTTCCTCAGTGGGTATGACTTCCCACTGTGGGTCTCGAGGGGCATCTGCTCCTTCATGGCTCAGGAGATGAAGGGATGCTAATGGACATCTTAGATGCACTGGAGTGGTGTTTGTACCTTCCCATTTGACAGATGCTTCATCAGTGAGTTAGTTCTTGTTCTAGCTTTGTTACTCAGGAGCTGTACGACAGGAGAAGCCACAGGCTTACTTCCTCCGAACCTTAGATTCCCGGTCTTTGCAGAGAGCAATGGAGGTGGTTTATAGCTCAGTGATCTCTGAAGGAGAAGCTGAAAACCAGTCTCTTCTCCCATCTGTCTAATGTGATCTTACTTTACTTTTGAGGTTTTATTAGATTTACACTTTACATTCTGTGGTATTCTTTGAAGTCGAGATATTATTTATCTAACAGAATGTGCTTTATGTTTTTGTTTTGCTTTTAATTCAATTTTTATGGTTTTATTTGCATT
Organism: Micromys minutus; assembly: GCF_963924665.1. Taxonomy (NCBI): domain Eukaryota; kingdom Metazoa; phylum Chordata; class Mammalia; order Rodentia; family Muridae; genus Micromys; species Micromys minutus. The sequence continues at coordinate 36,874,164 of NC_137956.1, read as the reverse complement.
TATTTTTACATTTATTTTATATTTTCCTCGAGTGCCTTTTATGAGTCTTTGATTTTTATATCAAGGTTTTTTTTTTTTTTTGTTATTCTTACTGTTCAATTTGCTTTTTTTCCCACATTTATTTTGTTTTATTTTAGATTTTGCTTTAATTTTATGACTTTTGAGTTTGATGCAGTATTTTTGGTGGTGATTTTAGTGGTATATAATTTTATTTTTTGCTCTGTTTTTTATCTCTCTCTCTCTCTCTCTCTTACACACACACACACACACACACACACACACACACACACAGTCTCTGTGTATTACTGGCTGTTCTGGAATAGACCAGACTAGCCTCGATCTCAGAGATCATCTTGCCTCTGCCTCCTGAGTGCTGGAATTAAAGGCATGCACTACCACCACCTGGCTAAAATTGATGTTTTTATTTTTTGAGAATTTCCTCCAATGTATTTTGGTCATAGGCATACACATTTCTCCCCCTAACTCCTCCCAGATCTATCCTCAGCTTTCCATCCCTTCCCAACTTCTTCATATCCTCTTTATATTTTTAATAACTACTAAGTCCGGCATGTACTGCCATATTTGTGTTCATACATATATATGTATGTATGTGTATGTTGTATATGTATATTCATGGCTGTGGGGCCGTCCACTGGAGCATGGTTGACAATCAGTGGCCGTGCCCTTAAAGAAAACTGGTTTTGTCTCCATCAGCACCAACTGTCAGCATCTCCTCAGACAGGTGTGGGCCTCTTTCCCCTCTGTGCTAGAATGTTGACTGGCTTATCCCTCTCGCAGCTTTCTGGCCAGCAACCACACCTGCCCTGAGTTCGTGAGTGTAGGGCACTACCCTGTCAGGATACACTGCTTTTCTATGCTGGTGTCCACCCCTGGCTCCCACAGTCTTTGTATCTGTTCTTTCCTGAAGTTCTCCGAGCATTGTAGGGCTCCCAGCGGAGGTGCTTAGATGTCCCATTTTGTGCTGGGCACACCTTGGACACTGTTTTCATTTTCATTATTTTTACATTCTTTATGATTTTATGTTTGATTTGATTTTAAAATATGTTTTACTTGTAGGTGGGATAAACCAGTATCCACCCCCAGAGCTCACTGAAGAGTGTGGGGGCCCAAACCGTGGGGACACCTTGCTGCAGTTCTACGCTTCTGCCAAGAGGTGAGCTCTGGGTGGGGTGGACCCAGGGCAGGGATGCTGTCTCCCTTCATGAAATCCCAGTCTTTAACTTGACCCAGACCATTTGGGAAGCACCTGGGTTTGACAACTCCAAGGGTGCTTAGTATTTCTTTTGTAATTTTTTTTTTTTTTTTTTTTTGAGAAAGGGTCTCAGGCAGCTTTGAACATATGATTCTCTTGCTTCCTGAGCGCTGGGACTATAGGTGTGGCACCACGCCCAGATCTCTTTTCTAACTATTTGGTGGTGGTGGTGGGGACCTGCCTACTTCTGCCCCCTGAGTGCTGGGACAAGTGGAGTGCATCACTGCACAGTGTTAGAAGCAACAATGGGCCTGGAGAGATGGCTGGCAGTTAGGGGACTTGCTGGGCCTGTTCTCAGCATCCATGTGTAGCTTTCAAACAGCTGTAAGTGAAGTTCCTGGGGATGCAACGCCCTCGCTGGCTTCCACAGGCACCAGGCATGCACAGGGTATACACAAATGCAGGCAAGGCAAACACTCAGGCAAACGCTCATCTAAAGCTCCCATCTCACCATAGCAACTGTCCTCCAAGCTCAGGTTTCAGAGGGGAAGCTGATGATGCTGAGTACCCAGCGCTGCCCCCGGTCCAGCCAGGGCTCAGCACAGAGCCACAGCATCTGTATCCACCAAGGGCAGAATGGCTGAGTTTGGTCCAATGACAAGGCTGTGCGAGTCTCTCGTGATCCTGGAGACTGAGCTTTGGCAGGTGTCCCACCACTGAGCTACATCCCTGGCCATGCAACATGACAAGGATTCCTTCCCTACAGGTTGTCCAAGCGCCAGTTTGGCATGTCTGCTGCCTCTGCGTATGACTCAGAAGCACTCAAGTCACCAGACATCTTTCTAGAGGGGAAGAGGGAAAGCAGGATGTCATCCATAGCTCATCAAGAAGTGCTGGGAAGCCATGAACAGGACAGAGTGGACACTGAAGATATCCATCAGGAAACACCAGCAAAAGGAAGATGATTGGGCTCCGCCCACGGTGAGACGCCACGCCATGGCTTCCTTGTTCTCTAAGTTGGATTCACGTTTGAAAATATTTATCTCTAAAGAAAATGATTCTGTGGACCTTGTCATCATGCACCTTTTTAAAGCACATTGTATTTACAAATTTATTCACTGAGCTGTAGAAGGTACTTTGAGACATCAAAAAGACTTCCCTTCCCTAGAATCCATGCCAGGCCAAATCATGTCACCATCTTTCCAGGAAGTGGTGCCAGATCACAAAGACTCAGAGGGCCCATTACAAACAACCAACCCACTGGCCAAATGATTGTCTCCTTCAGATATGGTGAATTTATTCTTGACCTTGACCTGACCTTCATGGTAAACTTCTTGGTTTATAATGTTCACTGTGGTGCAGCCTCACCGCGTTTAAGGAGCATTTAAAAAAAGATTTGTTTGTTGTTTATTTATTTATTTATTTATTTATTTATTTATTTATTTATTTATTATGTATACAGTGTTCTGCCTGCATGTTTGCCTGCAGGTCAGAAGAGGGCACCAGATCCCATTATAGATGGTTATGAGCCATCATGTGGTTGCTGAGAATTGAACTCAGGACCTCTGGAAGAGCATACAGTGCTCTTAACCGCTGAGGCATCTCTCATTTAAGAAGCATTTTAAAACACTGTTAGGTTGATTTTAGATCACAACATGGAGAAATGTTATATCTTATCAGTGATCAGCGGATAATGCTGAACATTAAACACATTAGTATGGGATATGGGAGAACTTGAGTGTAATGCTTTCTGAAGGGTTATTTATCTTTATTTTCTGTTCCTGTGAGAATGTCTGCATGCATATGTGCACTACAAGTGAAGTGCCCTTGGAGGCCAGAAGAGGGCATTAGATCCTCAGGAACTGGGGTTGGGGACAATTGTGGCCCATCATGTGGGTGGTGGGAATTGAACACAGGTCCCCTAAAAAGGCAACTAGTGCTCTTAACTACCGAACCATTTCTCCAGTCATTTTCAAAAGTCATACGAGAAAGTGAAAGAGTTTCTAATGAGTGGGGGCTACTTCTATTTAGAGAAAAGGGGACTTGCTGTATACTTCTAGATGGCTCACACGCTTAGGGCTGCTGCCTAAGTGGCCACAGGGATGATGCAGTTTTTCTGTGGCTCACTGCTCTGAATTAGAGTTGAGTGCTTTCTTTTTCGGGTTGATCTGAGGATAAAGCGTGGTATTCTGTGTTCAGTGCCTGCTAAGGACACAGATCTCTTAGCTGTTCAGATTCAGGTACCACGTGTAGTTAGTTACCTGTTAGATTCCAAAGCAACACACATCTAAGAGAAACAACAGAACTAGACAGCACAAGAATAGGTGCTCACAGCAATGGCTTCCCCTCCATAGCTTGAAACAAGCATCAGAAGAGCTCACATGCAGATGTTTTCAGCACAGAGTATCTTCAGCTAACCTTCCCGAGGTAATGGTTTTAGTCCTGGATACACAGCAGAATCACCTGCGAATCTTCTATTAATTAAGCCTGTTCCGTGACAATTTTATACATGTATACAATGCATTGTTTACCCTCGACCCCTCTACCACTTCTCTTTTATCCCCATCAACTGTCCTCTCCATCCCACAAAGCCCTTCTTCACAGTCTGTGACCCACCAAGTTTAACCACGCCCATCTGTGTGGATTACGGGTTTGGACTGGTGGGCTGAGCTGTGGGTGTGCAACCAAAGATGATGACTCTTCCAGCTGTGGGAAGTTCAGCATGGAGGGGCAGGCCCTCCTGAGTCCCTTCTCCTTTTATGACCAAATGTTGACAGAGCAAGTCTTGTGCACGTTCATTTCAGGAAGCCGCAGTTCCTGATTGCAGCGGTCGTGTTGAATCCAGAAGATGGCGGATCGCTTCTGTCTACCTGTTCTTGCGTTCTCTCCACCCCTTCTTCAGTGACATTCCCTGAGCCATAGAGGAGGTGGCATATTCATCTTTTTTAGGACTGAGCATTCAACTGCCGCTTATCAACTGGGCATCTTGGGACATTCTCCTTTGAGCAGTCCATTCAGTTTATGGGCGGGGGGGATATCAGGTGATTCCCAGTGCAGTCGACAATGACAACGTCTGCTCTGAGGCACCATTTATCACAACGCCAAGATCAAAAAAGATAGAGAACCATCTAATCCAGGTCTACCCATAAACCCAATGCCTGTAGTCCCCAGTGCCCCTCAGCCACGCTGTCACTGTGTCTAGCTCTCTCTCCTCCTGCTCTCCAAGGCTATCCCTAGCGCTCCTCTCAACCCCCTTCCTCCAGTTTTCCTAACCATAGTTTGCTCCTTTTGCATTTATCAAAAGAAATAAAGGCAAACAGCCAAACCTTCAACTTCCTTTCTCTTGCCCCGCCTACCCCATGTTCTCTCATTGGCTGGTCTCTGTCTTGTTCTGATTCGCTGAGAAACTGGTGGGCTCTTTCTCAGTCCATTGCCTTGAGTTCCTTGAGGATTTTGCCATTTATGACTGTCCCCTTCCTTTTCAGACTCCCTCTTCCCTTGGCTTTGTGGACAGCAGTCTGCGTTGGAGTAGACAGCCATTCTTGGGGCAGGCCTAGAGAGTCAGCCCCTGCCCATCTTTGTTAGTCTCCCTCTGTTCTCTTATATATATATTTTTTCTTGACTTTCTTTGTACAGCTCGGTTTAGCCCCCCTGTGAGACTGCAGATCGGGTCATGTCATTCTTATAACGTGTCCTTCCTGTGTGAGGAACACAGACTTTTAAGGTTGACCCATGCCCAGAGGCTCTGGAGCTTTGGTGGCTGCCATGTTCCTGTATGTCATGTTTACCCGAGTCACACAGTTGGCCCTTGGGTCCTGCTACATTTCTGGCTCTAGTGCCCAGCTCACTCTCAGCTGCACGCTCTGTCTGCCGTATCTGTTCATCCATTACTATTGGGCTCACGTTCATCCCTCCTCAGGGTCCTCTCTGTGCCTTGGCAAAACTTTCATGGCCTCCTCTGTTCCTTATATTGTAGCTGGATTCTACCATGAAGCCTGTACCCTGCTCTTGCACCTGCTTGGGAAGAATTTTAGACAAGTGTGATCTCTTCTCACACAACCCAGGATGATCTTGTCACATTTTCCATTTTGGTGTTATCCAAGCACTGAGAGTTTTTTTTTCCTCCTCTTCCAAGTAGGGTTATGTATTGTAAAACATCTATCTCGGGCAATAGAACAAACCCCAAATTCAGTGAAACTGTAATTTCACTGTAGCTGCTCCTTACACCCACCAGCATGCTCCTTCCCACACACCCTGCACCCCTTTGTGCCTGGACCCCACAGACTTGAGTAAAATCCTGGTCACCACAGCAGCATCTGCCCAGAAGGCAAATGTTAATATTCCATGGGAAAACAATGCCTAACACAAGATTGGGGTTCTCAGTAATCACTCGAATAAAAGCTTGTTATTCTCCGATGTCGTATTATACTAATAAAAAAAGCTCAAGGCTGTAAGGAATCCTGAGTGTCAGGCTTCGGGCAATAGCTTAGGCTGATTAGCTGAAAGTTCTGAGTCCCATAGTTCTGACTAATAACACTGATGATCACATTGGCTGTTTAAGTTGAGGTATTTTAAGATTCACTACAATTAAAGTTTCAGTTTCTTGGCCAGTCCAGACACACTTCAGATGCTCAGCAGTCACACATGTGGGCAGGGGCATCGATCAGCATAGATTTCCCATCAATTCAGATGTCTGTGTCACTACAGAAAGTTCAGCTGCATGACACCATTCCAAATATGTCATCTGGGAAAAGCTGCATCTTCCCGACCAGACAAAGTGGGGCTTCTAAAGACGAAGGCTCAAGCTAGTGTAACAAGTCTTTGGTTTTGTGGGTTCTGAGTGGCTTTGGCAGAGGTGAAGACTGCTGGTTGCTGAGCCCAGAATCTCTGGGTCAGGTCAAGGCAGAACCTTGTGACGTGGCTGTTCACTTCTCAGTGTTTCTCTGTTGGTGCCCACAAGGCTGTGACCACGTGTTCTTTTCCCTGATACCCCACCCCAGAAGAGAACCACACAATGGCACATCCAAGTGTGCCTGCCCCAGCCCAGGCCCAGCACAATCCTAGTATCAGTTTCTTTAGGATCAAGAGTGTTCCCATCTCCTAGAAAATCAGCATGTGTTGATCGTCCTACTGAGTGGCTGGTCCGAAGCTTCTGCAACAGCCTAAGCACCGTGCAGTGTGCTGCCTCCTGTCTGCGTGATGTCTTCGATATTGAGGGTCCTCTGAGCTCCCAGAGCATCCGGCACTTCAGAGTTGGTCCAGGGAAAGCACACTGCATATGATATAAAGTGTCAAAAAAGCCATGTGGAAGGAGGGGGTGACACACCTGGGAAACCTGCCCCTGACTGAAAATCCAGGGAGGTCCCAACTCTTGCCTTGCTGTGTCTGCTGATTCCCAATGCCATTAAAAAATCTCTCCAGTCATACCATGTTCTTTTTTTCCTCTGGTCAAGTAAAGGACTGAGATGTTTTATAAAAGAAACAAGTGAGGGTCTCTAAGTGTCACAAAACTTCACTCACTCATGTATATGTTGTATATAATACATCTTTATTCCACACATGGCTAAAATGATAATTACATCTCTATGCACCTTGTATATGTTGTAACATGTGACTTGTACTGTGCTTGTAATATTAGGCTTAAAGGGATTGTCTTTATGATTGAGGAAGTTGAGGCACACAGTGGGGAGGCAGGGGATTGCAGTGTTTGAGATGATCAGAGCCATCGTGCCTGAGCCCGGCTCTCTCTGTTTGCTTGCAGGTCCTTGCTCTGTGGATTCTGAGGAAGACAAGTGTCCGAAGTAGTACTAGAACCAGGAAGAACGAGCTTGCCAACTCCTCTGGTTTGGGGACTGTGGGGGCAACGCCAGCCAGTTTGAAACCAGAGAAAATGTGAGACGTGGTGTAGGCCAAGCCTTATAACTGGTGCTCTTCCTTTAACACTTAGACCATGAGACTGGCATCACCCTTGCTGAGGCAGGCTACCCAGCTCATGACTGGCAAAGCCCACTCCGTAGCCCTGGATATTGTCCGTCCCTCCACTGTTCCCTGCTGGGGAAGGCTTAGGCTAGATCTTTTGTGACTGAGAAGGATTAAATTCTATTTTTTCCACGTTTTAAAATTAGTTCTTGCGGAACTTTGAGCAAAGTGTTTTGGCCGTATTCACCCATGCTTCAGCTCCTTCAAGGTCCACTCCCTCTCTCCTGCCAATCCAACGTGTGCCATCTTCAAAAAAAACCTATTGAGTCCAGTTTGTGCTGCCCATATGTGGGGCCTTCCGCATGGCCGACCCACTAGGAACTACACCGTAATGAAAACTGACTTTGCTTCTCACAGACACTATCAATGACCAGTATTTCCCCGCTGGGATGTAATGGGCGCCTACCTTCCCTCTCCTCGCTTGATCTTGCAAACTCTTTAGGATTCTGGTGTTCATTCTCAAATATTGGAGGTTTTTTTTTTTTTTAAAGAAATTAATTGAGTTGTGATTTAACACACATAGATACATATGCAGAGACATATACACGGAGACACAGCCAGACAGACAGACAGAGAGGTACACACATGCACATACAGTCAGAAACACACACCCACACACCTGAAGAGAAGCTGGAATAATCTAGATAGACAGACACACATACAGTCAGACAGATGGTCTGACACATACAGGATACAACAGGTACAAAGGCACAGACAGACAGACAGACATATACACAGAGAGAGGAGAGAGAAGGGAGAGAGAGAATGCTTCCCCCCCCCCCACCCTGGCCTCAGAACTTATCCCTAGCTTCAACCAAGCACTGGGAAGGAGGGAACTCTGGGAAACTGAGGGAGTCTGGCTTTGTGACATCATGTATTATTCATCTTGGGGTTCCCTAAGGAAACATCACAGATTGGGTACCCTAAGGAACAGAAGTCTACTTCTCAAAGCTCTGCCTGGAAATCCAAGCTCAGTGTGTCAGCCTGCTCGGTTTCCATGGTGAGGGATTTCTTTTGGCTGGCAGATGGACACTTTCTTGTGTCCTCACATGGCCACATTAGGCCTTTCCTTCCACATGCTCATAGAGGGAGGGAAGGGATGAAGGTGGCAAAGAGACCCTCTGGCATCTTCTAAGCTAATATATATATAAAATCTTCCCACCCTTCTGCATATTCAATTAAAGGCCCTATATGCAAATGCAGTCAGATCTGTGATTAACATTGTCAAATGAATTTGGGGAGAACAAACCCACAAGACCACGAATGGCTGATAGTTTCATGACTCCCACCCACCCAGCCCAGGACACAGTGGACTTTGCTCTCTGACACAGAAACTCTTGTCTTAAATTTTAATTGCTTTAAAGATTTATATGTGTTTCCTGCATATATGTCTGTGTATCATGTGCATGCCTGGAACCCATGGAGGTTAGAAGAGGGTTATTAAATCCCCTGGAACTGGAGTTGCCCTGTTGTGAGCTGAGATCTGGGTTCAGGGCTTCAAACCTGGCTCTTCCACAAGAGCAACAAGTGCTTTCAATTGCCCAAGTCATCTCTCCAGTCCCAGAGACTGGGGTCTTTAGATTCATTTTTGTTCCCCCACAGTCTGGTGACACTGGTGACATTTAGGAGGAAATGACAATCAGCTTAAAAAAAATCCTTACACTTTGCTAATATATTTTCCACATGTGTGGGTGTTTTGCCCGCTCATGTCTGTGCACCATATGTGGCTGGTGCCTGCAGAGGCCAGAAGAGGGCACGAGGTTCCCTATGACCAGAGTCACAGATGGTTGGAAAGTGCCTTGTTGATGCTGGGAATTGAAGTCCTCTGGAAGGGCAGCCAGTGTTCTTAACTACTAAACCATCTCCCCAGCCCTGGGAACCAGCTCTGCACAGAATGGGATGTAAAGATATTCTGTTTTTACAGTGAGATGACTTTTGTCTTATCACAGAGGGATAACGTGTTCACTGTACCAAATGTGCACAAAAGGGACCTAAGACACAATGGCAAACCTATAATCTCTTCTTCCGACCATTTGTGCATAACCTAGGTTTTCTGCCGTAGCATACTGTGTGTTTCTGATTTGGGGTCCGGTGTTTTTAAGGAAAGGAATGAAACAGCAGCTGTTCCAGCTCATTAGCAGAGCTGCTGACTGTGCAGGTGTTGATGTCTCTCTTTTAGACACAGTCCCAGCTGCCTGAGCGGAGAGGAGTGGGTTTCTCTGCCCAGAGGGCAGTATTCGGGTTGTGGTACATTTATACTTCTGACTCCCTGAGTCCAGGAACTGAGGATATGAAGGCAAAGATTCTCAAGCAGTGTTGGTTCCCTTCCTCGGGACAATTGGGGTTTAGCTGCAATTCTCCTTGCGTTTCCTAGGTGGCAGTAAGGTACTTCCACTTAGCTTCTCGGTGGCTTCCTAAAGCTGCAGAGGCTCCAAGAGGCTCCCACTCAGTGTGCACAGTTTGGATACACAGACCTTCCGCATTTCCTTGTCTAGTTCTTCCCTCCCACCACTACCCCTCAGACGCTACTCAACGACTTTATTTCCAGGCTGAGGAAACAGTCTCAGGAAGGGAAATGGGTTTGACCAAAACACAAGATAAAACGGGCATTGTCTCCCTTGTTCAGGTAGGCTAGGGTTCTTGTTGGCCTATTCTGATTGTTTCTGTTACCACCCACGAGATGATTCTTAGAGTTGTGAAGTGGGAAGGATGACAGGTGTGGCTTTTGTACCTTGCCCATGTAGTCCTGGCCCTGCAGGGAAGTGAACAGTATGGATAGAGGTTGAACCCCTATGAAGACCAATCTCCTCCACCCCAAAAGAGATCTGAAGCAAAAAGGGCTTCTTGGTGTTGCCCAAGGTGGACTCAGATGTCTGGGTCAGTGTTCTCCGTCTCCACAGCCCGTGAATGTGGGCAGCTGGAAAACCATGCCTATGGTTCAGGCACCTCTGCAGTTATCACAACCCCAGAGAGGCCCTGCTGGTTTTCTGCCCAGAGGCCCCCCACGCACCCCAGAAGTTCAGGTGATGGGTCCTTCTCGAAGGTGTATCTGGGAGGTACAACCATGCCTGTCAATCTCTCTACTTGGAGTGTTCTTTTTCTTTCCATTGTCAGATTTCTCTACGTTCTGAACACAACAGGGCTTAATCAATGTTTGTGCAATATGTGAAACCTGAGCCTGACCAATGGTACTTCCCACCTTTCCTGGCAGCAGAACCAAATAGAACTTTGTATCTTCCTGGAGATGGAGTCAGGAGCATCCTGGGTACCTGTTGGCTGGCCTGTTTGGACATTCAGCAAGCTCTAGCGCTAGTAAGAGACCCCATCTCAATAAGATGGAGAGCCGTAGAGGAAGATGAGGTTTGCTTTGTTGAGTTAATTTTCCCTGTTGCTGATTCACCCCCCACACTGTCTGAACCAGTGTTTCCAGGCTTCTACCATGGACTGAGGGCCAGCGGCTCTTGGGGAGTGTGGTGAAACCTTTAAGAAGTAGGACCCTGGGAAAGGAAGTTAGGTTGTTGGGAGTGTACCCTTGACTGGGCCTTGCGACTCATTCTGTTTGCTCCCTGGATTCCACGAGGTAGCTTCCTCTGCCTCATGACCCTACCCTCATGTCTCTCTTGGCTGCAGGCTGAAAACAAATGAGCCTAGGGACCACAGACTGAAACCTCAAAACCACGACTTCAATTGTCAGTTTTTCTTCCTACAGCTTGACTTATTTCAGTCATTTTAGCACTTTTCAAAAGCTATGAGGGTTGTCCCCCAGACACCCTAGCACCTGCTTCCTTTCTATATCTCTTGCCCTGGAAAGACCATTTTGTAGATTCTGCATTCTTTAATGCCTGGTTTTAGATTTATTTACACACACACACACACACAAGTGTTTTGTCTGTGTGTATGTGCACGTGCCACATCAGAAGAGAGTGTCAGGTCCCCTGGACCTGGAGCTACTGGTGGTTGTGAATCTCGAGATGGGTGCTTGGAATCCAACTCAGGTCCTCTGTAAGAACAGCGAGTGCTGTAAACCTGGTGGCTTTTGGATCTTAGCTATTTCTTCAGCCCCTCTGCAGTTATTCTTTTTATTTTGTATTTATTTCAAACATCAAGGTTCTATGTAGCCCCTCACCCCTGCAGAAAAGCTTCGTGCATTTTGAAGTTCTTGCTTGGATTTGTTGTCTGGTCAATTATCACCTTGTGCTGCTTTGGGGATATTAATTCTTAGGGTGAGATTAAGTTGTAGAAAGGCCAAGTGACATTCAGCCCCAAGTATTAATCGGTTGGTCCAGAACCAGGATGAAATGCCTTTCGAGCTCTCTTGTCACTTGTTTGGTTCAGTAGGCACAGCTTAAGCATTTTAGTCATTAGGCGAATTGATTGTACAATGCTTTTAGACACACAGTGCATTTCATTGATTCTATGAAATTGGAAGGGTTAGGGTTGCCAGGCTCAGAATTTGGTTCCCAGCTGTGCTTGAAAGTCCAGAAATCAATTTGAGATCCAGGTGTGGTGGTGTACAACTTTCATCCCAGGCCATCTTCTGAAATACAGTGAGCGAGGCCAGCTTAGGTTTCGAGAGACCCTGCCACAAACAAACAAACAAACGAACAAACAAACAACCCCTTCCCTGACAAAATGGAAAATGGAGCAATCGGGAAAGGATAGGAATGTAGTTCAGGGAAGGAGTGATTTATTTATTTATAATTTTTATTGGTTATTCTATTTATTTACCTTTCAAATGTTATCCCCCTTCTCGGTTTGCCCTCGGCAAACCCCCTATCGCACCCTCCCCTGCTTCAATGAGGATGCTCCCCCACCCACCCACTCCAGCCTCACTCACTGCCCTAGCGTTTTTCTACACTGGAACATCAAGCCTTCACAGGACCAAGGGCCTCCCCTCCCACTGATGCCAGATAAGGCCATTCTCTCTGCTACATATTCATGTGTACTCTTGGGTTGGTGATTTAGTCCCTGGGAGCTTTGGGGGGTCTGGTTGGTTGATGTTGTTGTTCTTCCTATGGGGTTACAAACCCCCTCAGCTCCTTCAGTCCTTCCCCTAACTCCTCCACTGGGGTCCCCATGTCCAGTTCGATGGTTGGCTTCAAGGATCCACATCTGTATAGGAAGGAGTGTTTTTAAGTTGCATTGCTGTACACACAGAGTCATGCATGAATGCAGGTTAGGCTGGAACAGGAAGACCAGCAAGTTCAAGGTCTGTGACTGGCTACCTAGTAATATCTTGTCCCATAAAACAAAATGAGTTGTGGTGAGACATCTGTGTAACCCAAGAGAATCAGGAGCTCAAGGTCATTCTCAGCTACAAAGTAAGTGAGAGAGAGTTCAAGGTCATCCTGGGCTAGAGGAGCCTGTGTGTGTGTGTGTGTATCTATCTATCTATCTATCTATCTATCTATCTATCTATCTATCTATCTATATATATGCATCCAGTGACTTCTCTGGGCTTGACTTTCCTGGCTGAGCAGATCGCAGAGGGAACCAGTTGTTGCCCATTTATATTCTCTTTAGATTCTGCTTGCTGATGACATTGTTTTTTCTTTAGCTCATCTCCTAGGCAGCCGAGAAGCCAGAGAGCCAGAGAAACAGCCAACTAAATGCAACCTCAGATTACTGATCCGGAGTCTAATGAACCAAATAAGTGTCTGCTTTAGAGCACACAGATTTGGGAGGGATTACAATTCCACAGAATTGATTACAATTCCACAGATGCCGTGGGTAGGCACAGTTGTGTGCTCAGTCTCCTACCGGTTGGTTTGGTCACCGGCTTCCCTAAAGTCACATTCTAGAGATTTAAAAAACCAAGAAGGTATAAGCATATAATGCATGTGAGTGATTGGGTTAGGAAAACATTTGGGAGCAGATGATGGTTTGATGATGGTGCTCCTGAACCTGCGGTAATTATGCAACATCTGGCCGTAATTCATGGCAAACTGTCCAGTGGGCTGAGAAGGAAATCTTTGTTGTGAAGAGTCAGTGGGATGTTGTGAAGAGTCACTGGGATGAGGGGGTTGTCACCACACCATTTCCAAACCTGTCCCCAGGCATGCCACACAGGGAATCACAGGAGTATAAAAACCAGAAAGCATTTTAGTGTTTTCCAGTGAGATTGAAAATTCATACACTTTTAGTGAGCCCTCAGCAAATTCCTTTCCAAGCATATAACCTAGAAATTCATGAAGACGAGCACAACCCATGCCCAGTTCTCAATGACCCTTAAAAAAAAACCCCAAGGCTGTGAACGATGTCATGTGCTGTAAGAATGAGAAGCTGACCCAGTGGGAAGGGGCACTGGGTATCAAACCTGACAGCTTGACTTTGATTCCCAAGATCCATATGGTGGGAGGACAGAGTGGACTGCCATATGTTGTCTTTGGACCTCCCCAGGCTTGCTGCTGTAGATGCACAGGCAGGTGATTTAAAATCAGGACAAGCAATGATGGAAAGAAATGAACCAAGCTGCATTAAGATTTGGCAACAAGAATAGATCTGAAAAGATACATTTGTTGACAGCAAGACAAAGACAAAAGTAGAGATTGCACATATTCAGCAGCTGGGCCCATAACCACAAAGGTTCTTTGGCTACCTCAGCCATCAGCTGCCAGATGTAGCAAGACACTGCAGGCTTAGGGCTGAGGGAGCAGGGTTTACTTGTAACATTGATGTCTTAGCACGTTTTATCTTTCCAGATAGACATTCATATTATCTACAAATGCATATTTGATTTTTTCCCCTTTCAATCCTTTTACTTCTCAGTGTTCTCTTAAAGCTTCAAAACAGACAATTAAATTATGTTGTTCTTTATGAGGTAAACTAGGAAAAATGGGAGCTCCCTCTCTCTCTGTGTCTGCCTGTCTGCCTGTCTGCCTGCCTGTCTGTCTGTCTCTCTCTCTCTCAACGCACGCACATGCACACACCAGGAGTGAAGAACTTGTCTCTCTGGCTGTTGTATAACTCCTGGCAGGTGACCCCTAGATGAGCCATCATGAGGATTTTACCATTTAAGGAGGATTCACATCCTTCTGGGAGCAGATGTGTGCAGAAGCTGATCAAAGCTGAGTTAAAAATGTCCCCCTCCCTGTGTGAGACAGGTCAACCTCAGAGCTGCCTGAGGGGATGGATGAAGTCTGTGCTTTAGCCTTACTTAGCATCTCTGCCTAGTCCTTTCCTTCCCACACAATCCTGCATAAATAACATCCTTTCTGCTACCTGCCTACAGCAGGGACCACTTCCTGGGCACTCCGATCTGTGTTCCTTTTGTGGAAGGAAGAGCCTAGAACTTGAAGTGGAACATGGGTGTTGACGTTCTCTAGTCCCCGTCTGCAGTTGAATAGCCATTGGTATTCACCTGGTACCTGTGCACCAAGCTGCCCACTTATATCTTACGCACCACAGTGATCTAGAATGTTCCCAGAAGCACATATCCTAGACAAGTGAGCTGATAGCACTTTGCTCGGTTCAGGGAAACAGGGTCATTGCATGTTGGCTCAAGTCAGTTTCAGTGTGTCAGGGTTCTTCATCATGTGTCTTAGTTCCAAAGGATCTGCTTCACTTATGAGGGCATGGTAGCGATGTCAGGACCTCTTAGGTTAGGAAAAGAAACTTCTAGACTGGGTCTAGGTCTTTCCCCCCTAACTACTTCAGAAAAAGTAAGAACACAGCATTAGAAGGTTTGGTCTTATTTTAATCTCCTGGCTCTATGATCATAGCTTGTCCTGATTCACAGATGTGGGGAGGTAGTGGAGCGTAGAGTCTCATGATTATGTTCCCAGCATCCAGGCAGGGGATTGCTGTGGGTTTGAGGTCAGCCTGATTGACAGACTGAGTTCTAAGTTCAGTGAGGAGTGAGACCCTGTCTCTAAAAATCAAGAAGGGGTAGGGGTAGATACCCAGGAAACCATCCACAGAACTTATGAAGCTCAAAAAGGAGGAAGACCAGAATGTGGATGCCTCAGTCCTTCTTAGAAGGGAGAACAAAATGGGAGGAAATACAAGGTCAAATAGAGGAGCAGGGATTGAAGAAAAGATCATCCAGAGACTGCCTCACCTGGAGAACCATCCCATATGCAGCCACCAAACCCAAGCACTATTGCTGATGCCAAGAAGTGTTTATTGGTAGAAACCAGACATGGATGCCTCCTAGGAGGCTCTTCCAGAGCCATTCAGATATAGATGAGGATGCTTGCAGGTGAATACCAGACTGAACATGGGGACTTCAGTGAAAAAGCTAGAGAAAGGACTGAAAGAACTGAAAGGTTTGCATCCTCATGGGAAGAACAACATCATCATCAGCCAAGGCACTGAGGTGGAGAGGATGATTGGGAGAGGGAGCACCTTCATGGAAGCAAGTTGAGGGGGAGGAGGGAGGGGAGTGTGTGTGGGGGGGAAGGGTATACCATTTGAAATGTAAATACAGAGAATATCCAGTAAAATTTTTAAAAAAAGGAAGAGGAGAAAGAGGAGGAGGAAAAGGAGGAGGAGGGGAGGAGGAGGAGTGGATAGCAATAAAGAAACCGGACAGGCTTAGAGAAAAACAAGAATGCATGTAAGAAGCAAGACACATTTGTTAATTCCCCAAATATGCACTGAGCACAATTTTCCCAGAATATCCTATTTATAGGATGTATCTGTGTAGACTAAAGAAAAAAACTTTTCTTTTCTGCGGGAATTTACTAGTTTTTGTAATCTAGTCTCACTTCCTGTCTTCTCTGATTCTTGGTTGTAGATGCAGTGTGACCAGCTCCCTCCTGTCCTTGCTCCATGCTTTCCCTGCTGTGACTGGCTACAGTAAACCTTGAGACAAAGGCATTCTTCCTTTCTTAATTTGCCTTTGTAGGTGTATTGTCCCAGTATCCAGAAAAACAGTCAATACAGTGTCCATTCTGGGAAATTATGTCTCAGTTACGTATTTTATCTATTGCTGTGTAGCAAATTGTCCCACTCTTACTTAATAGCTTAAAAACAAACTCTATCTTTCGAGGTACAAAGGCCTATGCATGAGTGTGCACATGAGCATGTGTGTGTGCACTTGAGTGTATTCATGTGTGGAAATGCAGGCACTTGTGCGCCATGGTGCACGGTGAAAGTCAGGAGCAGCCAACCTTAGGACTTCCACCCTGCTGACAGTTGCACACTCAAGGTTGACGGGTCTTTGAGCATCTGCGTATGCTTTTGTCTCCACTCCCATCTCACTGTAGAAGTGCCGGACCTAACAGATGAAACACATAAAATGTATGGTTCACTCACCAAGCTGTGGTCTGGGGAGACAAGTTCTTTTCTCCTGTCTCCTATAAGTCAGGGTCTATGTTTTAACCATTCCCACTCAGCTTGATTTCCCAGATGCTAGAGAAAACATCTGATTAGGTGCTGGTGGGAAGTAAGGGGGCATGTACTCAGATTGTAGTTTAGCTTCTCAGTCTGTTCTCCCAGAATAGGTGTATGAGGCTGGAGCATCCTGAACGTCAGAGAAGGGAAGTTTAGGTTCTTGGTGGCTGCCTTAGTTTTGTCATAGGTATGATAAAATACTGACAGAAGATGGTTTTGTTTTGTGTCATGTTTGGGAAGATACAGTCAATCATGCCAGGGAAAGCAGGGAGCAGGACATGGCTGGCTCCACTGTGCTCACAGTCAGGATGCAGAGGAGGTGAATGTGAAGCTCAGCTGACGTTCTCAGCTTCTCTTTTAAGTCTGTCTGAGTACAGACTCTTTAGATATCTCCTTATGATTCCAAATCCAGTCAGCGTCACAGGGAAGATGAATCACATAGTGGTATAAACCTCCTTGCCTTGGGTATCTGTCACACACACTGTGTCTTTACAAACATCTTCAAGCTAATGTCTCCCATAGCCCAGGCTAGCCTTAAACCCTCTGTGGAGCTGAGGCTGACTTTGAGCTCCTGATCCTGAGCTTCTTCTACCTATGTTATGCTGGGCCAGCTGCCCAGTTCCTGATGTCTTGGCTTGTGAGGACACATTCTTTATTTGACTGAACCATTCTTTATTAAGTTTTCTGGAACTAACAACTAACCAGAACTCCAGCTGATTCCTGAGTATCCCAAACTCCTTTAAACATCTAGTTCACAACTGAGTACATGCCTGTGGAGGCCAGAAGGAGGCATTGGATCTTTTCAGCTGTGAGTTGAGGAACATGAATATTGGGAATCGAACTCAGGTCCTCTCAAAACAGCAAACAAGTGTTATTGTTGTGCCTGTTTTGTGAACCCCAAAAGACCACCAAGGAGTGATGCAATTGCACTAGGGTCTTTATTCAGGCTTGAGTTTGTGCCACACAACCCTCTCTGATGCAGCAGAATGGGAGGATGAAACACCGAGCCCAGTTTCAAGTAATCATCTATAGAGACAAGCACACGTGCACGGGGGTTTCTAGCCAGACACACACCTGATTGGGAGGGTGGGAGGGCTATTATGGAAAGTTGTTGTCCTTTAAAATAATTGGCCGGTGCTGGGAGCCAAACCATAAACTTACCTTTTGCTCTCCTTCTGATAGGTGGTTGTTAGGAAGTACCAGGGGCGGGCTTGTTGGGGCATAACCTGGAAACCAGTGCTGGGTGCAGGCTTGTTGGGGAGTAACCTAGAAACTCGTGTTAGGTGCCAGCTTGGTGGTTAACTCGAGTTCAACCTTAGGGCAGGTTCTCTAAGATGGAGTCTGAACTCAGGGTCTGGTCTCTTAATTGCTGAGCCGTTTCTCCAGCTCTCCATGTTTTTGCCTTTAACTCGGCTTCTCTTTGTGGGCCAGTTTCAGTTTTCCAGACCAGACATCTATCTCCGAGAGACTTTAGCAACCGTCACTAAGCCCTTGGAGTCAGAGACTGGGCACTTTCTCCCAGAGTATCAGATGTTTCCCAAATTCTCCCACTAAGGAGCCTCTTCTTTGACATCTGGACTCGAATAGTGCAGAGCAGAGATCCCACTGCCTGCCACCTTGGTCACCCATTCCCAGTTCTGGTTTCCTGTCAGAAAGACCTCCTCCATTTTCTGGTTGATACTGACTGGTGAGGGGGGTGGCTCATAACTCAAGGTACTAAGAGCGTACCTTGTATACCTACATGCAGTCATATCCTGTAACTGTTGTCTGATTTCTAGGCAGGGGCATGGAGGTCATGGTCTCGTAAGTACTGCCCCTACCAACCAGCTTCAGATTATGCAAGAATGACCTTTAGTGGGGAAAACCAGAGAAGGAAAAGAAAATTATTTGTCATAAACTGAATAATGCACAAAAGAACCAGCCAGAGAATGTGGTTTTGCGATTCAGATTTGAGCTGGTATGGGGAAAAATGGTTGGGCTTTAAACATTTCCCTACCATCCGTATGTACAGAATGAGGCTCACATACAAGTGTAAGTGGTCCCAAGAGCTGCCATGATTCACGACATGAGCACTTTAACACGAAACAAGGTGGTGAAAGACATCTGCTTAAGTGCAAGCAAACCCAACTCCATTCTCGCCGAGGCTGCAGAATCCAAGCAGAGCGATGGTACAAAGGGAAAATCTGAAACCACCACGTATGAGATGTCGCCGCAAGATGTGGGATCTAGAGCCTTCTGTTTTCGGTTGGAGAAAACTGTTGAATCTCCTACCATTCCTCCTTCTGTGTTTCTCCCCACAGGTATTTGTCACTTTTGATCTCGTATACAATTTATGGTATTTATATCTTATTGTCAACTGTCCTTCTCTCAGGGCCCCATGGTGTGAGTGTCACACGGGCACATATTGACACTCTTTTGAGTGATGTGGAGTGGGCTTTACCCACAGTTCTGATTACTGCGAATTCAGTTGTCTGTGGTTAAAAATTACTTAATGGCTGGGTTGTGGCACATGTCTTTACTCCCAGCTCTGGAGAGGCAGAGTCAAGCAGATCTCTGAGTTCAAGGCCAGCCTAGTCTACATAGCGAGTTCCAGGATAGCCAGGGCTACATAGAGAAACTTCCGTCCTCTGAAACAAAACGAAAAAGAATCTGTAAACCAGCAATGTGTAAGCTAAGATCACTTTCTGAGGAGCACGGCGGACTGTCCCTCATCCTGCTCCATGGCTCAAGGAGTGAGAACCTGTCCTTGGTCCGGCACATCTGCTATTTGTTGCCACTGGGAAGTCATCTCAGAGATCAGGGGACACTGCAGGGCTCATGTCTGAGTGGCAAGGTCAGTACAAGGTGATTATATGCCTTGAATGTCCCTCACTGAATGCTACCATTACATCATTTCACAATACACATACTCTTCTTACCATGTGTAGAGTCATAACTGTTCTCATAACTGTTCTTTCTGTGAACAGTTATCATTCCTCATCTTTCACTACACCCAATTTATAAATTAAACTTTACCGCAGCTATGCAAACAGGGATATGTAAGGTTTGTATATGTAAACAGTGGATGTACGCTTTGCCTCTATATCTGGTTTCGGTCATCTCTTGGGGGTGGGGCTTGGAATGCATTCTCCATGGATAAAGGGTGGCCAATGGAGTTCAAATGCTTAAAATGGTTCCTGGAACTTGGTTACTACTCAGTAAATATTTTGGAATGAATACAGTTGCTTCTGCATACCCACCAGCATACTGCCTCTCCGTGAGTAGGTGTTAGTGAGGAGGATGAAATGTTGGTCTCTGGCCTTTGAACAGTCAGCTCTCAGAGCAGCTCCTGACTGCTGCTTCATTACAAAATGAGAAAGTTCAAACTCAAAGAACAGGAAACATCTCATCTCATGAGAAGCAGGTTACGAAATGGTGGGGAGGAGGGAGATGTTGAGGGTAAGGGGAGTTATAGAGAAATAAGCATAAAACCCCAAAAGAGTCCATGCAATGGCATCACTGAGTGGCATTCACAGTCTTGTCTGTGAGTCTGAGACAAGAGTAGGAACTTAAGAGGGGGAATGTTTCCAAACAGTAGCTGTAGATCCGGCCTGCCTCTAGCCCTGCACACCCAGCCAGATGCCTGTCACCCCATAGGGCTCTTTAGTGAGTAGTTGGCCACGCAGGATTGCTTTCATGAAAATCGGGAACACCATTGACAAAGGAGCCAACAAGGAAACCAGAGAAATGCCAAGAGATAAAAATAAAAAAAGGTACTGTGGCAGGGACCCGAGAAAAACAGGGCATGGTGGGTTACACCTTTAATCCCAGCATGTGGGAGGCAGAGGCAGGAGGATCTCTGAGAGCTTGAGGCTAACCTGGTCTGCACAGCAACTTCCAGGCCAACAGCTATGGTAATGAGTCCCTGTCTCAAATTAAATCAATCAATCAATAAATAGAAAAAGAAAAAAAATAAAACAAAAGAAAAAAACCAAACAGCAGAGCAAAAAACCAACCAACAAACCCATGAGAAAAATGATGTTACCAAGAATAAGAAAATATGGAACAAACATTTTCTTGAAATAAATTAAGCAGGAGAAAGAGAAACAAACATGTGTGTTCTTTGCAGCACGAGCTCAAAGAATAGAAGTCAGGGTACAAGGAAGATGCTTTCCTCAAATTCTAGGATGACATAAAAATGTGCTGGAAAAACTGGGGAGGAGGGAAAGGAAAGATTGAAAGCAGTGTATGTTAGACGCAGAAAAAGGAGAAAGTCATAAAAATATAGTCAAAGATACAAAACTAAAGCTACGAAGATACAAAGCACATGTTTAGGAAACTGGAACAAAACCACACAGGAGCTTAAAATTAAAGAGAGTAGAGTAGGAGCAGTGGAAAGAGAAAAGAGGCTTCATTTCTACCATACAGGATTGGTATCCGAGGCTAGACTCAGAGAACCCACAATCGAAAAGGGCTCGGGACACGAAGTTAGGACGCCGTGTGTCAGTCCCTTATCACTGGAAAAATATCACAGAGAGCACTTCACAGGAAGGATGAGGGCCTAAGATTCAGGAGAGTTTAATCTGTGGTTACTTGGCTATGTGCACTGGGCTGCAGGTGTGTGCTGCGGGAGAGCCCTGTTTACTTGAATCCTCAGTGGAGGCAGGCAGGAATCAGCAAGGAGCAATAAAACCCAAGGATCTTAGGATATTCCCCTCCCCCACTGATCTTCCTCCATTTGGACCCTGCCTCTCAAAGCTTCAGAACTTCCCCAAACAGCACCTGTGTTCACAGTCTTAGTTTTAATGCTGATCCAAATTCCAGTTAAGGCAAACTCTTAGCTGTGAGGCCCTTTAAATAAAACATGCACATCCCTGATGCCCAACAGCAGTGTAAACATAACCCATTCCAAAAGGAAGGGGCCTGAAGAGTAGCAAGGAGAGACTGGACCAAAGCAAGACAAACAGAAATGAGGGGGAGAGGAAAGGACGGGACTGCTGCTAGGTGTGGTGGAGGAGAACGTTCATTACAGGTGTGTGGGAGAGCATAGCCAGAGGCAGGCACATCTGGGAGAGTCCAGACTGGACATGGCCCTGAACCATGTTAGACATGGGGAGATGGGGAGGGGAAAGAAAGGTGTGAGTGAGGAGAACCAGGTACAGTATTCAGGAGGCCAAAGGTGCAAAAGGTACCAAAAAAAGGGTGAGTAACCCAAATGTCTGGATTATATAGGGAAGAGCCTCTGGGGGGAAGGGCAGCCCAGACCCTGGGCTGGAAAGTTCAGGGTAAAGGGCAGGGTGTGTCAGCCATGCCCTGTAACAGGTAAGGACTGAGAACCTGGAGGCCAGGTTCGCTTCGATGTGTTAAATAGGCACCTCAGCCTTTTGTTCCTGGTTTAAAGCTCAGCAAAAGTTAAGTTTCCCACGGAGGAAACTTTCATCGTTAGCTCTGTAGCAGATGCAGGAGCTCTGTGCTGTCCTGGTATGAACTCCGACAACCTTGTGTAGCTCCACACCTTGCCACTGGGAGGTCATGTGACCACCTGGCACCCCTCTTCTGGCTGACTCCACACATCTCCTGCGACCTTCCTCAGCAGCTGTTCCACAGCCTTAGCATCTTCAACTGAGAAACTTCTCCCCTGAGGCTTTAACTTCATCCTTACAGATCCACCTGTTATCCTTTTGGGGGCTCCCTGCTAGGAATCTGGCCCTGCTCACCAGGACAGGAGAGAGAAATGGGCTAGGTAGTTTATTTAGGAGCAAGGAGGTGGGAAGAGTTCCGTTAGTGTTCTTGGCCCGAAGCAGAGAGGTTCCTGGATTCTCTGCGTGGAATGCCAGAGGGAGAGGATGCTATCTTTTTTCCTAAGTGAGCAGCCCTGTCTGGATGCTGCCTGTGAGTGTCATGCTGAAACTCCAGTTCAGATTCTGAGCCTTTCTGCTGAACAGCGTTTGAACTGAGTCTCTAGAGGTTTGTGGTGAAAACGAGTTCTATCTGTTCCCCAGTTCCAGACCATTTTATAAATTATTTTTGGGTTACTTCTTTGGGAGGGGGGATATTATAATAGCCCTGATCAGGTCTCTATTGAGGTCCATTAAGGGAAAACTATTTCCTCCTGATTAAAATACTGAAAACTCCCCTAGTCCCGAGTGGAGCTGTGGAATTCTGATCTACACAGAAGACTTCATTCCACTGTTTGCTTACTTATGAAAATGCAGCTGGGCCTGTCTGTCCTTGGGCAAGCAGGGTTTACAGGTTAGAGGCATTTTGTTTTGTAGATTTCTTAAGCACATTGATTAAAAATTTAAATATAACTCAGCCCCCTTTCTTGACCGCTAAGGTTCTGGACATGATAATATGTAGACAAATAGGAATTTCACACTCATGGTCTGCAGTCTGCTCCTAACAGGAGTCCTTGTTCCCATCTGAAGCCTGACAAAGGCCAACTTTACTGTCTGCGTGTCTGTTAGGATTGTTGTCTTCTGAGCTCTCCTAAGAGTTACCCATTAATCTCCTATGATGAAGTTCTAGGTCTTCTCTGGCTCACATCTGCAAACTCTTCCAAATTTCTCCCACAAACCAGCTCCACAGGCCTAAGACCCACACACTTGATTTATTCCCAGAACTGATCCCACTCTCCTGACATCTATTTTCTGTTAGTCACTTTTTGCTCACCGTGACCGAATGCCCTACAGAAACACCTTAAATCAGGAAGATTTATATATTTATATTTAACCACATTCACGCTATGGTCGCTTGGACCCATGCATGCACTTGGGAATAACATCATGGCTGCAGAAGTGACTGACTCAATGGCTGATCAGAAATCAGAGAGTGAGACAAGAATCAGCCTGGGATAATACCCGTGGTAGTTCAAATGAGAATGTCCCCCATAGTCTTGGGCATTTGAATACTTCACCCCCAGTTGGTGGCGCTGTTTGGGTAGGCTTAGGAGGCTTGTCTTGCTGGAGGAGGTATATCACTAGGGGTACTGTATGTTGAGGGTTCAAAGCCTTGAGTCATGCCCAGCTTACCCTCTGCTTCCTTTCTGTTCCATCCACCATGCTGTCTTGCTTTCTTGCCATGATGGACAACAAATAGGCTTTTTAAAAAGCTGCCCTGGTCGTGGTGTTTTAACACAGTGACAGAAAAGTAACTAAGACAAACCTCAGTGACTCATTCCCACTGACCAACTTTCTTCAGGCAAGCTCTGCCTCCCAAAGGCATGGGGATCTCTCAAGTCACCATTATCTGAGGGCTGAGCATTCAAAACACAAGCCTGTGGGGGACATCTCAGATTCAAACTATAACAGTATGAGTGTATTAATTATGTGATGCTTTATTCTATAAAGTTTACATGTCTATAAGTGCCTATAAAGTGTCTATAAAATGTTTAGAGACACTTGGGATTGGGAAGTACTTGAAATCTTTCTATAAGATTCTTCTTACCGAGAGCAAGTACAACACAAAGCTCATAGTCAGCTACTTGAAAAATCTTACTAACTTTTATCATGCTCCAAACACAAAGGTTCAATGCCTGTACAGTTTTCTTTAATTGTTTCTTGCCTCAATTAGTTGGACTAGTTTCCTTTTAGGGTACCTAGACTGCAACAGCCCAAAAGTGGTGTACGCAGCTGGAACAGCTCTGAACATTCTAATAATATCTGACTGGTTCACGGAGTTAACATGGAGGACTCAAAAGTCCCCATTTTTAATGTCCTTTAAAGACATCTTTACACAATTAAGCTTATGCCTGACAGATGTTTGCTGATCCTGGAGTAAATAATGATGAATTCAAATATGTAAACAGAGTTACTCAATAAGTCACCAAGAGAATCAGTTTCCCATGAGAAAGGAAAAGCAAGCAGAAAGAGACTCAGAGCTTTTGGTATTTGTTTGAAGTGTTTTACTTGAGTATATACACGGACCACCCAAGGTGTATTCGTTTCTTCAAATTTTTGACTTCTATAATGTACATTGTGTTGGTAAATTATCATGTGCTATTTGAGCTCACTGGAGAGCTGGCTCTGGAAGTGGGATCTCCTCCTTGCCCCATTTTAGACTCAAGCACACTTGTCTCAAAATGTCTTTTGAGGCCTCTTGTCTGGAGAATGGTAGCCCCCTTAACAGAAGGGAACAATGAAACAATCCCCAAATGAAAACATGGCACCTTTAAAGTCAGCAGAACACCATATTCAACCAAGGCCATGTTTATCTCATAAAACGTTTCTAGGAAAAAAAAAAAGGAGGTGCTGGAAGGTCAGCTGTGGGAAGATCATTCATGGAGATAAAGCTCAGCCTGGAACTCTGACTTCCCCAGTTTCTCCAGCTGATTTCTACTAGATGTTCTGAATATTCAGTTTAATAATGCCTATCTATCTATGTATACGTCTTTATATCTATCTATCTATCTATCTCTATCTATCTATCTATCTATATATCTCTATCTATCTATCTATCTCTATCTATCTATCTATCATCTGTGTATCTATCTATATCTATTTATCTATCTATCTATCTATCATCTGTCTATCTATCTATATCTATCTATCTATCTATCTATCTATCTATCTATCTATCTATCTATCTATCTATCTATCTACCTTTCCACCTGTCACTTACTGTTTATTTCACTTGAACTTAATATGTTCTTAATAAACTAAACCCAGAATATGGCTACAGTAGATCATTCTCCAAGCAGTATAAAGTGGCACACAGATTATTGTTAATTTCTAGTGTCACCATAATAAACTTTCATGTTTCTTTCTCTTTCCTTCTTTTCTTCCTTTTCTCTATTTTTCTTACCCCTCTTCCTCCTTGTGGGGTTGGAAATGAAAGCCATGGCCTCCCACAAGCTCGGGTAGCATTCTATTCCTGAACCATAGCTTGTCTCAGGAGATATCCATCTAAGATATTAAAATGAGATCCAGTGGGCTCAGATGTTAGTGTTTGTCCCGCGCAACCGTCTCGCCTGCAAGAACGACGCGGCACACGAAATAGAATCCTTCTGCGGTAAACTTTATTATCCTCGAGAACCAGTACTTGCTCCATGTGACGAAAAAGACGGAGAAAACCAAGAAATCCAAGAAGACGAACAGGACGAACAAGACGAACAAGATCCACGAGACGGACGAAACCAACGAGAAGGGGGAACTAATTAGCCCGTCCCCTTATAAAGGGATCAGTCCTTGCCTTGGACGCGGAGCCCCCTGATTGGTTGAAACTCATCAGGCCCTATGACGCCACGGGAGAGGCAGAGCTCAAGAAGTGGAAAGTTACCCAGCACGTGTGCACATGGCTTGTTTACTGCTAACTCCAGCCGGATATCAGCGCCATCTTGTAATGGAGAATGTGTGGGCGGCGCCCCACAAGTCTTGTCTTATATAAAAGTTCTAGAAATGGTATAAAACTAAACAAGTTAGCAAATTAGCAAATACATATGTTCGCAAGTAGAAATAGGAGTTAAAAATTATTTTACTTATTTATTTTTTGGCATAGAGTCTCACTATGTTGCTTTTGCTGTTCTGGAACTCTGTAGACAGGGTTAGCTTTGAACTCACAGAGATCAGCCTGCTTCTGCCTTCAGTCCTGAGATCAAAGGAGGGTGCCACTATGCCAGGCTCAGTAACAGAACAATTTAAAGGACCAGGGTCTATGAAAAGTTTCCTAGAGTGGGAAACCAAATAGCCCAGCCCATTTTCGAGGGAATATATAGAAAGATGGGAAGAGAGTCAGGAATGGCTCATGCTGATAAGATTAGGAGGCTCGGGGACAGGGTGAGAGCTGTAATGGCTATGAGGAAAGCCCAATGAGCTTCCTCAGGGACTGCCAGGCAGCCGAGCCAGGCTGTCCCTCCGTTCTAGGTGCAGTTGTCCCATAGACTGTCTTCAGTCTGAAAAGACACTTAGGAGAAACATCCCATGCCTCCCCAACCATCACTAAAACCAGTGTGGTGGACCAAACGGGTACTGGTTGGGTTTTGTTGTTGCTGTTGTTTTTTCTCCATGGTGTCTGGTGAAAGGGAATCTCAACTACACAGTTAACCTCACAATGAAAAACCATTCAACAGTTATATAAACTCAGCATCCCATGGAGAGGATTCATTCATAAAGAAGTGGAGAACTGCACTTAAGGAGGTCTAGGAAGTTGAGAATCAAGGATGCAGAGAAATGAACTCCACCATTGACTGCCTAGCCCTGTCCAGTCTCCATTTTATCATACCAAGACCAAGTAAAATAAAATCAAGTTTACCTCTGGGTGGTACATCAGCTCCCAGATGTGCCCGTCACTTCCTCTATCTGGTGAGTTTCCACTTAGTCCTTCTTATATTGTGTCTGCATAGTGACCTCCATTGGCAGCCTCAACTGTACCTTACATGACAGTCTTGTTAGCATTTTGGTGTCTGCTCTACTAGGCTGCCTCGCAGGGTCTCACAGGGTCTCATGACTTCTTAGATAGCCTACTCCTCACCCCTTACTTCACTAAACCATGTGCTCCCACACCCAGCATGGACTGGTCCTGGGCAGTGAGGGAAAAAAGAAAAAAAAACCCACAGGTTTATGTACAGAAACACAAAGGTGGAAACATACATACAGCACCGTGGGAGAGGAGTTAGCTAGACTCGTGGGAGGTCTCTGTAGCCCATGTGAACACCATGAGAAGGCAGCTGTAGCTGCTCGTTTCTGTACACACTGATCAGTTGTTCATAAACATATATACTTGTCTACACTGTCAGCACTCACAGACCAGAGGGAGGGGTTGCCATTGCGATGGGCTGGAGACATTGGGTGCATGACATGGCTGTTCCCACATCAGAACCCACATTCACCCAGGACTTCATCTGCTCTTTGTATGTTCACGCCAAACTTCCTCCACCCCCGACAGTGGCGCCTGTGGCGATTGTTGCACAAGAGTTTGATCCTATTGCAGAGCCCACAGGATATCACCATTCATTCTTGCTTTCTTCCCACAGACACAAAACTTAGTAGTTTGACTCCTTAAACTGGGGTGTTGGGAAGGGCTGAGGGAGGCTATGTAAATTTAGGCCAATGGAAAAGGCTCAGTAAGTGCCTGGTGGTGTGTGGGTCAGGATTCTGTACGTTTGAATGCATGACTCAGTTCTTTGGCTTGTTAGGGATCATCTTTGCCAATAATTTTTTTTTTTTTAAATCTAAAGAGTCACTCTCGGTGTCTTATCACATCCAAGTTCTTGGCTCCATTCCCTAAGAATTCTGATTGAGTCAGCCTTAGGTGGGGTGTCATCTACTGGAGCCTGGGCAGGCAGCCTACCAGTGGCCACACCCCCAAAGAAACGTGACTCTTTCCTCCCCCAGGAACCATCATGCCAATAGCTCCTCAGCTAGGATTAGGGGGTCAGGAGACCCTTCCTCTACCTGTGCTGGAATGTTGATTGGCTTGTTCTTGTACAGCCATAGCCATTTTGAATTAGTGTGTGTGTTAGTCTTGGATGCCTGCTCAACCCTGCTCAAACTGGGAAACCTCCAATTACTCTCCTTTCCCAACCCAGCCTTTCCAGAGAAAACTCTCTCTCCCACTTGGAGAAAACCTCAGGCTAACTTCTCATCACTCTGAGTTTCCAACAACCCACCTGTGAGAGCTCTCGCCCAGGGGCTCAGGTTTTGACCGTGTATAGACACAATCCCAGCTCCTAGCTGAGACGTCATCACTCCTAGCCTAAGCTCTTTGCTAAAAGCCTGGATCTGTGACCTCCACCTGTGAGACCGGTGAACCCACCCAAGAGCTGACTCCTAATAAACCTGCCTTTATCTACTTTTAATGTAGTCTAATCTGGCCTATATCCGAGTCACTGAGGGAGAGAAAAAGCCTGTTAGTGTGTATCAGCCATCTTGTGTCCAGAGGACAGCATTTTACAGCTCTCTGAATCCCCTGACTCTGATTCTGTCTGACCATTCTTCTGCTATGTTCTGATCCCCGGAGGGAGGAGGTTCATACAGGTGACCCATCTGTGGCTGAGCACTCACCCTCACCATCACCGAGTCTCAGCATTTTGAGCAGGTTGAGTCCGCGTTACCCACTGCACATGCCTGTCTCTTAGGAGGGAAGCCGGAGACCTGAAGTCTGGAGCCCAAGAACCTGTCAAGAACAGCGGCTCCGAGGCTTGTGCCAGTAATGAATTCATTGCCTTAATCATTTATCACGCAGTTTTACCGGCCAACAGCGTGGCGTTGGGGTTGCCTGCATTGTTTATTAGTTTGAGCTAACTCTGAATCCCACTTAGGTGACTGACCCCTCGGTAAACTTTCCCATCTGCCGGGAGGGGGGGCGGGGGAACATGCTGAACCTTGGATCGGAGCATGCTCAAGTAGTTGGCTCCATATGTTGAGGGAGATGAAGTTTTCTATGCTTGGCTCTTTATTTGAAATGCAGATGGAGAATGCATTTGACTGTTTATTCTTTCACTGTGGTCCTATTTGTAAGTTAATTTAGGACGGTTCTAACATGTCTAAGGGGGGCTTCGGTAATCAAATATAACCAGGATTAAGGGGGAGAAAGGATCGTTTTTTCAGCCAGGACTCTTATGGAGTAAAACACAGCTTCAGTTAGCCCAAGACAGGCTATTTCCTGTCACTGTATTTATGGGAGGAGCAGAGTCTCAAAGCTGACTGGAACACAGGGTTCCAATGCCCCCCAAAGTCTCCCTCTCTTCCTTGCAAGTCAGCACTAATCTTTGAAAGATCCTTTCAGAGTGACTGGAACGTGGCTTCTGTCATTTTAGATTCAGGTTTACAAAAAAACCAGCCTCCAGCCTCCTTGGATTCAGGATCCTAGGGTGGCTCGAACTGTAGTGCTAGGGAAATGTTAGTGATCCCCCCCCCCCCCAAAAAAAATAAAACCAGACAGGAGCTATCTGATGCAACTCACAGCAGGGTCTTTATTTGAGCTAGCTCGGGCCTCTCCAACGCACCATCTGGTCAGTATGCAAGTATCTAATTGGGACGTTACTGTGGCCTTTAACATAATTGGCTGGAGCTAAGAGTCATACCATAAACTTAATTTCTGCTCCCCTCTGCATTGGAGATTGTTAGGCAGGGGATGTGCTTGTAGCCTGGGGTGCAGGTTTGTTGGGGGAATAACCTGGAGACACTGGTCTTGTTGAGGGTGTAACCTGGAGATGCTGGTCTTAGAGACTGGAGCTAGGTGTGGGTTTTGTTGGGGGAGCAACTTGGAAACTAATGCTAGGTACCATCCTGTTAGTTTACCCGAGTTCAAACTTAGATCAGGTTCTCTAAAATGGAGTCTGAACTTAAAAGATTGAGCCTCTCAGAGCAAACTTGGGCAAGGCTGGTCCATAGATCAAGAACTGTGGCTAAAGATGTGGGCTCCCCCAGTACTGCCAAATGACGTCTTATTTTACAGTAATACAGCTAGGGAAAAAAAAAGTTTCCTAAGATAAAGGAAGATTCAGGAATTCAAAGCAAAATCAAGGCTCAGTATAGAAATGAGAGGAACTTGACTAAAGTTGTATTTGTGTGTACTTATATGAAAATGTATATGTATGTGTGTGTGTGTGTGTGTGTGTGTGTGTGTGTGTATTGGTTTGGAATTCTTTTCTCTTTTGTTAAAAGAGGGGTAGGAAATGGGGACCAGGTACTCCTGGGCTCTGGGGAAGAGTCATGCAGGGAACCCTTGCAGGCAGGGGCTGTGTAGAAGAGTCCTGAGTTTCCCATAATCCTTTGCAGGAAACAGCAATGCTGGCAGATAAGGAGTTGGAGTGAGGCAGGGTCCTTTCGACAACAGGGTGGCAGGCCAAGGGTCTTAGGGCTCACTCTAACATGCAAAGTCCAGCTGGCCCATAAACTAGGTTGCTTTTGAAGAAAGACATACGTATAAGTACATAAGACACAGCTACAAGCACACATTCGGAGAAGGCTCTGCATTCCCAAGGGTAGGGACCTAGGCCTGCAGGCCTCGAGGCAGGAGTCAGTCATCTGTCTGCCACCACGTGATTCTCTCAAACACTCCAAGTGGTGGGGGCCAGGCAGGTAAGTCTTTGTTGGGATGGCTGCTTGGTCTCCAAGGTGCTGCCCACTAGGCACCCAAGCCACTGAGTCACATCCATGTGAGCTGGGGGTGCCTGTGCACCTTGAGTGCAACTGTGCGTGCTGGCACAAGAATGCCTGGCTAGAGTCTAGTCTCTCCCCCCCAGGGCTCTGAGGTATAGGGGTGGGTGAAGAGAGAGGAGGGGTGAAGGTGCCCACAGAGACATCCTTTCCCCCACCCACAGGGTTCTGGCCTCCGGGATGGGGGAGGGGCCTCCATTATCTCTCTGCCTCCGTGGCAGGGTGGGCCCTTGGTTCTGAGGTGGCTGGCCTGTTGGGGAGCCAGGGAAGGCCAGTCTGAAGACGGGGAAGGGAGTGCCGTAGTCCACAGGGGCAGCTGCAGTTGGTCTTGCAGTTGGCCACGTGGGTGTTACAAAGCTGCCAGTGGCATGGGGGAAGTGCGGCGGGTGTGATGTGGCCGACGTGGCCATCGGGATACCACTGCTGCCACCACCGTAGAAGCTTTCAGAGGCCTTGAGAGGGCATCAGGGAAGTTGAGGGGCATGGTAGGGGTGTTGGCAGGAGTGCACATCATCTGGTGGTGTTGGTCTCCTGGAAAAAGACATTTGAGGGCTGTCCCGAGCTGCCAGTGGGCCGCTTGCAGCAGTTGCTTCGCCTGGTCAGCAGCAGAGCCCGGACTGCTTGATCATGACCTGGTGTCTGAGCTCGTCCACGTTCTCGGACACTGCACCGCCGCGCAAGCGCAGCCCCGCTCCGGCCTCAGGCGGTCACCCTTAGCGAGCCTGTCCTGGCTAACGGAAAATGTATTCTTTAACAGTGTCGTGTACACTTCATATATCCAATGAAAATGAAATATTACGTTAGGATGTAATTTGATATGGTGTGGTGTGTGTATGGAAGAGAAAGGAGAAGAGAGAAAGGGAGAAGGGAGAGGGAAGGAGGGAGAGGGGGAGAGAGAGAGCATGCTCTACAGAGACTGGAGTGGCTATGGGCTGAGTGAGGGTGAGGATAAAAAGAGAGCTCTTAGGGGAACATCTGAGTGAGCTCTCAAGGTTCAGTGGCACGTCAGCTGGAACACACATGTCAGCTTTGCGAAAGAGTGAAGGTGTTTGTCAGTGTGGACTGCGTGGGCCACACCAAGCTAGCAGTGATTTCAGTGTAAATTGGGAAAGTAGACTTGCATCTATTTTTTCCCATCTAAATCACTCCTGTTTACATTCCTGGCTCTAAGTTGAACTCCATCCTATTGTTATTTCGATCCCGGTCTTGGGCTGCTGTGAGGGTTCAGCAGCTGAAATTGCTTACTGCTTTGCTTTAGCTCCCAGAGTCCAATCCTAGGGACCCTCACTGTGGAAGGAGAGAACCTACTCCCTCAAATTGTCTTGTGGCCTCCACACGTGTGTGTGTGTGTGTGTGTGTGTGTGTGTGTGTGTGTGTGTGTGTGTGTGCGCGTGGTGGCACCCGCACACCCACACCCATATTGGTCATGTCCACACACAGTTAAATATGTGAGTTTAAAGTCAGACTTCCTTTAGGGTGGACTGTTAGGCATCTTTAAAGTTCAGCCTTCTATCTGGTACCTGAAATGGTCCAGCTGCTCTGTGCTCACCATAGCTTAGCACACCCCCTTAAGCTTTTTATTCTCCTGTACCCCACTATGCCCCCTCCCATCCGACTCTTCCCTGAAGGCCAGCAGGACTTCTCTCTATGGTGGGGACAGGGTCATGGTTAGGTTTGGGACATCTAGTAAGAAAACATACCTGAAAGGTTTTAAATGCTGGTTAGGTGTGGCACATCAAAGAAACATAGTTGCTACATTAGGGGATACTGTGTTCCACAGTCAGCATCCTGAGTCCTTTAAGCTGGGGTGTTGTTTCCCCTTCCAGGGTGGCTTCCCTCATTCACAGGACAGCAAGTAGGATTCAGAGACAATGGAAGGTTTGTGGCCCATGGGCTCTTCCTGTGCAAACTGAGACATGCTGGGGTTTGTCCAAGCTGGACAAGGAGGCCACCATGGCAGTGAGGACCTGGTGTCTTTACCTTGACAGACAAGGTATTTTGTTCCTGATTCCATGGGTTTCATAGGCAAAAGGAATGACCACCTGAACAGTGAAAACAGACACCCAAAGTCAAATCAGAGCCTCCATCTCTGGAGATGGGATATAACTGATTAGCTTCCCAATCTAATTAGTAAGTAGAGCATATATATATATATATTAAGAGCATGGCTAGACTTAGGGCTAAATGTGAGATTGGTTCCACTAGCATATTGCTTAGTTTGAGGTTCAGTTTAGAGATAAAGGGAAACAAAGTCATGAATGAAGAGGTAAAAGTTCAACTGTCAGAGAAAACCACCTATGGGTTGAGCCGGCTGATGAATTTCATCCTGTAGCCCAGCAGCTTCCAGGAACCTGCAGATTCTGGGGAACACAAGGTTGTGTCCTCATGACTATCAAAGGATGGACGGATGTGGGGAAACTAGCCAACATGGCCACATGGTGACTCGCTACACACTGCCAGCTGATCCTCCCTCCGCAGAAGACAGAGGGAAGCAAGGATCAGCCTAAACCAGTGTCAAATCATGACACTGATGGCGTTCATTCTGGTTGTCACCGACACACTGATAACTAGTGCTCCTGACATTTACACTGTCCTCCTTTCCCCAGCCCAGTGTCCCACCAAAACTCCATAAGTTTCCCATCACCCACCAGGCAAGACTCCCCCCAGCAATGCTTCCAACAACTTCTTTAATAAGCTCCCATCAAAATTCTTATAAAACCCACACTTCTTTTATAATTTGGCAAAGCCCAGCTGGATATGGCTCCAATCACTTTTTTTTTTCTTTCTGCATGCCAATTTCTCACCCACACTGTCCCAGTGACCCTGGGCTCTGTCAGTTCCTAGGAAATTCTGAGGTCTGTTTGTTCCACTGTCTTTGTACTAGGAGACCTCAAGCCTGGTCCTCGCAAAGCTGGGGTGACGTTAGCCCAACTTCAAGCTCACTGCTTCTCATCCCCAAGCCTCTCCTCACCGGACACCCCCTGTGTCAGAGAATCCTGTGCCTTTGTGACTTCCTCAGCATGCACAGGACTCCAAAGTCCTTCACCTGTCTCTTACCTCAACACTCCAAGATCAAGAGATCTAGTTTATCACTCAACTCCATGTCCCTAGAATATAAAGCAGAGACTGACCATGGTAGGTTTTTAATAAATGTTTTTTGAATGAACGAACTGGCAGCCAGAGAGAAAAGGATTGTGGGCTTATATAAAAATATAAGGGTATAGATATATATGGTGCTGATGATGGGTTTATTAAAAATCATATAAGCACTAGGTATGGTGGTGTGTGCCTTTAATCCCCAGCAACTGGGAGGCAGAGGCAGGCAGATCTCTTTGAGTTCTAGGCCTGCGAGGGCTATACATCAAGACCCTGTCTTAAACAGAAACAAAAACAAACCCAAAAACCAGTTACCAAACTAAACCAAGGGGTGGGGGGACAAACCCAAAAACCAACAACCAAACTAAACCAAAGGGGGAGAAAACCAACCCCCCCAAATCAAAAACCAACAACAAAATCAACCAACCAACCAACCCTAACCAGCCAACAAAGAAACAATCCAAATCATATAAGAGGCATTTGTAAAGCACTTGAAAACTCATTCAAGGCACTAGCTGGTTGGTAACCACTAAACACGAGCTACATAGGTTTAGCATTGTCTGAGCTTCTGTTCAACTGATATGCTTCCACATTATCTCTGTCCTTTTTCTGTCCTCTGCAACTTTTCTTTCTTTCTTTCTTTCTTTCTTTCTTTCTTTCTTTCTTTCTTTCTTTTCTTTCTTCCTTCTCTTTCTTTCTTTCTTTCTTCCTTTTCTTTCTTTCTTTCTTCTTTTTCTTCTTCTTCTTCTTCTTCTTCTTCTTCTTCTTCTTCTTCTTCTTCTTCTTCTTTTTTTTTTTTTTGGGGGGGGGTGCTGGTATTGAATCCAGGGCCTTGTGCATGCTTGGGAAGCACTCTAGCACTGAGCCACATACTCAGCCCCTGCCCTCTGCATCTTAAAATTACATTTTCTGGCTCTGTCTTAGTTAGGCCTTTCTTGATGAAGCTGATTTCCCTCTCAAGAATACAGGGTCCTAATTTCGCTGTCACATCTGATGAACTGTGAAAATCGAGAGACCGACCTCTTACTGCTCATACTGGGATCAGGAGCAGAAATCCAAAGCTGTAAGTTGTGCCTGGGTCTTCTGCATGTTAGTTTCCCCTTTGCTTGCCGTATTCTTCCTCCACCGTGGTGCTCAGTGAGGTCTAGAAGCAACCCTATTTTCCACTGGGGAAGGAGGACGTGTGGTCACAGGTCCCAGGGAGTGACAGGGATGGCCTGCCAGTCAGTGAGCACAGTACAAGTGATGGGTCAGCTATGACACAGGGATGCCTTTCTTGAGTTTGGTCACCTGTAGCACCTCCTGCATCAGGAAGTGGGGCACTATGCCTTTTCCTTCCTGCAGGGCCACCTTCTCTGCCTTTACAATTTGCCTTAGAACAATCCTGTGTCCTGTAAGCTTTTGGCACGTATAAACACGACTCATCCCAGGATTCTGCCATGTCTAAAATATTTCCACATAAGGAATGCTTTTATAAAATAACAGTGTCTGTTTTTTGGTGTGAAATCACTAATTATTACATCCCGTGCCTCCTGTGAAATGCGCCATCCTAACAGACGGGAGGATGTGCTGTTCAGTGCGGCTTTTAGGACAAGGTATTTGGCGAGCGAATGAGAACAAAGCAGCGTTTGTCGAGCATTAACTACATGATGCACACTGGGCTCTCAGAGGTAACAGATCTACACCACACACAACAGCATTAATATGTTGTATACTTAACCATTCGGGGAACTGAAATCGAGAGGAAAAACAAAATCAAGGAACTTGTTCCAAATCAGACAGCCAGGAAAGTAAAGCACATAACAGAAGACACACTTTGCAAGCACATCATTTTGTCTCGTTCCGACGCATTGTGTGGCAAATTATATTATGTTCATTTTGCCAGCAAATCAGACCCGCTTGCCCAGAATCATCATCTTAAATCCTCATCTCGCTGCTTGTGAACTGAGAGCTGTTGTCTCCCCAAATTCACACTCTAGTTTGGAAGATGTTGCATGAAAAATAATAGCGTGTTTCCCGACAGCTTAGCAATATATAATGGAGTTGTTATTCTTGTTCGGTAAGATCTAAAGGAAATATTGTTTTATTAGCTTTAAAATCAAAATGAAGAAAACACTTGCAATGGGGCTTGAAGTGTTTAGCGAGGTCAGTGGCTATTATTCTTGTTGCTTGACTCATGAAGACTTGGGGTTTTCAATCTTAGGGGGACACTTTTATTCACTTTCCTCAGCAGGACCAGACAGGTTTCTCAAATTTCAGAGATTTTTTTTTTTTTTCCAGCACCGAGGGAGGCTGGGGTTTTCTCTTCTTTCAGTTAGGAACCCCTGAACTTTCTATTTCTGATGGCTCTTGGGGGAAGAGGGTTTCTCTTAATGACATAGTTTCCAGTCTAGCAGCATTTGACTCAAGACTCTTGAAGACCTAGCGGGTATCACTGTCTCATTGATCCTTTCTTGACTGTACTGTGCCAAGTCATCCTCACGGCTTCCTTGACCCTTCTCTGTGTTCCTGTAACACAGAATAACACACACGAATGACCGTGTGCTGCCAACAGCTATATTTCTTAGAACACCAACAGCTGGCCCTCAGTATTAGACTGTTTTTTTTTTTTTTTTTTTTTTTTTTGAGACATGTAACCTAGTCCGGACTCAAATTATGTATTCATATTCAGCTGATAGCTGGAGAGGACACCGGCCTTCTGACTCTCCCGCCTTCATCTTCTAGGTGCTGAGATTACAATGTTGTGTCACAACAACCAATTTGGGCAGTGCTAAGGATGAAACCCATGGCTTTATGCTTGCTAGGCAAGCACCCTAGCAACCAAGCTACGCCCTGCTGATTAAGACAAAGGTGATTAGTAAAGATGAAAAGGCAGAGACAGCCTTCAGGGTCCTGCCAAAAGTGAGTTAGGGGTGTCTGCAGGACTAAGGTCCTGGCCTGGATGATGAGGTTTGCAAGTTAGAAGAATTGTGTTTGGGTAGAGTTCATGGCATGCTGGCTGTGGGTTGTTGGAAATGGGCAGATGAAGAAGCTGGAACAATCCTTTAACTTGGGGAAGCTGGTCACTCTTGCTAAGCCAGCTGCTTTGGTAAGCTCCTTGTCTTCCAGGAGCAAGCATTTCCTGGAGGAAGTGGCTAAGTCACCTCTACTTGTTTTCAGTGTGCCTTAAACATAGAGGAAATCGAATTATATCCTAATATTATTTAATAATGAGCTCCAGGTATGAGTAAACATTTGTTATTAATTTTAAAAGTGTGTGTGTGTATGAGTGTGTGAGTGTGTATGATTATGCGTGAATGTGTATGAGTGTGTGTGTATGCGTGTATGTCTGTTTGTGTATATGTGTGTGTATAAGTGTATGTGAGTTTATGAGTTTTTGTATATGTGTGTGTATGTGTGTGTGTATTTGTGTGAGTGTTTGTGTGTATGAGTATATTGTTTGGGGGTGGGAGGTCAAAGGATAATCTTGGGTTTGGTCTTGCCTACCACCATGTTTGAATCTGGGTTCTTTCCTCCTTCACCGGAACCTATGCCGGAATAGTTGGCCTGCGAGTTTTTGGAGATTCTCCTGCATTTACCTTCCATCTCTCACGAGGTTTGCTGAGATTGAAGACACATCCAGCCTGCTTTCTCATGGGCTCTGGGGACCTGAATTCAGGTGAACAGTTTTATAAGGCAGGTGCTTTACCAATGGAGCCATATTCCTGCCCATTACTAATTCATCACAGGCGCGGCCAAGTGACACCGAGGAAACATTGTCTGTGTTCGTGTCTTCTGTTAAGAGTTCTGACTGCATCATAAAGCCAGATTTCAGTCAAGCCTTCTGCATCCAAAATTATCTTGTATATTTCTGATAATATGGATTTTAAATTTCACCTGTGTTTCCCAGTGGGGACTGAGGAGCACAGAGCAGCGCTTAGTATTTAATACCATGATGTAGTTCTCAATTTAAAACATTTTCAGGAGTCAGGCACTATGCAGGCTGGGCTAACAAACGCTAAACGTAAGTAACGATAACTCTGGGGAAAATTTAAAAGCCTCTTCCTACTCGAAGGGTTTTTTCCCTTTATTTCACACCCCCTTTCTTTTCCAGAGAAAAGACAATGTGCAACCCAGTTTAGCAAAGTAATTTAGGTTCATCAGAGCCCCTCCTCTGTTCTCCCTGCCTGGATGCCTTCATCTGCTCAGCTCCGAACTCCACTGTTTTGGTCTGAATTCAGCTAATGCATCTTTACTAGAATGGGCATAATCCTCGAGAGAGGATGTGTTTTACATTACAGTTTCTTCGGGAGAAATGTGTTTCAGTTTTAGAAGAAGAAAAAGGAAACAGGAAAGGTTGATTTCTCTAGAAAAGAAAACAGATCCCCCAAAGACACTAGATTTTATACAGCGATGGTAAAACCTAAATCATAATCGCCATCGCTTGCATTGCAAATAAACCTCCCATAATAATACATTCTAGAGAATTTTTAGATCCCTCTTTTCTCCCTCAAGTAAATTTTGCTTGGGAAGATGATCCCAAGTAATAAATTTTTGCTCCCTGGAGATGTGGACACAGCAGCTGTAAAGCTCCTCCCATCGGGGCGTGGCCAGAGTGTGAATTAGAAGCTGACTTTGTCGCCCCCCCTCCAGTTCTCTGGCTTTCCAATATTCTTGCTCGGAAATGTCACTCTGTATTTTACTGTGTGTGGTCAACAACTGCTAAAGCCTGGACCAGAGCTGAGGCTCCGGTGAGCAGTCTCTGACACTCAGTCAGGATTCTGGGACACGCTGTGCAGGTCACTTGGAACTCTGCAGTGAATGGGTTCCGATCAGAGTGGATACATTCTGTGGGGACAAACCATTTTACTCTCACATAATAATTTTTTTCTGATTAATGCAAACCAAAACAGGTATTGGTTTTTACAGAATTTTGTGTTCTCTGTTAAAAAAAAAAAAAAAAAGCAAACGACATAATAAAAGAAAAAAAAAAATCTTAGCCATCCGGTTTCCATCTTCATTTCTCTTTCCCACCTGATTCTTTGTAGGGACACACATGGAAACTTTCTAACATCAGAAGCAATGACAGTATTGGGGGAGGGTGGGGGTGGGTGTTCTGGAGGGGTTTACTCACTAAGTCTCTCATGATAGCCTTTAATCATTGCAAGTAACTCCAGCAGGTGTCTGATATTTATGTGTGTTAAATCTCAAGCACAAACTCATGGCCATGAAAGACAAACAAAAACCCGATGTTAACACTAAGTAATGCTTTCAGACCTGCTAAGCACACCTTCCCTCCCCCCACCCCGCCCCCTTTTCCAGAAATCCCAGGATAAAACCTGCTGCTGCTTCTGAGGTTAGCCTTTTCTCTTTATCCTGCTCTCCTTAGGGTATGGCCCTCCTAGGAGATTTTCTCTGGTTCCTAACTAGCGGTACTGCAAACCTGAGGAGTCAAAAAGCAACTCCACAGCCCCAGTAGCCACAGTGACCTCTCAGCCAGCTGATATGGTTGTGGATTTCTGAGAAACTCTGCTTTGCCAAGTTCATGCGGCTTCCCTAAGACCCGTGCGGTGGGCCAAGCCAAAAGACAGCTGGAGCCTCTGACTGCTGGAGTTCAAGTTTGCCAAGCTTTAGAGAGTCCCTGGGGGAGCCAGGCCAAGGGCGAGTCAGCGCTGACTTAAAAGAGCTGCTGGTGCTCATTCAGCACCTGCCTCGAGCCAGAACCCGGGAGCAAGGCGCATGCTCCACAGGGGACACAGGGCTGCAGTGCGGGCTGCCCCAGGATCCTCGGGGACCCCAGGAAGCCTTGGTGAGTGTGAGGTGCAGGGCTCCCAGCCTGAGACTCAGGGTATAAGGAGACTTTTCCCCTGCAGATTTTGCTTGGGTTCCAGGATCGAGGTTCAGAGAATGTTGTCACTAAAGGAAACCGAGGTTCCTAGAACAGCAGTTCTCAACCTACGGGTCGCGACCCCCCCTGGGGTGGTGTCTAATGACCCTTTCACAGGGCTCGCATATCAGATAATTTGCATATCAGCTATTTAAACTGAAATTCATAAAAGCAGCAACATTACAGTTAAGAAGTAGCAAGGAAAATCGTATTCTGGTTGGGGTCATCATAGCATGAGCAACATCTTTAACGGCCGCAGTATTAGGAAGGCTGAGAACCAATGCCCTAGAGACTAGATTCTTAGAATGGAAGAGGACCTCACAGCAGTGTAGCTTCTGGGTTTTAGAAGCTTCTCTAAAATGGCTGGGCACCGGGGGTGGGGTGGGGTGGGGGTGGGATGGAGACCCTCCAACCTAGACCTGCTGAATGTGAATCTGAGGGACTGCTCTATCATTCAGTCAGCCTGTTGGTGTCCAAGGCCCACGAAGAGAACCCCCAGATAGCAGTGGGTGTACTCTGGGTGGATTCCACAATGATCTGATACACTCACTGTACTGTGGGAATTGGCTTCAAACTCTAAACTGCCCTGTGAGATTTCCTCAAAGCAGCACCCACTTCTATACACTGCTGAGTTTCTCGTGTGTGCAGGACTCCAGCGAAGAAAGATTTTGAGTTAGCTGCTCTCAGAATCTCCACATTGGGTCCCCCAGCTACATCTTCAGTGGTGGAAGCCTGTTGGTTTGGTGCAGGGTTTCCTAACCCATGTGGATATTGGTTTTCAGCGCTCAGCTGCCCTACAGAAGTTCATTTTCATTGCTGTTGCTGCTGTTCTCCGTCTAGCCTGATTGGTTAGAAAAGTTGCAAGAGATGCGTTTAATGAATTCTGAACAAAACCTCCAAGAAAAATCCACGTTTGCAAGATAATACTTTTAGACGAGTATACTTTGGTTTATTGTGTTACAGTTTACAAGGAGAATAAATAGGGGTACTGTTAGTTGTTAATTAGTGTGTGTGTGTGTGTGTGTGTGTGTGTGTGTGTGTCTACACATGCCACTGGTGTACTTTCATAGGGCAGAGGACAAGTTGTGGAATTTAGTTCTCGATTTCTGCTAAGCACATTCTGGGAATTGAACTCATATCTTTAGACTTGGCAGCAAGCTGTTTTGCTAGCTGAGACATCATGGTCCCTAGGGCGTCCTGAGACTTCTAAGGAATTGACTTAAAAACACAATCCCCCAAGATTCTAAATCATCCCTTCAGATGAGTTGGCTCCTCATCTTTGCCCGGAACCCATCCCACCTCATTAAATATTTGATGACGAAGGCACACATATACTTTGTGGTCAGTTATTGACTTCATACTTTTTCTTTTGCTGGTTTAATTAAACTAAGCCTAAATCTTTTTGGTACCAATTGCTTTGTGTCTCTCCCAGATTTGCTTCTCTTTGGATGCAGTAAGTGTGGTGTTCTGGTTCAGCACTTGCCAATTTTATTTCAAAGTGGTTTCTCTGATATTTTCTACCAGTCACAGGCGTATGACACTGAATGACCATCGCTGGCTCAGATAAAACAGAGATGTACACAACACAATTTTGGATACTGATCAGGGTTGCCTGAAAAACAGTTTTAGTGAGGTCAGTAAAATCAGGAGGCTTCTCCGAGAGTATTGGAAGCCTGCAAAGATGGTTTGTGTCTTAGTTGGGGATTTATTGCTGTGAAGAGACACCATGACCAAGGCAACTCTTAGAAAACATCCAATTGGGGCTGGCTTACAGGTTCAGAGGTTTAATCCATATCATCATGGCAGGAAGCATGGCAGCGTACAGACAAACATGGTACTGGAGGAACTAAAGAGGTCTACATCTTGCTCCTCAGGCAGCAGGAAGGGACTATGTCACACTGGGCAGAGCTTGGGCACTAAGAGGCCTCAAAGCCCACCCTCATAGTGACCCACTTCCTCCAGCCAGGCCTCACCTACTCCAACAAGGCCAGACCTCCTGATAGTGCCATTCCCCATGGGCCAAGCTTTCAAATGCATGTGTCTTTGGGGGCCATAGCTATTCAAGCCACCCCAGTTTGCAACTTAGTTTTCAGATGTAAGCTGTACAAGGTTTGTTCTGAAGATTTCAATGAGTATGCGCTCATTTGATGGTCCCAGGTAATACTTCAAGCCCATTCTGTTAGTATGGAATGATGTGTTAGGCTAACGATTATTATCTTGGAAGGCAGCAGGGTCACGAAGAGACAGGAATGGTAGAATTTTAGAAGGATAAAGTAGTGTACTGGAAAAATATCTTTGTAGTCAAGAGATTGCAAGCCTTTGGGTGAGGTATGATAGGTGCTTGATCCTGTCTCTTTGTAATGTGGGTGAAATTATAGTTACTTTACACACTAAGGGAAGAATTGAGCTGAGTAGACAGTATATAAGATGTTTTCCATATTGTGGATATATTGAATATGTGCTAACATCTATTAACATTATAATTGTATAGTGAATTTTAGGCTATTTTTTTTTGTTAAAATTTATTTTGTTTTATATATGACTACACTGTAGCTATCTGCAGATACACCAGATGAGGGCATTGGATCCCATTGTAGATGGTCGTGAGCCACCAGGTGGTTGCTGGGAATTGAACTCAGAACCTCTGGAAGAACAGACAGTGCTCACTGAGCCATCACTCTAGCCCAGGTTAATTGTTGTTTAGTAACTAGGAAACTAAAGCATAAGTTTGAGTAAAGTGTGATGTATATTGTCAAAGGTCTGGCCAGACTTCTTGATTAACAGGAAAGCATAATCTATAATTTACACGCTAATTATTTACATCTGAGCATCGCTAAAGTTTAACTATGTATTCACGAGCATACTATCACTATTTTATCATAGAAATCAGAGAACTAACTCACCAAGGAAAGTCCTATTTTCTTTCTGGTTTACAGACTTTTTTTTTTTTAAACCTATCTATAAGATAACCTTAGCTTCCAGGGAGTTTCCAGTGTGTTTTCATAGCCTAGCATATCACCTTGTCAATCAATGTAAGGTTTTCTTTCCTTTTCCCTTTATAAAAAAAAGATTTATTTATTTACTATGTATACAGAGTTGTGTTTGTCTGTGTGTCTGCATGCCAGAAGAGGGCATCAGATCTCATTACAGATGGTTGTGAGTCACCATGTGGTTGCTGGGAATTGAACTCAGGACCTCTGGAAGAGCAGACAGTGCTCTTAACCACTGAGCCACCTCTCCAGTCTTCTTTTTTCCCTAAAGAATTATTTACTTGTTTATTTATCTGCGTATTTGTTTATATTTTATGTGTGTGAGTGTTTTGTCTACATGTGTGCAAATGCATTGTGTATGTGCAGTGCTTATGGAGGTTAGAAGAGGGCATCATACCTTTTCTAAAGTAGGAGGCAAATCATAGTCAAAATTGTGTAATGACAATTTTGGAGTTTTAGTTTCTTAAAAAAAGTATACGATTGTCTTTGTTTTAATCCCAGGTTTAATACATAGGGTTGTCTCAGATTGTCCACTACTGACTATAATTTGCCTCCTACCTTAGAAAAGGTGTGATTTTTTGCCAGCTGCAGATAATTTCTGTGATTGTGATGTTTGGAATTTTGGGGACTTTTAGGTCCCTGACAGGTGGGGTTGTTTTTGTTGTTGGGTTATTGGTTGCTCGATGTTGATTGCTGTTGGTCATGCTTTGTTAAGTAGTCACGAGCCAAGAAGAAACAACAAGAAAAAAAATTAGATAACCCAATGGTGAAGATCAAACTTGTCCCAAAGAATTCAGTGCCCCTAATCATCAGGAAGTAGTCTAAGGATAGCATCACCTCCTTTCCCCTCCATCCTTCTTTTTCTCCTGTCTAGTGTTAGGGGGTTGGAAGGGTAGAAAAAGGATCGAGAACAGTGGAAGAAAGAAGAACTCACAGGTAGCAAAGGCTGGCTGTATACGTGGGCATCCTTGCAAGAGGGAGAAGGGCTTTTAACTGCTCAACGATCACTCTGGCTTCTATAGGGTTTTTCCCAATAGAGAAAACAAAACAAAACAAAACAAAACTTAAAATGTTAGAATATTGGACAGGAAACTGTAAGTCTGTAATACTCGATACAAGATGAGAATAGTTCTTAGTTCTTTGGGGGATACAGTGTGTGTGTGTGTGTGTGTGTGTGTGTGTGTGTGTGTGTGTGTGTATGTGTGTGTGCGCGCACACGAGTGCATGCGAGCAAGTGAGCTCATACCCACATACACATGAATGTGTATAGCAATGAATAGGGGTGCTGGAGAGAATGTCTTAACACCAGCCTTCCAGGTAACTGGGTAGCTAAGGGCATTCAAGTAAAACAGATGATCCTCCCTAAGTAGAAGTACTTCAGGCATAAAATTAGAGGAATAGTGATGTTTTTGCCTAGGCCTTGAAGGAGTCTATTTAAAGTGTTAGCTTTAAACCACATAGTAATTCTGGGAGGTTAAAAAAGACAGACACTAGGCTGAGATGAGGTGCTCAGTCAGCTGACAGTGATCCCAAACTTCCGGTCCCTAGAGCACTTCCTTAATGGGTGGACAGGGTTATGTTGTAGAAGAAATGAGACTAAAGATGACTTCACATATATAGCTTTGCATGTGATGAGATTAAAAAAAGGTATTTGTAAAGCGTGAGCTATAATCAAATTGAGCAGCCAGCATCTGAATTTGATTATTTGGAGATTTATTGTCTGTCTACTCGGGTTAATATTACGGAGCATGCTAGCTGTGGGCCATGTGGGTAAGATACCTAATGTTAATTTATTCTTCTGTGGTTTTGGGAAATAAAGATACACACCTACAGGATGTGGGGGTAGAGACAAAGGATGAAGAGCATTGATTGTCAGGTAATGAGAGCTGTGTAAGTACTGCTGCCCCATCTCTCACAACTATGAAAGTGAAAGAAAAGATGAAGCCAAAACTAAGCTAATCAAGACAGCTGACTGGAAAATAAATATAAAAAAATAATATACTCATTTGA
Source organism: Micromys minutus (assembly GCF_963924665.1). Lineage (NCBI taxonomy): Eukaryota > Metazoa > Chordata > Mammalia > Rodentia > Muridae > Micromys > Micromys minutus. The sequence goes on along the minus strand of NC_137956.1, from coordinate 36,829,596 downwards.
GTTAAGTACAGCAATCACTTCAAAGCACAGTGAGGGGAAAGCTTTGGTTCTCAGTAGTAATAAACTATAATTTAGCATTCAATTATGAAGGCTGAGCATGCAGAACCCCATCTTGCTAGATACTTTGTCCCTCAACACACTACCTCCCACAAATACATCCAAAGGTTTTACAGAAAACTTAAGGAACCAGAATATGCCTCCTCCAAAAAAAATTCCCATAAAATTAAAAAAAAAAAAAAAAAAAGAGAAACATTTGTAGGTTTCTGACTTTCTCTTTTATTACAAAGCAGATTCCTTAGTTTGTGGCTTGGCACTTGGGACTTCCTGTATTTTATCTCTTTACAAATTATTCTGACTCCTGATGTGGCTCATGTGGTCTTGGAAGGAGCCTTTTAGTGTAGGTTCCTCTTTGTGGCTGAGAGGCTGTAATAGTTCCATGAATTATCTGCACACTCTGGGGCTGGCTGGCTAGCAAGTGAGAGATAGCAGAATTGTTAACTCACCTATAGCGGAGTTTCTCTTAAGCCTTATTCATCATGGCCTTAGAAGACCGGCATACACAGGGCTAATGCACACTCTGTTCTGGTGAGTATGTCCTTAGAATGAAACATCAGCTGTTGTCTCCTCCTGCAGAATGGAGAGAAGCTTGTGGAGCACTTTCCTTGTTCTAACTAATGGGCTGTGTTGTCTAGTTCTTGGCTATGTTCTCCATCCCTGATATCCACTTCTTTGTGCATAAGACAACTCCAGTATTGGAGAGGGAACTCAGTCTCCTTCAAGGTCTATGTGATGCAGAAAATTATCCTTTTTACGAACCTGAGCATCTCAGTACCACCCTTCTCCCAGCCAAAGCCCATCATCGGCTCACAGTTGCCAATAGGATAAAGTTAAGTTCCTTCAAAGCTCCCTAGGGTATCTAAAGCCTCCACTGCCTGGTCCTTTCAACCCTGCCTTTCCTACATTGTCTTCCAAGTTTCTCCTTCCCCCAGTCCAGTCTCTAATCTCTCTCTCACTCTCATGCACAAAACACACTCAAGTGCACACATGCATATTCAAAGCACACATGCATGAATACACACATGCCCACATATATGCACACAAACACACATATATATACATGCACACACACCCACTCAAACGAACACACACATTCGAGTGCACACACATACACATGCATACCTCGACTGCTTATTTCCACCCACAGGACTCGCTGTCATTCGTCGGATCTTTGTCATTTTTGCCTTTTATACTCCAGGAGCCTTTCACATCCTCTTTAGATGCCATCTCTTCCTTGAAGCTTTTTCCAAATTCTGTGCTGTTTTCCGAGTGTTTTGCCAATACCCTTGTTGGAGACGATACCTCATTCTGTCTTCTTACATAGCGATTGCTGTCTACTTTTCTCTTTCATGTGCTTTGTTACTTAGTACTCTGCACCAAGCACTGGAGTCAGAGAGACATAAAAGTCAGGCTTGGTTTCTGCTCTGGAAAAGTTTTTCCCTCAGAGAGTAAACAAAGGGAACAGAAATCTTGCAAGCTTTTTGTCTGTTGTTCTCCTGCTAAATCTAAAACACCTTCAACAGATCCACCTGTCTCTGTCGTCCAGCTGCTGAGGTTAAAGTAGATTGATTCTCAGGATAAGTTTGCTGAGTGGGTAATGTATCAGAAGTATGTGTGTGGGTCCATGTGAGCACATATGTACATATATGTATATGCTTGGGTACATAAATATTTTTGAACTATATAAAGTCCAGTGATACCATGGAGGAGAAAGGATGGCCTTGTCTACTGCAGGAGTTGGACTTGGCTAGGAAAATACACTGTTTTTGCTTCATGTAAAGACTAGGTTGTCACTTTCATTGTCCTATATTTCCTTTTTATTTATTATACCCTGAGGCAGCCATGGAGCCTTCATTTATTACAAAGGTGAAGCTAGGACTGTCTCTATGTCTGTACACTGCTAGAGCCAGCCACACCCCAGGACAGTTCAAGGATGGTCCAGTTTGGTAGAAGGATGCATTAGTTATTTTATTCATTGACGTGGCAAGACACCTGACAAGAATCGATGTAAGGAAGGAGAGGGTCATTCTCCTTCACAGTTTTGGGTTGTTCTTCATGGTGACCAATGGGTGAGCCTGCTGGGTACATTGCATCTGGAGTTAGGAGAGATGAATGTTGGTGCTCAGACTGTATTGTGGGTTTTTGGGTTTTTTTTTTTTTTGTTGTTGTTGTTTTTGTTTTTTTGGAGACAGGGTCTCTTTACATAGTTCTGGTTGTCCTGGGACTCACTATATAGCCCAGGCTGGCCTTGAACACACAGAAATTCACCTGTCTCTTAAGGACTGAGGTTGAAGGCATGCTCTGCCATGCTTGTTTACAAAGTTCTGTTTTTAAAAGTGTGTGTGTGTATGTGTGTGTGTGTGTGTGTGTGCTTGTGGAGGCCGGAGGATAACCCCAGGTGTTATCTTTAGCAATATTGCCCACTTCCTTTGAGACAGGATCTCTCATTGACCTGGAGCTTATCAATGCTGGCCAGTGAATCCCAGGCATCTTCCTGTCCCTGCCTCTCCAGCACTGGAATTTTACTTGGGTATTGGGAATTGAACTCAGGTCCTCAAGTTTGCAAAGCCACCACTTTAGCAACTGAGCTGTTCCTCCAGCTACTTAGTTTTTCCTCTTTATTTAGTCTGGAACCCCAGCCCACAGACTAGTGCCACCTACATCCAGGTAGTCTTCCCTCCTTACTTAAACCTCTCAGAAACACCCTCAAATGCAAGCCCAAAGATGTGTTCTTAGGTGGTTCTAATGCAGACAGGTAGACAATAAAGACTAAGCACTGTATACAGGCTTGGTGTAGGATGCTCAAACTGTAAAGGTGACTTATTTATTTATTTATTTATTTATTTATTTATTTATTTATTTATTTATTATATATTATTTATTATATATAAGTGTCTTCAGACACACCAGAAGAGGGCATCAGATCTTATTACAGATGGTTGTGAGCCTTCATGTGGTTGCTGGGTTTTGAACTCAGGACCTTTGAAAGAACAGTCAGTGCTCGTAACCACTGAGCCATCTCTCCAGCCCCAAGTTGACTTTTCATGTATAGATCATTCCTTTGTCATCCTCAAGACACTCAAGACATGGCCTTTTGTCCTTGAAGTTCCTGGCTTTTCTGCCATGGGAGGTTTGAGAGGCCATTGGGTGGCAATGGCTGGTAGAAGGAGTCTTTTAGCATTTTCGAATTAATCCAGTTCAACAACTCTTTCCTGGGGGCCTGTTTTTGAGCAGACATTGAGCTAGACACTTTGGACGTTCAGCAACGAGACAGGAGGCATCCCATTCTGCCATCAGCAAATGTTCAAACTGGGAAGAAAAGATGTGTTAAGAAAAGCCTGTCTAGAGTCACAGGCCAGGGAAAAAAGTGCTAAGTGTCCATTAGATGTGCAAGAAGCTTGGACCCTGGATGTGTTGATAGATTTGGGGATATGGAGGAGATCACACATTCTCTGAGGAATGGAGCCAGGGAAGAAAAAAGAAAACCATGGAAAGACCGCAGAACCATGTAGCACCCACAGAAAGATAAAAAAATCAGGCTGGGCCCCTCACTGTCCGTACTGATGGGAAAACCAAATATGCATTCCAGATGTCCCCAGAAATGGGCCAAAGCACCAGAGGCCATGTGACCATGGATTTGCAGTTTATCTTCAATAGACCTCAGATCCCTAGCTTTCTGGTAATGCACGCATGTGTAATCTGGGGCCTTCAGCAGCTGGAGTTTAGGGTTCCTAAAGTTGTGACCTTTGCCCTTTTGCTTGAGCTCCTTATTCTGGTCCATGCCAGACCCTGGTCTGCGTGTGGGGGTACTTATCCTGAGTGATGGATGATTAACCAGGAGGAGAGGAGGGTAGATCCTGGGAGAAAGGAGACAGCAGCTGATAGGAGGGGTACCTCACTTTTACTTTCTACTCTTTCATTTCTTCTGTTCCTTTAGATGCAAAAGGAGAGAAAGAAAAAAAAAAAAAGAGCACGTGGTTCCAAAACACTATTTAATAAGCTGGTTTAGCTTTAGGATTTGGCTGTGTAAACTTCCAATAAACTGTTTACATAAGCAGTTGCAAGCCAGAGATCTCAAGACCCCAATGTCTTTGTTGTGTTAATAAGTTACTAAATAATTTCTGGTTTCTTGTAGTGTCTGACTCTGCCAGAATATCATAATCTTACCATATGCTTAAAACAAAACAAAACAAAAACACAAAAATACTTAAAGATTTTTGCTTTCCCGATTTACCAAATCGCCTCAAGACCCCGAATTGCACGTTTCAAAACAGACCGTCTCATTGTGTGACAAGAGAGTAGGGGCTGGAGAAAGAACGGTCAAGATTAACACAGGAACAAGCCAGTTGGCAGGGAATGGGCTGGAGACCATTCCCTACCTGGGCTTCATGAGTCAAACAGAGCATGCTCAGTTAGTATGCAGAGGGAGGCAGGAAGCTGTTCTTCACTTGGGCTTCATTCAATGAGCAAAGTATGCTCAAAGAAGGTGCTCTTTGTGCAAACTAGAGATGAATACTGTATAAAGGTCCTATAGTGTATGGTCTGCCTTGTGATCCAATGCGTTCTAGGCTTCTTCCTCATCCCACTAGCTGGCTTCCATTTTGGGGAATGTTTTTTCTATCTGAATAGGCCATCTCTGTTTCTAACCCTATGTCCCTGGTGCAGTTCCTGGAACACAAGTTCCTAGAATCTGGTACCCTCTGAACTCAGACCATCTTCCCAACTCTGAGCTTGTTTTTACTTTTCCTTTCTTGATATGTTTTTTCAGATACTGGCCAAAATTCTAAGCATACTTTTCTTGGTACACTGGGCTTTCTCACTCTCTCCAAAGCCTTGCCACTCTTTGGCCCTTGTTTTTTTTTCCTCTGTCCCTTCTCCATCTCTGCCCCAGAAAACTATTAAGATTTGTGGTTTCTCCTGTTGTGTTGTTCCTGAACCCCAGTAAAACTGTCCTTACGCTTCCTTCTGCATGGGTTTCTAAATTCTCTTTTTAATAAGATGGAGAACTCAAAAGGAAACCTTGGTTTCCCTGGTAACAATAGGAAGTACAGTTACCCAGTCAGAATGAGCAATGTTGCCCAGTATCAGATGTGTAGATGGCTCCCCTCCTGATGTGTGACTTAACTATTCCTCTGCAGGCGATATGGGGTTCCCTCCTCCCAGAGGCTATGCTAGTTTGGATTCCTATCAGGATCTCAGAGTTGGGAAGCACATGGATTGAGTTGGGTCTCTTGGAAGCTTTCAAGCTCAGAGTTTCTTTGAGTCCCCAGTCTGGTTAGGGCTACCTCTACTTCAGACAGAGATTAAAATCTCTAAAATATAATTACACTATTAAACTCTTTTCAACATAGCATTAGGGGATGTCCTAGTCAGGGTTTCTGTTCCTGCACAAACATCATGACCAAGAAGCAAGCTGGGGAGGAAAGGGTTTATTCAGCTTACACTTCCACATTGCTGTTCGTTACCAAAGGAAGTCAGGACTGGAACCCAAGCAGGTCAGGAAGCAGGGGCTGATGCAGAGGCCATGGAGGGATGTCACTGGCTTGCTTCCCCTGGCTTGCTCAGCCTGCTTTCTTATAGAACCCAGATTTTCCAGCCCAGGGGTGGCACCACCCACAATGGGCTGGGCCCTCCCCCTTGATCACTAGTTGAGAAAATGCCTTACAGCTGGATCTCATGGACGCATTTCCTCAAGGGAGGCTCCTTTCTCTGTGTTAACTCCAGCTTGTGTCAAGTTGACACAAAACCAGCCAGTACAGGGGATCATAAAATTTTAGGGAGAGGGTCTTAGAAATGTATGAGATTGGCCCACCCCTAAGTACTGGGATAACCTTCAGCCAATCAGCTCTACACAGATGCTTGCCCCCTTTCATTGCTGGCAGGCTGATTTGAGTGCTGAGGTTTGATTGTTGACTCCGAGGATCATATCTCCAAACTCAGGAAGCCAGAGGCCTATAGCTCCCTGCTTTGGATGCCAAAGAGACAGGTCCCCAAAGAGACAGGTCCCCAGACACTCAAGTCTAATGTGTATTGCTCTAGGGAGACTGTAGCCAGTAGCAACCCTGGCTGGCAGCTATTGTCATTCTTGGCTTACAGTAGCAGCAGCAGGTGAACAGCAAGCAGCCCAGGGAGGTACCCTCTTATAGCTCTTAAAAAGGCTTGGCTGCTAAGCCCCTCAGTCCCACAATGACAAGTTTCTTAGACTTAGAGTATTGGGATCTTTAGGCCTAGGCAGTGGCCATTGACAGTGGCTAGTCCTCACAGCTCTCTCTGGCCCTGTGTGTCTGACACCCTTCAAAGCTCTCTGGGACTTTCCCAGCCCCCCCCCCTTTCTCTTTCAACACCACTCTCTCTCACTCCCCCATCCCTCCTTCCCTCCCCCTTCCCTGTACTCTCTGGAGCATGATGGCTGCTAGTGTGAAGCTGCTGTCACCTCTACTGCTGCTGCCTTTGTGGCTGCTATTGCTCAGCCACCAACTCCACTGCCATCTCCCCTTTGTGTTTCCAGTTCAGCCTGCTCTACTAACAGCAAGGGCCCATTAGCTGTGTATGCCTCCAGAGAACAGGGCAAGCACCAGGGCCCCCAGAAAGAAGCCTTATAGTGTTGCTCTACCTGGGGCAAGACTCTAGTCTACTTAGAAGAAAGCATTTGGGATATTCTTCACCACAGTGGAGTGAACCACGATTCATTGGATACTATACTAAATGCTTAAGCAATGGGGCTGCAGAGATGGCTCAGCAGCTTTTCCAGAGGGTTAGGGTTCAATTCACAGAACCCATGTGGCAGCTTACAAACATCCATAAGTCCAGTTCTGGGAACTCTCATCCCTTCTTCTGATCTCTGAGGTACTGCATACTTGTGGTGTCCAAACTATCTATGTGCATAAAATTAAAAAAAGAAAATCTTAAAAGGATAAGCAACAAAATAAAATGCAGACAAATTGGGCCTTGCAAAAAAATGTGAAACCGCTTGTCTTAAAGTGAGACTTAAGGTGAAAATATAATCCACAGGATGGGAGGAAGTCTCTTTGGTGTCCAGTATCGGGATATGTGAGCAATTCTTGCTACATGCCAACAAAAGCCTGCTGAAAAGTAGGCATGATATAAATGTTTCTGCCCAATATGCATGGGAAAAGATATGATCATTTTTCATAAGGAAATGCAGATCAGAACCGCAGTGAGACCCCATTTGTACTAACTAGAGTGGAGGTCTCGCGCAGCCGAGGCCGCCTGGAGTCATGTAGCTGAGCATGAAGGTGAACACTGGGTTCTGCTGCCTCCCCCCCAGATGATGGGACCACAGGCATTGCCACCACATCCACCTGGGATCACAGCATTGCCCCCATACCCAGCCCCGGTCACAGGCGTTGGCACCACAGGCATTGCCACCACATCCACCTGGGATCACAGCACTGCCCCCATACCCAGCCCCGGTCACAGGCGTTGGCACCATACCCAGCCACATTCAGGGTTCAACTCCTCAACTCACATCAACACCTGCTTTCGGCAAATATTCCTTGTGCTTGGCAGATGCTGCAGAAATATGCCTGCTTAAAAAAAAAAAAAAAAAAAAAAACAATAAAACTTCTTTTCAGTACACCAACCTATAAGTGGTTCCTGGTATTTGATATTGCATATAATCCATCTTGCAATTCTTTTTTTCAGAATTAAAATAAGAAACCCTGTTCGTTAACAGAATGATGTTCCGGCTAATTGCATTTGTCCTGATCCTCTGGACTGAAACCCTGGCAGACCAGAGTCCAGGTACTAGTATATATTTTTGTTTATTATTATTTTGGAAAAATAAACATTTTATGCTTTATCAAACTTTAATATAAAGGAATACTTTACTTACTAACGGATCAAAGTATATATATATATATATATATATATATATATATATATATATATATCACTTAATAATAATAACAACAACAACAACAGTAGTAACAATAATAATAGCCACAGGACATAACATTCAACAGACTTCATCCCTTAAAGGTAGGGAAAGCTATGGGTAAAACATCATAGCCCTGGCTAGAAAATCTTTATTTATTGATTTGCATAACTCTCAGTGTCTCATATCTCTGGGAATACAGTAGGCCTAACTTGTGAATAGAATAGTTTGAGCCTTATCTTTAGAAATGTTGCAGAAATGCTGACCAGCGGACAATGGAGCAGGCACTTGGCAGAGAGCAGGAGAATTCAGCTTTATTTGCATGGCATACTTTGTAAAGTCTGGCCCTAGCCCACAGTTTCTTATAGCTTTCATAGATAGGATAACTGTTAAAAGTCTCTACTGATGTGAGCACCCACGGGTGTCTTTGAGTTCCGTTTCCACCCAAGGAACTTTCCATTATAGTTAAATATCACCAGAGGAGGTGGAGGTTAAGGCATTCCTTCCTCTGGATCCTTCAAGCTGGATCTGTAGAATGAGCAGACAGCTGAGGTCATCACTTCTTACTGCGGTTTCCAACAAGTGTTTCCTTTTCTAAGAGAAAGGCCTCCAACAAGCTTGCAGAGCTCAGCATGCTAGACTATTTCAGAAGTAAAACTTTAATTTGTTCGCGATTGGTCTTCGGATTTACGATGCAGCTTTGACACAAGGACATAGTCTCAAGTGAATAGTGATGTTTAAACTGTGATGGAGAGATATGATTGTGTGTTTGCTTGCTGTCTTCTTATTGTGCAGGGCCAGGCCCCGAGTATGCAGATGTGGTGTTTCTGGTGGACAGCTCCGATCACCTGGGCATTAAATCCTTCCCATTTGTGAGAACTTTTCTCAACAAGATGATCAGCAGCCTCCCCATAGAGGCCAACAAGTACCGCGTGGCCCTGGCCCAGTACAGTGACACTTTCCACAGTGAGTTCCAACTAGGCACCTTCAAGAACAGGAACCCCATGCTGAACCACCTGAAGAAGAACTTCGGGTTCCTCGGTGGGTCCCTGAAGATAGGGAATGCCCTGCAGGAGGCACACAGGATCTATTTCTCTGCTCCCACAAACGGAAGAGACAAGAAACAGTTTCCCCCAATCCTGGTGGTGCTGGCTTCAGCGGAGTCTGAGGATGACGTGGAAGAGGCTTCGAAGGCCCTGCGGGAAGATGGGGTGAAGATCATTTCTGTGGGGGTGCAGAAGGCTTCTGAGGAAAACCTGAAGGCCATGGCCACCTCTCGGTTCCATTTCAACCTCAGAACTGCCAGGGACCTCAGTGCGTTTGCCCCAAACATGACACAGATCATCAAGGATGTGACTCAGTACAGGGAAGGGACAACTGTGGCCCTAATTACACCTGAAGCCCCAACCACACCTGTAGCTCTAACCACACCTGAAGCACTAACCACAGCTGCAAACGATGTTGATATGACAGGTAGGAAGGCCTCGAAGAGGCACCCAATCCCCCATGGGCTCCGTATCTATCCACCCTTACCCCTGGCAGCTCTTGTCTGTGCTGTCTCAGTCCACTAGCTGTACTGAGCTGATGAAAATTTCCACACACCGGCCTTTTTTTTGCCTCCACCCATGTCATTTCCCTGGCATCAATCCTGTTGCCTTTCTTCGCCTCCTCTTGGCAGAAGAGTCACCATTTAAATCTCAACCCTGTATCCTTTCTCTCTTCGGATGCTTTCATTTTGGGACCCAGCATTCCTTGGGCACATCTTAATGACAGCAACCTTTCTCATGATTTTCCCATCTCTCTCTGTCCCTGTCCTCTACCATGCTATAAGGGCAGAATTGGCAGCTTGTGTTTTTTTTTTTTTTTTTTTTTTCTTTTTTTTCTCTGTCTTCTTTGAGCCTAGACAGTGAGCTGGTGTCCTGCTTCTTGTTATGAGTAAACATATGTCAGCTGTCATAGATCGCAGAGAGCCATCTAGGTGGTCCCTTTTTCTCCCTAGTCCTGGTGATGTAGGGCTGATGAGCAGTAATCCAGTAAGAGCCACTCGGCGAGCATATCACAGCTCTCGGTGGGAATGAGGACTATGGGATGAGAGGCTTATCTGCACATGCTTTGTGTCTCACAGGCAGTATAGAGGTGGCTTGTGAGGTCAGCAGTGTGTATGCCCAGTGGCATGGCCCCTCCCACCCCATTTCTTCTAAGCCTGTGTCTAATGAGTACCAATCAGTACCTGCTCCAGACAGAAGGCACTTGTCACCGCTCCAGCTGGGTAGTCAGCCATCCTATGGTGATAGGTTTTACATTTATAACTAAATATTTCACATTTTCATATATATTATATATATATATATATTTGCTATGCATTAGTAGAGCTTTTTAGGAAGACTCTGAAGTGCTGCTATTAAGTAACAGTGTCTATTCCCAGCAGAGTTTATCTTCAAACTGAGGAAATACTAGTAATATTTATCACAGGCTTCTGGATAAAAAATGAGAGCAATTGGAAGCATCTCAAATTGAATTGGCCCAGTATCTATCTCCCTCACTTACCTAACTGGAGACTTCAGCTGTTACCTTGCCTATGTGATCATTTCCCATTTACTTTTCTGAGGACCCCCAAGCACGTCTCTCAGGACCCCACCATCCATGATGATGTCATATGTATTCAGAGCTACTCAGGATCAGCAGTTACCCCAGCTACCAGAGGGCGTCCTTTCAGGGCTTATGACCCCAGCCACTGCAGCACGTCCACTCCAGAAGCCATCTCTGTTACTTCCCAGCTTCCATCCAGCAGGTGCCTGGACTGCTCTCCCTTCAGCTTGCAGGAAACCCTGGTATTTCATGTAGAAACACACAGGGCCTTCTCCTCATTGACTTTGATTCTTGACCCCCTTGGCCCAAAGGAGAAATGTTAACGTGTCACTCTCTCACACATTCTTATTGAAGGATGCTGTCCTTGTGTCTTCGGTGAGTTTTCTAAGACGTCTTAAAGCAGAATACCCTTGAGTCCAATAGTCACTGGGAGTGTGGGCCTAGAAAGCAACAGTGAGAAACAGGAAAAGCAAAACAGGAGGTTGCACAGGCCGTCCTGGTGATGGGGCAAATAGGCCAGCACGTAGGGTCTAGGTGGGTGTGCAGTGAGTATGCTGCTCTGCTGAGAAGCCCAGCCATGCCTCTAGGTGCAGCAGGAGAACCCCCAGCTTGGCAGACTTCCCCGGCTGCTCCCTGACTCTCCAGGTATCTCTTAGTCTGGCCTCTCTGGGACAGTGGAGCTCTGTCACTTTCTTAGAGGACCTCATGTACTGATCAAATTTCTCTTACTCCTTATTGTACATGACAGGGCACTGCATGGAAGGGTACTTGCCTCCTGCAAGCTAAGGCAAGGCGATTTTAAATTACAGCCCAGGTGCTTAGGACTGTGGGTAGTTTTTATTTTCTTCTTCTCCTCTTCTACCTCCTCTTCCTCCTCCTCTTCCTTCTCTTCTCCTTCCTCCTCTATTCCTCCTTTGCCTCCTCCTCCTCTTCTACCTCCTCTTCCTCCTCCTCTTCCTTCTCTTCTTCCTCCTCTATTCCTCCTTTGCCTCCTCCTCCTCTTCCTCCTCTTCCTCTCCCTCTTCCTTTTCTTCTTCCTCTTCCCACCCTTCCTTCTCTTCTTCTTCCTCCTTCCCCTCTTTCTTTTCTTTCTCCTCCTCTTCTTCCTCCTCTTCCTTCTTTTTAACATTTTACTGATTCTCTGTGAGCCTCACAACATGCACCCCAGTCCTATGCATCTTCCCATCCCTCCCCATCCTCCTCTCTCCTTTGCAACTTTTCCCCAAAGAAAACAAAAAACAAAACCAAAAAAAAATTTAAACAAAAACAACAACAACAAAAAAACATAGAAAATATCTCATCACAGAAGGTGCAGCTTTGGCTCCGCAGGACCAGCCCTTTCACATGCTGCAGCAGTTCTTGAGATAGATGTTGGGTTAACTCAAAGCCCTGGGTCTGGCCTGGGTGGCAGTTGAATTGGATATCCTCCTTGCTCTCGCACATTGGGTAGTCTTCCTCTGTTCCCTTCCTTGTAAAGTGAGGGGAATAGTGTTTATCTGCTTACAAAGTTGAAGGGACTTGTGTGATGTTTGCTTATTGCTATTGAGAGTAACAGTTGTTGGCAAATGAATGCTGACTTGGGTAGGTCATGCTGGGACTTCAGTTTACTCAGTGGTGTGGGATTCTGAGTGAGGTTCATGTGAATTAGTTTTAGTTAATTCTCTACAAATATTCCTGTTCTCACCAGGAGCCCAACACTAGAAGGAGATGAATAAGACTGGTTTTTCATCTTCTGCAGTTGTTAATGGGTAGCTCTTGGCAAGATTAAGCTTGTGACTCTGCTTTCCACAGATGTGATCCATCCACCTGTGTATGGAGAAGCATTTGCTGTGAACACAGTGTACTTTGCCTGAGACTCCAGGTTCTTGCAAACAACTGCTCCTCTTGGATGTTCAGTGCTAAGTGGAATCTAGCGTGTCTGAGACGAAACTCTTTGATCCTCCCTGTAACTCATTCCTCCTAGTGTCTCAGGAGGACACACTGACCCCATCAGTTTAGATGTGTGAGCCCTAAGCCCAGGAGTTTCTCTCTATTTCTGCATTTGTGTCCAATCACTAAGCTTCCTGCTGTCTCTAGCCATGTATCAGTTCTGATCTTGATGTTCTCTCTTACTGCTGTTTTCTTGTCTCTGGCCTGGCCCAGAAGAGTTGTTTGTTGTAACCTTGAATTGATATTTCCTTCAGCACCTAGAGTGATGCTTATGACATTTAGAACAGGTCATGTGACTCCCAGGTGATCTGGGCCAGCTCCCCTCTGAACTCACCACCATGGCTTCGCTTCACCACTGGCTCTAGTCACTCTGTACATCTTGCTTGTCCCCACCTTCTGCTATTCTTTCTCCTAGAACTTCTCTTTCTTCCAAATTTCCTATGAATGAATCCCACACACTTCATCCGAACGAGACCCTTTCAGAAAGGCCTGCCTGGACTTCAAGTCTCACATGGGTCAGAGTCTCTTCCCCAGCCACACTCCCAGTAGAGTCAATGAAGCCACCTGTTTGTCTGTCCTTGTAGCAATTGTCACCTCTTGAAAAAATATAGTCTGGCCATAGAGTGTGAGTTTGCTGAGGTCAGAAATATGTCTGCCAACCCATCCCTGCATGTAAGCATGTGAGGGTGATTAAGGTGGTGGTAGCCATGATGATCAAATTTGTTGGGATTCTGTAAACCCCACTGCACAGTTACCTGGCAAGAGCCAGGTATGCTCCGCCCAGTTACCTGGCACTATAAAGGGGCTGCGTGCCCTCTCCTCACTCTCTTGGCCTCTTGGCCTCTTGCTATCTTCCCCTTCCCCTCTCCCCCTTTCCCTTCCCCTCCCCATTCCCTCCCCCGCTCTACGCGCTCATGGCTGGCTTTTACCTCTCTACTTCTCTTTTCTCTCTGCCCCTACTACCCTCTTAAATCCCTTCCCCATGCCCTGAATAAACTCTGTTCTGAACTATACCATCATGTGACTGGTCCCTCAGGGGGAAGGGATTCCCAACATGGGTTCCCCAGAGGAATCCCCCTTACCCCTATGCCTCGTTTAACCTCTATGGAACATATCCCCCCCCAACTCTCTTCATCTTTTTTCTAACAATTGCTGGTGAAAGGTGGGTGTGGGGACTATGGCTGAGGGAGTCATACTGGTAATACTGGAAATGACTTTCATGTGCTGGTAGTGATGATGATTGTGCTGGTGACTGTGGTCACACTGGCAGTGGGGAGAGGGTTATGGTCACAGAGGTGACTATAACAATGTTGGCAGGAAACCTGCTAAGTAGAGAAGAACAGACACATGAAAGAACAGAAAGAACAGACACATGAAAGAACAGAAATCTCTGGATTCAATGACCCTGCCAGTCTTATTTAAAATTTTGCTGTTTTGTTTAACAAGGGGAAGCAATTAGGACTGGGTCTGCAGTAACCTGTCCATTTGCTTTAGCATTTCAACACTCCTAGAAATCCTTTCATCCCAGGTCAGTGGTCCCCCCCAACCTCACAACTTTTCTGTCTCCACAGTTCCCTTCCCCACATCCTGCCAGAAAGACTCTCTTGCTGACCTTATATTCTTGGTGGACGAGTCAGTGGGGACCCCACAAGACCTGAGGGACCTGCAGAACTTCCTGGAGAATGTCACTGGCTCCGTGGATGTGAAGGACAATTGCATGCGGCTTGGGCTGATGAGCTTTAGTGACAGGGCTCAGACTGTTTCTTCTCTGGGGTCAAGCACCAACCAGTCTGAGTTCCAGCAGCAAATCCAGAAGCTCTCGCTCCGGACTGGGGCATCTAATGTTGGGGCTGCCATTGAGAAGATGAGGAAAGAAGGCTTCTCAGTGTCCAGTGGTAGCAGAAAGGCACAGGGGGTCCCCCAGATTGCTGTGCTGGTCACCCACAGAGCCTCCGATGATGCGGTGCGGGAAGCTGCACAGGACCTGCGCTTGGAGGGTGTAACTATGTTTGCACTGAGCATCCAAGGGGCCAACAACACACAGTTAGAAGACATAGTGTCGTACCCTACCAGGCAGAGAATTTCCACACACAGCTCCTACAGACACTTGGAGTCATACAGCGAGAACTTCCTGAAGAAGATCCACAACGAAATCTGGAGCCAGGTTTCTACCCACGCCGAACAAATGGAACTGGATAAAACTGGTATGTCTAAAGGACTAGTGTGATTACATGGCTAATGGGAATTGTTGCCTGGGATTGGGGCAGGAATGGGCATCAAGCAAAACTCAGGGGACTTTTAAGGGTTGTAAGAATGCCAAAAATACCTGAATTTTTGGGTAATGGTTGCATAGCTATAAATATTGCCAAAACCCATTGAATTACATACTTAAACAATGGATTGATTTTTATAATGCATAAATTGTGCCTCCGTAAGATGTAATAAAGCCATAGGCATTATACATAAAACATTTTCAATAGTGTAGATGGACATGGAGAAGGAAAAAAATAATCTATAGTCCCACGTTCAGATAACACTGGACTTGGCTTGTTTTTTAATTTTAATGTTGTCTCTTTGCTTGCGGCTCAGTATCTGCTTCTGTTAATTTTTTATCTAGAGCATTAATAAATCAAAGGGCATTTACATTTTTCAAACTTCAGATATTAGAACAGCGAGGACCACCAGTGTGCAGGAACCTGGTCATTTATGTCCTGTGACCAGAACATTTCCTATCTCTAGACATGACAAAATAGAGATTAAATTATAATAATAATAATAAAAAGACTGTTAAGAGTGTGGCATCCTACCAGAAAGTCTGTTTTGTGACCGACAGGTCTAGTGCCACCCAGTTGACAACAAACATCTCTATTTTAAAAGCCAGATCCACAGCCTTATGCCAAGGGACAGATTTCATCTCTGTCTAATTGAAAGGTGGACATGTTCTATAGCTGTTGTTTGAGGGTTCGTTACCACCAGCCCATGAGTTGGAAACAAGATGACTTTTGAGTATATTTAATTAAGAGTCTATTTGTCGTGTGGATAGGAGGTGTTTGTGGCGCAGGCACGTATGCTGCCTGGCATTTGTGTGCAGTTGAGAAGACAGCGTTTGAGTCACTTCTTGCTTTCCACTGTGGGTTCTGAAGACTGGACTCAGGGTGTCGGGCTTACATGACCGTCGCTTTACTCACTGAATAATTTTGCTGACCCTAATTTTATTTAATTTCAAAGTATCCTTAATATGATGGGTGGTTTTTTTTTTCTGTATATGTACATGTGCTCCTGTGTGTGTACATATTTATGTGTGCCTGTGTGGAGAGACCAGAGGTCACTGTCCATGTCTTCAATTGTTTCCAACCTTATTTTTTGAGGTTGGGTCTCTCACCGTACCTGGAGCCCCCAGGTTAGGCTAGACTGGCTGGCCAGCAAACCCAGGGATCTTCCAGACTCTATCTCCCCAGCACTGGGATTACAGAAGTAGGTGCTGGGAATCAAAGGCTGCTCTCACCTCTGGGCAGCAAGGGCTTTCCTGGCTGGGCTCTAAGCTGGCACAGTAAGAGCATCAGTGGTTAGTGCTGCCCAGAGTGCCTGTGAGAGGGCAGAGGTGCAGGGAAGCCTCGCTCCAGTCCTCAGAATCACTGGCCACTGCCTGCTTCTGGTGAGCCCTCAGTGTAGCGATCGCCTATCTCGCTGGCAAGGAAGACGCGCCACAACAGGATCCTTCTACAGGCGTTTATTGCGGGCTTGATTGCAGTAGCGAAAGACCCCGAGCCCAGAAACCAGCCCTCCTTATATATGCTTAGGAGGACTGTACCGCCACCTGATTGGTGCATTCTGTGCACCCTAATTAGCATACTCAGAGTCACCATGATTCAGCAAATACAGGCAGGCGTGCATGCGCACTTAGGTTGTTTATCTCAAAACTGGCCACCCTCCCTTCGGGCTGGGCGCCATCTTGTAATGGTGAATACAGTGGCTTCCCACACTCAGCTCTTTGTTAATTATGCAACAGTTCTCTCTGCTCCCTCTCAAGGCTTGCGAACCCAGATCAACCTGTGCTTTGCAAAGGATCGTGATCAGCCCCAAAGCTTTGTGCATTGATTTTATAGTTGTACTGATCTGGGTTGGACTTAACTTTTAGTGATATTTATTTCTTAAGAAATGGTTGTTCAAAGCCTACAGCAGTGTCAGGAATCATCAACTGCCCGAAAAGCTGCAAACAACAGGAATTCTAAAATGTCCAAGTTGCCCTGTGTTTAGAAGATTGGCTCATTTACATTCGGAGATAATGGCATGGGAAACTTACAGTTAGAAAACGTGCTTGCCATTTCCTGGCTGTGTGATCTTAGATAAATCGCTATGCCTTGCTATGTTTCTGTGTCTTCCCAAGATGGTGATATATTTCAAAGGTTCGAATGGACAGAAAGATACAGGCTCCACCCCAACACAGAGGCTCATTTGTTTGTTTTTTGTTGTTGTTGTTTTTGGTTTTTGTTTGTTTTCTGTTTTGTTTTGTTTTGAGGAACAGTTTCTCTGTATAGGCCTGGCTGTCCTGGAATTTGTTCTGTAGACTAGGTTGGCCTCAAATTCAGAGATCTGTCTGCCTCCACCTCCTAAGTGTTGGGATTAAAGGCATGCATCACCACTGCCTGATTCTGGGATCCTGTTCTTTAGATCCAGTACAGCCTCAAGTTTCCTCACAAAGTCTGGGACAAAGTTCCCTGGAGATGCTCTGTGATTGACAGAGTGCTCACCGCCCACACTCACATCTTTGTTTCCTTTGTAGGCTGTGTGGATACAAAGGAGGCCGATATCTATTTCCTCATCGATGGGTCGTCCAGCATCCGGAAGAAAGAGTTTGAGCAAATCCAGATATTTATGTCATCGGTGATAGACATGTTTCCTATCGGCCCCAACAAAGTCCGGGTTGGGGTTGTACAGTATTCACATAAAAATGAAGTGGAATTTCCTGTCTCTCGCTACACGAATGGCATTGACTTGAAGAAGGCTGTTTTTAACATCAAGCAACTCAAAGGTCTTACGTTCACTGGGAAAGCCCTGGATTTCATACTGCCAATCATAAAAAAGGGAAAATCAGAGAGGACCAATGAAGTCCCCTGTTACCTCATTGTACTGACTGATGGGAAGTCAAATGACAGCGTTCTAGAACCTGCCAACAGACTGAGGGATGAGCAAGTCACCATTCATGCTGTCGGGATTGGTGAGGCCAACAAAACACAGCTACAGCAAATTGCTGGGAAGGAAGAAAGGGTTAGCTTCGGGCAGAACTTCGATTCTCTGAAGGGCATAAAAAATGAAATCGTTCACCGCATTTGCTCTGAGAAAGGTAAGAAAACCAAAGCAAAACCCAGAAAGGGATTCATAAAGGTCAGGTGAGGGTGGGTGTGTAGCTCAGTGGTAGAACACTTGTTTGAATGAGTCCTAGGTTTGAGCCTCAGCCCTGCAAAGCAAGAAAGCAAGCAAGCAAACACAGCAACAGAACCAAAGTTGGGTATTATAGAAGGTATCTGAGGTTCTCACTGGAAAGACAGGACAAGGATGCAAAATATGGGCCATCTTTCTTTTGTTCTGTGCCATTGGGAAGAGAAGCAAAGAAGCAAATGTGTGGTACTGTGGGCAGAATCCCATGTCACAGGATTCATCCTCCTCCTTCCCCCGCTCTGGCTGTAATACTGTTGTCAATACAGTTGGGGTCTAAGAGGAAGAAGATGAACAGGAATGGTCCCAGTGTCTCCTGGCTTGACTCCAGGAAGAGGAGAAGAGCCTCAGGAGGCACACTACAGAGGGCACTACAATTTCTAGAGTTGACTTGTTTATTAAATAATTTAAAATTATCCCAGAAAATAATGCTGCTTTAAGATTCTGTAGATTTATGTTTTTCACGACTATTTTAAATTAGTTTCATGACTATGCTTAAGTAAAACATTAGTCCCAGAAATGTTGAGAATTGGCTACTTTGACTCTGTTTAATTTTTAAAATCACCATCACATCTTTAACATTTAACTTGAAGCTTGGTATTTCTTACGAGTTTTGAATGAATGAATGAATGACAAATGAATGAATGATGCATTAATGATGAATAAATGGGTGGTTGTATGGATGAAGAACAGGCATCTAGAAGTGGCATTTTCTGTATAAATTCATTGTGTTTCCTTAGTGAATTTCTGATTCAGGGTTCTTGTCAGGCTTCTTCCAAAGTTACAAGTAAGAATGTCAACTGTAACAGCCACGCCCTGGGTTGATTTTTGCACTTTTCCCATAAGTGCATTTGTTATTGCTTACTCATATATAAGAATCACACCAACTTCTGACCTTTTTCTCCCATGCAGGATGTGAAGATATGAAGGCAGACATCATGTTTTTGGTGGACAGCTCTGGAAGCATAGGGCCTACAAATTTCGAGACAATGAAGACTTTCATGAAAAACCTGGTGGGGAAGATTCAGATTGGCGCCCACAGGTCCCAAGTCGGTGTTGTTCAGTTCAGTGACTATAACAGAGAAGAATTCCAGCTTAATAAATACTCCACACATGAGGAAATCTACACCGCCATAGATGGGATGTCTCCCATCAACAGAAACACGTTGACTGGAAGTGCACTAACCTTTGTCAGTGACTACTTTGACCTTTCCAAGGGGGGCCGCTCCCAGGTCAGAAAGTTCCTCATCCTCCTCACGGATGGAAAAGCCCAGGATGAAGTGGGGGTTCCGGCCATGGCTCTCAGGAGCAAAGGTGTGACCATCTTCTCCGTGGGTGTGTATGGTGCCAATAGGGCTCAGCTGGAGGAGATCAGTGGGGACAGCAGTCTGGTTTTCCATGTTGAGAACTTTGATCATCTGAAGGCCATAGAGAGTAAACTCATCTTCCGAGTGTGTGCGCTGCATGGTAAGTGTCCCCCCTCCTTTCCCTTCAGGCCTCCAGATGTGAGATATCAACTTAACTCGCACTAAGAGGGCCCCACTGCTCCCCATCACTTCTGAAACTTCAGTGTTTTAAGTTTTGGGTCATGTCCACACTTTTATGTGCACAGCTGTTTAGTCTGCATGTATGTCTGGGTACCACATGCACCCAGTGCCCACAGAGGTCAGAAGAATGTTTCAGATCCCCTGGAACTAGAGCTACAGATGGTTGTGAGCTGCCTTGTGGGCGCTGAAAACTGAGCCTGAATCTTCTGGAAGAATAATCAATGTTCTTAATTGCAGAGCCACCTTTCTAGCTCCCCTTTGTCTGGTTTTAAAAAGTATCTTTATTTAAAAAAAAAATAGAATTGAGCATATTCTTTCATAGACCCCCTTCTCTTCCTTTCTTGGCTGCCCTCCCATTAATCCCTTTTGTTTCTGCAGATATATTTACTTCTACTTTTTGTCATTTATAATGCTTTCATGTATCTATAAAATCACCTAGGGCAGGAAGTAATTAGAAGCCTAAGTGCGTGTTCCTTTTAGCTGTATTAAATGGTGACCTGAACAGCTCCGATCTACCGAGAACACCCCCTCACATTTCAAAGACGGAGTGTGCATTTTTATTGATTGGTAGTCTTAACTTCTGGCACCTAGGCTCTTCATGTACTATCCCTTGTGAAATGGTAGTGTGTGTACCTTTCTCCCCATTTGCTTAAGGTTACTACATTTCTCTTGTAAAATCATAATGCTTTTTGAAAAAAGGAATTGAGCAATCTTCAGTTTGAGCCAAAATGTTTCTCCTAGTGCTGGGAATTGAGCCTCCTCCTGCCTCACAGATGCTGGGCGGGAGCTCTACCACTGAACCATGTCCCAGCCCAGATGCTATCAGATTTAACCTCTCTCTAACCAGAGCTTCCTATTGTTCTGCACAAGGCCCAAAGACTCAGACTTCAAAACCTGTCACTCACTGTCAACTGTTCTAGAGACAGCTAAGGAAGCAAATGAAAACACCAGAAGTCTGTCACATGTTCTCCTGGCATAGAAACATCCGTTGGGTTTCATCCTTCAGAATTAGGTGTTTAGGAATTTTAGAAAGTTCACACATTAAATACCTTGTTGTAAACTGAGCGTTAGGTGCTATCGCAGGACTTTCTGGTAACAATCTAACCAGAGTTTCCTTTCTTTACATGTGGCAGTGATTCTCAGGCTCAGTAAAACATTGAGAGGTGTACTAAAGGACCAGACCTTCAACTTTAGACTCTCCATTTTGATAAATACTAATGTTGGCAGAGCCACGTCTGGAGTAAGGTGAAACTGCCTTGTATAACAACAGCCTTATGGCTGAAATAAAGACTGGAGGAAAACCAGGCTGGTGGGAAGTGAAGGATAATGGGAACTTTGGAGGGCAGATGCCTAGGTTATCAAGGAAAAGAAAAAAAATGACTAGAGTCTAGACTTTGAAGACCACCAGAGTGGTTGGTCTGTTGGCTTTGAAAATGGAAGAGGGCACAGGACCAGGTAAGTAGAGATGGGCACTTTGATTCTCCTATACTTATATCCATCCATTCCTAAGTTTGAATTCTGGAGGCCAGGATGGACCACACACGAGCGAGGACATGCTATGTCTGGGGAGATTTGTGTAGTGGGGTCACAGAAGACAGCTGGAGCCAGAGAGAATGGAATACAATCCCAGCCTACATAATGAGTTCCTGAACTCTCCGAGAGTCGCAGGCTGTTTCTGCAAACCCTAGCATGTCTCTCATCATTATTGTTCTTGAATTGACTTCTGACATTGTTTTTATGCTGAAAGCTAATTAGCAAAGGCACCATTGGGTCAGACTCATAGCAGAACAGAACAGTGGGGTACAAGGGCCATGAAACCCCTTAGCTAAGGGTACATATGCCCTGAGAATCCTGCTCTGCTACTTGCCCTTGACTGAGCTTTGGTTTCTTTCTCTGTAAAAATGACAGCAACCACTTCGAAGAACCAAGTGAGACCAAGGGCTCAGGAGAATGCTCAGTTGTCAAAGTGCTTGCCACAAAAATGTGAAGGTCAGAGATTGATCCCTAGCACCCATTGCAAAAGCCAGATTTTTAAACATGTTCCTAGAACCTCAGTGTTAAGGAGGTAGAGCCAGACAGAGCCTTGGGGCTTGCAGGCTAGCCAGTCTAGCCTACTTGGTGAGTTCCAGGTCAGCGAGGGACCTTGTTTCAGAACCAAGGTAGCTGGTGTTCTGAGGAATGAAACCTTAGGTTGAATTTTGGCCTCCACATGTACAGAACTGTGCACATATGAGAAACGAGTTATAGGTGATAGGGTAGGGGCGTCATGTACCTAGAACACTCATGGCAAAAGCTGACCACGTTCTGTCAGTGTATGTGGGTGGCATGGTGGAGTTTATGAACGCCTCTTGTATATATGATTTTTTTTCCAGATTGCAAGAGGATCGAAGTCTTAGATATTGTGTTTGTGCTGGACCACTCAGGCAGCATAGGTCCACAAGAGCAAGAAAGCATGATTAACCTCACCATCCACCTGGTGAAGAAGGCAGATGTTGGCAGGGACCGAGTTCAGTTTGGAGCTCTAACGTACTCCAACAATCCTGAGATCCTCTTCTATCTTAACACTTACTCGAGCGGATCGGCCATCCTCGAGCATCTGAGGAGGCCCAGGGACACCGGAGGAGAGACCTACACCGCCAAGGCTCTTCAGCACTCCAACATCCTGTTCACGGAAGAGCATGGCAGCCGCTTGAAGCAAAATGTGAAACAGCTGATGATTGTCATCACAGATGGCGTGTCCCACGACCGAGATAAACTCAACGACACAGCACGGGAACTCAGAGACAAAGGCATCACCATCTTTGCAGTAGGGGTAGGACATGCCAACCAAGATGAACTGGAGACCATGGCAGGGAAGAAAGAAAATACGATCCATGTAGATAATTTTGACAAACTGAGAGACGTTTACCTGCCTCTGCAAGAGACTCTGTGCAATAATTCACAAGAGAGTAAGCCGCTATAACTATTACTTATTTGTTTGTTCTTTGAGACTCAGTTGTGATGTGTGATTATGATATGATACACCAGCTATTTCCTCTAGCTCCTTCCAGACCCACCTCTCACATACATCTCCACTCCCAGCCTCACGCCTTCTTTTCCAGTTTGGGTTGCCCAAATACTTGTGAATATGGGGCTAACTATTAGAGCTACACCCTTAAAGAAACCCAAATCTACCTCCTCCCAGAAGCTACCCACTTCAAACAGCTCCTCAGTTAGGAGTAGAGACTCGTGATCCCTCCCAGTTCCATGGTAGAATGTTGACTGACTGATCTCATGCAAGACTCAGTCACAGCTATTCTCTTATCGTGTCCTGAAGACACTGTATTGTCTAGTCCTCTTCAACCTCTGGTTCGTACAATCTTCTCACCCCCTGTACCATGAGGGTGTCTGAGCTTTTTGGGTGTGTGATATATGCATGTGTATTTATTTCTGAATGTGTGTGCCAAGTGTGTGCATTACCCCTCCCCCATCTGTCCTGTTGCCACACAGGTCACTCTCAAGAAGTTATGATGTATCTTACACATACTGGACTATGTCACACTACTGTCCACAGTGTTTTGGAAGATTTCTAACTCTGTCCAGCTGTTACACGCTTCTCCCATGTCATCTGTTGCCCCTGCCCTTCTTGTGTCTTCCTTGTCATTCTGAAATTTCTCCCCCTCTTTGTGCACATTGCTCTACCCACTGTGACCACACAGCTTGTCACTTGCCTGCAGCTAATCTACCTAACAAGTTTAAGCTTTGTTTGCTCCAGCTCCCACACTCTGGCACTCGTCTTTCTCCTGGTGTTAGCACTCAGCACATAGCTTGTTGTGATGATCTGCCCCTAACAAAAGACTGTGGGTTCCTCAACTTCTTGTTCATTCTTGGGTCTCTGACAAATCCAGTACGGCACCTGGTCTTGTCCTAGGAATATGTATGCTACTTTGTTTTTATCTCCCATGTCACCTTTCAGGAATGGGTGCTGAGATGGAGTTTGGGTTATGCTATGTTTTAAGGAGCCAAACTTATAAAACAGAAAGGAAGGCAGGGTATAGGCAGAGTCAGCCAGAGATGCATATTCAATGAAACTTAGTAATGCTGGTGCAAACACTTCCCAGAACTTCTGCTCAGCATCAGGATAAGATGGAAGGATGGGGTGAGAAGGGAGTGTGGACTACCCTGGGAAATGTGTCATTTTACAAGACATCCCGATGCAGAAATCAGGGCTGAAGGAGCTGACAGCTAGTCTCCATTAGCTACAGGAAGCTTAATCTTTCTTGAAGGTTTGTTTGGGCAGCTTGGCTCTGTGTCTGCTCCTCTGCTTTGCAGGGAATTTTGTAACACTTGTCAACCAATGGTTACCATTTGTGACTGTTCTCCTGTTCAGAGCCAGGGAGTCTGACTGGAAGTGGGAGAAAATTATCCCTTGGTTTTGGAATATTTCACATTGAGCTTCAGGGAGATGGTCCTGTGCACTGTTTATGAACAGGACATACATGTCTCATACATGTCTAATGTCACAAGCTGGTTGGGACCATTTACTATGCTATTGCATGCCCCAAGTGTTTTGGAAAGGCTACTATTCAATACCCATATAAACGGGCAACATCAGCAACAACAGGAGTTTGAACAGTACACTGTGGTATTGCTGCCTGTTTCCAATCTGCAGACACTGCAGAGGCTTCCAGGCTTGCGAAGTATTTCTTCATGAGAATATTCAATCTGTTCAAATTACCTACTTCCCTTTTGAATAGCCTGCAGTATCTTTTCCAATAACTCATGCAAATATAATTACACTTTGAAAAGTGTCCATTATCCAACTCTTTCCTGAGTATTTTTTCCTTCTCTTTGCAGCTTAATCATCGAGTTTCTCTTCTGTTAATTTATCTCAATTCGCTGCTAATGCAAAACAATTTAAGTATTTAGCAAAGCAATTTGAGTATCCCGGTAACGGAACAATTTAGAATGATGCATGAGGAAATAATTTATCCTTCTCCTTTCTGTTCCAGCTTGTAACCTTCCAGAAGCGGATGTGATTTTCCTTTGTGATGGCTCTGACATGGTGTCTGATTCAGAGTTTGTTACCATGACAACTTTCTTGTCAGACTTAATTGATAATTTTGACATTGAGTCTCAAAGAATGAAAGTCGGGATGGCTCAATATGGGAGCCGGTATCAGGAAATTATTGAGTTGGAAAGCTCTCTGAACAAGACTCAGTGGAAACTGCAGGTCCACACTGTGGCCAAGAGCAAGGGGTTTCCACGAATTGACTTTGCTCTTAAGCATGTGAGTGACATGTTTGACCCATCAGTTGGCGGGAGAAGAAACGCTGGCATTCCTCAGACTTTGGTTGTGATAACATCTAGTTATCCACGCTATGACGTGACAGGTGCAGTAAAAGTCCTGAGAGACCTTGGCATCTGTGTCCTGGCTTTGGGCATAGGAGATGTTTATAAGGAGCAGCTTCTGCCCATCACAGGCAATTCAGAAAAAATAATTACTTTCCAAGACTTTAGTAAACTAAAGAACGTGGAGGTGAAGAAGAGAATGGTCCGGGAAATTTGCCAGAGCTGCGGGAAAGCCAGTGAGTGTCTCGCTGTTGTCTGGTTTTATTAGAGGCTTCCTGTGCCTTTGTTTCCCAAGGTTGTATTGTGGGCTAGCCCCTGTGGAATCCATTGAGGACAATGTGTGGTGAGGAGAGACATTGATTGACTGTTGCTTCTCCCTGGAAGCCTGTAATTAGTCAGCCTTCCTCAGGGTACAGAACATAAGGGGATAGGGTTGGCTGTGTCCTGTAGGCCCCCCTGTCCTCTCACTACAGCTAGAGTTTCTGCTCCTTCCATACACGGAGCTCTGTGTCCTGCACAGGTCCTCTGGACCATCCTTCATCTGATAGGATGTAAGGAAAATGAATATTCCCTATTGAAACGTTGACTGTTTCAACATTGTTAACTAGTAAAGTACTCAGCACGTGTGTGCTGTGTATGTGCATATATATTTAATAGATGTACATATAAAATGGCTTTAAAATTTTTATTTTTATGGTTTTGCTTTTGTACATGGATGCTTTGCTGCATGTGTGTCTGTGGACCATATGCATGCAGCGACCTTGGGGTCTAGTAAAGGTCATCCTATCTTCTGGAACTTGTCTGGATGCAGCTACCTTGAGGCTTCAGTGGCCCACAGAGGTCAGAAGAGGGTATCAAATTGGAGTTCCAAATGGTTGTGAGTCAGCCTGTGGGTACTGGAAACTGGTTCTAGCTTCTCTGCAAGAGCAACAAGTGATCTTAATTACTGAGCCGTCTGTCTAACTCTGTTTTGTTTCATTTTTAAGAAAAACATCTACACGATTGCAACATAGTAGAAATTTTTGTTGTCTTTACAGATTTACTTAATCTACAAATATAAAGGCCTCCGAGATACTGTAGAGGAATCAGTTTGTCAGGGTGTGAGGTCAGTAAACTGCAGAACAGTATTCCACCCCACAGGGATGTCACAGCATCCCACAGGGATGTCACTCCTCAGTGGTAGGCAGTAGCCACAGGGCACTCTGGTTCTGTGCATCTGGGGCTGGGAGTTGGGAAGACATCACAGCAGCAGGCGTTTCTTGTTATGTGGGATTTGTGGATGGGCAGTATCCTTCTTACTGCGGTCTCTGGAGTCATGATGCTGGAGGCTGCTGCCTCCTTTAGAGCATGTGTCAGTCTCTCTAAGTGCTCTGTGTTTTCTGTGTCCTGATTGGGTACTTGTGTGGAGGTAAGATGAAGGAAGAGCCCTGGGGCTGGAATTAGAAAGCCAGAGTTCTTACACTGTCCATGAATCACTGTCCCCTGGTCTGAGAAGGAGCAACTGGCAAGGCTGTCCAGATAATGGTCTTCACTCCCTGGCCACTTGACTTAGCTACATTATTCCCCCTGGCCTTTGCAAAACTTTGCATTTATGGCTGCTAGAAATGGAATAATCGCCAGGACACTTCAAAATATTTACTATGTTATATTCATATGAATCAGAATGTGTCATCACCGAAAGCGGGAAAATGCATCCACATAAAGCTCCAATTTGCATTGGAACTTGTTATATATAACAGGGGCCGGAGGAAGTGTTTGTGTTTGCTGTTGGTAGAACAGCCAGTACCTCCGTTTTCTTGGGTATCCTCGGGTATACCCTCTGGAGCATGACAAAATCATCTCTCCTATCTCCCAGCCCCCTCTGCAATTCTTACTCCTGCCTCCTGATCAATCTAGCCTTGTTTCTTTGGCTTCCAGATTGCTTTGTGGACGTCGTGGTTGGGTTCGACATTTCCACTCACCAACAGGGTCAGCCTTTGTTCCAGGGCCATCCCCGCTTGGAATCATACCTCCCAGGCATCTTGGAGGACATGACCTCTATCAGAGGGGTGAGCTGTGGTGCAGGTGCAGAGGCGCAGGTGAGCCTGGCCTTTAAGGTGAACAGTGACCAAGAGTTCCCAGCCAAGTTTCAAATCTATCAGAAAGCAGTGTTTGACAGCTTGCTGCAGGTCACCGTCCGTGGACCAACTCATCTGAATGCACAGTTCTTACAGTCCCTTTGGGACATGTTTGAGGAGAGATCTGCATCCAGGGGCCAGGTATACAGCCTACCTTCCAAGTCTGTTCCTCTGTTCCTCTGTTACCAGTTGTACCCCTGGCTTACATCATCCCGTTTTCTTCTCTCTTTCTGTAGGTTCTGCTCATTTTTTCAGATGGTCTCCAGGGTGAAAGCATCAGCTTGCTGGAGCAGCAGGCAGACAGGCTCAGAGAAGCAGGTAAGGAGTTGGAAGTGCACACAGTGGAGCTTGGGGTATATGGCAGGGTCTCTGCCCTATGTGTTCTAGATCTTGGGATCTGTACAACCATTTGCAGAAGACACTGCTGGTGATGTGTGGCACATCCTTTGACCGGTCCCCATTTTATTTTCTTAGTGATGTGATGCTACAGGCATCCAGTTGCCTTTGTAACCTTCCACAGACACGTGCCCTTGATGAAACCCAGCTGCTTGGACTGAGGGTAGTTTGGTGGCAGGAAGTAGTTAAGGACAGAATTATTTATCTTGGCTCACGTTGGTAGGGAATACAGTCCACCATGGTGGGGAAGGCTTGGTGGCAGATGGCTCTGTGGTGGCAGCTCTTTGCTCATATCTCAGAGGAATAGGAAGCAAAGAGGAATTCTGGAGATCTTCTGGCTTTTTTGTTTTCTCCAGGACTCCAGTCCAGGGGGCGGAACTGCCTATATTGAGGGCAGGTCTTATGCCTAACTAGAAACATTCTCACGAACATACCCAGGGCTGTGTCTTGTTAATGCCCTTGGTGCTTGTTATAAGTCAATCAGGTTGACAATGAAGAATAGCCATTGCAGGTAGGGTTAAGAGCAAGTCCCATCCCAGTGACTGTGGCTTTGAATGAGGTAGGCATACAGAAGTCTGGTGCTCTTGCCTCAAGTGGGTCAACTCTGGCAGTTAATACTTCAGAGTGTCTCACAATGCAGCCAAGGCTGAGATCAAACCCTGTCCATAGCTTTCTCTTTGCTGATTCCACCCCCACCACCATGCCTCACATACTTGCTTACACTTTACCCTCTAGGTCAGACACCCTTCACTGTTTCTGGTTATCCCTGTGAAAGGTATCAGTGTGGGCTAGCACAAACACTTCTCACCCTACATCTATAACCACCAGCTTTGGCTGAACTTGGGATGAGATGGAGAAGCCAAGCTGAATCTTTATCAAAAGGAAAAGTCCCTTAGCTGTCAAATGGGACACAACTTCCAAGACTGCCTTGAAGGAGCCCCAGGCTGGCTTTGGGGATTCAGTTTTCATATATAACTTCCTTAGAGTCATGATTTTTCCTGCCTTATTGCTGGGTGGTGCCTTCTGCCTTGCTTAGATCCCCCCTCAGAGCCTTCTCATGGCCCTTGGGTTATGTAGAAACTTTTTTTAATATGACAGCTGAGCCTGCAGAATTTTGCCCCGGCTCCTGCTCCAGCCCAAGTGCATTCTTCACACTTGATGTTCCAGCACAGAGAACTTTCCTTCTTTGGGATGTTTAGAGTTTCGTTCCTTCCAGTCTCCGTTAGAGCTCTCTGTACATCACTTCCATTCTCAGTCCGCTATTGTTCCATGCCTGGTTCTTTCCTTTGAACAACTTCTGTTCATCCTCAGAGTCAGCTTAGTCACCACTTTCTCTAAGAATCCTTCCACATGCCCTGAGACTGTCCTCCCATATCTCTGGGACCGTCAGGAGTATCACCTCAAGCAAAGCTTTCATCGTTTAATGCTCTCTCCCAGTGAGGACTCGGGATCTTCTGATTCTGTCCATCTTTCCAATTAGTCCAGGAACATTGACACAGGAAGGAATGTGCCTGACCCACTCATCTTGTCATCAGCACACAGCAGACTCCTAAGAAGCAAATACTTGGTCAATGATAGAATGGATAAGTCCAACAGGCAGTGGAGGAATTAATGAATCAGTGAATGAGTGAATGAACTAATCCATTCATCTGAAATGAGAACTATGCAGAGTCCGGGCCCCTGGAGGGTGACTGGTTTTAACTGGTATTCCAGAAAGTGTAGAACCCCATCCCAAAGATAAACAATTCACTTTTAAAAAAGTCACATTTGGATGTCCAAGAGTTGTATCAGGATTGGTGTGAGATATTGGACACCATTTTCTGCTGGTGCTTTTCAGTTGATTTGTCAATATTTTCTCTTGGATGGCTTTCTCTTGGGGGAGTTTTATGCTAAGTCAGAGACCAGAGACTAATGCATTCAGAATTGCAGGTGAGAATCCTCCTTCCTCTGATGACTGCCTTTTTGGTTTTCTGGTTCTTTGAATGACGCTTACCGAGTGGATGAGCCTTTGGGCTTCACATGGGTTACTTTTACTGACTAGGACTTGATGCTCTGTTGGTGGTGTCCCTTAACACATTCGGCCATGATGAGTTTTCCAGCTTTGAATTTGGAAAAGGATTTGACTACAGGACTCAGCTGACCATTGGAATGCTAGACTTACGCAAGAAGCTCTCGCAGTATCTGGTGAGTCGTCAGTTAGCTCAAGTGCCACAAGGACCAGGCTGGGTTCTCAGTCTTCCCAGACTGCTGCTGTTTGTGCTATTAAGTTAAATGCATGGCATTTAGGATGTTAAAACATGCAAAAACTATCTGTAACATTGTATTTCCCCCAGTGTTCTCAAGCACTGTAACCGACATGTCTTTGATTATTAGTTAAAGAAGTTTCTTATTAACCACATTTGGGTTTTGTTATGGTAGAATCTCAACAATTTGAAAGCATATGGTATATGGTTGTATGGATTTCTTGTCTGGTAGTTATAAATAAAATGGCAAAGGCAGCTAAGGCAGGAAGGGTTTGTTGGGGCTCACAGTTGGAGGATAGAACTCATCATGCTGGGGAAAGTCGGGCAGCTGGAGCCTTAGGCAGCTGGTCACCGCACCTACAGTCAGGGAGCCAGGTTGGGCGCTGCTGTCATCAGAGTCTCCTTCTGATCCAGCCTATGAGATGGTGCTGCTGCCGCCCATGTGTAGTGTGGGTTTTCCCACCTTAATTAACCTCATATAGGAAAATCTCTGAGGTTGGTCCAGAGGTTTGTTTCCACGGTGATTATAAGTGTTATCAAGTTGACAGTCAAGGCTGACCA
Source organism: Micromys minutus (assembly GCF_963924665.1). Lineage (NCBI taxonomy): Eukaryota > Metazoa > Chordata > Mammalia > Rodentia > Muridae > Micromys > Micromys minutus. The sequence goes on along the minus strand of NC_137956.1, from coordinate 36,799,493 downwards.
CTGTACTCACCCGTGTGCACATTGCTGTCCAATAGACCTCTAGGAAGTTTGCATTTTACAAGACTGAAACCTGTAAATCCTCAACTAGCAGTATGACCTCTTTCTTCCCCCACTCTACAGAGCCCAGCACCCATACCCCCTTTCTGTTCCTAAAAACTTCCCTACCTAAGATCCCTTATATTGGCCTCAGGCATCACATGTTTGCTTGTGAGTGGCTTAGCATACTGTCCTCAAGGCTCAGCCATGTTGTAGTTCGTGACAGGATTCCCTCTTTTGCTGCACCATCTTTATCCATTCTCCTCTGCCCTGACTCTTAGGTCACTTCCACCACTTAGCAAAGGTGAACGACACTGTAATGAACATGCATGAGCAAGCATCTCTTCAGGATCCCTTGTTCAGTTCTTTTGTGTGTGTACCCACCCTGGGATCGTGGGATATGATAACTGTTTTCCATGTTTCACAAGTTCTGATTTCTCCACATCTTTCTGGACACTTGATGTGTTTAGTTCCCTCCCTTCCTCCTCTATTTCCTTCTCTCGTTCCTGTCATTTCCCATCACCTACTCCATCACTGCATCCTTTCTTGGAGAGTAGCCCGTCCTACTAGGTATGAGGTAATGCAACAATAATGGTTGTCTGTCTGCCTGCCTGCCTGTCTGTCTGTCTGCCCGTCTGTCTGTCTTTCTTTCTTTCTTTCTTTCTTTCTTTCTTTCTTTCTTTCTTTCTTTCTTTCTTTTCTATCTTGAGACTGGGTCTCACAATATCTCTGACTCTCCTGAAAATCTCCATGTAGACCAGGCTGGCACCAAGTCAGAATCTTCTCCCTTCCTTACCTTCCTTTGATGCCCAACCACTCTGTGCTAACTTAAGGTTTTGATTTGCACTCAAAACATAATTTGTTTTTTCCCCTCACCCTTCCTCCCATTGTCATGTCATTGAATAAATGCCTAGGGTATCAACAGACCAACCAGCCCCTAATGTCATTAAACAGCTCCCAATAATTTATACAATAGAATTTCCAGGAGACTGCCAAATAGGAATCAATATTCTTAAGTTAGCGTGGCCCGTGGCCATGTATATGCTTGGTACCCTTCCCGTTAACTGGGGCTGTTTCCTTGAGTGAGGTTGCTGCCCACACCATTTTCTGGCCTTGGTTTCTCTCTACAGTTGAAATCATAAAGCCTCCTTATTGCTTGCACCCCTCCCCCAAAGGCAGAACCTGGCTTTGTAGGTAGCTTACGATTTGTCCGAACAGGGCTCTTATGTAAGAAGATGACTGTGATGATTATGGCTCAGCCCACTTTGCTTTTGTTAACTTTTTTTCTCTCTCTCTAGGGAAACATCGCAGAAAGGGCTTGCTGCTGTAGATTTTGTAAATGTCCGGGGATTCCAGGACCTCATGGAACTCGAGGACTCCAAGCCTCCAAGGTGCCATTTGGTTGTGATTCTATCTTCTCTAACATGCCTTGCTTTGTCGTGATGGGGCCAAAACACAATAGGTTGAATTTGCAACCTTTTCTCATATAGTAAATGCCTTGGGAATTTTCTGTATTTCCTCTGTGTAGGAATGGGACCAGAAGGGTTCCCTCTGAACACCGACCCTGAGAACAACTCCCCCTCTCTTTTCCATATCTCTAGTGAGGTTGTTTTGGTTGTTTGCAGTTTATACTCTGTAAATCTGCTTTAGACAGTCTGAAAGTGTCAAAATAGCGGAGAGAGTTGTGGGTTTCCAACAGAAAAATGAGTCTGAGCTACAAAAATAAAAGACTGGATTATAGACAATCAATTACAGCAATAGAACGAAAAAGGCATCGTGGCATTTCCAATGGAAGACCGTGTCAATGCAAACAAATGAACCGCATTCATTAAAAAGTATGAATGACTTTTTGCCTACATTGTAATGACCACAGGAAGCAGAGAAGATGAAGCAGGATATATAGAATATATAGAATATATAGGTAGAGCTCCATTTATTAAAGTAGGGCTGTTCTATCTGAGAATGCATATCTAAGCAGTGACATACCTTTAAAGTCCAAGAGGTATTATCCTAAGTGCTAACAGTGCACCCCTGAGGTGGGATGGGTTAGTGGGCTCTGTGTGCTTGTGATGGGGTGGCCCTGTGCCTGGGACTGGCATTGTTCCAATTCTTGGCTGGATGATGATGACTGCACAGATGTCACATATAATTACTGCACAAAACTCACTGTAACAATTAAACTGTGCATTTATATTGTATTTATTCATTGCATATGCATTTTCAAATGAATGTTCAGGTATCATGGTGAAAGAACTTTTTGTGATAAAAGTATTTATTTTCATTTTGACAATTTTAGATTGCATTTCTACCCTCCCACCAGTTTTCAAAAAGACTTAAATTACTTATTTTGGAAAGGTCATGGGCATGACTGTGCAGTGGTGCACCTGTGGAGGTCAGAGGACAACTTGCAGTAACCTGGTCTCTCCCTCCACTTGTGAGTTCTGGAAATCGAGCACAGGTCATTAGGCTTAGCAACAAACATCTTTACCCACTGTGGCTTCTTTTCAGCCCAAAACAGATCGATAATACTTGCTGAGGATTTCTGCTTTGGCTATCTGTGTTGAAGGATAATTTATACAGAATGTTTTGCTGACTTGTGACATTCCATTTATTGAACTCTCTCCTCTTGCGTGTCAATGTGCTCTGGGGCACAGCAAAGATCTGTATTAGAGAGTAGGGGAGGCAAATCTCAACAGATCTTGGTTACAAGTAAACGAAGCCACTAAACTTTGGCCCACAGAGAAGTGACTTAGTTTAAAGATGGCTCTTATCAAAGCAGAAGAAGTCAAAAGAGCCCTTTGTAGGTGGTTTTGATTTGTTAAGGATGGAGCTGGAGAGGTGGTTCAGGCACTTGCCAGAGTATCTGAGTTTACTTCCCACACCCACATCAGGATGCTAATAACCACCTGTAACTCCAGCTCCAAGGGCCCTCCTCTGAACTGCACATGCTCCTGTACCATGTACACATACCCCCCCCACAAACACACAACACACAGGGACATGGGAATACACACAAACACACATACAAACACAATACACACAAATGCACGCGCGCACGCGCGCGCACACACACACACACACACACACACCCATGCACACAGTCTTATGGTTACTATTGCTGTGATGAAACACCATGATACAAAGCAACTTGAGGAAAGAAGAGGTTATTTTAGCTTATACTTTCATATTACTGTTTACCACTGAAGGAAGTCAGGGCATAAACTCAAACAGCCAGGAACATGGAGGAGTGCTGCTTACTGGCTTGCTTCTGATGACTTGCTCAGCCTGCTTTCTTATGAAACTTAGGACCACCAGCCCAGGGTGGCACCACCCGCATGGGCTGGACCTTTTTGTACCAATTGCTAATGAAGAAAATGCCTTCTAGGCTTGCCTACAGTCAGATCTTATAAAGGTATTTTCTCAGTTGAAGCTCCCTGTTCTTTGATGGTTCTAGCTTGTGTCAAATTGACATAAAACCTGTCAGCACATACATAAAATAATAAAAATACATATTAAAAATGATGACCACAGATACGAGAGTGGTCCCTTATTCATCACTAGGAGGGTCTCTTTCTGCAGAGGGGTTTCAGAGATGAGGCCAAGGAAAAGGACAGCTGCAGACGTTGGGTTTTCTGCAACTCATGGGTTTATTGGTACAAAGTTCATCCAATGCTCAAGGGAAGGCCTCGCTGGGAATGTCTGGTGACTTACTTCATGAGTATGAACTGACAGAGGATGGTTAAATGGCCTTCTCTCTTCCCTTCCAGGGTTCTTCAGGTCTGAAAGGCAGCAGAGGATACAGGGGAGAGGATGGAGACCCTGTAAGTCAGCACTGCCCACCCCCATGAACCTACACGTACTGATTTTCTTTATTGTGAAAAACTGTATGGGGTAGAGGTGTGTGTGTGTGTGTGTGTGTGTGTGTGTGTTTAAAATAGTGCTGTGGAGGAAGGGCCTGCTTTCCTTCCCCTTCACTTTAAGCTGTGGACAGGAACAGCTCACTTGCCAGAGGCTGGACTGTTGTTTTGAAATCAGTGTTAGGGGCTGGAATTCTCTGTGTCTCTAAACAGGATGTACTAGCTTGTCTGCTAAGGAGCTCCTTTTAGGTCCAGTGTTGGAGCACGTGTCCTTCCTTAGATAGCAAGTGGGCAGGAACATCAATACTTGACTCTAAAACCAGAGCCTCACTTGGCCTATCACCCTTGAGTAGAGTGTGGAGGGACTGAAGCCCACAGGGAGTGCTGAGTTCATAATGTGTACAATGTTTCAAAGCTCAGACTCTGGGACGTCCAAGAACTGAACTATGAGAGAAGAACTTGACCAGGGCATTTAGCTTTCTGATCATTTTTCTAGGACTCAAGGCTGGCCTAGCTTACTTTGAAAGGAACATTAAGGGAATATATTACCTGGCTCACTTTGTACCCCAGTGGGGTCTCAAACACTGCCAAGCATGCCTTTGTGTGCTGTGAGTTACCTCTCTGCCTGCTGAGGGCCCATAGCAGGCTGAGAGTTCAGGCCATGGGAAATTGTGAAGTCTAAGATCCTCAGCGTGGGCAACACCTTGAGGTTGTGTAGGAACTGATCAGTCTTCAGAGTAAAGGAAGCGAGACAGATAAAAGGAGGCCCTCATGCTCCTTTTCTCATGAGGAAGCTGTGTTAGCTATTTTTCTTGTTCTTCTGAAAAAAAAAAAAAAACTCAACAAAGGCATTTTAATAAAGGAGGGGTTTATCCTGGCTTATGATGTGAGGGGACAGTTCATCACTGTGGGGCAGGAGCCTAAGGCAAGAGAGAGAGAGAGAGAGAGAGAGAGAGAGAGAGAGAGAGAGAGAGAGAGAGCAGCTCCTGCTCAGCCCCCCTTCCTCCAAATAGCCTCTTCTGCAGATGGCCTTCCCTCTCTATGTAGGACCTCCTCTGGATGCTTTTTTTTTTTTTTTTTTTTATGCAGCCCAGGACCCAAGCCCATGGTGTGCTATCTCCTGGTGTGATGTCTTAGGGTGGGATTTTTGTTTGTTTTTTGTTTTTTGTTTTAAAAATGTAACCTAATCAAGAATATTTCTCACAGGCATAATCAGAAGTTAATTTAATCTCCATAATCTCTCACATGCTGGTCACAGGGTCCCAGAGACAGTGAGTCCCCATACTTAAGGAACACATGGTTGTTTTCTCCAGATGTGTTTAACTCTGGCTCTTGGTTGTTTCTAAATATTTCCTGGGAAAATTAGAGTTAATGAGAAACATATTGACCTTGAGTGTTTTCTTGTATGGATAGTCTGACTTTGGACAAACCTAGACTATGGGGAACGACTGTGTGTATGTGTGTGTGTCTGTCTGTGTTTTTGTCTCTCTCTCTCTCTCTCTCTCTCTCTCTCTCTCTCTGTGTGTGTGTGTGTGTGTGTGTGTGTGTGTGTGTATGTGTGTGTGTGTGTGCTTGAGAACCAGTGGTCAACCACAGGCGTTGTTTCTCAGGAGCACTTTTTCATTTTGTTTGTTTTCTTGAGACATCGTTTCTCTGTGTAGCCCTGGCTGTTCTTGAACTTACTCTGTAGACCAGGCTGACCTCAGACTCAGAGATCAGCCTGCTTCTGCCTTCTGAGAGCTGGAGTTAAACATGTGCACAGCCCCCACCTGGCCTGCACTTTATTATTATTCTTTTAAGAAAGGGTCTCTCATTGACATGGAATTTGTGGATTTGGCTAGTCCAGCAAGCCAGCAAGAACAGCAGGGTTCCACTGTCTCTGCCCCCTATTCCTAGAGCTGAGATTAAACTCATACTAACATTCTTAGATTCTTAAAATGTGGGTTCTGACATTAATCTCAGATCTTTACTCTTACAGAGAAAACGTTCCCAACTGATGCTTCCCCACAGTCCCAAGGACAGGCTCCTCTGCCTTTGCACTCACTCTGTTCTTGCAGTAATTTGTCTTCTCCTCTGTTTCTGCTCAGCTCTAGCCGTGGACACTGAACTGTTTTTCCCTGTCAGCAATGATGACTTTCCCCAGGTGGCATCAGCGCCCTGGAAATGAGATCATGGGATTACTGAACACCTCGAACTGTGGCTAGGAGGCAAAAATGACTTCTGAGCCTTTGTCTGCTGGAGTGGGGGTTGGGGAGGAGGAGGGAGTGTGTGAGGAACGGGAAGACCAACCACAGGAGGAATTGCTTTGTCTGCAGTTGGAGAGCTCAGTGCTCCAAGAGCAAACTGCTGACAACTTCTGGCAAAAGTATAACTTTGGATATATGTTTGAATTCACTTCTTAGGGAAGACGAGGAGAAACTGGGCTTCAAGGAGACAGAGGAATCATGGGATGCCCAGGGACTCGAGGTCAAAAGGTAAGCCTCTGCTGGTTCATCTTTCTCCCCTGTGACAACTTCCTATCTCCTCCCATTTTTTTTTTTGCTTGTTTTCTCTTTCCCATCTCCTCCTTCTCTCTCCCCATGTGACATGTTAGTTCTTCTGTTTGTAGAAGAGTCTCCAACATTCATTTAATTTTACCTGTAACCTTTATATGGGTGTGTGTGGGCAGATACAATCAGGAGGAGAATGCGAGACAGCATTCTTGGGGAGGCAGCTGCTTCCTGCTGCAGGGTCAGGACCCGCACTCCGTCTTCGGCCCTGCAGTGATAGATGTTTCATCTTTTACAGGGAGTCAAAGGGTTTTCGGGAGCTCAGGTACTGTACCTTCTTCTCAGGCAAGTGTGGTCTGACCCGGATTGATTGCCCGGCAAGTGCATGTCAGAGACCTGCTGACTGCTTCAGCGTGGTCCCCAGCTGCGCTGACTGCTGACTCTTGTTGTCCCTCAGGGAGAGCACGGGGAGGACGGGCTGGACGGGCTGGATGGAGAACAGGTGAGCAACCTGTCTCTTCCTTTTTGACTGAGCCTGAAGCCATCATGAGGCTGATTGTTCTAAATGAGATTTTTGTCTTGTGTTTGTTTAGGGATTTTATGGATTTCGCGGGGAAAAGGGACAAAAAGGTGACCCTGGCTCTCAGGTAACTTTTCACTCATCAACTAGTCCCTGGTGACAGATCTGGCCTCATTGGCTGTGATGGCAGTTGGGGATAAAATTGACAGCGACTTTCCCCACCATCTTAGTTACCAGCCAGAAGAAGCCCCCAGGAAACGACATAAGGGGGAGAGTGTGTGTTTTGTCTCACTGTTCAAAGGAATACAGTCTAGTTTGGTGGGGAAAAGATGGTGGTTGGAAGGTCCTGATGCATGGCACTGACTAGAAAACAGAGAAGGGGATGACAATGCTCAGCCTTTTCTTCCTATTCCTATTTTATGTAGCCAAGGACCCCAGCCTATGGGGAGGTGGCATCCACAGTCAGGGTGGGTCTCCCCTTCTCAGTTTAAACCTTTTGGGATTGTCCATCAACTCTTAGAGACACACCCAAAGGTATTCCTCATAGCGTCCTGAATGTTTCTTAAACTCAATCAGGTTGACAAAATTAGCAATCCCAATCACATAATGAAAGTCCATTGTCAACAAAAAAGATGGTTCTCTTCTGTTTGGGACATGCAGACTACTGTATTAGTGATTTTTTTTTCTGTTGCTGTAATAAAATTCCTTGGTCAAAAGCAACTTAAGGAGGAAAGGCTTTGTTTTAGCCTATGGTTCCAGAGGGACTGAGTCCTTATGGCGGGGAAGACCTGCATGGCAGCCAGCAGGAAGCTGGTTGATCACATTCATTCATATACAGGAAAGATGGGGGCGCATAGGAAATAGGGCAAGACTATAAACTCTCAAAGCCAGCCTCCAGTGATGTGCTCCAGCAAGGCTCCACCTCCTAACGGTTTCAGAACCTCTCCAAACAATGCCACTAACTGGAACAAGGCCAAGAGTTCAAATATATAGGCTCTGGGGCCAGGTTTCTCATTCAAGCCACCATAACTACTGTGTGATTTTTCAAGAATTTGCAGCTAGGAAAGTTCACTGTGCAAGGCCTTTCTGTGGTTATGCTTTTCAGAGGTCTGTAAGTAAATGTGTTTGGCCATTATTGGCCTTTGTATTCTTTCCTAACATCAAAAAGAAAGAGAATGAAAAAGTTGATTTGGCATCTTTGGAGTTATAAATTATAGTGAAATCCTTTGCTTATTTTAAATTCATCCCAACAGCCAGCTCTGCTTTTATGTTCTGACCCATTTATTTATCAAATATCTGTGAGCATCTCTAACATACCAGACACTAAATTATTTGTCAAGGATCAAGAGAAATGGGTGGGCCATGTGTCATTCTCACCCTCAAGGATCCCATAGTATACAGAAATGGCTGGGACCACTTGGGGTCCTTCTGATCCCAGTCAACTTGGAGGTGGGTGTGCTAAGGAAGTTTTCTTGAGACCAGAAATGAGTTGCAGTTATCAAAGCATAGATATGGAAGAGGAACGTTCTAGACCAAGGATAAGCTAACACTTGAAGCTGGGGCTACTGGCAGTTGCTCTACCTGGAAGGGACATAGTTCAAGTGGAGGAAAATGAATTTCAATAGGTTGTAACAAGAGACTTAGACAGCTCTAACAGCTCTAGTGTTCTATGAGAGAGAGTGTGTGTGTATATGTGCACGAATGAATGTGTGTGTGTGTGTGTGTGTGTGTGTGTATGAGTGCATGTGGTGTGTGTATGTGTGCATGCATGGAAGGGTTTAAACTGAAGGCAATCAAATTTCTCTTTCAGAAATATTATTTGGAGGTAGGGACTGTTGGAGTTGCCATGGTTATAAGGAAGGCTTAAGTAGTGATTGAGGTGAGATGGGATGAAGCTTTGAAGCAAAGCAGTCACAAAAAGAACAGGCACATGATATATAAAGTGCATATGGGACCAGCCAGGGATGAAGCAATGGGATTGTTGGTGCAAGAAACCACCCTCGGGTTATTCAGAGTGAAACCTGTCCTAGTGTTGCTTCCTAGGAACCTCTGTTGTCCCCCTGTAACCCTGGCTCAGGGACAAAGGGCAGTGTGAAATGGGGAATCAGTCAAATTGCTTCCAGGGACCCTAGTGTGGATAAATTTCACCGGAAAGTTGTTTGTGGTGACAGTAGAAAACCCCTGGTTTAGTTTCTTGTGGAGACAGAAATGCTAAACTTGCTAGACAGTCCAACTAGGACAGCCAACGTCCATTTTAAAATTTAAGTTCATCAGAATAAAAAATTTCACCCTTCCATTTCATGAGCCACATTTCAAGTGCGAGGGGGACATGAAGTTTTCTCCAACTGGTGAAAGTCCTGTTGGACAGCCCTATGAAAGACCATGAGAAAGTTTCCTGGTTCTTACCCTGACTATGGCTTAAACTTGAACTTGGGAACTCTAAGGGCACCTGGGGGAGGCAGGAAAACATGATTTGTTTTATCTGACTGACTTCCTCTCCAAGTGTGCTGCTTGGCATTTAGCGCCATTATAAAAGCCACACACATGATAACACAGAAGCTCCTTTTTTGGTTCTGTCTGTCTGTTTATCTGTCCATCCATCCATCCATCCATCCATCCATCCATCCACCTATCCATCCATCCATCCACCCACCCATCCATCCACCCATCCATCTTTTTCAGGGTCACCCGGGTTCCAGAGGTGCTCCTGGAGAAGATGGCAAGAAGGGCTTCCCAGGGGATCCCGTAAGTTACCAGATTCTACTTAGCTCTGAATTTTATCTCGGCACAATTCAGCTCCCGTTCTTAGTGATTTTCACTGAAGTACAGGCAAGGACTGGTCTCGGGAGATGAGCTGGAAAAGTGTTTGTTACCTGGGGATGTTTTGCTTAGGGGGAAATCTATCCAAATCTGACATGGACTGATTATTTTAATGGCTTAGAACAGGGAACTAAAGTTTCATTGCATGAGTTCTCACAGTGCGTTGAGATGTCAAACCTACTACAGTAAAAACTTCCTTCCCTTCATTTGTCAGCTTTCTAATCTTGCAGTACAGAGCTTGTCACGTTTGCTTGTTTGTTGGTTTAACAGCGCTGGGACTCAACACTGGGAAAGCACAGTACTACGGACCTACATCCCTAGTAAGATTCTCTCTTCCAGACTCAATCATAGGGGGCTTTCTCACTCCATATCTGAGGGACTGGTTTGGCACTGTTTGGGCCAGTGCCTCAGTGAAGCCATATTGCAGGAAAGTTACTGCACATCATGGACTCTGTAGCACTGCATCAGTCACTGGATCACCCTTATCTGGAGCAGACATTACTTTTAAGAGTTTCGAGTTGGAGATTTTTCTTACACGTCATCCATTAGCTTGAATTAGCCTTGCGGTTCTCAACCTTCTAATGTTTCTATTCTTTAATACAGCTCCCCATGTTGTGGTGACCCCCAACCATAAAATTATTTTTGTTGCTACTTCATAACTGTATATGGGCTGTAATGTAAATATATTTGGAGATGGAGATTTGCCAAAGGGGTCATGACTCACAGGTTAAGACTGCTGATGCCTATCTTATACTTAAACATTATACCATTAAAAGAAAAAGAAAGAGAGCTTGGTGGCACAGTCCTTGAATTCCAGCTCTGCAGGTCACTGATACAGGAGCATCTCAAGTTCAAGGCAGCCTGGACAACTTAGTGAGACCCTATCACAAAAATCTGTCAGTGACAGAAATTTTGCCTGATGTGTTCTAAGTCCTGGGTTTAATTCCATGTACCACATAAGGAAGAAAAAGAAAAAAAAAGGAAGAAAGAGAACAAGAAAAAAAGAAAGTCTGATGGGTCACACACTTGTAATCCTAGAACGAAAAAGAAAAATAGGCTGAGACAAGAGGCTAGCTGTGAGTTCAAGGCCAGCCTGGGCTCCATAGCCACAAACTGAAGGCTAGCCTGGGCTCTATAGCAAGGCTCTGTGTCTGAACTGATGAATTAACTCTCTCACTCTGGTGTATCTGGACTCTAAACATTTCTGAAATCATCTCCTAGGGTAACCCAGGACAAGACAGCGACATCAAAGGCCAGAAGGGCACCAAAGGAGAACGAGGAAGACAAGTAATTGGATCTATGTTACATATATACATTGACTGATTCTGTTGTTGAGCTAAGTATGTTTAGTGAGGTGTATGAATAAGCACCCCCCAAGTCATCTATAGTTAGAAGAAAATAAGAAGGTATGTCTCAAGTAGGCTATACATTTGGGGGACAGTATTAATGTCCCATGAAGTGATAATATATCTCATGTGTCACCATTATTTATGGCATGTTACTACCCCTAACCTGGTTCTTGTTGGCCATCTTACTACACTGTCCTCTACAGACTGGTTTCAGCATGACTCCCTTATTCTTCTGTCTTGATGACATTTGGTATTTCATGTGGACAGCTTTATAACCTACTCAGGATTTGTAACCTACTTTTGACTTATGGCTTTGGGAAATCATTGTGTTTCTAGGGGAGAACTGGGCAGAAGGGGACACATGGCAGTCCTAGCTCCAGAGGAAGCAGGGTAAGTATGGCTCAGATATTTCTTTCTCTCCTTACCACTTGTGATGGACACAGAGACGTCAGACCTGTGGCTGGAAGGTACATTTGCAGGCATTCTAAAATCCCAACTCCTCACCTTTTGGGTCTGAGAATTCTTCCTTATGAAAGGCTGTCTTGCACCTTGTAAGATGCTTAGCAATTTTCCCGAACTCTGCTCATCTGCTTGCCCATTTGAAACATCCAAAAATATCTTTTCAGATACTGCCAAATGCCTACAGCTGATGGTTATGGGAGGCAAAATCTTCTGTGGCTAAGAGACACCATTCTCTAGTCTGCCTTTGCCTTTTAACCTTCAGGGTATTTCTGAATGCCTTTGAAGAGAGTCAATGACTTGAACATATAGATTCTCCTCTCCTAACTTAGCATCTGGGAGCTATGACATACCATTATGGACTAGGTGGACATAATCTCAAGGTCTTCACACACTGACAGTGGAAATGGAGAATAGGAATGGCTTCTTCCTGAATGGACTCCCAAGCCTTGGCTATTAGGGCCAACATTGGTAGCTAACTCGTTGGAGGCCTTAGGGTAACTCATAGCATCTTGTGATATCAAGCCTATCTCCCCTCAAATAGGACATTAGATTTTCTTCAAATTTTAAAGACCAACCAAGAAACCACATTATTTTTCATGGATTACTGAAGTTAGAGATGATATTTATTAATTAATTAGTTTATATTTTTTGGGGAGGGGGAGAGAAGAATCCTGTTACATACCTCTGCTGTCCTGGAAGTCACTATGAATAGACCAGGCTGGCCTAGAACTCACCATGTAGATCAGGCTGGTCTCAAATTGACAAAAAATCCTCCTGTCCCTGCCTCCTGTATGCTGGGATTATAGGTGTGCCCTACCACAACAGGCACAGCGATGACATTTTTGCTGAGAGATCCTTTATTCCATTCTCAGCATGGTTGTAATAACAGAGAAGAGTGTTCAGAGTTTTGGGTTTGGCCCTAATTTGTTCAGAGGGAATGAAAATACTTGGATTTCTTTTCTGTGTGTTAGATGGTTCTCATCCCTTGAACGCATCGGCCTGCTGCCCTTTTCCCTGGGAACAGAGGCTCCATGCTAGCCAGTCTTGCCTTTGTTTATCCTGAATGGCAAGGATCCTAAGCCAGAGGGGCTGGGATTCCCAAGTTACTGGGACCAGTCCCTAGGATTGTGCCTTCCAGACTCAAGAGGATTAAGATGTAACTGTGGGAAGGCAGCAGAGCTTTGAGATGAGCCAAGTGTTATAAATTTTAGAGAGATCTAAAATATATCTGTTGGCTCAAGAGAAAAAGGATTTTAGTTTGAAATAGGTTTATAACTGACACATAAATCATGTGCTTTATAAACAGAGATGTTGGGGATCAGAGTAGGGATTAATCCTTGGGCATGCTAGTCAGTACCTTATAAATCACTGCAAGGACAGAATGATCTCAGCCTCGTCCCTGCCTTTTACCTATTTCCCTGATTTGTAATTTCCTTTCTTTGGGATTAAATAAGGCAACATTGATATTCATGTTCATAATCAAGCAACCCGGTGCTTTTCTATCCTCTCCCCCACATTCCCAATGTAGGCCAGACTTCTGTCGTGAGATTCAGAGCATCTTAATTGATTAATGGATTGTAAGCAACACATCCCAACCCCAGACATGAACTCCCCATGTAACTGAACTTTAACCTACATAAATTAATCATCCATCTCAACAGTTGTTACTAAAACAAGGGCTCAACATACTGACAAACACACAGGAAGTCACATTCCAGGCCCATAGCCTTTGGGTGGCCACTTACAAAGAGTCTTTATAACATTTGTACTTCTAATATATTATCTGTTTTGTGGCAGATCCTCACCTAATCACTTTTGAATGCTTATTTAGATCAAACCTATAAGACCCCTGCTGGATAGATTATGTTATCATATCTACCTTAAACTTGTACAAATCAAGGAGACTTGCCCTAGTATAGCTCAGGTGCCCTCACTTTAGAGTCTATGTTCCTAACGACTGTGTGAGGCTTACTGTGCATTTTCTTTGGACCATCTAGGCTTTAAATAATGGGGCCAAAGGCAAGAAAGTGAGATATTTCTAAGGCTATGCTTCTAAGGACAATGTTGTACAAAAATAATTATACAGAACAAACATTATTCTTCCTTTCAGCCTTTCTTCTCTTCACACCTTTTCTTTTTGTGAAAGGTTCTCTCTCATCCTTTGGCTCAGGCTGACATTGAACTTACTATGTAGACCAGGCTGATCTTGAACTCAAGGTCTTTGTGCCTTGGCCTCTCAAGTGATGTGATTACAGGCATATACCACCGTGACCAGCTTATCCTTGCTTTTATTTTTCACTTGTGTGCATGTGTGTGTATGTGCACCTGCATCCAGGTACTCATGGAGGCCAGAAGAGGATGTTGAGTTACAGGTAGTTGTGAACCTCCTGGAGTGAGTTCTTTGCAAGAGCAGCAAACACATTTAACTGGGAAAACACCACTCTAGCCCTTATCCTTGCTTTTTGATGGAGATAGAATGTGAAGTTATGCCAACAGTATCCACCTTCAATGACTTGTCATTCTTCTCCATTTTGCTATGTCAAGAGCATTAACTAGGGACAGAGACAGACAGCTGATGAGTTACTATGGGTAACTTCTCCCCAAAGGGTTTTTTAAAACTTTAATACCCAAGTGAGAGGATAGTTGGGTGATTTAACTTAAGGAATTGTATGAGGTGGGCAACTCGGAGAAAATGGCAGTTCTGAAAGAATTAATTCATAATAATTGAATAAATGCAATTGTTTAAGATAGTTCTGGTTGGTTATCACAACACAATATGCGTTGGTGGTTGAGAGTGTTCCATGGCTTCTTCAATGAGAGTAATGGCAGCAGATTTATATCACTGTAGATCTCAAAAAGTAAATTGGAATTTAGGGTCCAGGGCATAGACCCTCTTGGCTTTCCTCTGTTCGTGGAGCTTGCACTGATAACAGGAGATGCCTCCCGGATAAGTGCTGACAGAGCTGAGGGACCAGCCTGGCTTTGTTGTGGTAAACTTGATCACACAAAGGAGCGGCTGCACCTCCAAGACATTCTCCAGAGCAGGAGGCCCACCTGATACAGAGTGACATACCACAATGTCTAGAAATTTCACTCTTCCTTCTGCTCAGCACACAGTGCTTCATGGGTTTTCAGGAAGGAAAATAATTTTTAGGGTGATCTGGACCTCCAAATAGCCTATTTGATAACCATCAGAGAGTATCAGACTGGGATGGAGGCTGTAATGACTTTTACATTGGGTTGCCATCAATCTCCTAAATGTTAATGTGATTAAAATACCCAATGGAAAACCCTGCTCTGCCAAGGCCCACAGAGAGCCCTCTATGAGAAAGGAATGGGAGAGAATGTTTTGCCTCAAAGATCGTCCTTTTGCCTGGCTACACTGACTGATGCTTTGCCTTTGATGTTTCAGGGAATGGAAGGTCAAAGGGGGCCCCAGGGTCCTTCAGTAAGTATTCCTTTTCTCTTTTGGTCTTTGTGGTAGGGAACTATGAACATTTCTTCCTTGTAGATGGTGCTGGGTAAATAGCATTTGACAGGATGTTGTAATGATGCCCAGTCCTAAACACAAATTCCATTGACTAGTGGAAAACACAGCAGTTATCCAGTTGGTTTTCAGAAATAGGACAGGCTCAACTATGGAAAAATCTCCCTGAGAAACACCTCCTAACAAACAAACAGAACACAAACAACCCCAACTCTTACACCCTTGATTGACTTTCACATGTATTGGGAACTAGTATGAAAGAAAGTGAAATTCTTGCTGCTTCTTAGCTTTTATTCAAGTTATTATTAGCTATATATTTCAGGTATTCCTTTCATGTTTTATTTTTCCCTTTAAGCCCATTTTAATTAGCATGCTAAATATTTGATAACATTGTGGCATTTTCAAACAAAATTTGTATCTTACTGTTTTATTGCTATGAAGTGACACCATAACAAAGGCAGCTTATGAAGGAAATAATTTAATTGGAGACTTGTTTAAAATTTCAGAAGGTTGGTCCATGACCATCTTGGTAAGGAACATGGTGCCAGAACAGTAGCTAAGAGCTTTTTTCTGATCCAAAGGCAGCAACAGAGGGCAAGCTGGATCTGGTGTGGGTTTTACAAACCTCAAAGCCCACCTCAGTGACATACCTCTATAGTGGGTGGTTCTGATGTTTTGATTGGGAATCTGCATGTGAACGCTGAAGGTCCTGTTCTCCAATTGGTTCTTGGTTGATCAATAAAGATGTTATCAGATAATGACTGAATAGAAGAGACGAGACTTTTAGTCTCTAACAGGGAGTCTAGAGACACAGGAGAGGAGGATTTCGCTATGAGTTGGAGGGAAAAAGAACCACTAGCCATGTGAGATCTTGGGTGAAGTGGCCATTGGCCACTTTCCCAACTGGGCCTGGGGTAGCAGGTGGGAAATTAAAAATGCAGCCAGGCTGAGGGCAGATTTAGGGTGCTGAGCTAGGACTGAAGAGTGCAATAGCCAAGGAAGGCTCAAAAGAGCCCAGCCATTGAGCTAAAACATATTAAAAATAAGTGTGTATGTGTGTGGTGTGTTTCATCTGTGGATCCAAGGCATCGTTGGCAGCATGGTCTGCCTGGAGCTTAAAGCAGGGTAGTAGGAACTACATGCTATATACCTCTTCCAACAAGGCCACACCCCCTACTCCTTCCCAAACAGTTCTTTCATGTGGGAACCAACCATTCAAATATATGAGCCTCTGTGGCCTTTCTCATTCAAACCACCACAGTTTGCTTGAGTCACTGTCCTTTGCAACCCCATTTCTATGATAATTAGAAACATACTTGAGTTTATTCCTGACAGTTGGAACAATAAGATCCTGTGTGAGGAGTGAGCCTGGTAGACGAAGCCAATGATCTATGTAAACCATGCAGAGAAAACCTTAACACTGAAAACTCTTGTTCATTAGGGGCAAGCAGGAAACCCAGGGCCTCAAGGTACGCAAGGACCTGAAGGACTACAAGGCCCACAGGTACGCTGGGTATTTCATAAATGTCGACAAATAGTGTGGAGTCATTCTGATTGTAAGAAGGTAGGTAGCTCAGTACAAAAACAAAAACAGAAACAAAACCCTACTGAGGGCTGGAAAGATGGCTCTGTGGTTAAATCACATAATCCTTTGCTGTGGATCAGAGTCTGATGTTCAGCACTCAGGTGGGGTGCTTCACAACAGCCTATGACTGCACCTCCAGAGGATCTGATGCCCTCTTCTGACCTCCTCAAGTACCTGCACTTAAGTGCACGTGCACATGCGCGTGCGCACACACACACACACACACACATACACACACACACACATGCACACATGCACACACACATACAAATACTTAAAAATAAATAATAACAATTTAAGTATATATACAACTGGTAAAATATCAATCTGAAGCCATCCATCACTGTGTGCGTCTCCCATTATGGGAGATGATTCTCAATTTTGATTTTGTTTTGTCAAACCTGTTTTAACATTTACAGTTCATTAATGACCTCTGAGAGGGGAAGAGTGCACTCTGTGCTCACATTGCATTGTACCTAGGTACTGGTAAGAATGAAAACTTAAAAGCTCAATAATAATAATAATAATAATGATGATGATGATGATGATGATGACAATAATTATTATTATTTTACATTGGGCTGCCATTAGTGACACAGGTGTCAGAGGTGAGGGCATCTGCTATGTCATCTCTGCCTGGAAGAAGCCAACATTATCCCTTGAGGACAGTTTTGTCCCACCTGGGTATTGTCACTGGTGAATCTCACTATGTGTTGAACTCACTTTAAACCTGGACTTGTTGAAAGAATCTATGTGGAAATGCCCATTTTAAGGCCTTCCAAGAACCTCATTTTTCTTCCAGAAAATTTCAGATTATTAACTCTAAATGATTTTGGATTTTCTTGACTTATTTCTGCAATCTAGTACATTGGCAAGGTTGAGTAACCACGGGATCAGTCTAGATCTGTCAGGATCCTCTCAGGGCTGGGTGTGAGATGACAGTCATTTCAGACGCTCTGAGATCCTTTGATGTTAATGTCTTGAGTCTCACTTGATGATCTTCTCCTATGCTGGAGCCATTTTAATTCCAGTCTCCCCAACTATGCCAGAGAACTCAATGAGACCCACACATAAAATATGGCTGAGAGATAACCTTTCATTCAGCCAGCAGACATCTGCCACCATGTATTCTTTGGCCCCAACTTGAAACTACCATTTCCTGTGTTTTACACATTGAAAAAGCACCTTGGTCCAGTGAGCCATCAATGAAATACATTCAATGGTTGTTTGTGACTCCCTTTCTTTATGGGTTTATTTTTTCCCTTTTGATCTATTTTTATTTCTCCATGTAGAAGAAGGATGAGACTCTTCTGCCAAGGCAGAGAATCTCTTAATAAGATCTGTGCCACCGTGTCTGGTCCTTTCTGCCATTATTCTTCTGAAAAAGGACTTCGTCTCACAGCAGTACGGTTGCTTGAAGGGGTAGACTATTGCTCTGTCCCCATGGGCATGTTTCAAAAGCATCTAAGAGAGTGAGTTTCACTGACATCACAGCACATCAGCTTTTGTTGTTTTGTTTTTTGTTTTTCCAACAAAAAGGGGTCAAGTGGAAATCGTGGCAGGAAAGGAGACATAGGAAGTCAAGGGCATCAGGGACCTCAGGTGAGTGACCCAGACACATGACTCGAAACCTTTAGTTTGTTCTGACTGCAAAATGCCTGAGCATGTAGTATATTTTATGCCATCTGTGGGACATTCATTTCATCTTTTTTGGTTACTATGGATACTTTTTTTTTTTTTTTTTTAAAGCTCAGTTCAGGTCCCTTATACCTAGCTGATCCATTCCTCTTTCTCCTTTGGTGATCTTTTACTTTGAAAACAGACTCACTGCCTCAGCCCAAGGAAGCATTTGGAGACCTAAAAAGGCCACCAAACAATGGACATGCCTAATACAATTGAATTATTCTTCCTGCACTTTTAAATTTTCTCTGTGCCTTGTATCTGCCTCTCCACTGAGCACAGACATTTGACAGCTGTGAAGACCCATGCTTACACCACTCGGTTTGATTCCTAAGCCTGGTTTTCTAGCTCAGCATTTGAACGAGTTTCCCAAGTGAGGAACGAGAGTTTGTGTGCAGCACTTGATTTTATTGAGTTCTTCAGTTCTGCCAATGAGAGCTCCGAAGGCAAGGGATGCCTGAATATGCTCAGTTATAACTTTCTAGAAAGCTGGTGAAGGATGCTTATGCCCAGATTTAGATTGAGAAATTGAAACACACCCTGCCTGCCCTGATGGATGTATTTTGGGAACTTTAGTTTTGTGCGACTCGAGTGTGGCTTGGTGTGTTTTATTCTAATGTTGTAGTGAGCTTCCCCTTACTTGCGCTGGTTGAGTCAAGCCTTTTGCCTCCCCCTGACCCCCAAGGTTCCATATGGACCAGTGACTTTCTGGTGGATGCAGAACCAAGGTCCATTACCTAGGTTACCCTCTCCCCTGGCTCACTGTGTCTCCCGTTAAGCCTTCTGGGATCCAGGACTGTTGGGGAAGATATAAGGTGATAACTTGTTCCTGGTGGGTTTCCAGGGATTGCTGTTAACAACGTTTTTCATATCTTACTCTTTATTTTCAGGGCTCTCCTGGGCCAGTTGGACCCAGAGGGGGCATCGGAAGACCTGGATTTATGGGGAGAAAGGTAAACATTATTTCTTGTTGGTTTCAAATACAAAAGCAACACATTTTCTCCTGAGCTCTGTGAAAATTCCTCACAAAAATGCTCAACCCACCTGCATCCCGCCAGTGTTCTCTCCCATCAGGAGGCTGTTCCCATTACAAGGAGAGGCAGTTACCTGCCCATCACAAACACTGCTGAGGAATCTCTTCAGAGCCCATATTCCCTGAGCAGGAATGAATTCATTCGCCGAGATGAGTGTGACAAATGTTTTCAAACCCATCCCTGTGCACCTTTTGGTCTCACCCAGGCCTGCTCTGGCTGAGGTAGCTGTAGGGGAGATTGCCAGAGAGTCAACGATTGGTCTCACGTCCACTTGGCCCCTTCGCTTTCATCCATCAGGGGCTGAGATCTCTGTGGCCACAACAGTGCCTGCAGGGTTTTCTGCTCTCTTGTCAAAGCCTCAAGTCTTACATAGTTGAGCCAAGGACCTAAGGTTTTTGGTTTTTTTTTTTAATACCAAGTCTAGAAAACTAGGTTGTCAGTCTTCTACTGGGAAAGTCTTTAAGCTTTAATAGTAATAGATAGGGCGTGGGAGATGGCTCGGCTGGCAAAGGGATTGATGTACAACATGGGGACCTGAGTTTGATTCTCTTAGAACTCATGTATAAAGCTGGTTACAGAGGTGCTGTCCAGCCCATCTAGCCGAATTGTGACCCCCAGTTCTCCCGAGAGAGCCTGTGTCACAAAATAAAAAAAACTGAGGAAGACACCTGATGTTGATCTCTGACCTCCATATGTGCGTGCACACACACACACACACACACACACACACACACACATTAGCAAGAAAGATCCACCTCAAGTGGAAGAATATTACCAACTGGTGGAAAGAGATGTGTTAATGTGATGTGACAGCCATCAGTATACACTCCCATACATGTTATAGAGTCCACTGTCAGTATACACTGGCATACATATTATCATACTGTCCACTATCAACTTACAGTATTATTTGGCCATTAACCCTGGACCAGAGAAGGAGGGAGAAGATCACAAAGTCTTTTGCATTTCCCTGTTTAATTCCAAGGTTTCTCAGCTCAGCTCCTTCCTGACCCCACATCCCACTTCCCCAGGGCCAACCTTTCCCATCTCCCAGAGCCTTTCTTAGTCTCCCTTGCTCCTTCCTCAGTGCACACAATGCTCTTTGGGAATCAGCTCCTTTGTCTCTCATTGGGAAAACTTGTTGGAGTTTTTTCTTTGCTCTCACATGAGCCCACAATTTAACAAACAGGTCTGTAATTATCCACCACATTCTTTTTCTTTCTAACCACACTGCGCTCAGTAAGGATGAGACTGCATTTATCATGAGGAGTGATTAATTTTCTAGGACAATAAGCAAATATTGTGTGAGTAAATATACTAGCAAATGAGCCAGTTTTCCCCAGAGTGAACCTTCTACTATCCCCTTTAGTTTGTTGGTAGTAGGGAAGCAGAAAATATTTGGTATATATATTAAATGGAATACTATGCAGCCTTAAAAAGTCCTCAAAGCCCAGCCCTGAGCTGTGTTATGTATGTCCTGCTATTCTCTGTGTAGACTGTATTGTGTCTTTCATTCTAGCCCTATCCAGTGCTGGCTGCTCAGTTAGGACCTTGTTTCCCCTCAGCAGACAGAACTGTCTGGGGTAGGTTTGAGTTTGCTGACCTTTTACTCTTTTACTAGGGGGAAGCTGGAGTTCCTGGAGGCCCAGGACCAGTGGGCCCCCCTGGACATCGAGGAGAACAGGTATAAGGCTTTGAGTACTTGGTTCTGAGGCAAGGGGAAATGGGGACAGCATGGGCCCAGCACTTGGGCTAGAATCTGGGCCAGTTCTCCATCTGTTGCTACTTTCCTGGCCTTTTGGTCGTGTGTTTGTGGATGGGGTGTGTTTGTGGAGGAGACGAGGTAAAGGCAGAGGAAGTAACAGGTGAATAAGAACAGGTGTTTCAATATTTTAACACCCAGCGTGGCTATATTCACATATTCTGGTTGAACCATGAAGCAATGCATCTTTCTCTTCTTGCAAAACCCTAGGATGACAAGCAGAGGAGTGTCAAGGAATGGGCTCCTGCCTTTTGTGGCTTGCATGACCTAGTTGCTTCTTCTGAGCCAAAGTCCTAGCCTAGGGACAGTTCATAGAGGGAGAGTCTTCTTCTGTTAATTATAAAATTCGATGTAGATGTTAAATAGTAGAAAGTTTGCCAAGTATAGCGAAGATATGGAGTCAGCCCAAGTGTCCATTCATGGATGGACAGCACACAAACACTGTGGTATGTCCATGTGGGGGAATATTGTCAGGCTTAAAAATAGGAGGGACATCCTGTCACATATGACAACATGATTGACCTGTCACATAAACTAAAGGAAGGTAGGCGGACCATGAGAAAATGAAAATTACAATTTAAAAAATTAAAAGAAGGCAGGCACCAAAAGGCAAACACTAGGCCATAGAATCTTACATATAAAATGAAAAAAAGTTTATGAACTTTAATGAACTCAGAAACAGAAAGTGAAATCCTGAGCTACAAGAGAGCCCATCTCAAACCAACCAAACCTGAATAAAGTACCTGTCCTTTTGTGATCCAGTTTGAAGACATGAATACTCAAAAAGAAAGAGAAAAGAAAAAAGGAATGGGCAATTTAAGTTTCCTAGGCACGAACGTGGGATGCAATGGAAAGAAACATTACCATATTATGTCCATTTTGAGGTCTTTACCCTTAACATCCTAGGCAGAGTGAAGATAAAAAATGTGTCACCCAGATAAAAATCATGCCACTCAGTGTCCCTTCAGGCCAGCAGCTCTTTCCTAGGTCATTGTGTCCCCTTGGTGTCACTTCAGTAGTTTGAAAATACCCCCCAGGGGTTCACTGGGTTGCTCTGCCCCTCTTCCCAGTGTGGCCTCATTAAATAAATCTCCTCTGCTTTTCACGATTAATCTGACTTGTAACTCATTGACGATGAGCAGAGGAACTTGGCTTGGGCACAGGCTGTGTTTTTGCCTGATCTCTTATTATTAGATATAATTTGTTTCAGTGTTTTGCTGTCATAAACAACACACCAGTGAATTCTTTTGGAAGGAGTTAAAAGCTGGGGATAGAATCCCAGGGTTCATGTGTACCCAGCAAGGGTTCCACCACTGAGCCACATCTCTGATTAATTTCTGTGTAGAAAGCTCAAAGATTTTCATAGCTAGGTCAGACAAGTATTTAATGAGGCCTTTGAGTTATAGTTTCCAACACTCTTAGGAAGGTTTAAACACTACACTGGTCAATGTGTTATATGCGGGACCCCAGTTGTTTTAAGGTAACAGTTTTCAACCTGTTGGTCACAACCCCTATGGATGTTACCTATCAGGTATTCTGCATCTGAGATATTACATTATGATTTGTAACAGTAGCAAAATTACAGTTCTGAAGTAGCAATGAAATAAATTCATGGTTGCGGGTCATCACAACATGAAGAACTGTATAAAAGGCTTACAGCATTAGGGTGGTTGAGAACTACCTTTTAGTGTCTCCATATGTATGTATGTATGCCACATGCTGACCACTATGTATCAAAACCCCTAGAACTGGTGCTAAAAATGGTTGTGAGTCACCATATGTGTACTGGGAACCAAACTCAGGTCCTCTGCAAGATCAGCCAGTGCCCTTAACCACTGAGCCATCTCTCCAGCTCCATTTATGTCCTGTTGAATTCCTCAGTCATATATATTTTTTAAGATCAACTCCTAATTTTCAAGGTAAGAAATTGGTGAATCAGAAATCCAGAGTGGTTATCCCTCTGCCTCCTGCAGTGGTTGTTGAGTGGAGCTAGCCAAGGAAGTAGGAGGGTACACATGAGAAATGAGAGGCTGGGACTGTAGCTCAGTGGTAGAACATTTGCCTAGCATACAAGAGGCTCTGGGTTCAATTCCTGGTACAGCAGAAAAGAGATAATAGGAACTTAGAACCCTCACCATCTTTAGCTCATTTCTAACCCTTCAGTCTCCCCATCTAGATAGATTTTGAGAAACTGAAATTGACTGATGTGTTTGCAGGGAGATTATGGCATCCCAGCCTACGGTCAGACAGGACGGAAAGGAGTTAAGGTAAATATTCAAAACAATTGTTTTCTCAATTGTTAAATCAAACCTAAATATCCCAAGAAAAGATGATGGTGTGGAGGAAGTGGTCTGTTGACTTACATATGTTCTCTGCTGAAACTTTCAGGGCCCAACAGGTTTCCCTGGGGACCCAGGGCGGAAGGTAAGGTACCTATAAATTTCTTCTCTTGCCATGACCATAGCCTTCATGAGAAATGAGAATAAGCATTGGTCTGGGTAGGGTGGGAAGTGGGAAGGAGCAGAGATGCAGGTCAGTCGCTTCCTCTGGGTGTCACTAGGAAGGGCCATCTTAACCACATGAGTCATTGTATCAGAATCCATCACATCCTGCCCTTGGTTGCCAGATGTTGCCCTCTACCTCACCCCAGTGACCAATATCCCTACCTTAAACCCTAACCTCCCAGCAGCCATCTGGGCTAGTTCTCCAGCCTGGTGGTCTCATTCACTACCTTAGTTTCTGCTATTAATCCAGTATCATTGGACTTTGCTTCCTCTCTTCTGAAAATCCCAACTTTCTTCTAAGTTGTCTCCTATTTCCACCTTCTGTCAATTGACCACAAATGTCATGTTCACTAGATTTTTGACATCTTGCAAGGTCCTTGTTGTCTATTAGATGATCTGTCTGCATGCCTGCAGCCTGTGGTTTCATCAGGAGCTGGCCTCATTACATCAGCATACACTAGGGTTCTGTACTATGATTTCCCAAACCCCAGTATAGGCTTCGTCCTTGTAATGGCCCATTCAAGAAGAAACATCCGGGTCTAGGGTTGAATAACTAATGAATCAACTCCAGGAGAACAGCCAAGCTTCAGAAATTTTGAAAAGTGCTCTTCACTGATGGATTATCTGAGGCCATCAAGAGGTTGGGAAGAAGCTACATAAATAACTCTCAGAAAAGAGTTCTCATTACAGAGGATTGATTTTCTCATTTATTGATAAAGGGAAAAGAGTAACAGCTTATTGATCGATGTGATATTAATAAATTACTATCAAAGTCAGATTGAAGTTCTTTAAATAAACCTCTATATTTTTAATTTATTTTTGCATCTTAGGCTATAACTACCCCCCCCCCACGTTGGTTCTTTGTGAATTCTGTATAGTGTATCTTGATAATAGTAACCCCTCCTCTATTTTCTCATAGATCCATTCTCCTTTCATACTCACCAAACCACGCCTCCCACTTAAAAACAAACCATCGGATACATCTGTGCTGCTCTATACTCTTAGATGTGTGGCCTTCCACCCGGGCAGAGATCAACATACCTAGGGTGGCACCTTTAGAGGAAACTGGCTCTCCATCCTCCCAAAACTATCAGTTGCCTATAGCTCCTTAGGTAGAAGTGGAACTTCCTGTCTATCTATCTTCCCCCCCCCCTTTGGTCCTGGCTTGAGTCTGAGCAGGTCTTGTGAATTCTTCTACAACTTTTAAATATCATTTATAAACTTTAGAAAGGTAGTGTGTGTGGAGGGAGAGGGGCGTTCACACAGGAGCACTAACATTTCAGATGTGTGCCTCTACATCTGGCTTTTGACATGGATTCTAGGGAACTGAACTCAGGTCCTCAGCCTGGAGCCACCATCACTTTTTTCAGCTGAAGCATCGCCTTACTCCAAGATTAATTTTTTTTTTTAGCCTTCAACTTTTTCAGAAATAACTCATAGAACTAGGCAGTCCCCCTCTGATACCTTAGGTAGTCAGCACTCCATCTTTTCTAGCATAGTCTCTAGCACAGCAACTGGATGGTCGCTGAGTTGATATTTACGTACAACTATATGGATTATTAGAGTACTGGAAGTAGTTTTGAGAATACCTAGCTGTGCCAATAGTTTAGTTCTAAATTTACATCAAGATGCATTTGTTGTTGTGTTAGCCTTTGTCACATAATGATTAGAAGATCAGTTTAAGTATTGATTACAGCGAATTTTTTAATCCTCTCATAGCCAAGATTTTTAACATTTTGATGTATGTGATCAGGGTGATGCTGGAGATCCTGGAATTCCTGGGGGGCCTGGACCCAAAGGATTCAAGGGACTGACTGTAAGTGGCCAATGATTCCAGAAAAAATAAGCATTTCTTTTGTAGGCCTCAGCTTTCTTACTGTCATGATAAATGGGTATTTTTTTTTTGACTCATTCCAAGGGCATCTTGGAAACCACCAACTAGTCATGAGACCCTGGGCACACCTTCTTAGGGCCTATATTTCCTGACAATCAGAACTGAGCCTAAAGGCACACATGGTCACTTCTGACCACTCTTGAAACTCAAGCAGATATCTTGCCTGTGTCCCAGGGTCTGATGGGTAGTGGACTGGAGTATTTATTGGTTTAAGGGAGGATTCTGAGGTGTTCTAATTAGCAAAGCGGAGTAGAAGACTATGCTTTTTAAAGTACAACCGGCTGAGACAAGCATCCTTTTACTTTGAAGTCTGAGTGCAATGTCTCTGTTACCCTGGATGTGGAAGGGATATCAGTATCTCTCCATCACTTTGAGTCTGGGTAATAAACATAGTCCACTCACATACATCTCATATGTGCAGAGTGATTTTTATTATTTGATTTTAAAATATTTATATTAAAATTTTGATTGAAAATTTTATATACTATATTTTGATTATTGCTTTGTCTCCCTCTACCCCTTTCAGTTCCTCCCCACATGCCCTCCCATCCAGATCCACCCTCTTTCTGTCTCTCTTTAGAAAACAAGGTTCCTAAAGGAATAGAATGTAATAGGATGAAGCAAACACACTGAAATAAGACAACGCAAACACACATATTTATTTATGTTTTATGTTTATGAATGTTTGCTTGCGTGTGTGCACATGTACTATGCATGTGCCCCTGGAGGTCCAAAGAAGTCATTGGATCCTTTGGAGTTACAAATATAGTTGTGCGAGACCATGTTGGTGCCAGGAACTAAACCTGGCTCCTCTGTAAGAACAGCAAGTGTTCTTACCCTGAGTCATCTGTCCAGCCCTTACTATTTTATCTTTATAGATTAAGGGGTTTTTACACAATCTTTGTGTGCCCTGTTTTTTTCCCTAGCACCAATCCCAGCTTATGAGTAATTTAGATTTAAGTTTACAGCCAGTGTCAGAGTCATGTACACCATTCAATAAAGGGGACAAGAGGGAAATGGGTGTTCATCAATGATTAAGGGTCAGTGGCTTGTATTATGGGCAAGGAATTTAATGGGTATGGAGAAGCGGCCATCTTTTATTTTAAACTAAAGTATTTATGATGCCAAGGATGGGACCTCTGTATGCCAGGTAAGTGCCATGACACAGAGATACCTGCCTCAGTCCAGCTGTTCTTTTTGAGAAGTATAGCATTACTAAGGTAATCATAGGACTGGAGAGATGGCTCCATGGTTAAGAACACTTGCTGCTCTTGCAGAGCTTCCGGGGCCAGTTTTCACCTCCCACATAATGGCTCCCAACAATCTGTAACTCCAGTTCCAGGGGGTCCCATGCCATCTTGCCACAGTGAGCACTGAATACACATGGTCTATGACCACAGGTGTGGGCAAAGCACTGACAGGTATAAGATAAAATGCAAAATTAAAGCCTGAGATAGTCTCCATGGATAGAAAATGTAGAAACATTTATGTGTTCCTCTTTTCAGCTCTCTCGAGGCTTGAAAGGTGGGAGTGGACTTCAGGGGTCTCAAGGCCCTCCTGGCTGGAGAGTGAGTATACGTGGGAACTGACTGGTGTGTGGTCGTTTCTGGTATACCCAATGGAACGGATGCAGATTTTCAATGCAGAAGCACTGTGTTCATGAAGCCGGACACTGTGTCTCTCAGTCCATTATTAAGATGAATATGACACATCCCTGTCTTAGCTGAAAAGGCAGCTGTGGGATCAGGTGACCAAAAGGACATGCTGTAACCTGCAAGAGCATTGCAGATACCCTGCAACTGTGACTTATTACTGTAATAGGCATAGACCTGCCTGCTTTTCATAGAGGTCTCCTGACAGAGTTCCAACATGCAAAACAGGTTGGCAGATAGACTTTTCCAGAATCACTCCTGTTGCCTTTTTAACCTTTATTTGGACTCCAGGGAGATTTGGAAATGTAACCACAACTTCCACTCTTGTTCCATTTACAAGAGAAACGTAATCCTTGGAAGCACTTCCAGGCAGAGCCAGGCACACCTCCGTAGGCAGACCTGTATCTGTTTCACCTCTTCTCAAGTGTTTGGTGATTCAGTGTCTCTCCTCTCCCAGGCAGAGTCACTTCAATATGGTCGGCACCTACTGTATGCAGGAGACCCTGACAGCATTGTGAAGAATACATGAAAAAAAATGCTTATCTTGCCTTAAGTATTGAGCTTTAGATCTAACAAAGCAAAAGTTGCCTATGGTTTCTTGGCCAAATGACTCCATAGTAGAATAAAGTAATAATTTGTAAAGGATACTCTGCTATACACATTAAGGAATGGGGAGCAGCTAATCTGTGGGCCAGTCTTCTCTACTCTGGGTTCATTTTTTCTCCATGCTCTAGAGCTGTAACTAAGATGTCCCACACCTCAGTCTTGTGCTTGGTTCAACTGGTCTGGATTGGAGTGTGGCCTTTGTCTCCAGTTCTTGGTTCTTAGCCTTTGTTAAGAACTTCCTTGGGGTTACTGTAATATTCATCTTGTGTATTTGCATGTGTGTGCATATTTGTGTGTTTGTTTATGCACTATGTGCATACAGATGCCAGTGGAGGTCAGAGGGGTCCTGGATACCCCAGAACTGGAGTTACATATGGTTGTGAGGTGCCAGTGGGTGCTATGGGAACTGAACTTGGGTCATCGGCAAGAGCAGCAAGTGCTCTTACCCTCTGAGCCATCTCTCCAGCCTGTAGAGTTACTCTTAAGTTCTCTCCTTTGGAGCAAACTCCTCCTACTTTTGACCTCCTGCAAAATGTAGCTCCTACACTATGTGTTACCCAGAAAAGGTTTCTCTGTGAGTGAGAAATCATACCTTCTTTTCTGTTTTCTGTCCTAACTTGAAAGGCAGCTAAGCTTTCAAGTCTCTTAGTGA
This sequence comes from Micromys minutus, assembly GCF_963924665.1. Classification (NCBI taxonomy): domain Eukaryota; kingdom Metazoa; phylum Chordata; class Mammalia; order Rodentia; family Muridae; genus Micromys; species Micromys minutus. The sequence goes on along the minus strand of NC_137956.1, from coordinate 36,771,104 downwards.
TGTCTCCACTGGGCAGAACCACGGACAGCGCATAGTTCTGGTTAAATCTGAAGCATACCACAGTTAAATAGCAGATATTTAACTATTGTTACATGGCTAGATGGATGGGTGATTGATGAACTGATGGAGGGATTGGTGGATGCCTTGATGGATGGATTGATGAATGGCTTGATGAATGCATTGATGGATAGACTGGTGGATGGATTGTTGAATGGGTGATAGATGAATTGGGTTATTCATGGATGGATATGTTGTAATATCCTCTTCAACCCAAATCACCAATTTGTTGCAATATCCTCTTCAACCCAAATAAATCCATTCAATGAAAACACAAATCAGTAATTAGAAACACATGCTGCACATCTATATTGGGCAGATTTACCACTACAGTATCTATTCCCCTCCTAGGAAATCCCTTATAACTTGCTGTTTTTTCGGGCCTCCTGTTCCTGCTTCTTCCTCTACTTCTCTCCCCTTTCCCCTCCTCTTTCATTTTTATCCCTGACTTCTCCTCTTCTGTTTCCTATTTCCCACCTCCTCTCCCTGTCAAATCATGTATTGACTTAACATAAATCTACATATCATTCTTTTTGTTTATCTTAGAAAACAAACAAAACAAAAACACCTTTGCCTTTAAATAAAAACTGTGTATAACTATTATTACCTGAAAATATTATAAATGGCTATGTTTTCTCAAAGTTAATTATGCTGGATAGGCTATAAAACTAAGTTAGTCTTCAAATCTGTCAGAAATCTGAGAATGGCCAAATATCTAAAAACATAGGAAGTCTAACATGGTTTCTAGAGCTTAGGTTGTAGAGACAAATCTCCACCAGCAGTCCCTTGTTAGCAACATGTAAGAGTAAGTCTTTGGCCTTCTGGTCCAGGATCACTGATAGACCTAGAAATGCAGAAATCTTGAAAGGCTGATAATTTTGGCTCGGCAAAGATTATCAGTCGGCTATTCTGCACGAAGTGTCTCTTTTTGGACAGTAATAGTCTATTGATGAATTTGACAGGTTTTTGCCCAGTATTTGCCTAGCCACCAACTATACCTCACCTATAAGGTACTATGTAATCTATCTCTGAGGGTATTTGTTGCCCCCTTTTGCCTATTAAGCATCTCCTTTAGAGTTCAATTAGATCTCTCCTCAATTTTCCTACTTGACCTTCTGGTCTTATACATTTAAGCTACCTTGTGCTTTGCTTTATTTGGGATAAAGTGCCAACACCTTGAAATTGTATATCCACTTCTTGAAGTGACCAACTAGCAGGCCAAGATTTTGGAGAGATGATGGTGACATCTGCTCCAGTGTCAACCATTCCTTCAATTTCAATATTATTTACTAGTATCTGTAGTTTTGGTGTTTAATTATCTATAGAAGTTTTTCAAAATATTTGCTTTTGGCTCACTTTGAGGCTTTTGGAATTGTCTACAGCACTTGCCTCAGCCTTGTCTGGTCTCAGAACATCTGTTTTTGAAGCAGTGACATTTAATTGTTCGGAGGAAGAGAACTCTCCCTGCCTGGCATCGGGGCCTGTAAGAGCCCCCCCCCCCCCGGAATTTTTTGGAAGGGAGTTACCCCATTTGTCTGTTAGTGATCTACATTCCCTAGTCAAATGTTGGCTTTTGCCACATCTTTGACATATTCCAGAAGGCATAGGCCCCCTTTTGGTATTATTTTGTTTTTTCTTGCAGTTATACCCAAGATGACCCCGCTCACCACAATTAAAACATTTGAAATCTTGGGTCATCTCTAGCTGTCCAGTGGCAGCTTCTCCTATTACAGTTATATCAGGTGAGCCAGATCTAACATCAGCTGTATATCTAATCCATTCATCTATTGATGCTGACCTTGCCCTCCGTGGTCTGATAACTTCCTTGCACACAGTATTCACATTTTCAACGGCTAAAGATTTGATTATTGCCTTTCTTGCTGCTGAGTCTGATACACTCCTTTCCACAGATGAAGTGACCCTCTGTAAGAAGTCAGGGAAGGTTTCTTTAGGACCTTATATGACTTGAGTGAATGGTTCAAGTTTTTTCCCTGATTCTGCTACTTTGTCCCATTCTTTTAAAACTGACAATTGACATAATGCCAGAGTTTCTTCATCATATACAGCCCACACTTCTACCTCAGCAAAGCGACCTTCGCCAAGCAGCTGATCTGTGGAAATCTCTCTATCCCCGGCTCTATTTTGCCGTGCTATCTCCCTCGTCTCTTCTCTCCACCATGAGAACCACTGTAAATCTGCAGCAGGCTCTAGTGTTGCTCTTGCCATATCTCTCCAGTCTTGGGGGATTATTCTATTTTAATAGCCTAAGAAGTCAGGATTTGTTTTACAAATGGCGAGTGTATTCCCAAATTAGTAGCACTTTCCTTAAATTTCCTCAGTTCTAGTACATCCACAGGTTGCCATTCAAATTCTTCATAACCCTGTGGATGGTCGTCGTCCAGAGGTCTTTGTTGTACATGAACAGGATAGACTAGAGCTTGCTTTCTAAGAACTTTGGGCTGGCTTTCTCTAATTTTATCTTCTATCTCTACCTGAGTGTTTTCACTGATTGAAAATTTAAATTCCTCCCTTTAGGTCTGTATCCGTGCTTCATGTCTCTCCTTTTATTGATCCTCCTGTTCCTTGAGATTCTGGATTCTCTGTTCAAGGTTCTGCTTCCACATCTTGAGTTTTTCTTTATACTGCAACTCTGATAGTCTACTGTCCATTAATTTTTTTGAATTATTAATTTAAAAAATTTATTCTCCAAGTCTTGCTTCTAAACCTCATTATTTTCTCTTTGCTGCTCTGTTTGATCTGTAAGCGGCTGTATTTTTTGTTCTAACCTTTTTTCTAGCTCCTGTCTCCCATTTTCATTTTCATTTTTCTGTCTCTTATTCTGATCTATAATTTCCTGTGCCTTCATTTCTAATGTTTCTTCTAGGCTGTGTTGCCAAATCTCAAATTTCGTTTTCTGTTCTTCATGCTGCTCTATAATTTCTTGTATTTTCTGTTCCAAGCTCTGCTTTCATAATCTTAGCTTTTCTTTATGTTGCAATTCTGATATTGCAGCATGTGCTTTATTTTGATTTGCAAGCTTCAGTAGATTATCCTCTAGGCTTTGCTTCCTCATTTTATCTCTATCTCCTTGCCATTCAGTCTGATCTGCAAATTGTTGAATTCTTTTGTCTAGAGTCTCCTCTAGCTTCTGTCTTGAGCCTTCACTCTCCTCTTTCTGTTGCTTATTTTGACCTGTGAAATCCTGAACCTTTAGTTCTAGTGTTTCCTCTAGGCCGTGTTGCCAAGTCTTAAGCTTATCTCTCTGTTTCTCAGACTCATCTATAAACTTCAGAAATTTCTGTTCTAGCCTCTCTTCTAACTTCTGTCTCCAGCCTTTACTCTCTTCTTTCTGTTGCTTATTTTGGCCCATGAAATCCTCAACCTTTAGATCTAGTGTTACCTATAATTTCTTTTCTAAGACAAGGAGTCTTTTGAGAGGACATAATGAATCAAAAGAATAAATATCACAATAATGGTAAATGATAAGGTGTCTATTTCCTTAAAATCCATCCCTGTCAGACCATCCAAAATATCATCCCATAAAGCCCAAAATATATTTATTGTGTTTCTCATCTTTAAATATCAAAATACCCGACCCACCCCCTTTCCCCCCTGCTGTTCAATTCAGAACCCTATGGTCCTCTTTGGGTTGTAGCTGGCAGTGCTTGTTTTTATGCTGGTCTCAGGCTACCTCACAGGCAGTCATGCCTCAGAGACTTCTGTCTCTCCCTGCGATTCTCCATTCTGATGCTGCCCCTGGCTGTAGCTCTCTGCCTAGGGTTTGCAGGAGGGAGCCTCTCTGTAGTTCTTTGTAGGTCCCTCAGACCCAGTCAGCTTTCATTCCAGCACTGCTCCAGTCCAGATCCCTATTTTAGGGGTGGGGATGGGGTGGGGGACAGTGAACTTTAGACTCAGGTTAGTTGGGTTCTAATCCATAGGTTGGGTGCCAATTGTTGAAATATCCTCTTCAACACAAATAAACCCATTTAATGAAAACACAACTCAGTTATTAGGAACACAAGCTTCCCGTCTATATTGGGCAGATTTCCCACTACACTCTCTATTCCCCTCCTAGGAGACCCCTTATCACTTGCTGTTTTTCCAGGCCTCCTGTTCCTGCTCCTTCTCTCTTTCTCTTCCTTTTCCCCTCCTCTTCTGTTTTCTCCCTGACTCCCACTCTTCCATTTCCTCTCCTTTTTCCCACTTCCTCTTCCTGTCCAATCATGTATTGACTTAACATAAATCTACATAGGTGATGGATGGATTGATGAATGGATGGTCAGACAGTTAACTCAGTTGTCATTTAAAATAGAGGTTGACTTTGCTGACATTTCTGCTTAACCATCTTGGAGGGGCAAGTGCCCAAGAGAATGTTTGAGTTTGAGTATATAAAGCATCTTTTTCCTGAAACAAACACACTAGTAAACACATTAAAAGTTACTGCTAATTAGAAGCCTGATCCTGGGAAGAAAGGGGAGGGGGAGGAGGAGGAATAAGAGGAGTAGAAAGGAGTAGGAGCAGGGAGGAGGAGGAGGAGGGAGGAGGAGGAGCAGCAAGGAGGAGGAGGAA